>NW_028126518.1:0-642342 GCF_965194825.1 Balaenoptera physalus | reverse complement strand
CGCTGGTCTGCCCTAGGTTTTGAAACGTACTAAAAGGACCGCCTGTGTCTTCGCGAAGTTGTGAGCAATCTACGGTTGGGAACATCTAGATGCCAAGTGATGGGCAGTGAAGGGCTTCGTTGGTTCCACCCCTAGCTTGCGATGGCTGGAAAGCAACACAGTTATCAACGTTCCGTGCCTTCCTTCATGCAAAGCGTGTCTGCATTCCTCAGGAAACCTGAGCTGCACTGAAAAACACAATTAGCCTACGATTGCTTCTAGGAACTAAACCGTGAAGTCGGTATACCTCAAGCAGCAACTAGACTTCATGTCCAGTTTCAATAATTACAGGGTTTCCCTTAACTGATAGTTATTCCCGAGAAAAATTGCCACCTAGGCCTCACTAAGCCTTCACCTTGATATCCTTACACCACCATCACGACTCCCAGCATGGCAATGGTTACTAATGTCATGCTCCATTGTGTCCACTGGATGTGCAATAAGAGAGCCAGAAACTCCAGAGGAATATGCTGTTTGGTCCCCCTGGAAATTGAGGCTTCCTGGAAAATTGTATTTTCCTCATTAGAAAGTTGAGAGTTGCAGCCTCAGTGTTACCTGGTAAACTCTGTTGTAGCCCACCTTTTCTTCATCGCACAATGGTATTTGTGAGGACAAGTGATTTTCCAAGAAAGAAACTTGGAGGTTGCCATTCTTTGGTATGTGCTCATCCTTCAGTGATCTACAGTGAATTGGCGAACCCGTTTGACCACTAACCGCAAGGTAACGTTGCTCTTGAATCATGCCACAGGTTGGCATGCAGCTGAATCCATGTAGCCTTATTCAGTGTGGTTCTTGAGCTCTAGGAATCATTCCAGGTCTCAAAGTACTGGTGGGTCTGCACTAGGATGAGAAACGTACAAGAAGAATGGCCTGTGTGTTTGGGGATTTGTGAGCAGTGCACCATTGGGAAGAGCTCGATGCTGAGTCTTGGAAGGTGTACGGCTTCTTTTGTTAAAGCTCTAGAATCTGGTAAGTTGAAACAACTCAAGTGTCTCCCTTCTAAAGCACCTTGGAGGTACCAATCAGAGAAAGAAACAGCAGGGTCAATGCTCTGTGGTCTCTTTTGAAAATACGGCTCGAAGGAAATCTTTATTTTCTTCATTGGGATCTAGGGAGTTGCGTGCTCAATTCTTCTGAGAAACACTGTAGTTGCACATGTTCTCTTCATAGCACAATTGCCTTTGTGATGACAAGTGAGTTTCTAGGAAGGAAACTTGAGGATTGCCATTCTTTGGTAGGTACTCATTCTTCGGAAATCTTCAGTGAATTGGCGAACCCATTTGTCCACTAGCCTCAAGCTAACGTTCCTCTTCTATCATGCCACAGGTTGGTATGCAGCTGAATCCAAGTAGCCTTATTATGTGTGGTCCTTGAGCTCTAGGAAGCGTTCCTGATCTCTTAGTACTGGCTGGTCTGCACTAGAATGAGAAACGTGCAGGAAGGAAAGCGTGTGTGTTCCGGGGGTTGTGAGCAATGCACCGTTTGGAAGAGCTAGGTGCTGAGTAATGGGCAGTGTAGGGTTTCCCTGGATAAACACCTAGATTGCGACAGCTTGAAAACACCTGGCTATCAGCGTTCTGTTCAATCCTTCATGCCAAAAGTGTCAGCTTTTCTGCCTATCCGTGAGCACACAAAAAATAATATGATCCTACCCCTCCTTCTGGGAACTCACACGTGATGGAATCTACGCCCAGCAGCCAGTGGACTTTAAGTGCAGCCTGAAAAATTACAGGGTTTCCCTTGAAAGCTAGTTATTCCGGAGATACATTGTACACCCAGGCCTCACTCACCGATGACCCTGTAATACTTTGACCACATTCACGACTGCCTGTATTGCAAAGTTTACTCACAAAAGGGTTTAGTTGGTAACTTGAACGTCCAATAAGTACTCAGAAACTGCAGCATAAGAAGCTGTGCTCTCCCTTTGGAGATTGAGGCTTCATGGGAAGTTTATTTTCCACATTGGAATGTCGACACTTGCGGCCTCCGTGTTACCCGATAAACAGTGTAGTTGCCCATCGTCTCTTCACTGCAGAATTGCCTTTTCAGGCAAGTGATTTTCCATGAAACAAACGTTTCCTTTCAATTCCTGCTACGTGCTCCTCCTTCAGCAGCTGTTAGTGAATAGGCCAACCACATGCGACGACTGGCCTCAACCTAACGTTCTGTTTTTCTCGTCACAATGGTAGGCAGGCAGCAGGTTCAATGCAGCGTTTGGCAAAGCAGTACTGGAACTGTAGGAGACATTTCTGGTGTCTTAGGAAAGGCGGGTGTGCACTAGGATCCACGATATTCACGAGGGGCTGCCAGTCTCTTCTGGAACTTGTGAGCAACGTTCAGTTGATGACAACTATACGCCAAGAAAGGGCAGTGAAAGGCTTTTTCTGTTAAACCTCTAGAATGTGGTAAGTTGAAACAACTCAAGTATCTCCCTTCTAACGAACCTTGGAGGAACAAAATAGAGGAAGAAACAGCAGGGTCAATGCTCTGTGGTCCCTTTTGAAAGCAAGGCATGAAGGGAAAGTTTATTTACCTCTTTGGGATTTGAAGAGTCGCAGGCTCATTTCTCCCTGAGGAACATTGTAGTTGCACATGTTCTCTGCATAGCACAATTCCCTTTGAGAGGACAAGGGATTTTCCAAGAAAAAAAAACTTGGAGGTTGCCATTCCTTGGTATGTGCTCATCCTTCAGTAATATACAGTGAATTGGCGACCCTATTTGACCACTAGCCTCAAGCAAACGTTCCTCTTGTCTCCTAACACATGTTGGCTTGCAGCGGAATCCATGGAGCCTTATTCAGTGTTGTTCTTGGACTCTAGGAATCATTCCAGGTCTCAATACTGGACGGTCTGCTGTAGGATGAGAAACCTACAAGAAGAAAGGCCTGTGAGTTCGGGGAGTTGTGAGCAATGCACCGTTGGGAACAGCTAGATGACGAGTCATGGGCTGTGAAGGGCCTCTTTCCTTAAACCTCTAGAATGTGGTAAGTTGAATGAACTCAAGGATCTCCCTTCTAAAGCACATTGGAGGTACAAACCAGAGAAAGAAAGAGCAGGGGCAGTGCTCTGTGGTCCCTTTTGAAAATAAGGCATGAAGGGAGACTTTATTTACCTCCTTGGGATTTAGAGAGTTGTGGGCTCAACTCTCCTGAGAAACACTGTAGTTGCACATGTTCTCTTCATAGCACATTTGCCTTTGTGATGACAAGTGAGTTTCTAGGAAAAATCTTGGAGGTTGCTATTCTTTGGTAGGTGCTCATCCTTCGGTAATCTTCAGTGAATTGGCGACGCCATTTGACCACTAGCCTCAAGCTAAGGCTCCTCTTGTATCATCCCACAGGTTGGCATGCAGCAGAATCCTTGTAGCCTTATTCAGTGTGGTTCTTGGGCTCTAGGAAACATTCGAAGTCTCCTAGGACTCAGGGGTCTGCACTAGACCCGAAACGTACAAAAAGGACGGCCTGTGTGTTCAAGGATTTGTGAGTAAGGCACCGTTGGGAACAGCTAGATGCCGAGTCAGGGGCAGTGAAAGGCTTCTTTTGTTAAACCTCTAGAATGTGGTACGCTGAAACAACTCAAGTATCTCCCTTCTAAATCACCTTGCAGGTACAAAATAGAGAAAGAAACAGCAGGTTCAATGCTCTGTGGTCCCTTTTGAAAATAAGGCTGGAAGGGAAACTTTATTTACCTCCTTGAGATTTAGAGAGTTGCAGGCTCAGTTCTCCCTGAGAAACACTGTACTTGCACATCTTCCCTTCATAACACAATTGCCTTTGTGATGACGTGAGTTTCTAGGATAGAACCTTGGAGGTTGCCATTCCTTGGTAGTTGCTCATCCCTCGGTAATCTTCAGGGAATGAACCAAACACATGGGACCTCTAGCCTCAAGTTAACGTTCAGGTTTTCTCATGACAGGGGCAGGCATGCCACAGATTCCATGCAGTCTTAGTCCCTGTGGTTCTTGAGCTCTAGGAATCATATCAGTTCTCTTTCGACTCGCTGGTCTGCCCTAGGTTTTGAAACGTACTAAAAGGACCACCTGTGTCTTCGGGAAGTTGTGAGCAATCTACGGTTGGGAACATCTAGATGCCAAGTGATGGGCAGTGAAGGGCTTCGTTGGTTCCACCCCTAGCTTGCGATGGCTGGAAAGCAACACAGTTTTCAACGTTCCGTGCCTTCCTTCATGCAAAGCGTGTCTGCATTCCTCAGGAAACCTGAGCTGCACAGAAAAACACAATTAGCCTACGATTGCTTCTAGGAACTAAACCGTGAAGTCGGTATACCTCAAGCAGCAACTAGACTTCATGTCCAGTTTCAATAATTACAGGGTTTCCCTTAACTGATAGTTATTCCCGAGAAAAATTGCCACCTAGGCCTCACTAAGCCTTCACCTTGATATCCTTACACCACCATCACGACTCCCAGCATGGCAATGGTTACTAATGTCATGCTCCATTGTGTCCACTGGATGTGCAATAAGAGAGCCAGAAACTCCAGAGGAATATGCTGTTTGGTCCCCCTGGAAATTGAGGCTTCCTGGAAAATTGTATTTTCCTCATTAGAAAGTTGAGAGTTGCAGCCTCAGTGTTACCTGGTAAACTCTGTTGTAGCCCACCTTTTCTTCATCGCACAATGGTATTTGTGAGGACAAGTGATTTTCCAAGAAAGAAACTTGGAGGTTGCCATTCTTTGGTATGTGCTCATCCTTCAGGGATCTACAGTGAATTGGCGAACCCGTTTGACCACTAGCCGCAAAGTAACGTTGCTCTTGAATCATGCCACAGGTTGGCATGCAGCTGAATCCATGTAGCCTTATTCAGTGTGGTTCTTGAGCTCTAGGAATCATTCCAGGTCTCAAAGTACTGGTGGGTCGGCACTAGGATGAGAAACGTACAAGAAGAATGGCCTGTGTGTTTGGGGATTTGTGAGCAGTGCACCATTGGGAAGAGCTCGATGCTGAGTCTTGGAAGGTGTAGGGCTTCTTTTGTTAAAGCTCTAGAATCTGGTAAGTTGAAACAACTCAAGTGTCTCCCTTCTGAAGCACCTTGGAGGTACCAATCAGAGAAAGAAACAGCAGGGTCAATGCTCTGTGGTCTCTTTTGAAAATACGGCTCGAAGGAAATCTTTATTTTCTTCATTGGGATCTAGGGAGTTGCGTGCTCAATTCTTCTGAGAAACACTGTAGTTGCACATGTTCTCTTCATAGCACAATTGCCTTTGTGATGACAAGTGAGTTTCTAGGAAGGAAACTTGAGGATTGCCATTCTTTGGTAGGTACTCATTCTTCGGAAATCTTCAGTGAATTGGCGAACCCATTTGTCCACTAGCCTCAAGCTAACGTTCCTCTTCTATCATGCCACAGGTTGGCATGCAGCTGAATCCAAGTAGCCTTATTATGTGTGGTCCTTGAGCTCTAGGAAGCGTTCCTGGTCTCTTAGTACTGGCTGGTCTGCACTAGAATGAGAAACGTGCAGGAAGGAAAGCGTGTGTGTTCCGGGGGTTGTGAGCAATGCACCGTTTGGAAGAGCTAGGTGCTGAGTAATGGGCAGTGTAGGGTTTCCCTGGATAAACACCTAGATTGCGACAGCTTGAAAACACCTGGCTATCAGCGTTCTGTTCAATCCTTCATGCCAAAAGTGTCAGCTTTTCTGCCTATCCGTGAGCACACAAAAAATAATATGATCCTACCCCTCCTTCTGGGAACTCACACGTGATGGAATCTACGCCCAGCAGCCAGTGGACTTTAAGTGCAGCCTGAAAAATTACAGGGTTTCCCTTGAAAGCTAGTTATTCCGGAGATACATTGTACACCCAGGCCTCACTCACCGATGACCCTGTAATACTTTGACCACATTCACGACTGCCTGTATTGCAAAGTTTACTCACAAAAGGGTTTAGTTGGTAACGTGAACGTCCAATAAGTACTCAGAAACTGCAGCATAAGAAGCTGTGCTCTCCCTTTGGAGATTGAGGCTTCATGGGAAGTTTATTTTCCACATTGGAATGTCGACACTTGCGGCCTCCGTGTTACCCGATAAACAGTGTAGTTGCCCATCGTCTCTTCACTGCAGAATTGCCTTTTCAGGCAAGTGATTTTCCATGAAACAAACGTTTCCTTTCAATTCCTGCTACGTGCTCCTCCTTCAGCAGTTGTTAGTGAATAGGCCAACCACATGCGACGACTGGCCTCAACCTAACATTCTGTTTTTCTCGTCACAATGGTAGGCAGGCAGCAGGTTCAATGCAGCGTTTTTCAAAGCAGTACTGGAACTGTAGGAGACATTTCTGGTGTCTTAGGAAAGGCGGGTGTGCACTAGGATCCACGATATTCACGAGGGGCTGCCAGTCTCTTCTGGAACTTGTGAGCAACGTTCAGTTGATGACAACTATACGCCAAGAAAGGGCAGTGAAAGGCTTTTTCTGTTAAACCTCTAGAATGTGGTAAGTTGAAACAACTCAAGTATCTCCCTTCTAACGAACCTTGGAGGAACAAAATAGAGGAAGAAACAGCAGGGTCAATGCTCTGTGGTCCCTTTTGAAAGCAAGGCATGAAGGGAAAGTTTATTTAACTCTTTGGGATTTGAAGAGTCGCAGGCTCAATTCTCCCTGAGAAACATTGTAGTTGCACATGTTCTCTGCATAGCACAATTCCCTTTGTGAGGACAAGGGATTTTCCAAGAAAAAAAAAAACTTGGAGGTTGCCATTTCTTGGTATGTGCTCATCCTTCAGTAATATACAGTGAATTGGCGACCCTATTTGACCACTAGCCTCAAGCAAACGTTCCTCTTGTCTCTTAACACACGTTGGCGTGCAGCGGAATCCATGTAGCCTTATTCAGTGTTGTTCTTGGACTCTAGGAATCATTCCAGGTCTCAATACTGGCCGGTCTGCAGTAGGATGAGAAACCTACAAGAAGAAAGGCCTGTGAGTTCGGGGAGTTGTGAGCAATGCACCGTTGGGAACAGCTAGATGATGAGCCATGGGCTGTGAAGGGCCTCTTTCCTTAAACCTCTAGAATGTGGTAAGTTGAATGAACTCAAGGATCTCCCTTCTAAAGCACATTGGAGGTACAAACCAGAGAAAGAAAGAGCAGGGGCAGTGCTCTGTGGTCCCTTTTGAAAATAAGGCATGAAGGGAGACTTTATTTACCTCCTTGGGATTTAGAGAGTTGTGGGCTCAACTCTCCTGAGAAACACTGTAGTTGCACATGTTCTCTTCATAGCACATTTGCCTTTGTGATGACAAGTGAGTTTCTAGGAACAATCTTGGAGGTTGCCATTCTTTGGTAGGTGCTCATCCTTCGGTAATCTTCAGTGAATTGGCGACGCCATTTGACCACTAGCCTCAAGCTAAGGCTCCTCTTGTATCATCCCACAGGTTGGCATGCAGCAGAATCCATGTAGCCTTATTCAGTGTGGTTCTTGGGCACTAGGAAACATTCGAAGTCTCCTAGGACTCAGGGGTCTGCACTAGACCCGAAACGTAAAAAAAGGACGGCCTGTGTGTTCAAGGATTTGTGAGTAAGGCACCGTTGGGAACAGCTAGATGCCGAGTCAGGGGCAGTGAAAGGCTTCTTTTGTTAAACCTCTAGAATGTGGTACGCTGAAACAACTCAAGTATCTCCCTTCTAAATCACCTTGCAGGTACAAAACAGAGAAAGAAACAGCAGGTTCAATGCTCTGTGGTCCCTTTTGAAAATAAGGCTGGAAGGGAAACTTTATTTACCTCCTTGAGATTTAGAGAGTTGCAGGCTCAATTCTCCCTGAGAAACACTGTACTTGCACATCTTCCCTTCATAACACAATTGCCTTTGTGATGACGTGAGTTTCTAGGATAGAACCTTGGAGGTTGCCATTCCTTGGTAGTTGCTCATCCCTCGGTAATCTTCAGGGAATGAACCAAACACATGGGACCTCTAGCCTCAAGTTAACGTTCAGGTTTTCTCATGACAGGGGCAGGCATGCCACAGATTCCATGCAGCCTTAGTCCCTGTGGTTCTTGAACTCTAGGAATCATATCAGTTCTCTTTCGACTCGCTGGTCTGCCCTAGGTTTTGAAACGTACTAAAAGGACCGCCTGTGTCTTCGCGAAGTTGTGAGCAATCTACGGTTGGGAACATCTAGATGCCAAGTGATGGGCAGTGAAGGGCTTCGTTGGTTCCACCCCTAGCTTGCGATGGCTGGAAAGCAACACAGTTATCAACGTTCCGTGCCTTCCTTCATGCAAAGCGTGTCTGCATTCCTCAGGAAACCTGAGCTGCACTGAAAAACACAATTAGCCTACGATTGCTTCTAGGAACTAAACCGTGAAGTCGGTATACCTCAAGCAGCAACTAGACTTCATGTCCAGTTTCAATAATTACAGGGTTTCCCTTAACTGATAGTTATTCCCGAGAAAAATTGCCACCTAGGCCTCACTAAGCCTTCACCTTGATATCCTTACACCACCATCACGACTCCCAGCATGGCAATGGTTACTAATGTCATGCTCCATTGTGTCCACTGGATGTGCAATAAGAGAGCCAGAAACTCCAGAGGAATATGCTGTTTGGTCCCCCTGGAAATTGAGGCTTCCTGGAAAATTGTATTTTCCTCATTAGAAAGTTGAGAGTTGCAGCCTCAGTGTTACCTGGTAAACTCTGTTGTAGCCCACCTTTTCTTCATCGCACAATGGTATTTGTGAGGACAAGTGATTTTCCAAGAAAGAAACTTGGAGGTTGCCATTCTTTGGTATGTGCTCATCCTTCAGTGATCTACAGTGAATTGGCGAACCCGTTTGACCACTAACCGCAAGGTAACGTTGCTCTTGAATCATGCCACAGGTTGGCATGCAGCTGAATCCATGTAGCCTTATTCAGTGTGGTTCTTGAGCTCTAGGAATCATTCCAGGTCTCAAAGTACTGGTGGGTCTGCACTAGGATGAGAAACGTACAAGAAGAATGGCCTGTGTGTTTGGGGATTTGTGAGCAGTGCACCATTGGGAAGAGCTCGATGCTGAGTCTTGGAAGGTGTAGGGCTTCTTTTGTTAAAGCTCTAGAATCTGGTAAGTTGAAACAACTCAAGTGTCTCCCTTCTAAAGCACCTTGGAGGTACCAATCAGAGAAAGAAACAGCAGGGTCAATGCTCTGTGGTCTCTTTTGAAAATACGGCTCGAAGGAAATCTTTATTTTCTTCATTGGGATCTAGGGAGTTGCGTGCTCAATTCTTCTGAGAAACACTGTAGTTGCACATGTTCTCTTCATAGCACAATTGCCTTTGTGATGACAAGTGAGTTTCTAGGAAGGAAACTTGAGGATTGCCATTCTTTGGTAGGTACTCATTCTTCGGAAATCTTCAGTGAATTGGCGAACCCATTTGTCCACTAGCCTCAAGCTAACGTTCCTCTTCTATCATGCCACAGGTTGGTATGCAGCTGAATCCAAGTAGCCTTATTATGTGTGGTCCTTGAGCTCTAGGAAGCGTTCCTGATCTCTTAGTACTGGCTGGTCTGCACTAGAATGAGAAACGTGCAGGAAGGAAAGCGTGTGTGTTCCGGGGGTTGTGAGCAATGCACCGTTTGGAAGAGCTAGGTGCTGAGTAATGGGCAGTGTAGGGTTTCCCTGGATAAACACCTAGATTGCGACAGCTTGAAAACACCTGGCTATCAGCGTTCTGTTCAATCCTTCATGCCAAAAGTGTCAGCTTTTCTGCCTATCCGTGAGCACACAAAAAATAATATGATCCTACCCCTCCTTCTGGGAACTCACACGTGATGGAATCTACGCCCAGCAGCCAGTGGACTTTAAGTGCAGCCTGAAAAATTACAGGGTTTCCCTTGAAAGCTAGTTATTCCATAGATACATTGTACACCCAGGCCTCACTCACCGATGACCCTGTAATACTTTGACCACATTCACGACTGCCTGTATTGCAAAGTTTACTCACAAAAGGGTTTGGTTGGTAACGTGAACGTCCAATAAGTACTCAGAAACTGCAGCATAAGAAGCTGTGCTCTCCCTTTGGAGATTGAGGCTTCATGGGAAGTTTATTTTCCACATTGGAATGTCGACACTTGCGGCCTCCGTGTTACCCGATAAACAGTGTAGTTGCCCATCGTCTCTTCACTGCAGAATTGCCTTTTCAGGCAAGTGATTTTCCATGAAACAAACGTTTCCTTTCAATTCCTGCTACGTGCTCCTCCTTCAGCAGCTGTTAGTGAATAGGCCAACCACATGCGACGACTGGCCTCAACCTAACGTTCTGTTTTTCTCGTCACAATGGTAGGCAGGCAGCAGGTTCAATGCAGCGTTTGGCAAAGCAGTACTGGAACTGTAGGAGACATTTCTGGTGTCTTAGGAAAGGCGGGTGTGCACTAGGATCCACGATATTCACGAGGGGCTGCCAGTCTCTTCTGGAACTTGTGAGCAACGTTCAGTTGATGACAACTATACGCCAAGAAAGGGCAGTGAAAGGCTTTTTCTGTTAAACCTCTAGAATGTGGTAAGTTGAAACAACTCAAGTATCTCCCTTCTAACGAACCTTGGAGGAACAAAATAGAGGAAGAAACAGCAGGGTCAATGCTCTGTGGTCCCGTTTGAAAGCAAGGCATGAAGGGAAAGTTTATTTACCTCTTTGGGATTTGAAGAGTCACAGGCTCAATTCTCCCTGAGGAACATTGTAGTTGCAGATGTTCTCTGCATAGCACAATTCCCTTTGTGAGGACAAGGGATTTTCCAAGAAAAAAAAACTTGGAGGTAGCCATTCCTTGGTATGTGCTCATCCTTCAGTAATATACAGTGAATTGGCGACCCTATTTGACCACTAGCCTCAAGCAAACGTTCCTCTTGTCTCCTAACACACGTTGGCTTGCAGCGGAATCCATGGAGCCTTATTCAGTGTTGTTCTTGGACTCTAGGAATCATTCCAGGTCTCAATACTGGCCGGTCTGCAGTAGGATGAGAAACCTACAAGAAGAAAGGCCTGTGAGTTCGGGGAGTTGTGAGCAATGCACCGTTGGGAACAGCTAGATGACGAGTCATGGGCTGTGAAGGGCCTCTTTCCTTAAACCTCTAGAATGTGGTAAGTTGAATGAACTCAAGGATCTCCCTTCTAAAGCACATTGGAGGTACAAACCAGAGAAAGAAAGAGCAGGGGCAGTGCTCTGTGGTCCCTTTTGAAAATAAGGCATGAAGGGAGACTTTATTTACCTCCTTGGGATTTAGAGAGTTGTGGGCTCAACTCTCCTGAGAAACACTGTAGTTGCACATGTTCTCTTCATAGCACATTTGCCTTTGTGATGACAAGTGAGTTTCTAGGAAAAATCTTGGAGGTTGCCATTCTTTGGTAGGTGCTCATCCTTCGGTAATCTTCAGTGAATTGGCGACGCCATTTGACCACTAGCCTCAAGCTAAGGCTCCTCTTGTATCATCCCACAGGTTGGCATGCAGCAGAATCCATGTAGCCTTATTCAGTGTGGTTCTTGGGCACTAGGAAACATTCGAAGTCTCCTAGGACTCAGGGGTCTGCACTAGACCCGAAACGTACAAAAAGGAAGGCCTGTGTGTTCAAGGATTTGTGAGTAAGGCACCGTTGGGAACAGCTAGATGCCGAGTCAGGGGCAGTGAAAGGCTTCTTTTGTTAAACCTCTAGAATGTGGTACGCTGAAACAACTCAAGTATCTCCCTTCTAAATCACCTTGCAGGTACAAAATAGAGAAAGAAACAGCAGGTTCAATGCTCTGTGGTCCCTTTTGAAAATAAGGCTGGAAGGGAAACTTTATTTACCTCCTTGAGATTTAGAGAGTTGCAGGCTCAGTTCTCCCTGAGAAACACTGTACTTGCACATCTTCCCTTAATAACACAATTGCCTTTGTGATGACGTGAGTTTCTAGGATAGAACCTTGGAGGTTGCCATTCCTTGGTAGTTGCTCATCCCTCGGTAATCTTCAGGGAATGAACCAAACACATGGGACCTCTAGCCTCAAGTTAACGTTCAGGTTTTCTCATGACAGGGGCAGGCATGCCACAGATTCCATGCAGCCTTAGTCCCTGTGGTTCTTGAGCTCTAGGAATCATATCAGTTCTCTTTCGACTCGCTCTTCTGCCCTAGGTTTTGAAACGTACTAGAAGGACCGCCTGTGTCTTCGGGAATTTGTGAGCAATCTACGGTTGGGAACATCTAGATGCCAAGTGATGGGCAGTGAAGGGCTTCGTTGGTTCCACCCCTAGCTTGCGATGGCTGGAAAGCAACACAGTTATCAACGTTCCGTGCCTTCCTTCATGCAAAGCGTGTCTGCATTCCTCAGGAAACCTGAGCTGCACTGAAAAACACAATTAGCCTACGATTGCTTCTAGGAACTAAACCGTGAAGTCGGTATACCTCAAGCAGCAACTAGACTTCATGTCCAGTTTCAATAATTACAGGGTTTCCCTTAACTGATAGTTATTCCCGAGAAAAATTGCCACCTAGGCCTCACTAAGCCTTCACCTTGATATCCTTACACCACCATCACGACTCCCAGCATGGCAATGGTTACTAATGTCATGCTCCATTGTGTCCACTGGATGTGCAATAAGAGAGCCAGAAACTCCAGAGGAATATGCTGTTTGGTCCCCCTGGAAATTGAGGCTTCCTGGAAAATTGTATTTTCCTCATTAGAAAGTTGAGAGTTGCAGCCTCAGTGTTACCTGGTAAACTCTGTTGTAGCCCACCTTTTCTTCATCGCACAATGGTATTTGTGAGGACAAGTGATTTTCCAAGAAAGAAACTTGGAGGTTGCCATTCTTTGGTATGTGCTCATCCTTCAGTGATCTACAGTGAATTGGCGAACCCGTTTGACCACTAACCGCAAGGTAACGTTGCTCTTGAATCATGCCACAGGTTGGCATGCAGCTGAATCCATGTAGCCTTATTCAGTGTGGTTCTTGAGCTCTAGGAATCATTCCAGGTCTCAAAGTACTGGTGGGTCTGCACTAGGATGAGAAACGTACAAGAAGAATGGCCTGTGTGTTTGGGGATTTGTGAGCAGTGCACCATTGGGAAGAGCTCGATGCTGAGTCTTGGAAGGTGTAGGGCTTCTTTTGTTAAAGCTCTAGAATCTGGTAAGTTGAAACAACTCAAGTGTCTCCCTTCTAAAGCACCTTGGAGGTACCAATCAGAGAAAGAAACAGCAGGGTCAATGCTCTGTGGTCTCTTTTGAAAATACGGCTCGAAGGAAATCTTTATTTTCTTCATTGGGATCTAGGGAGTTGCGTGCTCAATTCTTCTGAGAAACACTGTAGTTGCACATGTTCTCTTCATAGCACAATTGCCTTTGTGATGACAAGTGAGTTTCTAGGAAGGAAACTTGAGGATTGCCATTCTTTGGTAGGTACTCATTCTTCGGAAATCTTCAGTGAATTGGCGAACCCATTTGTCCACTAGCCTCAAGCTAACGTTCCTCTTCTATCATGCCACAGGTTGGTATGCAGCTGAATCCAAGTAGCCTTATTATGTGTGGTCCTTGAGCTCTAGGAAGCGTTCCTGATCTCTTAGTACTGGCTGGTCTGCACTAGAATGAGAAACGTGCAGGAAGGAAAGCGTGTGTGTTCCGGGGGTTGTGAGCAATGCACCGTTTGGAAGAGCTAGGTGCTGAGTAATGGGCAGTGTAGGGTTTCCCTGGATAAACACCTAGATTGCGACAGCTTGAAAACACCTGGCTATCAGCGTTCTGTTCAATCCTTCATGCCAAAAGTGTCAGCTTTTCTGCCTATCCGTGAGCACACAAAAAATAATATGATCCTACCCCTCCTTCTGGGAACTCACACGTGATGGAATCTACGCCCAGCAGCCAGTGGACTTTAAGTGCAGCCTGAAAAATTACAGGGTTTCCCTTGAAAGCTAGTTATTCCATAGATACATTGTACACCCAGGCCTCACTCACCGATGACCCTGTAATACTTTGACCACATTCACGACTGCCTGTATTGCAAAGTTTACTCACAAAAGGGTTTAGTTGGTAACTTGAACGTCCAATAAGTACTCAGAAACTGCAGCATAAGAAGCTGTGCTCTCCCTTTGGAGATTGAGGCTTCATGGGAAGTTTATTTTCCACATTGGAATGTCGACACTTGCGGCCTCCGTGTTACCCGATAAACAGTGTAGTTGCCCATCGTCTCTTCACTGCAGAATTGCCTTTTCAGGCAAGTGATTTTCCATGAAACAAACGTTTCCTTTCAATTCCTGCTACGTGCTCCTCCTTCAGCAGCTGTTAGTGAATAGGCCAACCACATGCGACGACTGGCCTCAACCTAACGTTCTGTTTTTCTCGTCACAATGGTAGGCAGGCAGCAGGTTCAATGCAGCGTTTGGCAAAGCAGTACTGGAACTGTAGGAGACATTTCTGGTGTCTTAGGAAAGGCGGGTGTGCACTAGGATCCACGATATTCACGAGGGGCTGCCAGTCTCTTCTGGAACTTGTGAGCAACGTTCAGTTGATGACAACTATACGCCAAGAAAGGGCAGTGAAAGGCTTTTTCTGTTAAACCTCTAGAATGTGGTAAGTTGAAACAACTCAAGTATCTCCCTTCTAACGAACCTTGGAGGAACAAAATAGAGGAAGAAACAGCAGGGTCAATGCTCTGTGGTCCCGTTTGAAAGCAAGGCATGAAGGGAAAGTTTATTTACCTCTTTGGGATTTGAAGAGTCGCAGGCTCAATTCACCCTGAGGAACATTGTAGTTGCACATGTTCTCTGCATAGCACAATTCCCTTTGTGAGGACAAGGGATTTTCCAAGAAAAAAAAACTTGGAGGTAGCCATTCCTTGGTATGTGCTCATCCTTCAGTAATATACAGTGAATTGGCGACCCTATTTGACCACTAGCCTCAAGCAAACGTTCCTCTTGTCTCCTAACACACGTTGGCGTGCAGCGGAATCCATGGAGCCTTATTCAGTGTTGTTCTTGGACTCTAGGAATCATTCCAGGTCTCAATACTGGCCGGTCTGCAGTAGGATGAGAAACCTACAAGAAGAAAGGCCTGTGAGTTCGGGGAGTTGTGAGCAATGCACCGTTGGGAACAGCTAGATGACGAGTCATGGGCTGTGAAGGGCCTCTTTCCTTAAACCTCTAGAATGTGGTAAGTTGAATGAACTCAAGGATCTCCCTTCTAAAGCACATTGGAGGTACAAACCAGAGAAAGAAAGAGCAGGGGCAGTGCTCTGTGGTCCCTTTTGAAAATAAGGCATGAAGGGAGACTTTATTTACCTCCTTGGGATTTAGAGAGTTGTGGGCTCAACTCTCCTGAGAAACACTGTAGTTGCACATGTTCTCTTCATAGCACATTTGCCTTTGTGATGACAAGTGAGTTTCTAGGAAAAATCTTGGAGGTTGCCATTCTTTGGTAGGTGCTCATCCTTCGGTAATCTTCAGTGAATTGGCGACGCCATTTGACCACTAGCCTCAAGCTAAGGCTCCTCTTGTATCATCCCACAGGTTGGCATGCAGCAGAATCCATGTAGCCTTATTCAGTGTGGTTCTTGGGCACTAGGAAACATTCGAAGTCTCCTAGGACTCAGGGGTCTGCACTAGACCCGAAACGTACAAAAAGGAAGGCCTGTGTGTTCAAGGATTTGTGAGTAAGGCACCGTTGGGAACAGCTAGATGCCGAGTCAGGGGCAGTGAAAGGCTTCTTTTGTTAAACCTCTAGAATGTGGTACGCTGAAACAACTCAAGTATCTCCCTTCTAAATCACCTTGCAGGTACAAAATAGAGAAAGAAACAGCAGGTTCAATGCTCTGTGGTCCCTTATGAAAATAAGGCTGGAAGGGAAACTTTATTTACCTCCTTGAGATTTAGAGAGTTGCAGGCTCAATTCTCCCTGAGAAACACTGTACTTGCACATCTTCCCTTAATAACACAATTGCCTTTGTGATGACGTGAGTTTCTAGGATAGAACCTTGGAGGTTGCCATTCCTTGGTAGTTGCTCATCCCTCGGTAATCTTCAGGGAATGAACCAAACACATGGGACCTCTAGCCTCAAGTTAACGTTCAGGTTTTCTCATGACAGGGGCAGGCATGCCACAGATTCCATGCAGCCTTAGTCCCTGTGGTTCTTGAGCTCTAGGAATCATATCAGTTCTCTTTCGACTCGCTCTTCTGCCCTAGGTTTTGAAACGTACTAGAAGGACCGCCTGTGTCTTCGGGAAGTTGTGAGCAATCTACGGTTGGGAACATCTAGATGCCAAGTGATGGGCAGTGAAGGGCTTCGTTGGTTCCACCCCTAGCTTGCGATGGCTGGAAAGCAACACAGTTATCAACGTTCCGTGCCTTCCTTCATGCAAAGCGTGTCTGCATTCCTCAGGAAACCTGAGCTGCACTGAAAAACACAATTAGCCTACGATTGCTTCTAGGAACTAAACCGTGAAGTCGGTATACCTCAAGCAGCAACTAGACTTCATGTCCAGTTTCAATAATTACAGGGTTTCCCTTAACTGATAGTTATTCCCGAGAAAAATTGCCACCTAGGCCTCACTAAGCCTTCACCTTGATATCCTTACACCACCATCACGACTCCCAGCATGGCAATGGTTACTAATGTCATGCTCCATTGTGTCCACTGGATGTGCAATAAGAGAGCCAGAAACTCCAGAGGAATATGCTGTTTGGTCCCCCTGGAAATTGAGGCTTCCTGGAAAATTGTATTTTCCTCATTAGAAAGTTGAGAGTTGCAGCCTCAGTGTTACCTGGTAAACTCTGTTGTAGCCCACCTTTTCTTCATCGCACAATGGTATTTGTGAGGACAAGTGATTTTCCAAGAAAGAAACTTGGAGGTTGCCATTCTTTGGTATGTGCTCATCCTTCAGTGATCTACAGTGAATTGGCGAACCCGTTTGACCACTAGCCGCAAGGTAACGTTGCTCTTGAATCATGCCACAGGTTGGCATGCAGCTGACTCCATGTAGCCTTATTCAGTGTGGTTCTTGAGCTCTAGGAATCATTCCAGGTCTCAAAGTACTGGTGGGTCTGCACTAGGATGAGAAACGTACAAGAAGAATGGCCTGTGTGTTTGGGGATTTGTGAGCAGTGCACCATTGGGAAGAGCTCGATGCTGAGTCTTGGAAGGTGTAGGGCTTCTTTTGTTAAAGCTCTAGAATCTGGTAAGTTGAAACAACTCAAGTGTCTCCCTTCTAAAGCACCTTGGAGGTACCAATCAGAGAAAGAAACAGCAGGGTCAATGCTCTGTGGTCTCTTTTGAAAATACGGCTCGAAGGAAATCTTTATTTTCTTCATTGGGATCTAGGGAGTTGCGTGCTCAATTCTTCTGAGAAACACTGTAGTTGCACATGTTCTCTTCATAGCACAATTGCCTTTGTGATGACAAGTGAGTTTCTAGGAAGGAAACTTGAGGATTGCCATTCTTTGGTAGGTACTCATTCTTCGGAAATCTTCAGTGAATTGGCGAACCCATTTGTCCACTAGCCTCAAGCTAACGTTCCTCTTCTATCATGCCACAGGTTGGCATGCAGCTGAATCCAAGTAGCCTTATTATGTGTGGTCCTTGAGCTCTAGGAAGCGTTCCTGGTCTCTTAGTACTGGCTGGTCTGCACTAGAATGAGAAACGTGCAGGAAGGAAAGCGTGTGTGTTCCGGGGGTTGTGAGCAATGCACCGTTTGGAAGAGCTAGGTGCTGAGTAATGGGCAGTGTAGGGTTTCCCTGGATAAACACCTAGATTGCGACAGCTTGAAAACACCTGGCTATCAGCGTTCTGTTCAATCCTTCATGCCAAAAGTGTCAGCTTTTCTGCCTATCCGTGAGCACACAAAAAATAATATGATCCTACCCCTCCTTCTGGGAACTCACACGTGATGGAATCTACGCCCAGCAGCCAGTGGACTTTAAGTGCAGCCTGAAAAATTACAGGGTTTCCCTTGAAAGCTAGTTATTCCGGAGATACATTGTACACCCAGGCCTCACTCACCGATGACCCTGTAATACTTTGACCACATTCACGACTGCCTGTATTGCAAAGTTTACTCACAAAAGGGTTTAGTTGGTAACGTGAACGTCCAATAAGTACTCAGAAACTGCAGCATAAGAAGCTGTGCTCTCCCTTTGGAGATTGAGGCTTCATGGGAAGTTTATTTTCCACATTGGAATGTCGACACTTGCGGCCTCCGTGTTACCCGATAAACAGTGTAGTTGCCCATCGTCTCTTCACTGCAGAATTGCCTTTTCAGGCAAGTGATTTTCCATGAAACAAACGTTTCCTTTCAATTCCTGCTACGTGCTCCTCCTTCAGCAGTTGTTAGTGAATAGGCCAACCACATGCGACGACTGGCCTCAACCTAACATTCTGTTTTTCTCGTCACAATGGTAGGCAGGCAGCAGGTTCAATGCAGCGTTTTTCAAAGCAGTACTGGAACTGTAGGAGACATTTCTGGTGTCTTAGGAAAGGCGGGTGTGCACTAGGATCCACGATATTCACGAGGGGCTGCCAGTCTCTTCTGGAACTTGTGAGCAACGTTCAGTTGATGACAACTATATGCCAAGAAAGGGCAGTGAAAGGCTTTTTCTGTTAAACCTCTAGAATGTGGTAAGTTGAAACAACTCAAGTATCTCCCTTCTAACGAACCTTGGAGGAACAAAATAGAGGAAGAAACAGCAGGGTCAATGCTCTGTGGTCCCTTTTGAAAGCAAGGCATGAAGGGAAAGTTTATTTAACTCTTTGGGATTTGAAGAGTCGCAGGCTCAATTCTCCCTGAGAAACATTGTAGTTGCACATGTTCTCTGCATAGCACAATTCCCTTTGTGAGGACAAGGGATTTTCCAAGAAAAAAAAAAACTTGGAGGTTGCCATTTCTTGGTATGTGCTCATCCTTCAGTAATATACAGTGAATTGGCGACCCTATTTGACCACTAGCCTCAAGCAAACGTTCCTCTTGTCTCATAACACACGTTGGCGTGCAGCGGAATCCATGTAGCCTTATTCAGTGTTGTTCTTGGACTCTAGGAATCATTCCAGGTCTCAATACTGGCCGGTCTGCAGTAGGATGAGAAACCTACAAGAAGAAAGGCCTGTGAGTTCGGGGAGTTGTGAGCAATGCACCGTTGGGAACAGCTAGATGATTAGCCATGGGCTGTGAAGGGCCTCTTTCCTTAAACCTCTAGAATGTGGTAAGTTGAATTAACTCAAGGATCTCCCTTCTAAAGCACATTGGAGGTACAAACCAGAGAAAGAAAGAGCAGGGGCAGTGCTCTGTGGTCCCTTTTGAAAATAAGGCATGAAGGGAGACTTTATTTACCTCCTTGGGATTTAGAGAGTTGTGGGCTCAACTCTCCTGAGAAACACTGTAGTTGCACATGTTCTCTTCATAGCACATTTGCCTTTGTGATGACAAGTGAGTTTCTAGGAACAATCTTGGAGGTTGCCATTCTTTGGTAGGTGCTCATCCTTCGGTAATCTTCAGTGAATTGGCGACGCCATTTGACCACTAGCCTCAAGCTAAGGCTCCTCTTGTATCATCCCACAGGTTGGCATGCAGCAGAATCCATGTAGCCTTATTCAGTGTGGTTCTTGGGCACTAGGAAACATTCGAAGTCTCCTAGGACTCAGGGGTCTGCACTAGACCCGAAACGTACAAAAAGGACGGCCTGTGTGTTCAAGGATTTGTGAGTAAGGCACCGTTGGGAACAGCTAGATGCCGAGTCAGGGGCAGTGAAAGGCTTCTTTTGTTAAACCTCTAGAATGTGGTACGCTGAAACAACTCAAGTATCTCCCTTCTAAATCACCTTGCAGGTACAAAACAGAGAAAGAAACAGCAGGTTCAATGCTCTGTGGTCCCTTTTGAAAATAAGGCTGGAAGGGAAACTTTATTTACCTCCTTGAGATTTAGAGAGTTGCAGGCTCAATTCTCCCTGAGAAACACTGTACTTGCACATCTTCCCTTCATAACACAATTGCCTTTGTGATGACGTGAGTTTCTAGGATAGAACCTTGGAGGTTGCCATTCCTTGGTAGTTGCTCATCCCTCGGTAATCTTCAGGGAATGAACCAAACACATGGGACCTCTAGCCTCAAGTTAACGTTCAGGTTTTCTCATGACAGGGGCAGGCATGCCACAGATTCCATGCAGCCTTAGTCCCTGTGGTTCTTGAACTCTAGGAATCATATCAGTTCTCTTTCGACTCGCTGGTCTGCCCTAGGTTTTGAAACGTACTAAAAGGACCGCCTGTGTCTTCGCGAAGTTGTGAGCAATCTACGGTTGGGAACATCTAGATGCCAAGTGATGGGCAGTGAAGGGCTTCGTTGGTTCCACCCCTAGCTTGCGATGGCTGGAAAGCAACACAGTTATCAACGTTCCGTGCCTTCCTTCATGCAAAGCGTGTCTGCATTCCTCAGGAAACCTGAGCTGCACTGAAAAACACAATTAGCCTACGATTGCTTCTAGGAACTAAACCGTGAAGTCGGTATACCTCAAGCAGCAACTAGACTTCATGTCCAGTTTCAATAATTACAGGGTTTCCCTTAACTGATAGTTATTCCCGAGAAAAATTGCCACCTAGGCCTCACTAAGCCTTCACCTTGATATCCTTACACCACCATCACGACTCCCAGCATGGCAATGGTTACTAATGTCATGCTCCATTGTGTCCACTGGATGTGCAATAAGAGAGCCAGAAACTCCAGAGGAATATGCTGTTTGGTCCCCCTGGAAATTGAGGCTTCCTGGAAAATTGTATTTTCCTCATTAGAAAGTTGAGAGTTGCAGCCTCAGTGTTACCTGGTAAACTCTGTTGTAGCCCACCTTTTCTTCATCGCACAATGGTATTTGTGAGGACAAGTGATTTTCCAAGAAAGAAACTTGGAGGTTGCCATTCTTTGGTATGTGCTCATCCTTCAGTGATCTACAGTGAATTGGCGAACCCGTTTGACCACTAGCCGCAAGGTAACGTTGCTCTTGAATCATGCCACAGGTTGGCATGCAGCTGACTCCATGTAGCCTTATTCAGTGTGGTTCTTGAGCTCTAGGAATCATTCCAGGTCTCAAAGTACTGGTGGGTCTGCACTAGGATGAGAAACGTACAAGAAGAATGGCCTGTGTGTTTGGGGATTTGTGAGCAGTGCACCATTGGGAAGAGCTCGATGCTGAGTCTTGGAAGGTGTAGGGCTTCTTTTGTTAAAGCTCTAGAATCTGGTAAGTTGAAACAACTCAAGTGTCTCCCTTCTAAAGCACCTTGGAGGTACCAATCAGAGAAAGAAACAGCAGGGTCAATGCTCTGTGGTCTCTTTTGAAAATACGGCTCGAAGGAAATCTTTATTTTCTTCATTGGGATCTAGGGAGTTGCGTGCTCAATTCTTCTGAGAAACACTGTAGTTGCACATGTTCTCTTCATAGCACAATTGCCTTTGTGATGACAAGTGAGTTTCTAGGAAGGAAACTTGAGGATTGCCATTCTTTGGTAGGTACTCATTCTTCGGAAATCTTCAGTGAATTGGCGAACCCATTTGTCCACTAGCCTCAAGCTAACGTTCCTCTTCTATCATGCCACAGGTTGGCATGCAGCTGAATCCAAGTAGCCTTATTATGTGTGGTCCTTGAGCTCTAGGAAGCGTTCCTGGTCTCTTAGTACTGGCTGGTCTGCACTAGAATGAGAAACGTGCAGGAAGGAAAGCGTGTGTGTTCCGGGGGTTGTGAGCAATGCACCGTTTGGAAGAGCTAGGTGCTGAGTAATGGGCAGTGTAGGGTTTCCCTGGATAAACACCTAGATTGCGACAGCTTGAAAACACCTGGCTATCAGCGTTCTGTTCAATCCTTCATGCCAAAAGTGTCAGCTTTTCTGCCTATCCGTGAGCACACAAAAAATAATATGATCCTACCCCTCCTTCTGGGAACTCACACGTGATGGAATCTACGCCCAGCAGCCAGTGGACTTTAAGTGCAGCCTGAAAAATTACAGGGTTTCCCTTGAAAGCTAGTTATTCCGGAGATACATTGTACACCCAGGCCTCACTCACCGATGACCCTGTAATACTTTGACCACATTCACGACTGCCTGTATTGCAAAGTTTACTCACAAAAGGGTTTAGTTGGTAACGTGAACGTCCAATAAGTACTCAGAAACTGCAGCATAAGAAGCTGTGCTCTCCCTTTGGAGATTGAGGCTTCATGGGAAGTTTATTTTCCACATTGGAATGTCGACACTTGCGGCCTCCGTGTTACCCGATAAACAGTGTAGTTGCCCATCGTCTCTTCACTGCAGAATTGCCTTTTCAGGCAAGTGATTTTCCATGAAACAAACGTTTCCTTTCAATTCCTGCTACGTGCTCCTCCTTCAGCAGTTGTTAGTGAATAGGCCAACCACATGCGACGACTGGCCTCAACCTAACATTCTGTTTTTCTCGTCACAATGGTAGGCAGGCAGCAGGTTCAATGCAGCGTTTTTCAAAGCAGTACTGGAACTGTAGGAGACATTTCTGGTGTCTTAGGAAAGGCGGGTGTGCACTAGGATCCACGATATTCACGAGGGGCTGCCAGTCTCTTCTGGAACTTGTGAGCACCGTTCAGTTGATGACAACTATACGCCAAGAAAGGGCAGTGAAAGGCTTTTTCTGTTAAACCTCTAGAATGTGGTAAGTTGAAACAACTCAAGTATCTCCCTTCTAACGAACCTTGGAGGAACAAAATAGAGGAAGAAACAGCAGGGTCAATGCTCTGTGGTCCCTTTTGAAAGCAAGGCATGAAGGGAAAGTTTATTTAACTCTTTGGGATTTGAAGAGTCGCAGGCTCAATTCTCCCTGAGAAACATTGTAATTGCACATGTTCTCTGCATAGCACAATTCCCTTTGTGAGGACAAGGGATTTTCCAAGAAAAAAAAAAACTTGGAGGTTGCCATTTCTTGGTATGTGCTCATCCTTCAGTAATATACAGTGAATTGGCGACCCTATTTGACCACTAGCCTCAAGCAAACGTTCCTCTTGTCTCATAACACACGTTGGCGTGCAGCGGAATCCATGTAGCCTTATTCAGTGTTGTTCTTGGACTCTAGGAATCATTCCAGGTCTCAATACTGGCCGGTCTGCAGTAGGATGAGAAACCTACAAGAAGAAAGGCCTGTGAGTTCGGGGAGTTGTGAGCAATGCACCGTTGGGAACAGCTAGATGATGAGCCATGGGCTGTGAAGGGCCTCTTTCCTTAAACCTCTAGAATGTGGTAAGTTGAATGAACTCAAGGATCTCCCTTCTAAAGCACATTGGAGGTACAAACCAGAGAAAGAAAGAGCAGGGGCAGTGCTCTGTGGTCCCTTTTGAAAATAAGGCATGAAGGGAGACTTTATTTACCTCCTTGGGATTTAGAGAGTTGTGGGCTCAACTCTCCTGAGAAACACTGTAGTTGCACATGTTCTCTTCATAGCACATTTGCCTTTGTGATGACAAGTGAGTTTCTAGGAAAAATCTTGGAGGTTGCCATTCTTTGGTAGGTGCTCATCCTTCGGTAATCTTCAGTGAATTGGCGACGCCATTTGACCACTAGCCTCAAGCTAAGGCTCCTCTTGTATCATCCCACAGGTTGGCATGCAGCAGAATCCATGTAGCCTTATTCAGTGTGGTTCTTGGGCTCTAGGAAACATTCGAAGTCTCCTAGGACTCAGGGGTCTGCACTAGACCCGAAACGTACAAAAAGGACGGCCTGTGTGTTCAAGGATTTGTGAGTAAGGCACCGTTGGGAACAGCTAGATGCCGAGTCAGGGGCAGTGAAAGGCTTCTTTTGTTAAACCTCTAGAATGTGGTACGCTGAAACAACTCAAGTATCTCCCTTCTAAATCACCTTGCAGGTACAAAATAGAGAAAGAAACAGCAGGTTCAATGCTCTGTGGTCCCTTATGAAAATAAGGCTGGAAGGGAAACTTTATTTACCTCCTTGAGATTTAGAGAGTTGCAGGCTCAATTCTCCCTGAGAAACACTGTACTTGCACATCTTCCCTTAATAACACAATTGCCTTTGTGATGACGTGAGTTTCTAGGATAGAACCTTGGAGGTTGCCATTCCTTGGTAGTTGCTCATCCCTCGGTAATCTTCAGGGAATGAACCAAACACATGGGACCTCTAGCCTCAAGTTAACGTTCAGGTTTTCTCATGACAGGGGCAGGCATGCCACAGATTCCATGCAGCCTTAGTCCCTGTGGTTCTTGAGCTCTAGGAATCATATCAGTTCTCTTTCGACTCGCTCTTCTGCCCTAGGTTTTGAAACGTACTAGAAGGACCGCCTGTGTCTTCGGGAAGTTGTGAGCAATCTACGGTTGGGAACATCTAGATGCCAAGTGATGGGCAGTGAAGGGCTTCGTTGGTTCCACCCCTAGCTTGCGATGGCTGGAAAGCAACACAGTTATCAACGTTCCGTGCCTTCCTTCATGCAAAGCGTGTCTGCATTCCTCAGGAAACCTGAGCTGCACTGAAAAACACAATTAGCCTACGATTGCTTCTAGGAACTAAACCGTGAAGTCGGTATACCTCAAGCAGCAACTAGACTTCATGTCCAGTTTCAATAATTACAGGGTTTCCCTTAACTGATAGTTATTCCCGAGAAAAATTGCCACCTAGGCCTCACTAAGCCTTCACCTTGATATCCTTACACCACCATCACGACTCCCAGCATGGCAATGGTTACTAATGTCATGCTCCATTGTGTCCACTGGATGTGCAATAAGAGAGCCAGAAACTCCAGAGGAATATGCTGTTTGGTCCCCCTGGAAATTGAGGCTTCCTGGAAAATTGTATTTTCCTCATTAGAAAGTTGAGAGTTGCAGCCTCAGTGTTACCTGGTAAACTCTGTTGTAGCCCACCTTTTCTTCATCGCACAATGGTATTTGTGAGGACAAGTGATTTTCCAAGAAAGAAACTTGGAGGTTGCCATTCTTTGGTATGTGCTCATCCTTCAGTGATCTACAGTGAATTGGCGAACCCGTTTGACCACTAGCCGCAAGGTAACGTTGCTCTTGAATCATGCCACAGGTTGGCATGCAGCTGACTCCATGTAGCCTTATTCAGTGTGGTTCTTGAGCTCTAGGAATCATTCCAGGTCTCAAAGTACTGGTGGGTCTGCACTAGGATGAGAAACGTACAAGAAGAATGGCCTGTGTGTTTGGGGATTTGTGAGCAGTGCACCATTGGGAAGAGCTCGATGCTGAGTCTTGGAAGGTGTAGGGCTTCTTTTGTTAAAGCTCTAGAATCTGGTAAGTTGAAACAACTCAAGTGTCTCCCTTCTAAAGCACCTTGGAGGTACCAATCAGAGAAAGAAACAGCAGGGTCAATGCTCTGTGGTCTCTTTTGAAAATACGGCTCGAAGGAAATCTTTATTTTCTTCATTGGGATCTAGGGAGTTGCGTGCTCAATTCTTCTGAGAAACACTGTAGTTGCACATGTTCTCTTCATAGCACAATTGCCTTTGTGATGACAAGTGAGTTTCTAGGAAGGAAACTTGAGGATTGCCATTCTTTGGTAGGTACTCATTCTTCGGAAATCTTCAGTGAATTGGCGAACCCATTTGTCCACTAGCCTCAAGCTAACGTTCCTCTTCTATCATGCCACAGGTTGGCATGCAGCTGAATCCAAGTAGCCTTATTATGTGTGGTCCTTGAGCTCTAGGAAGCGTTCCTGGTCTCTTAGTACTGGCTGGTCTGCACTAGAATGAGAAACGTGCAGGAAGGAAAGCGTGTGTGTTCCGGGGGTTGTGAGCAATGCACCGTTTGGAAGAGCTAGGTGCTGAGTAATGGGCAGTGTAGGGTTTCCCTGGATAAACACCTAGATTGCGACAGCTTGAAAACACCTGGCTATCAGCGTTCTGTTCAATCCTTCATGCCAAAAGTGTCAGCTTTTCTGCCTATCCGTGAGCACACAAAAAATAATATGATCCTACCCCTCCTTCTGGGAACTCACACGTGATGGAATCTACGCCCAGCAGCCAGTGGACTTTAAGTGCAGCCTGAAAAATTACAGGGTTTCCCTTGAAAGCTAGTTATTCCGGAGATACATTGTACACCCAGGCCTCACTCACCGATGACCCTGTAATACTTTGACCACATTCACGACTGCCTGTATTGCAAAGTTTACTCACAAAAGGGTTTAGTTGGTAACGTGAACGTCCAATAAGTACTCAGAAACTGCAGCATAAGAAGCTGTGCTCTCCCTTTGGAGATTGAGGCTTCATGGGAAGTTTATTTTCCACATTGGAATGTCGACACTTGCGGCCTCCGTGTTACCCGATAAACAGTGTAGTTGCCCATCGTCTCTTCACTGCAGAATTGCCTTTTCAGGCAAGTGATTTTCCATGAAACAAACGTTTCCTTTCAATTCCTGCTACGTGCTCCTCCTTCAGCAGTTGTTAGTGAATAGGCCAACCACATGCGACGACTGGCCTCAACCTAACATTCTGTTTTTCTCGTCACAATGGTAGGCAGGCAGCAGGTTCAATGCAGCGTTTTTCAAAGCAGTACTGGAACTGTAGGAGACATTTCTGGTGTCTTAGGAAAGGCGGGTGTGCACTAGGATCCACGATATTCACGAGGGGCTGCCAGTCTCTTCTGGAACTTGTGAGCAACGTTCAGTTGATGACAACTATATGCCAAGAAAGGGCAGTGAAAGGCTTTTTCTGTTAAACCTCTAGAATGTGGTAAGTTGAAACAACTCAAGTATCTCCCTTCTAACGAACCTTGGAGGAACAAAATAGAGGAAGAAACAGCAGGGTCAATGCTCTGTGGTCCCTTTTGAAAGCAAGGCATGAAGGGAAAGTTTATTTAACTCTTTGGGATTTGAAGAGTCGCAGGCTCAATTCTCCCTGAGAAACATTGTAATTGCACATGTTCTCTGCATAGCACAATTCCCTTTGTGAGGACAAGGGATTTTCCAAGAAAAAAAAAAACTTGGAGGTTGCCATTTCTTGGTATGTGCTCATCCTTCAGTAATATACAGTGAATTGGCGACCCTATTTGACCACTAGCCTCAAGCAAACGTTCCTCTTGTCTCATAACACACGTTGGCGTGCAGCGGAATCCATGTAGCCTTATTCAGTGTTGTTCTTGGACTCTAGGAATCATTCCAGGTCTCAATACTGGCCGGTCTGCAGTAGGATGAGAAACCTACAAGAAGAAAGGCCTGTGAGTTCGGGGAGTTGTGAGCAATGCACCGTTGGGAACAGCTAGATGATGAGCCATGGGCTGTGAAGGGCCTCTTTCCTTAAACCTCTAGAATGTGGTAAGTTGAATGAACTCAAGGATCTCCCTTCTAAAGCACATTGGAGGTACAAACCAGAGAAAGAAAGAGCAGGGGCAGTGCTCTGTGGTCCCTTTTGAAAATAAGGCATGAAGGGAGACTTTATTTACCTCCTTGGGATTTAGAGAGTTGTGGGCTCAACTCTCCTGAGAAACACTGTAGTTGCACATGTTCTCTTCATAGCACATTTGCCTTTGTGATGACAAGTGAGTTTCTAGGAAAAATCTTGGAGGTTGCCATTCTTTGGTAGGTGCTCATCCTTCGGTAATCTTCAGTGAATTGGCGACGCCATTTGACCACTAGCCTCAAGCTAAGGCTCCTCTTGTATCATCCCACAGGTTGGCATGCAGCAGAATCCATGTAGCCTTATTCAGTGTGGTTCTTGGGCTCTAGGAAACATTCGAAGTCTCCTAGGACTCAGGGGTCTGCACTAGACCCGAAACGTACAAAAAGGACGGCCTGTGTGTTCAAGGATTTGTGAGTAAGGCACCGTTGGGAACAGCTAGATGCCGAGTCAGGGGCAGTGAAAGGCTTCTTTTGTTAAACCTCTAGAATGTGGTACGCTGAAACAACTCAAGTATCTCCCTTCTAAATCACCTTGCAGGTACAAAATAGAGAAAGAAACAGCAGGTTCAATGCTCTGTGGTCCCTTATGAAAATAAGGCTGGAAGGGAAACTTTATTTACCTCCTTGAGATTTAGAGAGTTGCAGGCTCAATTCTCCCTGAGAAACACTGTACTTGCACATCTTCCCTTAATAACACAATTGCCTTTGTGATGACGTGAGTTTCTAGGATAGAACCTTGGAGGTTGCCATTCCTTGGTAGTTGCTCATCCCTCGGTAATCTTCAGGGAATGAACCAAACACATGGGACCTCTAGCCTCAAGTTAACGTTCAGGTTTTCTCATGACAGGGGCAGGCATGCCACAGATTCCATGCAGCCTTAGTCCCTGTGGTTCTTGAGCTCTAGGAATCATATCAGTTCTCTTTCGACTCGCTCTTCTGCCCTAGGTTTTGAAACGTACTAGAAGGACCGCCTGTGTCTTCGGGAAGTTGTGAGCAATCTACGGTTGGGAACATCTAGATGCCAAGTGATGGGCAGTGAAGGGCTTCGTTGGTTCCACCCCTAGCTTGCGATGGCTGGAAAGCAACACAGTTATCAACGTTCCGTGCCTTCCTTCATGCAAAGCGTGTCTGCATTCCTCAGGAAACCTGAGCTGCACTGAAAAACACAATTAGCCTACGATTGCTTCTAGGAACTAAACCGTGAAGTCGGTATACCTCAAGCAGCAACTAGACTTCATGTCCAGTTTCAATAATTACAGGGTTTCCCTTAACTGATAGTTATTCCCGAGAAAAATTGCCACCTAGGCCTCACTAAGCCTTCACCTTGATATCCTTACACCACCATCACGACTCCCAGCATGGCAATGGTTACTAATGTCATGCTCCATTGTGTCCACTGGATGTGCAATAAGAGAGCCAGAAACTCCAGAGGAATATGCTGTTTGGTCCCCCTGGAAATTGAGGCTTCCTGGAAAATTGTATTTTCCTCATTAGAAAGTTGAGAGTTGCAGCCTCAGTGTTACCTGGTAAACTCTGTTGTAGCCCACCTTTTCTTCATCGCACAATGGTATTTGTGAGGACAAGTGATTTTCCAAGAAAGAAACTTGGAGGTTGCCATTCTTTGGTATGTGCTCATCCTTCAGTGATCTACAGTGAATTGGCGAACCCGTTTGACCACTAGCCGCAAGGTAACGTTGCTCTTGAATCATGCCACAGGTTGGCATGCAGCTGACTCCATGTAGCCTTATTCAGTGTGGTTCTTGAGCTCTAGGAATCATTCCAGGTCTCAAAGTACTGGTGGGTCTGCACTAGGATGAGAAACGTACAAGAAGAATGGCCTGTGTGTTTGGGGATTTGTGAGCAGTGCACCATTGGGAAGAGCTCGATGCTGAGTCTTGGAAGGTGTAGGGCTTCTTTTGTTAAAGCTCTAGAATCTGGTAAGTTGAAACAACTCAAGTGTCTCCCTTCTAAAGCACCTTGGAGGTACCAATCAGAGAAAGAAACAGCAGGGTCAATGCTCTGTGGTCTCTTTTGAAAATACGGCTCGAAGGAAATCTTTATTTTCTTCATTGGGATCTAGGGAGTTGCGTGCTCAATTCTTCTGAGAAACACTGTAGTTGCACATGTTCTCTTCATAGCACAATTGCCTTTGTGATGACAAGTGAGTTTCTAGGAAGGAAACTTGAGGATTGCCATTCTTTGGTAGGTACTCATTCTTCGGAAATCTTCAGTGAATTGGCGAACCCATTTGTCCACTAGCCTCAAGCTAACGTTCCTCTTCTATCATGCCACAGGTTGGCATGCAGCTGAATCCAAGTAGCCTTATTATGTGTGGTCCTTGAGCTCTAGGAAGCGTTCCTGGTCTCTTAGTACTGGCTGGTCTGCACTAGAATGAGAAACGTGCAGGAAGGAAAGCGTGTGTGTTCCGGGGGTTGTGAGCAATGCACCGTTTGGAAGAGCTAGGTGCTGAGTAATGGGCAGTGTAGGGTTTCCCTGGATAAACACCTAGATTGCGACAGCTTGAAAACACCTGGCTATCAGCGTTCTGTTCAATCCTTCATGCCAAAAGTGTCAGCTTTTCTGCCTATCCGTGAGCACACAAAAAATAATATGATCCTACCCCTCCTTCTGGGAACTCACACGTGATGGAATCTACGCCCAGCAGCCAGTGGACTTTAAGTGCAGCCTGAAAAATTACAGGGTTTCCCTTGAAAGCTAGTTATTCCGGAGATACATTGTACACCCAGGCCTCACTCACCGATGACCCTGTAATACTTTGACCACATTCACGACTGCCTGTATTGCAAAGTTTACTCACAAAAGGGTTTAGTTGGTAACGTGAACGTCCAATAAGTACTCAGAAACTGCAGCATAAGAAGCTGTGCTCTCCCTTTGGAGATTGAGGCTTCATGGGAAGTTTATTTTCCACATTGGAATGTCGACACTTGCGGCCTCCGTGTTACCCGATAAACAGTGTAGTTGCCCATCGTCTCTTCACTGCAGAATTGCCTTTTCAGGCAAGTGATTTTCCATGAAACAAACGTTTCCTTTCAATTCCTGCTACGTGCTCCTCCTTCAGCAGTTGTTAGTGAATAGGCCAACCACATGCGACGACTGGCCTCAACCTAACATTCTGTTTTTCTCGTCACAATGGTAGGCAGGCAGCAGGTTCAATGCAGCGTTTTTCAAAGCAGTACTGGAACTGTAGGAGACATTTCTGGTGTCTTAGGAAAGGCGGGTGTGCACTAGGATCCACGATATTCACGAGGGGCTGCCAGTCTCTTCTGGAACTTGTGAGCACCGTTCAGTTGATGACAACTATACGCCAAGAAAGGGCAGTGAAAGGCTTTTTCTGTTAAACCTCTAGAATGTGGTAAGTTGAAACAACTCAAGTATCTCCCTTCTAACGAACCTTGGAGGAACAAAATAGAGGAAGAAACAGCAGGGTCAATGCTCTGTGGTCCCTTTTGAAAGCAAGGCATGAAGGGAAAGTTTATTTAACTCTTTGGGATTTGAAGAGTCGCAGGCTCAATTCTCCCTGAGAAACATTGTAATTGCACATGTTCTCTGCATAGCACAATTCCCTTTGTGAGGACAAGGGATTTTCCAAGAAAAAAAAAAACTTGGAGGTTGCCATTTCTTGGTATGTGCTCATCCTTCAGTAATATACAGTGAATTGGCGACCCTATTTGACCACTAGCCTCAAGCAAACGTTCCTCTTGTCTCATAACACACGTTGGCGTGCAGCGGAATCCATGTAGCCTTATTCAGTGTTGTTCTTGGACTCTAGGAATCATTCCAGGTCTCAATACTGGCCGGTCTGCAGTAGGATGAGAAACCTACAAGAAGAAAGGCCTGTGAGTTCGGGGAGTTGTGAGCAATGCACCGTTGGGAACAGCTAGATGATGAGCCATGGGCTGTGAAGGGCCTCTTTCCTTAAACCTCTAGAATGTGGTAAGTTGAATGAACTCAAGGATCTCCCTTCTAAAGCACATTGGAGGTACAAACCAGAGAAAGAAAGAGCAGGGGCAGTGCTCTGTGGTCCCTTTTGAAAATAAGGCATGAAGGGAGACTTTATTTACCTCCTTGGGATTTAGAGAGTTGTGGGCTCAACTCTCCTGAGAAACACTGTAGTTGCACATGTTCTCTTCATAGCACATTTGCCTTTGTGATGACAAGTGAGTTTCTAGGAACAATCTTGGAGGTTGCCATTCTTTGGTAGGTGCTCATCCTTCGGTAATCTTCAGTGAATTGGCGACGCCATTTGACCACTAGCCTCAAGCTAAGGCTCCTCTTGTATCATCCCACAGGTTGGCATGCAGCAGAATCCATGTAGCCTTATTCAGTGTGGTTCTTGGGCTCTAGGAAACATTCGAAGTCTCCTAGGACTCAGGGGTCTGCACTAGACCCGAAACGTACAAAAAGGACGGCCTGTGTGTTCAAGGATTTGTGAGTAAGGCACCGTTGGGAACAGCTAGATGCCGAGTCAGGGGCAGTGAAAGGCTTCTTTTGTTAAACCTCTAGAATGTGGTACGCTGAAACAACTCAAGTATCTCCCTTCTAAATCACCTTGCAGGTACAAAATAGAGAAAGAAACAGCAGGTTCAATGCTCTGTGGTCCCTTATGAAAATAAGGCTGGAAGGGAAACTTTATTTACCTCCTTGAGATTTAGAGAGTTGCAGGCTCAATTCTCCCTGAGAAACACTGTACTTGCACATCTTCCCTTCATAACACAATTGCCTTTGTGATGACGTGAGTTTCTAGGATAGAACCTTGGAGGTTGCCATTCCTTGGTAGTTGCTCATCCCTCGGTAATCTTCAGGGAATGAACCAAACACATGGGACCTCTAGCCTCAAGTTAACGTTCAGGTTTTCTCATGACAGGGGCAGGCATGCCACAGATTCCATGCAGCCTTAGTCCCTGTGGTTCTTGAACTCTAGGAATCATATCAGTTCTCTTTCGACTCGCTGGTCTGCCCTAGGTTTTGAAACGTACTAAAAGGACCGCCTGTGTCTTCGCGAAGTTGTGAGCAATCTACGGTTGGGAACATCTAGATGCCAAGTGATGGGCAGTGAAGGGCTTCGTTGGTTCCACCCCTAGCTTGCGATGGCTGGAAAGCAACACAGTTATCAACGTTCCGTGCCTTCCTTCATGCAAAGCGTGTCTGCATTCCTCAGGAAACCTGAGCTGCACTGAAAAACACAATTAGCCTACGATTGCTTCTAGGAACTAAACCGTGAAGTCGGTATACCTCAAGCAGCAACTAGACTTCATGTCCAGTTTCAATAATTACAGGGTTTCCCTTAACTGATAGTTATTCCCGAGAAAAATTGCCACCTAGGCCTCACTAAGCCTTCACCTTGATATCCTTACACCACCATCACGACTCCCAGCATGGCAATGGTTACTAATGTCATGCTCCATTGTGTCCACTGGATGTGCAATAAGAGAGCCAGAAACTCCAGAGGAATATGCTGTTTGGTCCCCCTGGAAATTGAGGCTTCCTGGAAAATTGTATTTTCCTCATTAGAAAGTTGAGAGTTGCAGCCTCAGTGTTACCTGGTAAACTCTGTTGTAGCCCACCTTTTCTTCATCGCACAATGGTATTTGTGAGGACAAGTGATTTTCCAAGAAAGAAACTTGGAGGTTGCCATTCTTTGGTATGTGCTCATCCTTCAGTGATCTACAGTGAATTGGCGAACCCGTTTGACCACTAGCCGCAAGGTAACGTTGCTCTTGAATCATGCCACAGGTTGGCATGCAGCTGACTCCATGTAGCCTTATTCAGTGTGGTTCTTGAGCTCTAGGAATCATTCCAGGTCTCAAAGTACTGGTGGGTCTGCACTAGGATGAGAAACGTACAAGAAGAATGGCCTGTGTGTTTGGGGATTTGTGAGCAGTGCACCATTGGGAAGAGCTCGATGCTGAGTCTTGGAAGGTGTAGGGCTTCTTTTGTTAAAGCTCTAGAATCTGGTAAGTTGAAACAACTCAAGTGTCTCCCTTCTAAAGCACCTTGGAGGTACCAATCAGAGAAAGAAACAGCAGGGTCAATGCTCTGTGGTCTCTTTTGAAAATACGGCTCGAAGGAAATCTTTATTTTCTTCATTGGGATCTAGGGAGTTGCGTGCTCAATTCTTCTGAGAAACACTGTAGTTGCACATATTCTCTTCATAGCACATTTGCCTTTGTGATGACAAGTGAGTTTCTAGGAAGGAAACTTGAGGATTGCCATTCTTTGGTAGGTACTCATTCTTCGGAAATCTTCAGTGAATTGGCGAACCCATTTGTCCACTAGCCTCAAGCTAACGTTCCTCTTCTATCATGCCACAGGTTGGCATGCAGCTGAATCCAAGTAGCCTTATTATGTGTGGTCCTTGAGCTCTAGGAAGCGTTCCTGGTCTCTTAGTACTGGCTGGTCTGCACTAGAATGAGAAACGTGCAGGAAGGAAAGCGTGTGTGTTCCGGGGGTTGTGAGCAATGCACCGTTTGGAAGAGCTAGGTGCTGAGTAATGGGCAGTGTAGGGTTTCCCTGGATAAACACCTAGATTGCGACAGCTTGAAAACACCTGGCTATCAGCGTTCTGTTCAATCCTTCATGCCAAAAGTGTCAGCTTTTCTGCCTATCCGTGAGCACACAAAAAATAATATGATCCTACCCCTCCTTCTGGGAACTCACACGTGATGGAATCTACGCCCAGCAGCCAGTGGACTTTAAGTGCAGCCTGAAAAATTACAGGGTTTCCCTTGAAAGCTAGTTATTCCGGAGATACATTGTACACCCAGGCCTCACTCACCGATGACCCTGTAATACTTTGACCACATTCACGACTGCCTGTATTGCAAAGTTTACTCACAAAAGGGTTTAGTTGGTAACGTGAACGTCCAATAAGTACTCAGAAACTGCAGCATAAGAAGCTGTGCTCTCCCTTTGGAGATTGAGGCTTCATGGGAAGTTTATTTTCCACATTGGAATGTCGACACTTGCGGCCTCCGTGTTACCCGATAAACAGTGTAGTTGCCCATCGTCTCTTCACTGCAGAATTGCCTTTTCAGGCAAGTGATTTTCCATGAAACAAACGTTTCCTTTCAATTCCTGCTACGTGCTCCTCCTTCAGCAGTTGTTAGTGAATAGGCCAACCACATGCGACGACTGGCCTCAACCTAACATTCTGTTTTTCTCGTCACAATGGTAGGCAGGCAGCAGGTTCAATGCAGCGTTTTTCAAAGCAGTACTGGAACTGTAGGAGACATTTCTGGTGTCTTAGGAAAGGCGGGTGTGCACTAGGATCCACGATATTCACGAGGGGCTGCCAGTCTCTTCTGGAACTTGTGAGCACCGTTCAGTTGATGACAACTATACGCCAAGAAAGGGCAGTGAAAGGCTTTTTCTGTTAAACCTCTAGAATGTGGTAAGTTGAAACAACTCAAGTATCTCCCTTCTAACGAACCTTGGAGGAACAAAATAGAGGAAGAAACAGCAGGGTCAATGCTCTGTGGTCCCTTTTGAAAGCAAGGCATGAAGGGAAAGTTTATTTAACTCTTTGGGATTTGAAGAGTCGCAGGCTCAATTCTCCCTGAGAAACATTGTAATTGCACATGTTCTCTGCATAGCACAATTCCCTTTGTGAGGACAAGGGATTTTCCAAGAAAAAAAAAAACTTGGAGGTTGCCATTTCTTGGTATGTGCTCATCCTTCAGTAATATACAGTGAATTGGCGACCCTATTTGACCACTAGCCTCAAGCAAACGTTCCTCTTGTCTCATAACACACGTTGGCGTGCAGCGGAATCCATGTAGCCTTATTCAGTGTTGTTCTTGGACTCTAGGAATCATTCCAGGTCTCAATACTGGCCGGTCTGCAGTAGGATGAGAAACCTACAAGAAGAAAGGCCTGTGAGTTCGGGGAGTTGTGAGCAATGCACCGTTGGGAACAGCTAGATGATGAGCCATGGGCTGTGAAGGGCCTCTTTCCTTAAACCTCTAGAATGTGGTAAGTTGAATGAACTCAAGGATCTCCCTTCTAAAGCACATTGGAGGTACAAACCAGAGAAAGAAAGAGCAGGGGCAGTGCTCTGTGGTCCCTTTTGAAAATAAGGCATGAAGGGAGACTTTATTTACCTCCTTGGGATTTAGAGAGTTGTGGGCTCAACTCTCCTGAGAAACACTGTAGTTGCACATGTTCTCTTCATAGCACATTTGCCTTTGTGATGACAAGTGAGTTTCTAGGAAAAATCTTGGAGGTTGCCATTCTTTGGTAGGTGCTCATCCTTCGGTAATCTTCAGTGAATTGGCGACGCCATTTGACCACTAGCCTCAAGCTAAGGCTCCTCTTGTATCATCCCACAGGTTGGCATGCAGCAGAATCCATGTAGCCTTATTCAGTGTGGTTCTTGGGCTCTAGGAAACATTCGAAGTCTCCTAGGACTCAGGGGTCTGCACTAGACCCGAAACGTACAAAAAGGACGGCCTGTGTGTTCAAGGATTTGTGAGTAAGGCACCGTTGGGAACAGCTAGATGCCGAGTCAGGGGCAGTGAAAGGCTTCTTTTGTTAAACCTCTAGAATGTGGTACGCTGAAACAACTCAAGTATCTCCCTTCTAAATCACCTTGCAGGTACAAAATAGAGAAAGAAACAGCAGGTTCAATGCTCTGTGGTCCCTTATGAAAATAAGGCTGGAAGGGAAACTTTATTTACCTCCTTGAGATTTAGAGAGTTGCAGGCTCAATTCTCCCTGAGAAACACTGTACTTGCACATCTTCCCTTCATAACACAATTGCCTTTGTGATGACGTGAGTTTCTAGGATAGAACCTTGGAGGTTGCCATTCCTTGGTAGTTGCTCATCCCTCGGTAATCTTCAGGGAATGAACCAAACACATGGGACCTCTAGCCTCAAGTTAACGTTCAGGTTTTCTCATGACAGGGGCAGGCATGCCACAGATTCCATGCAGCCTTAGTCCCTGTGGTTCTTGAACTCTAGGAATCATATCAGTTCTCTTTCGACTCGCTGGTCTGCCCTAGGTTTTGAAACGTACTAAAAGGACCGCCTGTGTCTTCGCGAAGTTGTGAGCAATCTACGGTTGGGAACATCTAGATGCCAAGTGATGGGCAGTGAAGGGCTTCGTTTGTTCCACCCCTAGCTTGCGATGGCTGGAAAGCAACACAGTTATCAACGTTCCGTGCCTTCCTTCATGCAAAGCGTGTCTGCATTCCTCAGGAAACCTGAGCTGCACTGAAAAACACAATTAGCCTACGATTGCTTCTAGGAACTAAACCGTGAAGTCGGTATACCTCAAGCAGCAACTAGACTTCATGTCCAGTTTCAATAATTACAGGGTTTCCCTTAACTGATAGTTATTCCCGAGAAAAATTGCCACCTAGGCCTCACTAAGCCTTCACCTTGATATCCTTACACCACCATCACGACTCCCAGCATGGCAATGGTTACTAATGTCATGCTCCATTGTGTCCACTGGATGTGCAATAAGAGAGCCAGAAACTCCAGAGGAATATGCTGTTTGGTCCCCCTGGAAATTGAGGCTTCCTGGAAAATTGTATTTTCCTCATTAGAAAGTTGAGAGTTGCAGCCTCAGTGTTACCTGGTAAACTCTGTTGTAGCCCACCTTTTCTTCATCGCACAATGGTATTTGTGAGGACAAGTGATTTTCCAAGAAAGAAACTTGGAGGTTGCCATTCTTTGGTATGTGCTCATCCTTCAGGGATCTACAGTGAATTGGCGAACCCGTTTGACCACTAGCCGCAAAGTAACGTTGCTCTTGAATCATGCCACAGGTTGGCATGCAGCTGAATCCATGTAGCCTAATTCAGTGTGGTTCTTGAGCTCTAGGAATCATTCCAGGTCTCAAAGTACTGGTGGGTCGGCACTAGGATGAGAAACGTACAAGAAGAATGGCCTGTGTGTTTGGGGATTTGTGAGCAGTGCACCATTGGGAAGAGCTCGATGCTGAGTCTTGGAAGGTGTAGGGCTTCTTTTGTTAAAGCTCTAGAATCTGGTAAGTTGAAACAACTCAAGTGTCTCCCTTCTAAAGCACCTTGGAGGTACCAATCAGAGAAAGAAACAGCAGGGTCAATGCTCTGTGGTCTCTTTTGAAAATACGGCTCGAAGGAAATCTTTATTTTCTTCATTGGGATCTAGGGAGTTGCGTGCTCAATTCTTCTGAGAAACACTGTAGTTGCACATGTTCTCTTCATAGCACAATTGCCTTTGTGATGACAAGTGAGTTTCTAGGAAGGAAACTTGAGGATTGCCATTCTTTGGTAGGTACTCATTCTTCGGAAATCTTCAGTGAATTGGCGAACCCATTTGTCCACTAGCCTCAAGCTAACGTTCCTCTTCTATCATGCCACAGGTTGGCATGCAGCTGAATCCAAGTAGCCTTATTATGTGTGGTCCTTGAGCTCTAGGAAGCGTTCCTGGTCTCTTAGTACTGGCCGGTCTGCACTAGAATGAGAAACGTGCAGGAAGGAAAGCGTGTGTGTTCCGGGGGTTGTGAGCAATGCACCGTTTGGAAGAGCTAGGTGCTGAGTAATGGGCAGTGTAGGGTTTCCCTGGATAAACACCTAGATTGCGACAGCTTGAAAACACCTGGCTATCAGCGTTCTGTTCAATCCTTCATGCCAAAAGTGTCAGCTTTTCTGCCTTTCCGTGAGCACACAAAAAATAATATGATCCTACCCCTCCTTCTGGGAACTCACACGTGATGGAATCTACGCCCAGCAGCCAGTGGACTTTAAGTGCAGCCTGAAAAATTACAGGGTTTCCCTTGAAAGCTAGTTATTCCGGAGATACATTGTACACCCAGGCCTCACTCACCGATGACCCTGTAATACTTTGACCACATTCACGACTGCCTGTATTGCAAAGTTTACTCACAAAAGGGTTTAGTTGGTAACGTGAACGTCCAATAAGTACTCAGAAACTGCAGCATAAGAAGCTGTGCTCTCCCTTTGGAGATTGAGGCTTCATGGGAAGTTTATTTTCCACATTGGAATGTCGACACTTGCGGCCTCCGTGTTACCCGATAAACAGTGTAGTTGCCCATCGTCTCTTCACTGCAGAATTGCCTTTTCAGGCAAGTGATTTTCCATGAAACAAAGGTTTCCTTTCAATTCCTGCTACGTGCTCCTCCTTCAGCAGTTGTTAGTGAATAGGCCAACCACATGCGACGACTGGCCTCAACCTAACATTCTGTTTTTCTCGTCACAATGGTAGGCAGGCAGCAGGTTCAATGCAGCGTTTTTCAAAGCAGTACTGGAACTGTAGGAGACATTTCTGGTGTCTTAGGAAAGGCGGGTGTGCACTAGGATCCACGATATTCACGAGGGGCTGCCAGTCTCTTCTGGAACTTGTGAGCAACGTTCAGTTGATGACAACTATACGCCAAGAAAGGGCAGTGAAAGGCTTTTTCTGTTAAACCTCTAGAATGTGGTAAGTTGAAACAACTCAAGTATCTCCCTTCTAACGAACCTTGGAGGAACAAAATAGAGGAAGAAACAGCAGGGTCAATGCTCTGTGGTCCCTTTTGAAAGCAAGGCATGAAGGGAAAGTTTATTTAACTCTTTGGGATTTGAAGAGTCGCAGGCTCAATTCTCCCTGAGAAACATTGTAATTGCACATGTTCTCTGCATAGCACAATTCCCTTTGTGAGGACAAGGGATTTTCCAAGAAAAAAAAAAACTTGGAGGTTGCCATTTCTTGGTATGTGCTCATCCTTCAGTAATATACAGTGAATTGGCGACCCTATTTGACCACTAGCCTCAAGCAAACGTTCCTCTTGTCTCATAGCACACGTTGGCGTGCAGCGGAATCCATGTAGCCTTATTCAGTGTTGTTCTTGGACTCTAGGAATCATTCCAGGTCTCAATACTGGCCGGTCTGCAGTAGGATGAGAAACCTACAAGAAGAAAGGCCTGTGAGTTCGGGGAGTTGTGAGCAATGCACCGTTGGGAACAGCTAGATGATGAGCCATGGGCTGTGAAGGGCCTCTTTCCTTAAACCTCTAGAATGTGGTAAGTTGAATGAACTCAAGGATCTCCCTTCTAAAGCACATTGGAGGTACAAACCAGAGAAAGAAAGAGCAGGGGCAGTGCTCTGTGGTCCCTTTTGATAATAAGGCATGAAGGGAGACTTTATTTACCTCCTTGGGATTTAGAGAGTTGTGGGCTCAACTCTCCTGAGAAACACTGTAGTTGCACATGTTCTCTTCATAGCACATTTGCCTTTGTGATGACAAGTGAGTTTCTAGGAAAAATCTTGGAGGTTGCCATTCTTTGGTAGGTGCTCATCCTTCGGTAATCTTCAGTGAATTGGCGACGCCATTTGACCACTAGCCTCAAGCTAAGGCTCCTCTTGTATCATCCCACAGGTTGGCATGCAGCAGAATCCATGTAGCCTTATTCAGTGTGGTTCTTGGGCTCTAGGAAACATTCGAAGTCTCCTAGGACTCAGGGGTCTGCACTAGACCCGAAACGTACAAAAAGGACGGCCTGTGTGTTCAAGGATTTGTGAGTAAGGCACCGTTGGGAACAGCTAGATGCCGAGTCAGGGGCAGTGAAAGGCTTCTTTTGTTAAACCTCTAGAATGTGGTACGCTGAAACAACTCAAGTATCTCCCTTCTAAATCACCTTGCAGGTACAAAATAGAGAAAGAAACAGCAGGTTCAATGCTCTGTGGTCCCTTATGAAAATAAGGCTGGAAGGGAAACTTTATTTACCTCCTTGAGATTTAGAGAGTTGCAGGCTCAATTCTCCCTGAGAAACACTGTACTTGCACATCTTCCCTTCATAACACAATTGCCTTTGTGATGACGTGAGTTTCTAGGATAGAACCTTGGAGGTTGCCATTCCTTGGTAGTTGCTCATCCCTCGGTAATCTTCAGGGAATGAACCAAACACATGGGACCTCTAGCCTCAAGTTAACGTTCAGGTTTTCTCATGACAGGGGCAGGCATGCCACAGATTCCATGCAGCCTTAGTCCCTGTGGTTCTTGAACTCTAGGAATCATATCAGTTCTCTTTTGACTCGCTGGTCTGCCCTAGGTTTTGAAACGTACTAAAAGGACCGCCTGTGTCTTCGCGAAGTTGTGAGCAATCTACGGTTGGGAACATCTAGATGCCAAGTGATGGGCAGTGAAGGGCTTCGTTGGTTCCACCCCTAGCTTGCGATGGCTGGAAAGCAACACAGTTATCAACGTTCCGTGCCTTCCTTCATGCAAAGCGTGTCTGCATTCCTCAGGAAACCTGAGCTGCACTGAAAAACACAATTAGCCTACGATTGCTTCTAGGAACTAAACCGTGAAGTCGGTATACCTCAAGCAGCAACTAGACTTCATGTCCAGTTTCAATAATTACAGGGTTTCCCTTAACTGATAGTTATTCCCGAGAAAAATTGCCACCTAGGCCTCACTAAGCCTTCACCTTGATATCCTTACACCACCATCACGACTCCCAGCATGGCAATGGTTACTAATGTCATGCTCCATTGTGTCCACTGGATGTGCAATAAGAGAGCCAGAAACTCCAGAGGAATATGCTGTTTGGTCCCCCTGGAAATTGAGGCTTCCAGGAAAATTGTATTTTCCTCATTAGAAAGTTGAGAGTTGCAGCCTCAGTGTTACCTGGTAAACTCTGTTGTAGCCCACCTTTTCTTCATCGCACAATGGTATTTGTGAGGACAAGTGATTTTCCAAGAAAGAAACTTGGAGGTTGCCATTCTTTGGTATGTGCTCATCCTTCAGTGATCTACAGTGAATTGGCGAACCCGTTTGACCACTAACCGCAAGGTAACGTTGCTCTTGAATCATGCCACAGGTTGGCATGCAGCTGAATCCATGTAGCCTTATTCAGTGTGGTTCTTGAGCTCTAGGAATCATTCCAGGTCTCAAAGTACTGGTGGGTCTGCACTAGGATGAGAAACGTACAAGAAGAATGGCCTGTGTGTTTGGGGATTTGTGAGCAGTGCACCATTGGGAAGAGCTCGATGCTGAGTCTTGGAAGGTGTAGGGCTTCTTTTGTTAAAGCTCTAGAATCTGGTAAGTTGAAACAACTCAAGTGTCTCCCTTCTAAAGCACCTTGGAGGTACCAATCAGAGAAAGAAACAGCAGGGTCAATGCTCTGTGGTCTCTTTTGAAAATACGGCTCGAAGGAAATCTTTATTTTCTTCATTGGGATCTAGGGAGTTGCGTGCTCAATTCTTCTGAGAAACACTGTAGTTGCACATGTTCTCTTCATAGCACAATTGCCTTTGTGATGACAAGTGAGTTTCTAGGAAGGAAACTTGAGGATTGCCATTCTTTGGTAGGTACTCATTCTTCGGAAATCTTCAGTGAATTGGCGAACCCATTTGTCCACTAGCCTCAAGCTAACGTTCCTCTTCTATCATGCCACAGGTTGGTATGCAGCTGAATCCAAGTAGCCTTATTATGTGTGGTCCTTGAGCTCTAGGAAGCGTTCCTGATCTCTTAGTACTGGCTGGTCTGCACTAGAATGAGAAACGTGCAGGAAGGAAAGCGTGTGTGTTCCGGGGGTTGTGAGCAATGCACCGTTTGGAAGAGCTAGGTGCTGAGTAATGGGCAGTGTAGGGTTTCCCTGGATAAACACCTAGATTGCGACAGCTTGAAAACACCTGGCTATCAGCGTTCTGTTCAATCCTTCATGCCAAAAGTGTCAGCTTTTCTGCCTATCCGTGAGCACACAAAAAATAATATGATCCTACCCCTCCTTCTGGGAACTCACACGTGATGGAATCTACGCCCAGCAGCCAGTGGACTTTAAGTGCAGCCTGAAAAATTACAGGGTTTCCCTTGAAAGCTAGTTATTCCATAGATACATTGTACACCCAGGCCTCACTCACCGATGACCCTGTAATACTTTGACCACATTCACGACTGCCTGTATTGCAAAGTTTACTCACAAAAGGGTTTAGTTGGTAACTTGAACGTCCAATAAGTACTCAGAAACTGCAGCATAAGAAGCTGTGCTCTCCCTTTGGAGATTGAGGCTTCATGGGAAGTTTATTTTCCACATTGGAATGTCGACACTTGCGGCCTCCGTGTTACCCGATAAACAGTGTAGTTGCCCATCGTCTCTTCACTGCAGAATTGCCTTTTCAGGCAAGTGATTTTCCATGAAACAAACGTTTCCTTTCAATTCCTGCTACGTGCTCCTCCTTCAGCAGCTGTTAGTGAATAGGCCAACCACATGCGACGACTGGCCTCAACCTAACGTTCTGTTTTTCTCGTCACAATGGTAGGCAGGCAGCAGGTTCAATGCAGCGTTTGGCAAAGCAGTACTGGAACTGTAGGAGACATTTCTGGTGTCTTAGGAAAGGCGGGTGTGCACTAGGATCCACGATATTCACGAGGGGCTGCCAGTCTCTTCTGGAACTTGTGAGCAACGTTCAGTTGATGACAACTATACGCCAAGAAAGGGCAGTGAAAGGCTTTTTCTGTTAAACCTCTAGAATGTGGTAAGTTGAAACAACTCAAGTATCTCCCTTCTAACGAACCTTGGAGGAACAAAATAGAGGAAGAAACAGCAGGGTCAATGCTCTGTGGTCCCGTTTGAAAGCAAGGCATGAAGGGAAAGTTTATTTACCTCTTTGGGATTTGAAGAGTCGCAGGCTCAATTCTCCCTGAGGAACATTGTAGTTGCAGATGTTCTCTGCATAGCACAATTCCCTTTGTGAGGACAAGGGATTTTCCAAGAAAAAAAAACTTGGAGGTAGCCATTCCTTGGTATGTGCTCATCCTTCAGTAATATACAGTGAATTGGCGACCCTATTTGACCACTAGCCTCAAGCAAACGTTCCTCTTGTCTCCTAACACACGTTGGCGTGCAGCGGAATCCATGGAGCCTTATTCAGTGTTGTTCTTGGACTCTAGGAATCATTCCAGGTCTCAATACTGGCCGGTCTGCAGTAGGATGAGAAACCTACAAGAAGAAAGGCCTGTGAGTTCGGGGAGTTGTGAGCAATGCACCGTTGGGAACAGCTAGATGACGAGTCATGGGCTGTGAAGGGCCTCTTTCCTTAAACCTCTAGAATGTGGTAAGTTGAATGAACTCAAGGATCTCCCTTCTAAAGCACATTGGAGGTACAAACCAGAGAAAGAAAGAGCAGGGGCAGTGCTCTGTGGTCCCTTTTGAAAATAAGGCATGAAGGGAGACTTTATTTACCTCCTTGGGATTTAGAGAGTTGTGGGCTCAACTCTCCTGAGAAACACTGTAGTTGCACATGTTCTCTTCATAGCACATTTGCCTTTGTGATGACAAGTGAGTTTCTAGGAAAAATCTTGGAGGTTGCCATTCTTTGGTAGGTGCTCATCCTTCGGTAATCTTCAGTGAATTGGCGACGCCATTTGACCACTAGCCTCAAGCTAAGGCTCCTCTTGTATCATCCCACAGGTTGGCATGCAGCAGAATCCATGTAGCCTTATTCAGTGTGGTTCTTGGGCACTAGGAAACATTCGAAGTCTCCTAGGACTCAGGGGTCTGCACTAGACCCGAAACGTACAAAAAGGAAGGCCTGTGTGTTCAAGGATTTGTGAGTAAGGCACCGTTGGGAACAGCTAGATGCCGAGTCAGGGGCAGTGAAAGGCTTCTTTTGTTAAACCTCTAGAATGTGGTACGCTGAAACAACTCAAGTATCTCCCTTCTAAATCACCTTGCAGGTACAAAATAGAGAAAGAAACAGCAGGTTCAATGCTCTGTGGTCCCTTTTGAAAATAAGGCTGGAAGGGAAACTTTATTTACCTCCTTGAGATTTAGAGAGTTGCAGGCTCAGTTCTCCCTGAGAAACACTGTACTTGCACATCTTCCCTTAATAACACAATTGCCTTTGTGATGACGTGAGTTTCTAGGATAGAACCTTGGAGGTTGCCATTCCTTGGTAGTTGCTCATCCCTCGGTAATCTTCAGGGAATGAACCAAACACATGGGACCTCTAGCCTCAAGTTAACGTTCAGGTTTTCTCATGACAGGGGCAGGCATGCCACAGATTCCATGCAGCCTTAGTCCCTGTGGTTCTTGAGCTCTAGGAATCATATCAGTTCTCTTTCGACTCGCTCTTCTGCCCTAGGTTTTGAAACGTACTAGAAGGACCGCCTGTGTCTTCGGGAAGTTGTGAGCAATCTACGGTTGGGAACATCTAGATGCCAAGTGATGGGCAGTGAAGGGCTTCGTTGGTTCCACCCCTAGCTTGCGATGGCTGGAAAGCAACACAGTTATCAACGTTCCGTGCCTTCCTTCATGCAAAGCGTGTCTGCATTCCTCAGGAAACCTGAGCTGCACTGAAAAACACAATTAGCCTACGATTGCTTCTAGGAACTAAACCGTGAAGTCGGTATACCTCAAGCAGCAACTAGACTTCATGTCCAGTTTCAATAATTACAGGGTTTCCCTTAACTGATAGTTATTCCCGAGAAAAATTGCCACCTAGGCCTCACTAAGCCTTCACCTTGATATCCTTACACCACCATCACGACTCCCAGCATGGCAATGGTTACTAATGTCATGCTCCATTGTGTCCACTGGATGTGCAATAAGAGAGCCAGAAACTCCAGAGGAATATGCTGTTTGGTCCCCCTGGAAATTGAGGCTTCCTGGAAAATTGTATTTTCCTCATTAGAAAGTTGAGAGTTGCAGCCTCAGTGTTACCTGGTAAACTCTGTTGTAGCCCACCTTTTCTTCATCGCACAATGGTATTTGTGAGGACAAGTGATTTTCCAAGAAAGAAACTTGGAGGTTGCCATTCTTTGGTATGTGCTCATCCTTCAGTGATCTACAGTGAATTGGCGAACCCGTTTGACCACTAGCCGCAAGGTAACGTTGCTCTTGAATCATGCCACAGGTTGGCATGCAGCTGAATCCATGTAGCCTTATTCAGTGTGGTTCTTGAGCTCTAGGAATCATTCCAGGTCTCAAAGTACTGGTGGGTCTGCACTAGGATGAGAAACGTACAAGAAGAATGGCCTGTGTGTTTGGGGATTTGTGAGCAGTGCACCATTGGGAAGAGCTCGATGCTGAGTCTTGGAAGGTGTAGGGCTTCTTTTGTTAAAGCTCTAGAATCTGGTAAGTTGAAACAACTCAAGTGTCTCCCTTCTAAAGCACCTTGGAGGTACCAATCAGAGAAAGAAACAGCAGGGTCAATGCTCTGTGGTCTCTTTTGAAAATACGGCTCGAAGGAAATCTTTATTTTCTTCATTGGGATCTAGGGAGTTGCGTGCTCAATTCTTCTGAGAAACACTGTAGTTGCACATGTTCTCTTCATAGCACAATTGCCTTTGTGATGACAAGTGAGTTTCTAGGAAGGAAACTTGAGGATTGCCATTCTTTGGTAGGTACTCATTCTTCGGAAATCTTCAGTGAATTGGCGAACCCATTTGTCCACTAGCCTCAAGCTAACGTTCCTCTTCTATCATGCCACAGGTTGGCATGCAGCTGAATCCAAGTAGCCTTATTATGTGTGGTCCTTGAGCTCTAGGAAGCGTTCCTGGTCTCTTAGTACTGGCTGGTCTGCACTAGAATGAGAAACGTGCAGGAAGGAAAGCGTGTGTGTTCCGGGGGTTGTGAGCAATGCACCGTTTGGAAGAGCTAGGTGCTGAGTAATGGGCAGTGTAGGGTTTCCCTGGATAAACACCTAGATTGCGACAGCTTGAAAACACCTGGTTATCAGCGTTCTGTTCAATCCTTCATGCCAAAAGAGTCAGCTTTTCTGCCTATCCGTGAGCACACAAAAAATAATATGATCCTACCCCTCCTTCTGGGAACTCACACGTGATAGAACCTACGCCCAGCAGGCAGTGGACTTTAAGTGCAGCCTGAAAAATTACAGGGTTTCCCTTGAAAGCTAGTTATTCCGGAGATACATTGTACACCCAGGCCTCACTCACCGATGACCCTGTAATACTTTGACCACATTCACGACTGCCTGTATTGCAAAGTTTACTCACAAAAGGGTTTAGTTGGTAACGTGAACGTCCAATAAGTACTCAGAAACTGCAGCATAAGAAGCTGTGCTCTCCCTTTGGAGATTGAGGCTTCATGGGAAGTTTATTTTCCACATTGGAATGTCGACACTTGCGGCCTCCGTGTTACCCGATAAACAGTGTAGTTGCCCATCGTCTCTTCACTGCAGAATTGCCTTTTCAGGCAAGTGATTTTCCATGAAACAAACGTTTCCTTTCAATTCCTGCTACGTGCTCCTCCTTCAGCAGTTGTTAGTGAATAGGCCAACCACATGCGACGACTGGCCTCAACCTAACGTTCTGTTTTTCTCGTCACAATGGTAGGCAGGCAGCAGGTTCAATGCAGCGTTTTTCAAAGCAGTACTGGAACTGTAGGAGACATTTCTGGTGTCTTAGGAAAGGCGGGTGTGCACTAGGATCCACGATATTCACGAGGGGCTGCCAGTCTCTTCTGGAACTTGTGAGCAACGTTCAGTTGATGACAACTATACGCCAAGAAAGGGCAGTGAAAGGCTTTTTCTGTTAAACCTCTAGAATGTGGTAAGTTGAAACAACTCAAGTATCTCCCTTCTAACGAACCTTGGAGGAACAAAATAGAGGAAGAAACAGCAGGGTCAATGCTCTGTGGTCCCTTTTGAAAGCAAGGCATGAAGGGAAAGTTTATTTACCTCTTTGGGATTTGAAGAGTCGCAGGCTCATTTCTCCCTGAGGAACATTGTAGTTGCACATGTTCTCTGCATAGCACAATTCCCTTTGAGAGGACAAGGGATTTTCCAAGAAAAAAAAACTTGGAGGTTGCCATTCCTTGGTATGTGCTCATCCTTCAGTAATATACAGTGAATTGGCGACCCTATTTGACCACTAGCCTCAAGCAAACGTTCCTCTTGTCTCCTAACACACGTTGGCTTGCAGCGGAATCCATGGAGCCTTATTCAGTGTTGTTCTTGGACTCTAGGAATCATTCCAGGTCTCAATACTGGCCGGTCTGCTGTAGGATGAGAAACCTACAAGAAGAAAGGCCTGTGAGTTCGGGGAGTTGTGAGCAATGCACCGTTGGGAACAGCTAGATGACGAGTCATGGGCTGTGAAGGGCCTCTTTCCTTAAACCTCTAGAATGTGGTAAGTTGAATGAACTCAAGGATCTCCCTTCTAAAGCACATTGGAGGTACAAACCAGAGAAAGAAAGAGCAGGGGCAGTGCTCTGTGGTCCCTTTTGAAAATAAGGCATGAAGGGAGACTTTATTTACCTCCTTGGGATTTAGAGAGTTGTGGGCTCAACTCTCCTGAGAAACACTGTAGTTGCACATGTTCTCTTCATAGCACATTTGCCTTTGTGATGACAAGTGAGTTTCTAGGAAAAATCTTGGAGGTTGCCATTCTTTGGTAGGTGCTCATCCTTCGGTAATCTTCAGTGAATTGGCGACGCCATTTGACCACTAGCCTCAAGCTAAGGCTCCTCTTGTATCATCCCACAGGTTGGCATGCAGCAGAATCCATGTAGCCTTATTCAGTGTGGTTCTTGGGCACTAGGAAACATTCGAAGTCTCCTAGGACTCAGGGGTCTGCACTAGACCCGAAACGTACAAAAAGGAAGGCCTGTGTGTTCAAGGATTTGTGAGTAAGGCACCGTTGGGAACAGCTAGATGCCGAGTCAGGGGCAGTGAAAGGCTTCTTTTGTTAAACCTCTAGAATGTGGTACGCTGAAACAACTCAAGTATCTCCCTTCTAAATCACCTTGCAGGTACAAAATAGAGAAAGAAACAGCAGGTTCAATGCTCTGTGGTCCCTTTTGAAAATAAGGCTGGAAGGGAAACTTTATTTACCTCCTTGAGATTTAGAGAGTTGCAGGCTCAGTTCTCCCTGAGAAACACTGTACTTGCACATCTTCCCTTAATAACACAATTGCCTTTGTGATGACGTGAGTTTCTAGGATAGAACCTTGGAGGTTGCCATTCCTTGGTAGTTGCTCATCCCTCGGTAATCTTCAGGGAATGAACCAAACACATGGGACCTCTAGCCTCAAGTTAACGTTCAGGTTTTCTCATGACAGGGGCAGGCATGCCACAGATTCCATGCAGCCTTAGTCCCTGTGGTTCTTGAGCTCTAGGAATCATATCAGTTCTCTTTCGACTCGCTCTTCTGCCCTAGGTTTTGAAACGTACTAGAAGGACCGCCTGTGTCTTCGGGAAGTTGTGAGCAATCTACGGTTGGGAACATCTAGATGCCAAGTGATGGGCAGTGAAGGGCTTCGTTGGTTCCACCCCTAGCTTGCGATGGCTGGAAAGCAACACAGTTATCAACGTTCCGTGCCTTCCTTCATGCAAAGCGTGTCTGCATTCCTCAGGAAACCTGAGCTGCACTGAAAAACACAATTAGCCTACGATTGCTTCTAGGAACTAAACCGTGAAGTCGGTATACCTCAAGCAGCAACTAGACTTCATGTCCAGTTTCAATAATTACAGGGTTTCCCTTAACTGATAGTTATTCCCGAGAAAAATTGCCACCTAGGCCTCACTAAGCCTTCACCTTGATATCCTTACACCACCATCACGACTCCCAGCATGGCAATGGTTACTAATGTCATGCTCCATTGTGTCCACTGGATGTGCAATAAGAGAGCCAGAAACTCCAGAGGAATATGCTGTTTGGTCCCCCTGGAAATTGAGGCTTCCTGGAAAATTGTATTTTCCTCATTAGAAAGTTGAGAGTTGCAGCCTCAGTGTTACCTGGTAAACTCTGTTGTAGCCCACCTTTTCTTCATCGCACAATGGTATTTGTGAGGACAAGTGATTTTCCAAGAAAGAAACTTGGAGGTTGCCATTCTTTGGTATGTGCTCATCCTTCAGTGATCTACAGTGAATTGGCGAACCCGTTTGACCACTAGCCGCAAGGTAACGTTGCTCTTGAATCATGCCACAGGTTGGCATGCAGCTGAATCCATGTAGCCTTATTCAGTGTGGTTCTTGAGCTCTAGGAATCATTCCAGGTCTCAAAGTACTGGTGGGTCTGCACTAGGATGAGAAACGTACAAGAAGAATGGCCTGTGTGTTTGGGGATTTGTGAGCAGTGCACCATTGGGAAGAGCTCGATGCTGAGTCTTGGAAGGTGTAGGGCTTCTTTTGTTAAAGCTCTAGAATCTGGTAAGTTGAAACAACTCAAGTGTCTCCCTTCTAAAGCACCTTGGAGGTACCAATCAGAGAAAGAAACAGCAGGGTCAATGCTCTGTGGTCTCTTTTGAAAATACGGCTCGAAGGAAATCTTTATTTTCTTCATTGGGATCTAGGGAGTTGCGTGCTCAATTCTTCTGAGAAACACTGTAGTTGCACATGTTCTCTTCATAGCACAATTGCCTTTGTGATGACAAGTGAGTTTCTAGGAAGGAAACTTGAGGATTGCCATTCTTTGGTAGGTACTCATTCTTCGGAAATCTTCAGTGAATTGGCGAACCCATTTGTCCACTAGCCTCAAGCTAACGTTCCTCTTCTATCATGCCACAGGTTGGCATGCAGCTGAATCCAAGTAGCCTTATTATGTGTGGTCCTTGAGCTCTAGGAAGCGTTCCTGGTCTCTTAGTACTGGCTGGTCTGCACTAGAATGAGAAACGTGCAGGAAGGAAAGCGTGTGTGTTCCGGGGGTTGTGAGCAATGCACCGTTTGGAAGAGCTAGGTGCTGAGTAATGGGCAGTGTAGGGTTTCCCTGGATAAACACCTAGATTGCGACAGCTTGAAAACACCTGGTTATCAGCGTTCTGTTCAATCCTTCATGCCAAAAGAGTCAGCTTTTCTGCCTATCCGTGAGCACACAAAAAATAATATGATCCTACCCCTCCTTCTGGGAACTCACACGTGATAGAACCTACGCCCAGCAGGCAGTGGACTTTAAGTGCAGCCTGAAAAATTACAGGGTTTCCCTTGAAAGCTAGTTATTCCGGAGATACATTGTACACCCAGGCCTCACTCACCGATGACCCTGTAATACTTTGACCACATTCACGACTGCCTGTATTGCAAAGTTTACTCACAAAAGGGTTTAGTTGGTAACGTGAACGTCCAATAAGTACTCAGAAACTGCAGCATAAGAAGCTGTGCTCTCCCTTTGGAGATTGAGGCTTCATGGGAAGTTTATTTTCCACATTGGAATGTCGACACTTGCGGCCTCCGTGTTACCCGATAAACAGTGTAGTTGCCCATCGTCTCTTCACTGCAGAATTGCCTTTTCAGGCAAGTGATTTTCCATGAAACAAACGTTTCCTTTCAATTCCTGCTACGTGCTCCTCCTTCAGCAGTTGTTAGTGAATAGGCCAACCACATGCGACGACTGGCCTCAACCTAACGTTCTGTTTTTCTCGTCACAATGGTAGGCAGGCAGCAGGTTCAATGCAGCGTTTTTCAAAGCAGTACTGGAACTGTAGGAGACATTTCTGGTGTCTTAGGAAAGGCGGGTGTGCACTAGGATCCACGATATTCACGAGGGGCTGCCAGTCTCTTCTGGAACTTGTGAGCAACGTTCAGTTGATGACAACTATACGCCAAGAAAGGGCAGTGAAAGGCTTTTTCTGTTAAACCTCTAGAATGTGGTAAGTTGAAACAACTCAAGTATCTCCCTTCTAACGAACCTTGGAGGAACAAAATAGAGGAAGAAACAGCAGGGTCAATGCTCTGTGGTCCCTTTTGAAAGCAAGGCATGAAGGGAAAGTTTATTTACCTCTTTGGGATTTGAAGAGTCGCAGGCTCATTTCTCCCTGAGGAACATTGTAGTTGCACATGTTCTCTGCATAGCACAATTCCCTTTGAGAGGACAAGGGATTTTCCAAGAAAAAAAAACTTGGAGGTTGCCATTCCTTGGTATGTGCTCATCCTTCAGTAATATACAGTGAATTGGCGACCCTATTTGACCACTAGCCTCAAGCAAACGTTCCTCTTGTCTCCTAACACACGTTGGCTTGCAGCGGAATCCATGGAGCCTTATTCAGTGTTGTTCTTGGACTCTAGGAATCATTCCAGGTCTCAATACTGGCCGGTCTGCAGTAGGATGAGAAACCTACAAGAAGAAAGGCCTGTGAGTTCGGGGAGTTGTGAGCAATGCACCGTTGGGAACAGCTAGATGACGAGTCATGGGCTGTGAAGGGCCTCTTTCCTTAAACCTCTAGAATGTGGTAAGTTGAATGAACTCAAGGATCTCCCTTCTAAAGCACATTGGAGGTACAAACCAGAGAAAGAAAGAGCAGGGGCAGTGCTCTGTGGTCCCTTTTGAAAATAAGGCATGAAGGGAGACTTTATTTACCTCCTTGGGATTTAGAGAGTTGTGGGCTCAACTCTCCTGAGAAACACTGTAGTTGCACATGTTCTCTTCATAGCACATTTGCCTTTGTGATGACAAGTGAGTTTCTAGGAAAAATCTTGGAGGTTGCCATTCTTTGGTAGGTGCTCATCCTTCGGTAATCTTCAGTGAATTGGCGACGCCATTTGACCACTAGCCTCAAGCTAAGGCTCCTCTTGTATCATCCCACAGGTTGGCATGCAGCAGAATCCATGTAGCCTTATTCAGTGTGGTTCTTGGGCACTAGGAAACATTCGAAGTCTCCTAGGACTCAGGGGTCTGCACTAGACCCGAAACGTACAAAAAGGAAGGCCTGTGTGTTCAAGGATTTGTGAGTAAGGCACCGTTGGGAACAGCTAGATGCCGAGTCAGGGGCAGTGAAAGGCTTCTTTTGTTAAACCTCTAGAATGTGGTACGCTGAAACAACTCAAGTATCTCCCTTCTAAATCACCTTGCAGGTACAAAATAGAGAAAGAAACAGCAGGTTCAATGCTCTGTGGTCCCTTTTGAAAATAAGGCTGGAAGGGAAACTTTATTTACCTCCTTGAGATTTAGAGAGTTGCAGGCTCAGTTCTCCCTGAGAAACACTGTACTTGCACATCTTCCCTTAATAACACAATTGCCTTTGTGGTGACGTGAGTTTCTAGGATAGAACCTTGGAGGTTGCCATTCCTTGGTAGTTGCTCATCCCTCGGTAATCTTCAGGGAATGAACCAAACACATGGGACCTCTAGCCTCAAGTTAACGTTCAGGTTTTCTCATGACAGGGGCAGGCATGCCACAGATTCCATGCAGCCTTAGTCCCTGTGGTTCTTGAGCTCTAGGAATCATATCAGTTCTCTTTCGACTCGCTCTTCTGCCCTAGGTTTTGAAACGTACTAGAAGGACCGCCTGTGTCTTCGGGAAGTTGTGAGCAATCTACGGTTGGGAACATCTAGATGCCAAGTGATGGGCAGTGAAGGGCTTCGTTGGTTCCACCCCTAGCTTGCGATGGCTGGAAAGCAACACAGTTATCAACGTTCCGTGCCTTCCTTCATGCAAAGCGTGTCTGCATTCCTCAGGAAACCTGAGCTGCACTGAAAAACACAATTAGCCTACGATTGCTTCTAGGAACTAAACCGTGAAGTCGGTATACCTCAAGCAGCAACTAGACTTCATGTCCAGTTTCAATAATTACAGGGTTTCCCTTAACTGATAGTTATTCCCGAGAAAAATTGCCACCTAGGCCTCACTAAGCCTTCACCTTGATATCCTTACACCACCATCACGACCCCCAGCATGGCAATGGTTACTAATGTCATGCTCCATTGTGTCCACTGGATGTGCAATAAGAGAGCCAGAAACTCCAGAGGAATATGCTGTTTGGTCCCCCTGGAAATTGAGGCTTCCTGGAAAATTGTATTTTCCTCATTAGAAAGTTGAGAGTTGCAGCCTCAGTGTTACCTGGTAAACTCTGTTGTAGCCCACCTTTTCTTCATCGCACAATGGTATTTGTGAGGACAAGTGATTTTCCAAGAAAGAAACTTGGAGGTTGCCATTCTTTGGTATGTGCTCATCCTTCAGTGATCTACAGTGAATTGGCGAACCCGTTTGACCACTAGCCGCAAGGTAACGTTGCTCTTGAATCATGCCACAGGTTGGCATGCAGCTGAATCCATGTAGCCTTATTCAGTGTGGTTCTTGAGCTCTAGGAATCATTCCAGGTCTCAAAGTACTGGTGGGTCTGCACTAGGATGAGAAACGTACAAGAAGAATGGCCTGTGTGTTTGGGGATTTGTGAGCAGTGCACCATTGGGAAGAGCTCGATGCTGAGTCTTGGAAGGTGTAGGGCTTCTTTTGTTAAAGCTCTAGAATCTGGTAAGTTGAAACAACTCAAGTGTCTCCCTTCTAAAGCACCTTGGAGGTACCAATCAGAGAAAGAAACAGCAGGGTCAATGCTCTGTGGTCTCTTTTGAAAATACGGCTCGAAGGAAATCTTTATTTTCTTCATTGGGATCTAGGGAGTTGCGTGCTCAATTCTTCTGAGAAACACTGTAGTTGCACATGTTCTCTTCATAGCACAATTGCCTTTGTGATGACAAGTGAGTTTCTAGGAAGGAAACTTGAGGATTGCCATTCTTTGGTAGGTACTCATTCTTCGGAAATCTTCAGTGAATTGGCGAACCCATTTGTCCACTAGCCTCAAGCTAACGTTCCTCTTCTATCATGCCACAGGTTGGCATGCAGCTGAATCCAAGTAGCCTTATTATGTGTGGTCCTTGAGCTCTAGGAAGCGTTCCTGGTCTCTTAGTACTGGCTGGTCTGCACTAGAATGAGAAACGTGCAGGAAGGAAAGCGTGTGTGTTCCGGGGGTTGTGAGCAATGCACCGTTTGGAAGAGCTAGGTGCTGAGTAATGGGCAGTGTAGGGTTTCCCTGGATAAACACCTAGATTGCGACAGCTTGAAAACACCTGGTTATCAGCGTTCTGTTCAATCCTTCATGCCAAAAGAGTCAGCTTTTCTGCCTATCCGTGAGCACACAAAAAATAATATGATCCTACCCCTCCTTCTGGGAACTCACACGTGATAGAACCTACGCCCAGCAGGCAGTGGACTTTAAGTGCAGCCTGAAAAATTACAGGGTTTCCCTTGAAAGCTAGTTATTCCGGAGATACATTGTACACCCAGGCCTCACTCACCGATGACCCTGTAATACTTTGACCACATTCACGACTGCCTGTATTGCAAAGTTTACTCACAAAAGGGTTTAGTTGGTAACGTGAACGTCCAATAAGTACTCAGAAACTGCAGCATAAGAAGCTGTGCTCTCCCTTTGGAGATTGAGGCTTCATGGGAAGTTTATTTTCCACATTGGAATGTCGACACTTGCGGCCTCCGTGTTACCCGATAAACAGTGTAGTTGCCCATCGTCTCTTCACTGCAGAATTGCCTTTTCAGGCAAGTGATTTTCCATGAAACAAACGTTTCCTTTCAATTCCTGCTACGTGCTCCTCCTTCAGCAGTTGTTAGTGAATAGGCCAACCACATGCGACGACTGGCCTCAACCTAACGTTCTGTTTTTCTCGTCACAATGGTAGGCAGGCAGCAGGTTCAATGCAGCGTTTTTCAAAGCAGTACTGGAACTGTAGGAGACATTTCTGGTGTCTTAGGAAAGGCGGGTGTGCACTAGGATCCACGATATTCACGAGGGGCTGCCAGTCTCTTCTGGAACTTGTGAGCAACGTTCAGTTGATGACAACTATACGCCAAGAAAGGGCAGTGAAAGGCTTTTTCTGTTAAACCTCTAGAATGTGGTAAGTTGAAACAACTCAAGTATCTCCCTTCTAACGAACCTTGGAGGAACAAAATAGAGGAAGAAACAGCAGGGTCAATGCTCTGTGGTCCCTTTTGAAAGCAAGGCATGAAGGGAAAGTTTATTTACCTCTTTGGGATTTGAAGAGTCGCAGGCTCATTTCTCCCTGAGGAACATTGTAGTTGCACATGTTCTCTGCATAGCACAATTCCCTTTGAGAGGACAAGGGATTTTCCAAGAAAAAAAAACTTGGAGGTTGCCATTCCTTGGTATGTGCTCATCCTTCAGTAATATACAGTGAATTGGCGACCCTATTTGACCACTAGCCTCAAGCAAACGTTCCTCTTGTCTCCTAACACACGTTGGCTTGCAGCGGAATCCATGGAGCCTTATTCAGTGTTGTTCTTGGACTCTAGGAATCATTCCAGGTCTCAATACTGGCCGGTCTGCTGTAGGATGAGAAACCTACAAGAAGAAAGGCCTGTGAGTTCGGGGAGTTGTGAGCAATGCACCGTTGGGAACAGCTAGATGACGAGTCATGGGCTGTGAAGGGCCTCTTTCCTTAAACCTCTAGAATGTGGTAAGTTGAATGAACTCAAGGATCTCCCTTCTAAAGCACATTGGAGGTACAAACCAGAGAAAGAAAGAGCAGGGGCAGTGCTCTGTGGTCCCTTTTGAAAATAAGGCATGAAGGGAGACTTTATTTACCTCCTTGGGATTTAGAGAGTTGTGGGCTCAACTCTCCTGAGAAACACTGTAGTTGCACATGTTCTCTTCATAGCACATTTGCCTTTGTGATGACAAGTGAGTTTCTAGGAAAAATCTTGGAGGTTGCCATTCTTTGGTAGGTGCTCATCCTTCGGTAATCTTCAGTGAATTGGCGACGCCATTTGACCACTAGCCTCAAGCTAAGGCTCCTCTTGTATCATCCCACAGGTTGGCATGCAGCAGAATCCATGTAGCCTTATTCAGTGTGGTTCTTGGGCACTAGGAAACATTCGAAGTCTCCTAGGACTCAGGGGTCTGCACTAGACCCGAAACGTACAAAAAGGAAGGCCTGTGTGTTCAAGGATTTGTGAGTAAGGCACCGTTGGGAACAGCTAGATGCCGAGTCAGGGGCAGTGAAAGGCTTCTTTTGTTAAACCTCTAGAATGTGGTACGCTGAAACAACTCAAGTATCTCCCTTCTAAATCACCTTGCAGGTACAAAATAGAGAAAGAAACAGCAGGTTCAATGCTCTGTGGTCCCTTTTGAAAATAAGGCTGGAAGGGAAACTTTATTTACCTCCTTGAGATTTAGAGAGTTGCAGGCTCAGTTCTCCCTGAGAAACACTGTACTTGCACATCTTCCCTTAATAACACAATTGCCTTTGTGGTGACGTGAGTTTCTAGGATAGAACCTTGGAGGTTGCCATTCCTTGGTAGTTGCTCATCCCTCGGTAATCTTCAGGGAATGAACCAAACACATGGGACCTCTAGCCTCAAGTTAACGTTCAGGTTTTCTCATGACAGGGGCAGGCATGCCACAGATTCCATGCAGCCTTAGTCCCTGTGGTTCTTGAGCTCTAGGAATCATATCAGTTCTCTTTCGACTCGCTCTTCTGCCCTAGGTTTTGAAACGTACTAGAAGGACCGCCTGTGTCTTCGGGAAGTTGTGAGCAATCTACGGTTGGGAACATCTAGATGCCAAGTGATGGGCAGTGAAGGGCTTCGTTGGTTCCACCCCTAGCTTGCGATGGCTGGAAAGCAACACAGTTATCAACGTTCCGTGCCTTCCTTCATGCAAAGCGTGTCTGCATTCCTCAGGAAACCTGAGCTGCACTGAAAAACACAATTAGCCTAGGATTGCTTCTAGGAACTAAACCGTGAAGTCGGTATACCTCAAGCAGCAACTAGACTTCATGTCCAGTTTCAATAATTACAGGGTTTCCCTTAACTGATAGTTATTCCCGAGAAAAATTGCCACCTAGGCCTCACTAAGCCTTCACCTTGATATCCTTACACCACCATCACGACCCCCAGCATGGCAATGGTTACTAATGTCATGCTCCATTGTGTCCACTGGATGTGCAATAAGAGAGCCAGAAACTCCAGAGGAATATGCTGTTTGGTCCCCCTGGAAATTGAGGCTTCCTGGAAAATTGTATTTTCCTCATTAGAAAGTTGAGAGTTGCAGCCTCAGTGTTACCTGGTAAACTCTGTTGTAGCCCACCTTTTCTTCATCGCACAATGGTATTTGTGAGGACAAGTGATTTTCCAAGAAAGAAACTTGGAGGTTGCCATTCTTTGGTATGTGCTCATCCTTCAGTGATCTACAGTGAATTGGCGAACCCGTTTGACCACTAGCCGCAAGGTAACGTTGCTCTTGAATCATGCCACAGGTTGGCATGCAGCTGAATCCATGTAGCCTTATTCAGTGTGGTTCTTGAGCTCTAGGAATCATTCCAGGTCTCAAAGTACTGGTGGGTCTGCACTAGGATGAGAAACGTACAAGAAGAATGGCCTGTGTGTTTGGGGATTTGTGAGCAGTGCACCATTGGGAAGAGCTCGATGCTGAGTCTTGGAAGGTGTAGGGCTTCTTTTGTTAAAGCTCTAGAATCTGGTAAGTTGAAACAACTCAAGTGTCTCCCTTCTAAAGCACCTTGGAGGTACCAATCAGAGAAAGAAACAGCAGGGTCAATGCTCTGTGGTCTCTTTTGAAAATACGGCTCGAAGGAAATCTTTATTTTCTTCATTGGGATCTAGGGAGTTGCGTGCTCAATTCTTCTGAGAAACACTGTAGTTGCACATGTTCTCTTCATAGCACAATTGCCTTTGTGATGACAAGTGAGTTTCTAGGAAGGAAACTTGAGGATTGCCATTCTTTGGTAGGTACTCATTCTTCGGAAATCTTCAGTGAATTGGCGAACCCATTTGTCCACTAGCCTCAAGCTAACGTTCCTCTTCTATCATGCCACAGGTTGGCATGCAGCTGAATCCAAGTAGCCTTATTATGTGTGGTCCTTGAGCTCTAGGAAGCGTTCCTGGTCTCTTAGTACTGGCTGGTCTGCACTAGAATGAGAAACGTGCAGGAAGGAAAGCGTGTGTGTTCCGGGGGTTGTGAGCAATGCACCGTTTGGAAGAGCTAGGTGCTGAGTAATGGGCAGTGTAGGGTTTCCCTGGATAAACACCTAGATTGCGACAGCTTGAAAACACCTGGTTATCAGCGTTCTGTTCAATCCTTCATGCCAAAAGAGTCAGCTTTTCTGCCTATCCGTGAGCACACAAAAAATAATATGATCCTACCCCTCCTTCTGGGAACTCACACGTGATAGAACCTACGCCCAGCAGGCAGTGGACTTTAAATGCAGCCTGAAAAATTACAGGGTTTCCCTTGAAAGCTAGTTATTCCGGAGATACATTGTACACCCAGGCCTCACTCACCGATGACCCTGTAATACTTTGACCACATTCACGACTGCCTGTATTGCAAAGTTTACTCACAAAAGGGTTTAGTTGGTAACGTGAACGTCCAATAAGTACTCAGAAACTGCAGCATAAGAAGCTGTGCTCTCCCTTTGGAGATTGAGGCTTCATGGGAAGTTTATTTTCCACATTGGAATGTCGACACTTGCGGCCTCCGTGTTACCCGATAAACAGTGTAGTTGCCCATCGTCTCTTCACTGCAGAATTGCCTTTTCAGGCAAGTGATTTTCCATGAAACAAACGTTTCCTTTCAATTCCTGCTACGTGCTCCTCCTTCAGCAGTTGTTAGTGAATAGGCCAACCACATGCGACGACTGGCCTCAACCTAACGTTCTGTTTTTCTCGTCACAATGGTAGGCAGGCAGCAGGTTCAATGCAGCGTTTTTCAAAGCAGTACTGGAACTGTAGGAGACATTTCTGGTGTCTTAGGAAAGGCGGGTGTGCACTAGGATCCACGATATTCACGAGGGGCTGCCAGTCTCTTCTGGAACTTGTGAGCAACGTTCAGTTGATGACAACTATACGCCAAGAAAGGGCAGTGAAAGGCTTTTTCTGTTAAACCTCTAGAATGTGGTAAGTTGAAACAACTCAAGTATCTCCCTTCTAACGAACCTTGGAGGAACAAAATAGAGGAAGAAACAGCAGGGTCAATGCTCTGTGGTCCCTTTTGAAAGCAAGGCATGAAGGGAAAGTTTATTTACCTCTTTGGGATTTGAAGAGTCGCAGGCTCATTTCTCCCTGAGGAACATTGTAGTTGCACATGTTCTCTGCATAGCACAATTCCCTTTGAGAGGACAAGGGATTTTCCAAGAAAAAAAAACTTGGAGGTTGCCATTCCTTGGTATGTGCTCATCCTTCAGTAATATACAGTGAATTGGCGACCCTATTTGACCACTAGCCTCAAGCAAACGTTCCTCTTGTCTCCTAACACACGTTGGCTTGCAGCGGAATCCATGGAGCCTTATTCAGTGTTGTTCTTGGACTCTAGGAATCATTCCAGGTCTCAATACTGGCCGGTCTGCTGTAGGATGAGAAACCTACAAGAAGAAAGGCCTGTGAGTTCGGGGAGTTGTGAGCAATGCACCGTTGGGAACAGCTAGATGACGAGTCATGGGCTGTGAAGGGCCTCTTTCCTTAAACCTCTAGAATGTGGTAAGTTGAATGAACTCAAGGATCTCCCTTCTAAAGCACATTGGAGGTACAAACCAGAGAAAGAAAGAGCAGGGGCAGTGCTCTGTGGTCCCTTTTGAAAATAAGGCATGAAGGGAGACTTTATTTACCTCCTTGGGATTTAGAGAGTTGTGGGCTCAACTCTCCTGAGAAACACTGTAGTTGCACATGTTCTCTTCATAGCACATTTGCCTTTGTGATGACAAGTGAGTTTCTAGGAAAAATCTTGGAGGTTGCTATTCTTTGGTAGGTGCTCATCCTTCGGTAATCTTCAGTGAATTGGCGACGCCATTTGACCACTAGCCTCAAGCTAAGGCTCCTCTTGTATCATCCCACAGGTTGGCATGCAGCAGAATCCATGTAGCCTTATTCAGTGTGGTTCTTGGGCACTAGGAAACATTCGAAGTCTCCTAGGACTCAGGGGTCTGCACTAGACCCGAAACGTACAAAAAGGACGGCCTGTGTGTTCAAGGATTTGTGAGTAAGGCACCGTTGGGAACAGCTAGATGCCGAGTCAGGGGCAGTGAAAGGCTTCTTTTGTTAAACCTCTAGAATGTGGTACGCTGAAACAACTCAAGTATCTCCCTTCTAAATCACCTTGCAGGTACAAAACAGAGAAAGAAACAGCAGGTTCAATGCTCTGTGGTCCCTTTTGAAAATAAGGCTGGAAGGGAAACTTTATTTACCTCCTTGAGATTTAGAGAGTTGCAGGCTCAATTCTCCCTGAGAAACACTGTACTTGCACATCTTCCCTTCATAACACAATTGCCTTTGTGATGACGTGAGTTTCTAGGATAGAACCTTGGAGGTTGCCATTCCTTGGTAGTTGCTCATCCCTCGGTAATCTTCAGGGAATGAACCAAACACATGGGACCTCTAGCCTCAAGTTAACGTTCAGGTTTTCTCATGACAGGGGCAGGCATGCCACAGATTCCATGCAGTCTTAGTCCCTGTGGTTCTTGAGCTCTAGGAATCATATCAGTTCTCTTTCGACTCGCTGGTCTGCCCTAGGTTTTGAAACGTACTAAAAGGACCACCTGTGTCTTCGGGAAGTTGTGAGCAATCTACGGTTGGGAACATCTAGATGCCAAGTGATGGGCAGTGAAGGGCTTCGTTGGTTCCACCCCTAGCTTGCGATGGCTGGAAAGCAACACAGTTTTCAACGTTCCGTGCCTTCCTTCATGCAAAGCGTGTCTGCATTCCTCAGGAAACCTGAGCTGCACAGAAAAACACAATTAGCCTACGATTGCTTCTAGGAACTAAACCGTGAAGTCGGTATACCTCAAGCAGCAACTAGACTTCATGTCCAGTTTCAATAATTACAGGGTTTCCCTTAACTGATAGTTATTCCCGAGAAAAATTGCCACCTAGGCCTCACTAAGCCTTCACCTTGATATCCTTACACCACCATCACGACTCCCAGCATGGCAATGGTTACTAATGTCATGCTCCATTGTGTCCACTGGATGTGCAATAAGAGAGCCAGAAACTCCAGAGGAATATGCTGTTTGGTCCCCCTGGAAATTGAGGCTTCCTGGAAAATTGTATTTTCCTCATTAGAAAGTTGAGAGTTGCAGCCTCAGTGTTACCTGGTAAACTCTGTTGTAGCCCACCTTTTCTTCATCGCACAATGGTATTTGTGAGGACAAGTGATTTTCCAAGAAAGAAACTTGGAGGTTGCCATTCTTTGGTATGTGCTCATCCTTCAGGGATCTACAGTGAATTGGCGAACCCGTTTGACCACTAGCCGCAAAGTAACGTTGCTCTTGAATCATGCCACAGGTTGGCATGCAGCTGAATCCATGTAGCCTTATTCAGTGTGGTTCTTGAGCTCTAGGAATCATTCCAGGTCTCAAAGTACTGGTGGGTCGGCACTAGGATGAGAAACGTACAAGAAGAATGGCCTGTGTGTTTGGGGATTTGTGAGCAGTGCACCATTGGGAAGAGCTCGATGCTGAGTCTTGGAAGGTGTAGGGCTTCTTTTGTTAAAGCTCTAGAATCTGGTAAGTTGAAACAACTCAAGTGTCTCCCTTCTAAAGCACCTTGGAGGTACCAATCAGAGAAAGAAACAGCAGGGTCAATGCTCTGTGGTCTCTTTTGAAAATACGGCTCGAAGGAAATCTTTATTTTCTTCATTGGGATCTAGGGAGTTGCGTGCTCAATTCTTCTGAGAAACACTGTAGTTGCACATGTTCTCTTCATAGCACAATTGCCTTTGTGATGACAAGTGAGTTTCTAGGAAGGAAACTTGAGGATTGCCATTCTTTGGTAGGTACTCATTCTTCGGAAATCTTCAGTGAATTGGCGAACCCATTTGTCCACTAGCCTCAAGCTAACGTTCCTCTTCTATCATGCCACAGGTTGGCATGCAGCTGAATCCAAGTAGCCTTATTATGTGTGGTCCTTGAGCTCTAGGAAGCGTTCCTGGTCTCTTAGTACTGGCTGGTCTGCACTAGAATGAGAAACGTGCAGGAAGGAAAGCGTGTGTGTTCCGGGGGTTGTGAGCAATGCACCGTTTGGAAGAGCTAGGTGCTGAGTAATGGGCAGTGTAGGGTTTCCCTGGATAAACACCTAGATTGCGACAGCTTGAAAACACCTGGCTATCAGCGTTCTGTTCAATCCTTCATGCCAAAAGTGTCAGCTTTTCTGCCTATCCGTGAGCACACAAAAAATAATATGATCCTACCCCTCCTTCTGGGAACTCACACGTGATGGAATCTACACCCAGCAGCCAGTGGACTTTAAGTGCAGCCTGAAAAATTACAGGGTTTCCCTTGAAAGCTAGTTATTCCGGAGATACATTGTACACCCAGGCCTCACTCACCGATGACCCTGTAATACTTTGACCACATTCACGACTGCCTGTATTGCAAAGTTTACTCACAAAAGGGTTTAGTTGGTAACGTGAACGTCCAATAAGTACTCAGAAACTGCAGCATAAGAAGCTGTGCTCTCCCTTTGGAGATTGAGGCTTCATGGGAAGTTTATTTTCCACATTGGAATGTCGACACTTGCGGCCTCCGTGTTACCCGATAAACAGTGTAGTTGCCCATCGTCTCTTCACTGCAGAATTGCCTTTTCAGGCAAGTGATTTTCCATGAAACAAACGTTTCCTTTCAATTCCTGCTACGTGCTCCTCCTTCAGCAGTTGTTAGTGAATAGGCCAACCACATGCGACGACTGGCCTCAACCTAACATTCTGTTTTTCTCGTCACAATGGTAGGCAGGCAGCAGGTTCAATGCAGCGTTTTTCAAAGCAGTACTGGAACTGTAGGAGACATTTCTGGTGTCTTAGGAAAGGCGGGTGTGCACTAGGATCCACGATATTCACGAGGGGCTGCCAGTCTCTTCTGGAACTTGTGAGCAACGTTCAGTTGATGACAACTATATGCCAAGAAAGGGCAGTGAAAGGCTTTTTCTGTTAAACCTCTAGAATGTGGTAAGTTGAAACAACTCAAGTATCTCCCTTCTAACGAACCTTGGAGGAACAAAATAGAGGAAGAAACAGCAGGGTCAATGCTCTGTGGTCCCTTTTGAAAGCAAGGCATGAAGGGAAAGTTTATTTAACTCTTTGGGATTTGAAGAGTCGCAGGCTCAATTCTCCCTGAGAAACATTGTAGTTGCACATGTTCTCTGCATAGCACAATTCCCTTTGTGAGGACAAGGGATTTTCCAAGAAAAAAAAAAACTTGGAGGTTGCCATTTCTTGGTATGTGCTCATCCTTCAGTAATATACAGTGAATTGGCGACACTATTTGACCACTAGCCTCAAGCAAACGTTCCTCTTGTCTCATAACACACGTTGGCGTGCAGCGGAATCCATGTAGCCTTATTCAGTGTTGTTCTTGGACTCTAGGAATCATTCCAGGTCTCAATACTGGCCGGTCTGCAGTAGGATGAGAAACCTACAAGAAGAAAGGCCTGTGAGTTCGGGGAGTTGTGAGCAATGCACCGTTGGGAACAGCTAGATGATGAGCCATGGGCTGTGAAGGGCCTCTTTCCTTAAACCTCTAGAATGTGGTAAGTTGAATGAACTCAAGGATCTCCCTTCTAAAGCACATTGGAGGTACAAACCAGAGAAAGAAAGAGCAGGGGCAGTGCTCTGTGGTCCCTTTTGAAAATAAGGCATGAAGGGAGACTTTATTTACCTCCTTGGGATTTAGAGAGTTGTGGGCTCAACTCTCCTGAGAAACACTGTAGTTGCACATGTTCTCTTCATAGCACATTTGCCTTTGTGATGACAAGTGAGTTTCTAGGAACAATCTTGGAGGTTGCCATTCTTTGGTAGGTGCTCATCCTTCGGTAATCTTCAGTGAATTGGCGACGCCATTTGACCACTAGCCTCAAGCTAAGGCTCCTCTTGTATCATCCCACAGGTTGGCATGCAGCAGAATCCATGTAGCCTTATTCAGTGTGGTTCTTGGGCACTAGGAAACATTCGAAGTCTCCTAGGACTCAGGGGTCTGCACTAGACCCGAAACGTACAAAAAGGACGGCCTGTGTGTTCAAGGATTTGTGAGTAAGGCACCGTTGGGAACAGCTAGATGCCGAGTCAGGGGCAGTGAAAGGCTTCTTTTGTTAAACCTCTAGAATGTGGTACGCTGAAACAACTCAAGTATCTCCCTTCTAAATCACCTTGCAGGTACAAAACAGAGAAAGAAACAGCAGGTTCAATGCTCTGTGGTCCCTTTTGAAAATAAGGCTGGAAGGGAAACTTTATTTACCTCCTTGAGATTTAGAGAGTTGCAGGCTCAATTCTCCCTGAGAAACACTGTACTTGCACATCTTCCCTTCATAACACAATTGCCTTTGTGATGACGTGAGTTTCTAGGATAGAACCTTGGAGGTTGCCATTCCTTGGTAGTTGCTCATCCCTCGGTAATCTTCAGGGAATGAACCAAACACATGGGACCTCTAGCCTCAAGTTAACGTTCAGGTTTTCTCATGACAGGGGCAGGCATGCCACAGATTCCATGCAGCCTTAGTCCCTGTGGTTCTTGAACTCTAGGAATCATATCAGTTCTCTTTCGACTCGCTGGTCTGCCCTAGGTTTTGAAACGTACTAAAAGGACCGCCTGTGTCTTCGGGAAGTTGTGAGCAATCTACGGTTGGGAACATCTAGATGCCAAGTGATGGGCAGTGAAGGGCTTCGTTGGTTCCACCCCTAGCTTGCGATGGCTGGAAAGCAACACAGTTTTCAACGTTCCGTGCCTTCCTTCATGCAAAGCGTGTCTGCATTCCTCAGGAAACCTGAGCTGCACAGAAAAACACAATTAGCCTACGATTGCTTCTAGGAACTAAACCGTGAAGTCGGTATACCTCAAGCAGCAACTAGACTTCATGTCCAGTTTCAATAATTACAGGGTTTCCCTTAACTGATAGTTATTCCCGAGAAAAATTGCCACCTAGGCCTCACTAAGCCTTCACCTTGATATCCTTACACCACCATCACGACTCCCAGCATGGCAATGGTTACTAATGTCATGCTCCATTGTGTCCACTGGATGTGCAATAAGAGAGCCAGAAACTCCAGAGGAATATGCTGTTTGGTCCCCCTGGAAATTGAGGCTTCCTGGAAAATTGTATTTTCCTCATTAGAAAGTTGAGAGTTGCAGCCTCAGTGTTACCTGGTAAACTCTGTTGTAGCCCACCTTTTCTTCATCGCACAATGGTATTTGTGAGGACAAGTGATTTTCCAAGAAAGAAACTTGGAGGTTGCCATTCTTTGGTATGTGCTCATCCTTCAGGGATCTACAGTGAATTGGCGAACCCGTTTGACCACTAGCCGCAAAGTAACGTTGCTCTTGAATCATGCCACAGGTTGGCATGCAGCTGAATCCATGTAGCCTTATTCAGTGTGGTTCTTGAGCTCTAGGAATCATTCCAGGTCTCAAAGTACTGGTGGGTCGGCACTAGGATGAGAAACGTACAAGAAGAATGGCCTGTGTGTTTGGGGATTTGTGAGCAGTGCACCATTGGGAAGAGCTCGATGCTGAGTCTTGGAAGGTGTAGGGCTTCTTTTGTTAAAGCTCTAGAATCTGGTAAGTTGAAACAACTCAAGTGTCTCCCTTCTAAAGCACCTTGGAGGTACCAATCAGAGAAAGAAACAGCAGGGTCAATGCTCTGTGGTCTCTTTTGAAAATACGGCTCGAAGGAAATCTTTATTTTCTTCATTGGGATCTAGGGAGTTGCGTGCTCAATTCTTCTGAGAAACACTGTAGTTGCACATGTTCTCTTCATAGCACAATTGCCTTTGTGATGACAAGTGAGTTTCTAGGAAGGAAACTTGAGGATTGCCATTCTTTGGTAGGTACTCATTCTTCGGAAATCTTCAGTGAATTGGCGAACCCATTTGTCCACTAGCCTCAAGCTAACGTTCCTCTTCTATCATGCCACAGGTTGGCATGCAGCTGAATCCAAGTAGCCTTATTATGTGTGGTCCTTGAGCTCTAGGAAGCGTTCCTGGTCTCTTAGTACTGGCTGGTCTGCACTAGAATGAGAAACGTGCAGGAAGGAAAGCGTGTGTGTTCCGGGGGTTGTGAGCAATGCACCGTTTGGAAGAGCTAGGTGCTGAGTAATGGGCAGTGTAGGGTTTCCCTGGATAAACACCTAGATTGCGACAGCTTGAAAACACCTGGCTATCAGCGTTCTGTTCAATCCTTCATGCCAAAAGTGTCAGCTTTTCTGCCTATCCGTGAGCACACAAAAAATAATATGATCCTACCCCTCCTTCTGGGAACTCACACGTGATGGAATCTACACCCAGCAGCCAGTGGACTTTAAGTGCAGCCTGAAAAATTACAGGGTTTCCCTTGAAAGCTAGTTATTCCGGAGATACATTGTACACCCAGGCCTCACTCACCGATGACCCTGTAATACTTTGACCACATTCACGACTGCCTGTATTGCAAAGTTTACTCACAAAAGGGTTTAGTTGGTAACGTGAACGTCCAATAAGTACTCAGAAACTGCAGCATAAGAAGCTGTGCTCTCCCTTTGGAGATTGAGGCTTCATGGGAAGTTTATTTTCCACATTGGAATGTCGACACTTGCGGCCTCCGTGTTACCCGATAAACAGTGTAGTTGCCCATCGTCTCTTCACTGCAGAATTGCCTTTTCAGGCAAGTGATTTTCCATGAAACAAACGTTTCCTTTCAATTCCTGCTACGTGCTCCTCCTTCAGCAGTTGTTAGTGAATAGGCCAACCACATGCGACGACTGGCCTCAACCTAACATTCTGTTTTTCTCGTCACAATGGTAGGCAGGCAGCAGGTTCAATGCAGCGTTTTTCAAAGCAGTACTGGAACTGTAGGAGACATTTCTGGTGTCTTAGGAAAGGCGGGTGTGCACTAGGATCCACGATATTCACGAGGGGCTGCCAGTCTCTTCTGGAACTTGTGAGCAACGTTCAGTTGATGACAACTATATGCCAAGAAAGGGCAGTGAAAGGCTTTTTCTGTTAAACCTCTAGAATGTGGTAAGTTGAAACAACTCAAGTATCTCCCTTCTAACGAACCTTGGAGGAACAAAATAGAGGAAGAAACAGCAGGGTCAATGCTCTGTGGTCCCTTTTGAAAGCAAGGCATGAAGGGAAAGTTTATTTAACTCTTTGGGATTTGAAGAGTCGCAGGCTCAATTCTCCCTGAGAAACATTGTAGTTGCACATGTTCTCTGCATAGCACAATTCCCTTTGTGAGGACAAGGGATTTTCCAAGAAAAAAAAAAACTTGGAGGTTGCCATTTCTTGGTATGTGCTCATCCTTCAGTAATATACAGTGAATTGGCGACACTATTTGACCACTAGCCTCAAGCAAACGTTCCTCTTGTCTCATAACACACGTTGGCGTGCAGCGGAATCCATGTAGCCTTATTCAGTGTTGTTCTTGGACTCTAGGAATCATTCCAGTTCTCAATACTGGCCGGTCTGCAGTAGGATGAGAAACCTACAAGAAGAAAGGCCTGTGAGTTCGGGGAGTTGTGAGCAATGCACCGTTGGGAACAGCTAGATGATGAGCCATGGGCTGTGAAGGGCCTCTTTCCTTAAACCTCTAGAATGTGGTAAGTTGAATGAACTCAAGGATCTCCCTTCTAAAGCACATTGGAGGTACAAACCAGAGAAAGAAAGAGCAGGGGCAGTGCTCTGTGGTCCCTTTTGAAAATAAGGCATGAAGGGAGACTTTATTTACCTCCTTGGGATTTAGAGAGTTGTGGGCTCAACTCTCCTGAGAAACACTGTAGTTGCACATGTTCTCTTCATAGCACATTTGCCTTTGTGATGACAAGTGAGTTTCTAGGAACAATCTTGGAGGTTGCCATTCTTTGGTAGGTGCTCATCCTTCGGTAATCTTCAGTGAATTGGCGACGCCATTTGACCACTAGCCTCAAGCTAAGGCTCCTCTTGTATCATCCCACAGGTTGGCATGCAGCAGAATCCATGTAGCCTTATTCAGTGTGGTTCTTGGGCACTAGGAAACATTCGAAGTCTCCTAGGACTCAGGGGTCTGCACTAGACCCGAAACGTACAAAAAGGACGGCCTGTGTGTTCAAGGATTTGTGAGTAAGGCACCGTTGGGAACAGCTAGATGCCGAGTCAGGGGCAGTGAAAGGCTTCTTTTGTTAAACCTCTAGAATGTGGTACGCTGAAACAACTCAAGTATCTCCCTTCTAAATCACCTTGCAGGTACAAAACAGAGAAAGAAACAGCAGGTTCAATGCTCTGTGGTCCCTTTTGAAAATAAGGCTGGAAGGGAAACTTTATTTACCTCCTTGAGATTTAGAGAGTTGCAGGCTCAATTCTCCCTGAGAAACACTGTACTTGCACATCTTCCCTTCATAACACAATTGCCTTTGTGATGACGTGAGTTTCTAGGATAGAACCTTGGAGGTTGCCATTCCTTGGTAGTTGCTCATCCCTCGGTAATCTTCAGGGAATGAACCAAACACATGGGACCTCTAGCCTCAAGTTAACGTTCAGGTTTTCTCATGACAGGGGCAGGCATGCCACAGATTCCATGCAGCCTTAGTCCCTGTGGTTCTTGAACTCTAGGAATCATATCAGTTCTCTTTCGACTCGCTGGTCTGCCCTAGGTTTTGAAACGTACTAAAAGGACCGCCTGTGTCTTTGGGAAGTTGTGAGCAATCTACGGTTGGGAACATCTAGATGCCAAGTGATGGGCAGTGAAGGGCTTCGTTGGTTCCACCCCTAGCTTGCGATGGCTGGAAAGCAACACAGTTTTCAACGTTCCGTGCCTTCCTTCATGCAAAGCGTGTCTGCATTCCTCAGGAAACCTGAGCTGCACAGAAAAACACAATTAGCCTACGATTGCTTCTAGGAACTAAACCGTGAAGTCGGTATACCTCAAGCAGCAACTAGACTTCATGTCCAGTTTCAATAATTACAGGGTTTCCCTTAACTGATAGTTATTCCCGAGAAAAATTGCCACCTAGGCCTCACTAAGCCTTCACCTTGATATCCTTACACCACCATCACGACTCCCAGCATGGCAATGGTTACTAATGTCATGCTCCATTGTGTCCACTGGATGTGCAATAAGAGAGCCAGAAACTCCAGAGGAATATGCTGTTTGGTCCCCCTGGAAATTGAGGCTTCCTGGAAAATTGTATTTTCCTCATTAGAAAGTTGAGAGTTGCAGCCTCAGTGTTACCTGGTAAACTCTGTTGTAGCCCACCTTTTCTTCATCGCACAATGGTATTTGTGAGGACAAGTGATTTTCCAAGAAAGAAACTTGGAGGTTGCCATTCTTTGGTATGTGCTCATCCTTCAGGGATCTACAGTGAATTGGCGAACCCGTTTGACCACTAGCCGCAAAGTAACGTTGCTCTTGAATCATGCCACAGGTTGGCATGCAGCTGAATCCATGTAGCCTTATTCAGTGTGGTTCTTGAGCTCTAGGAATCATTCCAGGTCTCAAAGTACTGGTGGGTCGGCACTAGGATGAGAAACGTACAAGAAGAATGGCCTGTGTGTTTGGGGATTTGTGAGCAGTGCACCATTGGGAAGAGCTCGATGCTGAGTCTTGGAAGGTGTAGGGCTTCTTTTGTTAAAGCTCTAGAATCTGGTAAGTTGAAACAACTCAAGTGTCTCCCTTCTAAAGCACCTTGGAGGTACCAATCAGAGAAAGAAACAGCAGGGTCAATGCTCTGTGGTCTCTTTTGAAAATACGGCTCGAAGGAAATCTTTATTTTCTTCATTGGGATCTAGGGAGTTGCGTGCTCAATTCTTCTGAGAAACACTGTAGTTGCACATGTTCTCTTCATAGCACAATTGCCTTTGTGATGACAAGTGAGTTTCTAGGAAGGAAACTTGAGGATTGCCATTCTTTGGTAGGTACTCATTCTTCGGAAATCTTCAGTGAATTGGCGAACCCATTTGTCCACTAGCCTCAAGCTAACGTTCCTCTTCTATCATGCCACAGGTTGGCATGCAGCTGAATCCAAGTAGCCTTATTATGTGTGGTCCTTGAGCTCTAGGAAGCGTTCCTGGTCTCTTAGTACTGGCTGGTCTGCACTAGAATGAGAAACGTGCAGGAAGGAAAGCGTGTGTGTTCCGGGGGTTGTGAGCAATGCACCGTTTGGAAGAGCTAGGTGCTGAGTAATGGGCAGTGTAGGGTTTCCCTGGATAAACACCTAGATTGCGACAGCTTGAAAACACCTGGCTATCAGCGTTCTGTTCAATCCTTCATGCCAAAAGTGTCAGCTTTTCTGCCTATCCGTGAGCACACAAAAAATAATATGATCCTACCCCTCCTTCTGGGAACTCACACGTGATGGAATCTACACCCAGCAGCCAGTGGACTTTAAGTGCAGCCTGAAAAATTACAGGGTTTCCCTTGAAAGCTAGTTATTCCGGAGATACATTGTACACCCAGGCCTCACTCACCGATGACCCTGTAATACTTTGACCACATTCACGACTGCCTGTATTGCAAAGTTTACTCACAAAAGGGTTTAGTTGGTAACGTGAACGTCCAATAAGTACTCAGAAACTGCAGCATAAGAAGCTGTGCTCTCCCTTTGGAGATTGAGGCTTCATGGGAAGTTTATTTTCCACATTGGAATGTCGACACTTGCGGCCTCCGTGTTACCCGATAAACAGTGTAGTTGCCCATCGTCTCTTCACTGCAGAATTGCCTTTTCAGGCAAGTGATTTTCCATGAAACAAACGTTTCCTTTCAATTCCTGCTACGTGCTCCTCCTTCAGCAGTTGTTAGTGAATAGGCCAACCACATGCGACGACTGGCCTCAACCTAACATTCTGTTTTTCTCGTCACAATGGTAGGCAGGCAGCAGGTTCAATGCAGCGTTTTTCAAAGCAGTACTGGAACTGTAGGAGACATTTCTGGTGTCTTAGGAAAGGCGGGTGTGCACTAGGATCCACGATATTCACGAGGGGCTGCCAGTCTCTTCTGGAACTTGTGAGCAACGTTCAGTTGATGACAACTATATGCCAAGAAAGGGCAGTGAAAGGCTTTTTCTGTTAAACCTCTAGAATGTGGTAAGTTGAAACAACTCAAGTATCTCCCTTCTAACGAACCTTGGAGGAACAAAATAGAGGAAGAAACAGCAGGGTCAATGCTCTGTGGTCCCTTTTGAAAGCAAGGCATGAAGGGAAAGTTTATTTAACTCTTTGGGATTTGAAGAGTCGCAGGCTCAATTCTCCCTGAGAAACATTGTAGTTGCACATGTTCTCTGCATAGCACAATTCCCTTTGTGAGGACAAGGGATTTTCCAAGAAAAAAAAAAACTTGGAGGTTGCCATTTCTTGGTATGTGCTCATCCTTCAGTAATATACAGTGAATTGGCGACACTATTTGACCACTAGCCTCAAGCAAACGTCCCTCTTGTCTCATAACACACGTTGGCGTGCAGCGGAATCCATGTAGCCTTATTCAGTGTTGTTCTTGGACTCTAGGAATCATTCCAGGTCTCAATACTGGCCGGTCTGCAGTAGGATGAGAAACCTACAAGAAGAAAGGCCTGTGAGTTCGGGGAGTTGTGAGCAATGCACCGTTGGGAACAGCTAGATGATGAGCCATGGGCTGTGAAGGGCCTCTTTCCTTAAACCTCTAGAATGTGGTAAGTTGAATGAACTCAAGGATCTCCCTTCTAAAGCATATTGGAGGTACAAACCAGAGAAAGAAAGAGCAGGGGCAGTGCTCTGTGGTCCCTTTTGAAAATAAGGCATGAAGGGAGACTTTATTTACCTCCTTGGGATTTAGAGAGTTGTGGGCTCAACTCTCCTGAGAAACACTGTAGTTGCACATGTTCTCTTCATAGCACATTTGCCTTTGTGATGACAAGTGAGTTTCTAGGAAAAATCTTGGAGGTTGCCATTCTTTGGTAGGTGCTCATCCTTCGGTAATCTTCAGTGAATTGGCGACGCCATTTGACCACTAGCCTCAAGCTAAGGCTCCTCTTGTATCATCCCACAGGTTGGCATGCAGCAGAATCCATGTAGCCTTATTCAGTGTGGTTCTTGGGCTCTAGGAAACATTCGAAGTCTCCTAGGACTCAGGGGTCTGCACTAGACCCGAAACGTACAAAAAGGACGGCCTGTGTGTTCAAGGATTTGTGAGTAAGGCACCGTTGGGAACAGCTAGATGCCGAGTCAGGGGCAGTGAAAGGCTTCTTTTGTTAAACCTCTAGAATGTGGTACGCTGAAACAACTCAAGTATCTCCCTTCTAAATCACCTTGCAGGTACAAAATAGAGAAAGAAACAGCAGGTTCAATGCTCTGTGGTCCCTTATGAAAATAAGGCTGGAAGGGAAACTTTATTTACCTCCTTGAGATTTAGAGAGTTGCAGGCTCAATTCTCCCTGAGAAACACTGTACTTGCACATCTTCCCTTCATAACACAATTGCCTTTGTGATGACGTGAGTTTCTAGGATAGAACCTTGGAGGTTGCCATTCCTTGGTAGTTGCTCATCCCTCGGTAATCTTCAGGGAATGAACCAAACACATGGGACCTCTAGCCTCAAGTTAACGTTCAGGTTTTCTCATGACAGGGGCAGGCATGCCACAGATTCCATGCAGCCTTAGTCCCTGTGGTTCTTGAACTCTAGGAATCATATCAGTTCTCTTTCGACTCGCTGGTCTGCCCTAGGTTTTGAAACGTACTAAAAGGACCGCCTGTGTCTTCGCGAAGTTGTGAGCAATCTACGGTTGGGAACATCTAGATGCCAAGTGATGGGCAGTGAAGGGCTTCGTTGGTTCCACCCCTAGCTTGCGATGGCTGGAAAGCAACACAGTTATCAACGTTCCGTGCCTTCCTTCATGCAAAGCGTGTCTGCATTCCTCAGGAAACCTGAGCTGCACTGAAAAACACAATTAGCCTACGATTGCTTCTAGGAACTAAACCGTGAAGTCGGTATACCTCAAGCAGCAACTAGACTTCATGTCCAGTTTCAATAATTACAGGGTTTCCCTTAACTGATAGTTATTCCCGAGAAAAATTGCCACCTAGGCCTCACTAAGCCTTCACCTTGATATCCTTACACCACCATCACGACTCCCAGCATGGCAATGGTTACTAATGTCATGCTCCATTGTGTCCACTGGATGTGCAATAAGAGAGCCAGAAACTCCAGAGGAATATGCTGTTTGGTCCCCCTGGAAATTGAGGCTTCCTGGAAAATTGTATTTTCCTCATTAGAAAGTTGAGAGTTGCAGCCTCAGTGTTACCTGGTAAACTCTGTTGTAGCCCACCTTTTCTTCATCGCACAATGGTATTTGTGAGGACAAGTGATTTTCCAAGAAAGAAACTTGGAGGTTGCCATTCTTTGGTATGTGCTCATCCTTCAGTGATCTACAGTGAATTGGCGAACCCGTTTGACCACTAGCCGCAAGGTAACGTTGCTCTTGAATCATGCCACAGGTTGGCATGCAGCTGACTCCATGTAGCCTTATTCAGTGTGGTTCTTGAGCTCTAGGAATCATTCCAGGTCTCAAAGTACTGGTGGGTCTGCACTAGGATGAGAAACGTACAAGAAGAATGGCCTGTGTGTTTGGGGATTTGTGAGCAGTGCACCATTGGGAAGAGCTCGATGCTGAGTCTTGGAAGGTGTAGGGCTTCTTTTGTTAAAGCTCTAGAATCTGGTAAGTTGAAACAACTCAAGTGTCTCCCTTCTAAAGCACCTTGGAGGTACCAATCAGAGAAAGAAACAGCAGGGTCAATGCTCTGTGGTCTCTTTTGAAAATACGGCTCGAAGGAAATCTTTATTTTCTTCATTGGGATCTAGGGAGTTGCGTGCTCAATTCTTCTGAGAAACACTGTAGTTGCACATATTCTCTTCATAGCACAATTGCCTTTGTGATGACAAGTGAGTTTCTAGGAAGGAAACTTGAGGATTGCCATTCTTTGGTAGGTACTCATTCTTCGGAAATCTTCAGTGAATTGGCGAACCCATTTGTCCACTAGCCTCAAGCTAACGTTCCTCTTCTATCATGCCACAGGTTGGCATGCAGCTGAATCCAAGTAGCCTTATTATGTGTGGTCCTTGAGCTCTAGGAAGCGTTCCTGGTCTCTTAGTACTGGCTGGTCTGCACTAGAATGAGAAACGTGCAGGAAGGAAAGCGTGTGTGTTCCGGGGGTTGTGAGCAATGCACCGTTTGGAAGAGCTAGGTGCTGAGTAATGGGCAGTGTAGGGTTTCCCTGGATAAACACCTAGATTGCGACAGCTTGAAAACACCTGGCTATCAGCGTTCTGTTCAATCCTTCATGCCAAAAGTGTCAGCTTTTCTGCCTATCCGTGAGCACACAAAAAATAATATGATCCTACCCCTCCTTCTGGGAACTCACACGTGATGGAATCTACGCCCAGCAGCCAGTGGACTTTAAGTGCAGCCTGAAAAATTACAGGGTTTCCCTTGAAAGCTAGTTATTCCGGAGATACATTGTACACCCAGGCCTCACTCACCGATGACCCTGTAATACTTTGACCACATTCACGACTGCCTGTATTGCAAAGTTTACTCACAAAAGGGTTTAGTTGGTAACGTGAACGTCCAATAAGTACTCAGAAACTGCAGCATAAGAAGCTGTGCTCTCCCTTTGGAGATTGAGGCTTCATGGGAAGTTTATTTTCCACATTGGAATGTCGACACTTGCGGCCTCCGTGTTACCCGATAAACAGTGTAGTTGCCCATCGTCTCTTCACTGCAGAATTGCCTTTTCAGGCAAGTGATTTTCCATGAAACAAACGTTTCCTTTCAATTCCTGCTACGTGCTCCTCCTTCAGCAGTTGTTAGTGAATAGGCCAACCACATGCGACGACTGGCCTCAACCTAACGTTCTGTTTTTCTCGTCACAATGGTAGGTAGGCAGCAGGTTCAATGCAGCGTTTTTCAAAGCAGTACTGGAACTGTAGGAGACATTTCTGGTGTCTTAGGAAAGGCGGGTGTGCACTAGGATCCACGATATTCACGAGGGGCTGCCAGTCTCTTCTGGAACTTGTGAGCACCGTTCAGTTGATGACAACTATACGCCAAGAAAGGGCAGTGAAAGGCTTTTTCTGTTAAACCTCTAGAATGTGGTAAGTTGAAACAACTCAAGTATCTCCCTTCTAACGAACCTTGGAGGAACAAAATAGAGGAAGAAACAGCAGGGTCAATGCTCTGTGGTCCCTTTTGAAAGCAAGGCATGAAGGGAAAGTTTATTTAACTCTTTGGGATTTGAAGAGTCGCAGGCTCAATTCTCCCTGAGAAACATTGTAATTGCACATGTTCTCTGCATAGCACAATTCCCTTTGTGAGGACAAGGGATTTTCCAAGAAAAAAAAAAAACTTGGAGGTTGCCTTTTCTTGGTATGTGCTCATCCTTCAGTAATATACAGTGAATTGGCGACCCTATTTGACCACTAGCCTCAAGCAAACGTTCCTCTTGTCTCATAACACACGTTGGCGTGCAGCGGAATCCATGTAGCCTTATTCAGTGTTGTTCTTGGACTCTAGGAATCATTCCAGGTCTCAATACTGGCCGGTCTGCAGTAGGATGAGAAACCTACAAGAAGAAAGGCCTGTGAGTTCGGGGAGTTGTGAGCAATGCACCGTTTGGAACAGCTAGATGATGAGCCATGGGCTGTGAAGGGCCTCTTTCCTTAAACCTCTAGAATGTGGTAAGTTGAATGAACTCAAGGATCTCCCTTCTAAAGCACATTGGAGGTACAAACCAGAGAAAGAAAGAGCAGGGGCAGTGCTCTGTGGTCCCTTTTGAAAATAAGGCATGAAGGGAGACTTTATTTACCTCCTTGGGATTTAGAGAGTTGTGGGCTCAACTCTCCTGAGAAACACTGTAGTTGCACATGTTCTCTTCATAGCACATTTGCCTTTGTGATGACAAGTGAGTTTCTAGGAACAATCTTGGAGGTTGCCATTCTTTGGTAGGTGCTCATCCTTCGGTAATCTTCAGTGAATTGGCGACGCCATTTGACCACTAGCCTCAAGCTAAGGCTCCTCTTGTATCATCCCACAGGTTGGCATGCAGCAGAATCCATGTAGCCTTATTCAGTGTGGTTCTTGGGCACTAGGAAACATTCGAAGTCTCCTAGGACTCAGGGGTCTGCACTAGACCCGAAACGTACAAAAAGGACGGCCTGTGTGTTCAAGGATTTGTGAGTAAGGCACCGTTGGGAACAGCTAGATGCCGAGTCAGGGGCAGTGAAAGGCTTCTTTTGTTAAACCTCTAGAATGTGGTACGCTGAAACAACTCAAGTATCTCCCTTCTAAATCACCTTGCAGGTACAAAACAGAGAAAGAAACAGCAGGTTCAATGCTCTGTGGTCCCTTTTGAAAATAAGGCTGGAAGGGAAACTTTATTTACCTCCTTGAGATTTAGAGAGTTGCAGGCTCAATTCTCCCTGAGAAACACTGTACTTGCACATCTTCCCTTCATAACACAATTGCCTTTGTGATGACGTGAGTTTCTAGGATAGAACCTTGGAGGTTGCCATTCCTTGGTAGTTGCTCATCCCTCGGTAATCTTCAGGGAATGAACCAAACACATGGGACCTCTAGCCTCAAGTTAACGTTCAGGTTTTCTCATGACAGGGGCAGGCATGCCACAGATTCCATGCAGCCTTAGTCCCTGTGGTTCTTGAACTCTAGGAATCATATCAGTTCTCTTTCGACTCGCTGGTCTGCCCTAGGTTTTGAAACGTACTAAAAGGACCGCCTGTGTCTTCGCGAAGTTGTGAGCAATCTACGGTTGGGAACATCTAGATGCCAAGTGATGGGCAGTGAAGGGCTTCGTTGGTTCCACCCCTAGCTTGCGATGGCTGGAAAGCAACACAGTTATCAACGTTCCGTGCCTTCCTTCATGCAAAGCGTGTCTGCATTCCTCAGGAAACCTGAGCTGCACTGAAAAACACAATTAGCCTACGATTGCTTCTAGGAACTAAACCGTGAAGTCGGTATACCTCAAGCAGCAACTAGACTTCATGTCCAGTTTCAATAATTACAGGGTTTCCCTTAACTGATAGTTATTCCCGAGAAAAATTGCCACCTAGGCCTCACTAAGCCTTCACCTTGATATCCTTACACCACCATCACGACTCCCAGCATGGCAATGGTTACTAATGTCATGCTCCATTGTGTCCACTGGATGTGCAATAAGAGAGCCAGAAACTCCAGAGGAATATGCTGTTTGGTCCCCCTGGAAATTGAGGCTTCCTGGAAAATTGTATTTTCCTCATTAGAAAGTTGAGAGTTGCAGCCTCAGTGTTACCTGGTAAACTCTGTTGTAGCCCACCTTTTCTTCATCGCACAATGGTATTTGTGAGGACAAGTGATTTTCCAAGAAAGAAACTTGGAGGTTGCCATTCTTTGGTATGTGCTCATCCTTCAGTGATCTACAGTGAATTGGCGAACCCGTTTGACCACTAGCCGCAAGGTAACATTGCTCTTGAATCATGCCACAGGTTGGCATGCAGCTGACTCCATGTAGCCTTATTCAGTGTGGTTCTTGATCTCTAGGAATCATTCCAGGTCTCAAAGTACTGGTGGGTCTGCACTAGGATGAGAAACGTACAAGAAGAATGGCCTGTGTGTTTGGGGATTTGTGAGCAGTGCACCATTGGGAAGAGCTCGATGCTGAGTCTTGGAAGGTGTAGGGCTTCTTTTGTTAAAGCTCTAGAATCTGGTAAGTTGAAACAACTCAAGTGTCTCCCTTCTAAAGCACCTTGGAGGTACCAATCAGAGAAAGAAACAGCAGGGTCAATGCTCTGTGGTCTCTTTTGAAAATACGGCTCGAAGGAAATCTTTATTTTCTTCATTGGGATCTAGGGAGTTGCGTGCTCAATTCTTCTGAGAAACACTGTAGTTGCACATATTCTCTTCATAGCACAATTGCCTTTGTGATGACAAGTGAGTTTCTAGGAAGGAAACTTGAGGATTGCCATTCTTTGGTAGGTACTCATTCTTCGGAAATCTTCAGTGAATTGGCGAACCCATTTGTCCACTAGCCTCAAGCTAACGTTCCTCTTCTATCATGCCACAGGTTGGCATGCAGCTGAATCCAAGTAGCCTTATTATGTGTGGTCCTTGAGCTCTAGGAAGCGTTCCTGGTCTCTTAGTACTGGCTGGTCTGCACTAGAATGAGAAACGTGCAGGAAGGAAAGCGTGTGTGTTCCGGGGGTTGTGAGCAATGCACCGTTTGGAAGAGCTAGGTGCTGAGTAATGGGCAGTGTAGGGTTTCCCTGGATAAACACCTAGATTGCGACAGCTTGAAAACACCTGGCTATCAGCGTTCTGTTCAATCCTTCATGCCAAAAGTGTCAGCTTTTCTGCCTATCCGTGAGCACACAAAAAATAATATGATCCTACCCCTCCTTCTGGGAACTCACACGTGATGGAATCTACGCCCAGCAGCCAGTGGACTTTAAGTGCAGCCTGAAAAATTACAGGGTTTCCCTTGAAAGCTAGTTATTCCGGAGATACATTGTACACCCAGGCCTCACTCACCGATGACCCTGTAATACTTTGACCACATTCACGACTGCCTGTATTGCAAAGTTTACTCACAAAAGGGTTTAGTTGGTAACGTGAACGTCCAATAAGTACTCAGAAACTGCAGCATAAGAAGCTGTGCTCTCCCTTTGGAGATTGAGGCTTCATGGGAAGTTTATTTTCCACATTGGAATGTCGACACTTGCGGCCTCCGTGTTACCCGATAAACAGTGTAGTTGCCCATCGTCTCTTCACTGCAGAATTGCCTTTTCAGGCAAGTGATTTTCCATGAAACAAACGTTTCCTTTCAATTCCTGCTACGTGCTCCTCCTTCAGCAGTTGTTAGTGAATAGGCCAACCACATGCGACGACTGGCCTCAACCTAACATTCTGTTTTTCTCGTCACAATGGTAGGCAGGCAGCAGGTTCAATGCAGCGTTTTTCAAAGCAGTACTGGAACTGTAGGAGACATTTCTGGTGTCTTAGGAAAGGCGGGTGTGCACTAGGATCCACGATATTCACGAGGGGCTGCCAGTCTCTTCTGGAACTTGTGAGCAACGTTCAGTTGATGACAACTATACGCCAAGAAAGGGCAGTGAAAGGCTTTTTCTGTTAAACCTCTAGAATGTGGTAAGTTGAAACAACTCAAGTATCTCCCTTCTAACGAACCTTGGAGGAACAAAATAGAGGAAGAAACAGCAGGGTCAATGCTCTGTGGTCCCTTTTGAAAGCAAGCATGAAGGGAAAGTTTATTTAACTCTTTGGGATTTGAAGAGTCGCAGGCTCAATTCTCCCTGAGAAACATTGTAATTGCACATGTTCTCTGCATAGCACAATTCCCTTTGTGAGGACAAGGGATTTTCCAAGAAAAAAAAAAACTTGGAGGTTGCCATTTCTTGGTATGTGCTCATCCTTCAGTAATATACAGTGAATTGGCGACCCTATTTGACCACTAGCCTCAAGCAAACGTTCCTCTTGTCTCATAGCACACGTTGGCGTGCAGCGGAATCCATGTAGCCTTATTCAGTGTTGTTCTTGGACTCTAGGAATCATTCCAGGTCTCAATACTGGCCGGTCTGCAGTAGGATGAGAAACCTACAAGAAGAAAGGCCTGTGAGTTCGGGGAGTTGTGAGCAATGCACCGTTGGGAACAGCTAGATGATGAGCCATGGGCTGTGAAGGGCCTCTTTCCTTAAACCTCTAGAATGTGGTAAGTTGAATGAACTCAAGGATCTCCCTTCTAAAGCATATTGGAGGTACAAACCAGACAAAGAAAGAGCAGGGGCAGTGCTCTGTGGTCCCTTTTGAAAATAAGGCATGAAGGGAGACTTTATTTACCTCCTTGGGATTTAGAGAGTTGTGGGCTCAACTCTCCTGAGAAACACTGTAGTTGCACATGTTCTCTTCATAGCACATTTGCCTTTGTGATGACAAGTGAGTTTCTAGGAAAAATCTTGGAGGTTGCCATTCTTTGGTAGGTGCTCATCCTTCGGTAATCTTCAGTGAATTGGCGACGCCATTTGACCACTAGCCTCAAGCTAAGGCTCCTCTTGTATCATCCCACAGGTTGGCATGCAGCAGAATCCATGTAGCCTTATTCAGTGTGGTTCTTGGGCTCTAGGAAACATTCGAAGTCTCCTAGGACTCAGGGGTCTGCACTAGACCCGAAACGTACAAAAAGGACGGCCTGTGTGTTCAAGGATTTGTGAGTAAGGCACCGTTGGGAACAGCTAGATGCCGAGTCAGGGGCAGTGAAAGGCTTCTTTTGTTAAACCTCTAGAATGTGGTACGCTGAAACAACTCAAGTATCTCCCTTCTAAATCACCTTGCAGGTACAAAATAGAGAAAGAAACAGCAGGTTCAATGCTCTGTGGTCCCTTATGAAAATAAGGCTGGAAGGGAAACTTTATTTACCTCCTTGAGATTTAGAGAGTTGCAGGCTCAATTCTCCCTGAGAAACACTGTACTTGCACATCTTCCCTTCATAACACAATTGCCTTTGTGATGACGTGAGTTTCTAGGATAGAACCTTGGAGGTTGCCATTCCTTGGTAGTTGCTCATCCCTCGGTAATCTTCAGGGAATGAACCAAACACATGGGACCTCTAGCCTCAAGTTAACGTTCAGGTTTTCTCATGACAGGGGCAGGCATGCCACAGATTCCATGCAGCCTTAGTCCCTGTGGTTCTTGAACTCTAGGAATCATATCAGTTCTCTTTCGACTCGCTGGTCTGCCCTAGGTTTTGAAACGTACTAAAAGGACCGCCTGTGTCTTCGCGAAGTTGTGAGCAATCTACGGTTGGGAACATCTAGATGCCAAGTGATGGGCAGTGAAGGGCTTCGTTGGTTCCACCCCTAGCTTGCGATGGCTGGAAAGCAACACAGTTATCAACGTTCCGTGCCTTCCTTCATGCAAAGCGTGTCTGCATTCCTCAGGAAACCTGAGCTGCACTGAAAAACACAATTAGCCTACGATTGCTTCTAGGAACTAAACCGTGAAGTCGGTATACCTCAAGCAGCAACTAGACTTCATGTCCAGTTTCAATAATTACAGGGTTTCCCTTAACTGATAGTTATTCCCGAGAAAAATTGCCACCTAGGCCTCACTAAGCCTTCACCTTGATATCCTTACACCACCATCACGACTCCCAGCATGGCAATGGTTACTAATGTCATGCTCCATTGTGTCCACTGGATGTGCAATAAGAGAGCCAGAAACTCCAGAGGAATATGCTGTTTGGTCCCCCTGGAAATTGAGGCTTCCTGGAAAATTGTATTTTCCTCATTAGAAAGTTGAGAGTTGCAGCCTCAGTGTTACCTGGTAAACTCTGTTGTAGCCCACCTTTTCTTCATCGCACAATGGTATTTGTGAGGACAAGTGATTTTCCAAGAAAGAAACTTGGAGGTTGCCATTCTTTGGTATGTGCTCATCCTTCAGTGATCTACAGTGAATTGGCGAACCCGTTTGACCACTAGCCGCAAGGTAACGTTGCTCTTGAATCATGCCACAGGTTGGCATGCAGCTGACTCCATGTAGCCTTATTCAGTGTGGTTCTTGAGCTCTAGGAATCATTCCAGGTCTCAAAGTACTGGTGGGTCTGCACTAGGATGAGAAACGTACAAGAAGAATGGCCTGTGTGTTTGGGGATTTGTGAGCAGTGCACCATTGGGAAGAGCTCGATGCTGAGTCTTGGAAGGTGTAGGGCTTCTTTTGTTAAAGCTCTAGAATCTGGTAAGTTGAAACAACTCAAGTGTCTCCCTTCTAAAGCACCTTGGAGGTACCAATCAGAGAAAGAAACAGCAGGGTCAATGCTCTGTGGTCTCTTTTGAAAATACGGCTCGAAGGAAATCTTTATTTTCTTCATTGGGATCTAGGGAGTTGCGTGCTCAATTCTTCTGAGAAACACTGTAGTTGCACATATTCTCTTCATAGCACAATTGCCTTTGTGATGACAAGTGAGTTTCTAGGAAGGAAACTTGAGGATTGCCATTCTTTGGTAGGTACTCATTCTTCGGAAATCTTCAGTGAATTGGCGAACCCATTTGTCCACTAGCCTCAAGCTAACGTTCCTCTTCTATCATGCCACAGGTTGGCATGCAGCTGAATCCAAGTAGCCTTATTATGTGTGGTCCTTGAGCTCTAGGAAGCGTTCCTGGTCTCTTAGTACTGGCTGGTCTGCACTAGAATGAGAAACGTGCAGGAAGGAAAGCGTGTGTGTTCCGGGGGTTGTGAGCAATGCACCGTTTGGAAGAGCTAGGTGCTGAGTAATGGGCAGTGTAGGGTTTCCCTGGATAAACACCTAGATTGCGACAGCTTGAAAACACCTGGCTATCAGCGTTCTGTTCAATCCTTCATGCCAAAAGTGTCAGCTTTTCTGCCTATCCGTGAGCACACAAAAAATAATATGATCCTACCCCTCCTTCTGGGAACTCACACGTGATGGAATCTACGCCCAGCAGCCAGTGGACTTTAAGTGCAGCCTGAAAAATTACAGGGTTTCCCTTGAAAGCTAGTTATTCCGGAGATACATTGTACACCCAGGCCTCACTCACCGATGACCCTGTAATACTTTGACCACATTCACGACTGCCTGTATTGCAAAGTTTACTCACAAAAGGGTTTAGTTGGTAACGTGAACGTCCAATAAGTACTCAGAAACTGCAGCATAAGAAGCTGTGCTCTCCCTTTGGAGATTGAGGCTTCATGGGAAGTTTATTTTCCACATTGGAATGTCGACACTTGCGGCCTCCGTGTTACCCGATAAACAGTGTAGTTGCCCATCGTCTCTTCACTGCAGAATTGCCTTTTCAGGCAAGTGATTTTCCATGAAACAAACGTTTCCTTTCAATTCCTGCTACGTGCTCCTCCTTCAGCAGTTGTTAGTGAATAGGCCAACCACATGCGACGACTGGCCTCAACCTAACATTCTGTTTTTCTCGTCACAATGGTAGGCAGGCAGCAGGTTCAATGCAGCGTTTTTCAAAGCAGTACTGGAACTGTAGGAGACATTTCTGGTGTCTTAGGAAAGGCGGGTGTGCACTAGGATCCACGATATTCACGAGGGGCTGCCAGTCTCTTCTGGAACTTGTGAGCACCGTTCAGTTGATGACAACTATACGCCAAGAAAGGGCAGTGAAAGGCTTTTTCTGTTAAACCTCTAGAATGTGGTAAGTTGAAACAACTCAAGTATCTCCCTTCTAACGAACCTTGGAGGAACAAAATAGAGGAAGAAACAGCAGGGTCAATGCTCTGTGGTCCCTTTTGAAAGCAAGGCATGAAGGGAAAGTTTATTTAACTCTTTGGGATTTGAAGAGTCGCAGGCTCAATTCTCCCTGAGAAACATTGTAATTGCACATGTTCTCTGCATAGCACAATTCCCTTTGTGAGGACAAGGGATTTTCCAAGAAAAAAAAAAACTTGGAGGTTGCCATTTCTTGGTATGTGCTCATCCTTCAGTAATATACAGTGAATTGGCGACCCTATTTGACCACTAGCCTCAAGCAAACGTTCCTCTTGTCTCATAACACACGTTGGCGTGCAGCGGAATCCATGTAGCCTTATTCAGTGTTGTTCTTGGACTCTAGGAATCATTCCAGGTCTCAATACTGGCCGGTCTGCAGTAGGATGAGAAACCTACAAGAAGAAAGGCCTGTGAGTTCGGGGAGTTGTGAGCAATGCACCGTTGGGAACAGCTAGATGATGAGCCATGGGCTGTGAAGGGCCTCTTTCCTTAAACCTCTAGAATGTGGTAAGTTGAATGAACTCAAGGATCTCCCTTCTAAAGCACATTGGAGGTACAAACCAGAGAAAGAAAGAGCAGGGGCAGTGCTCTGTGGTCCCTTTTGAAAATAAGGCATGAAGGGAGACTTTATTTACCTCCTTGGGATTTAGAGAGTTGTGGGCTCAACTCTCCTGAGAAACACTGTAGTTGCACATGTTCTCTTCATAGCACATTTGCCTTTGTGATGACAAGTGAGTTTCTAGGAACAATCTTGGAGGTTGCCATTCTTTGGTAGGTGCTCATCCTTCGGTAATCTTCAGTGAATTGGCGACGCCATTTGACCACTAGCCTCAAGCTAAGGCTCCTCTTGTATCATCCCACAGGTTGGCATGCAGCAGAATCCATGTAGCCTTATTCAGTGTGGTTCTTGGGCACTAGGAAACATTCGAAGTCTCCTAGGACTCAGGGGTCTGCACTAGACCCGAAACGTACAAAAAGGACGGCCTGTGTGTTCAAGGATTTGTGAGTAAGGCACCGTTGGGAACAGCTAGATGCCGAGTCAGGGGCAGTGAAAGGCTTCTTTTGTTAAACCTCTAGAATGTGGTACGCTGAAACAACTCAAGTATCTCCCTTCTAAATCACCTTGCAGGTACAAAACAGAGAAAGAAACAGCAGGTTCAATGCTCTGTGGTCCCTTTTGAAAATAAGGCTGGAAGGGAAACTTTATTTACCTCCTTGAGATTTAGAGAGTTGCAGGCTCAATTCTCCCTGAGAAACACTGTACTTGCACATCTTCCCTTCATAACACAATTGCCTTTGTGATGACGTGAGTTTCTAGGATAGAACCTTGGAGGTTGCCATTCCTTGGTAGTTGCTCATCCCTCGGTAATCTTCAGGGAATGAACCAAACACATGGGACCTCTAGCCTCAAGTTAACGTTCAGGTTTTCTAATGACAGGGGCAGGCATGCCACAGATTCCATGCAGCCTTAGTCCCTGTGGTTCTTGAACTCTAGGAATCATATCAGTTCTCTTTCGACTCGCTGGTCTGCCCTAGGTTTTGAAACGTACTAAAAGGACCGCCTGTGTCTTCGGGAAGTTGTGAGCAATCTACGGTTGGGAACATCTAGATGCCAAGTGATGGGCAGTGAAGGGCTTCGTTGGTTCCACCCCTAGCTTGCGATGGCTGGAAAGCAACACAGTTATCAACGTTCCGTGCCTTCCTTCATGCAAAGCGTGTCTGCATTCCTCAGGAAACCTGAGCTGCACTGAAAAACACAATTAGCCTACGATTGCTTCTAGGAACTAAACCGTGAAGTCGGTATACCTCAAGCAGCAACTAGACTTCATGTCCAGTTTCAATAATTACAGGGTTTCCCTTAACTGATAGTTATTCCCGAGAAAAATTGCCACCTAGGCCTCACTAAGCCTTCACCTTGATATCCTTACACCACCATCACGACTCCCAGCATGGCAATGGTTACTAATGTCATGCTCCATTGTGTCCACTGGATGTGCAATAAGAGAGCCAGAAACTCCAGAGGAATATGCTGTTTGGTCCCCCTGGAAATTGAGGCTTCCTGGAAAATTGTATTTTCCTCATTAGAAAGTTGAGAGTTGCAGCCTCAGTGTTACCTGGTAAACTCTGTTGTAGCCCACCTTTTCTTCATCGCACAATGGTATTTGTGAGGACAAGTGATTTTCCAAGAAAGAAACTTGGAGGTTGCCATTCTTTGGTATGTGCTCATCCTTCAGTGATCTACAGTGAATTGGCGAACCCGTTTGACCACTAGCCGCAAGGTAACATTGCTCTTGAATCATGCCACAGGTTGGCATTCAGCTGACTCCATGTAGCCTTATTCAGTGTGGTTCTTGATCTCTAGGAATCATTCCAGGTCTCAAAGTACTGGTGGGTCTGCACTAGGATGAGAAACGTACAAGAAGAATGGCCTGTGTGTTTGGGGATTTGTGAGCAGTGCACCATTGGGAAGAGCTCGATGCTGAGTCTTGGAAGGTGTAGGGCTTCTTTTGTTAAAGCTCTAGAATCTGGTAAGTTGAAACAACTCAAGTGTCTCCCTTCTAAAGCACCTTGGAGGTACCAATCAGAGAAAGAAACAGCAGGGTCAATGCTCTGTGGTCTCTTTTGAAAATACGGCTCGAAGGAAATCTTTATTTTCTTCATTGGGATCTAGGGAGTTGCGTGCTCAATTCTTCTGAGAAACACTGTAGTTGCACATATTCTCTTCATAGCACAATTGCCTTTGTGATGACAAGTGAGTTTCTAGGAAGGAAACTTGAGGATTGCCATTCTTTGGTAGGTACTCATTCTTCGGAAATCTTCAGTGAATTGGCGAACCCATTTGTCCACTAGCCTCAAGCTAACGTTCCTCTTCTATCATGCCACAGGTTGGCATGCAGCTGAATCCAAGTAGCCTTATTATGTGTGGTCCTTGAGCTCTAGGAAGCGTTCCTGGTCTCTTAGTACTGGCTGGTCTGCACTAGAATGAGAAACGTGCAGGAAGGAAAGCGTGTGTGTTCCGGGGGTTGTGAGCAATGCACCGTTTGGAAGAGCTAGGTGCTGAGTAATGGGCAGTGTAGGGTTTCCCTGGATAAACACCTAGATTGCGACAGCTTGAAAACACCTGGCTATCAGCGTTCTGTTCAATCCTTCATGCCAAAAGTGTCAGCTTTTCTGCCTATCCGTGAGCACACAAAAAATAATATGATCCTACCCCTCCTTCTGGGAACTCACACGTGATGGAATCTACGCCCAGCAGCCAGTGGACTTTAAGTGCAGCCTGAAAAATTACAGGGTTTCCCTTGAAAGCTAGTTATTCCGGAGATACATTGTACACCCAGGCCTCACTCACCGATGACCCTGTAATACTTTGACCACATTCACGACTGCCTGTATTGCAAAGTTTACTCACAAAAGGGTTTAGTTGGTAACGTGAACGTCCAATAAGTACTCAGAAACTGCAGCATAAGAAGCTGTGCTCTCCCTTTGGAGATTGAGGCTTCATGGGAAGTTTATTTTCCACATTGGAATGTCGACACTTGCGGCCTCCGTGTTACCCGATAAACAGTGTAGTTGCCCATCGTCTCTTCACTGCAGAATTGCCTTTTCAGGCAAGTGATTTTCCATGAAACAAACGTTTCCTTTCAATTCCTGCTACGTGCTCCTCCTTCAGCAGTTGTTAGTGAATAGGCCAACCACATGCGACGACTGGCCTCAACCTAACATTCTGTTTTTCTCGTCACAATGGTAGGCAGGCAGCAGGTTCAATGCAGCGTTTTTCAAAGCAGTACTGGAACTGTAGGAGACATTTCTGGTGTCTTAGGAAAGGCGGGTGTGCACTAGGATCCACGATATTCACGAGGGGCTGCCAGTCTCTTCTGGAACTTGTGAGCACCGTTCAGTTGATGACAACTATACGCCAAGAAAGGGCAGTGAAAGGCTTTTTCTGTTAAACCTCTAGAATGTGGTAAGTTGAAACAACTCAAGTATCTCCCTTCTAACGAACCTTGGAGGAACAAAATAGAGGAAGAAACAGCAGGGTCAATGCTCTGTGGTCCCTTTTGAAAGCAAGCATGAAGGGAAAGTTTATTTAACTCTTTGGGATTTGAAGAGTCGCAGGCTCAATTCTCCCTGAGAAACATTGTAATTGCACATGTTCTCTGCATAGCACAATTCCCTTTGTGAGGACAAGGGATTTTCCAAGAAAAAAAAAAAACTTGGAGGTTGCCATTTCTTGGTATGTGCTCATCCTTCAGTAATATACAGTGAATTGGCGACCCTATTTGACCACTAGCCTCAAGCAAACGTTCCTCTTGTCTCATAACACACGTTGGCGTGCAGCGGAATCCATGTAGCCTTATTCAGTGTTGTTCTTGGACTCTAGGAATCATTCCAGGTCTCAATACTGGCCGGTCTGCAGTAGGATGAGAAACCTACAAGAAGAAAGGCCTGTGAGTTCGGGGAGTTGTGAGCAATGCACCGTTGGGAACAGCTAGATGATGAGCCATGGGCTGTGAAGGGCCTCTTTCCTTAAACCTCTAGAATGTGGTAAGTTGAATGAACTCAAGGATCTCCCTTCTAAAGCACATTGGAGGTACAAACCAGAGAAAGAAAGAGCAGGGGCAGTGCTCTGTGGTCCCTTTTGAAAATAAGGCATGAAGGGAGACTTTATTTACCTCCTTGGGATTTAGAGAGTTGTGGGCTCAACTCTCCTGAGAAACACTGTAGTTGCACATGTTCTCTTCATAGCACATTTGCCTTTGTGATGACAAGTGAGTTTCTAGGAACAATCTTGGAGGTTGCCATTCTTTGGTAGGTGCTCATCCTTCGGTAATCTTCAGTGAATTGGCGACGCCATTTGACCACTAGCCTCAAGCTAAGGCTCCTCTTGTATCATCCCACAGGTTGGCATGCAGCAGAATCCATGTAGCCTTATTCAGTGTGGTTCTTGGGCACTAGGAAACATTCGAAGTCTCCTAGGACTCAGGGGTCTGCACTAGACCCGAAACGTACAAAAAGGACGGCCTGTGTGTTCAAGGATTTGTGAGTAAGGCACCGTTGGGAACAGCTAGATGCCGAGTCAGGGGCAGTGAAAGGCTTCTTTTGTTAAACCTCTAGAATGTGGTACGCTGAAACAACTCAAGTATCTCCCTTCTAAATCACCTTGCAGGTACAAAATAGAGAAAGAAACAGCAGGTTCAATGCTCTGTGGTCCCTTATGAAAATAAGGCTGGAAGGGAAACTTTATTTACCTCCTTGAGATTTAGAGAGTTGCAGGCTCAATTCTCCCTGAGAAACACTGTACTTGCACATCTTCCCTTCATAACACAATTGCCTTTGTGATGACGTGAGTTTCTAGGATAGAACCTTGGAGGTTGCCATTCCTTGGTAGTTGCTCATCCCTCGGTAATCTTCAGGGAATGAACCAAACACATGGGACCTCTAGCCTCAAGTTAACGTTCAGGTTTTCTCATGACAGGGGCAGGCATGCCACAGATTCCATGCAGCCTTAGTCCCTGTGGTTCTTGAACTCTAGGAATCATATCAGTTCTCTTTTGACTCGCTGGTCTGCCCTAGGTTTTGAAACGTACTAAAAGGACCGCCTGTGTCTTCGCGAAGTTGTGAGCAATCTACGGTTGGGAACATCTAGATGCCAAGTGATGGGCAGTGAAGGGCTTCGTTGGTTCCACCCCTAGCTTGCGATGGCTGGAAAGCAACACAGTTATCAACGTTCCGTGCCTTCCTTCATGCAAAGCGTGTCTGCATTCCTCAGGAAACCTGAGCTGCACTGAAAAACACAATTAGCCTACGATTGCTTCTAGGAACTAAACCGTGAAGTCGGTATACCTCAAGCAGCAACTAGACTTCATGTCCAGTTTCAATAATTACAGGGTTTCCCTTAACTGATAGTTATTCCCGAGAAAAATTGCCACCTAGGCCTCACTAAGCCTTCACCTTGATATCCTTACACCACCATCACGACTCCCAGCATGGCAATGGTTACTAATGTCATGCTCCATTGTGTCCACTGGATGTGCAATAAGAGAGCCAGAAACTCCAGAGGAATATGCTGTTTGGTCCCCCTGGAAATTGAGGCTTCCAGGAAAATTGTATTTTCCTCATTAGAAAGTTGAGAGTTGCAGCCTCAGTGTTACCTGGTAAACTCTGTTGTAGCCCACCTTTTCTTCATCGCACAATGGTATTTGTGAGGACAAGTGATTTTCCAAGAAAGAAACTTGGAGGTTGCCATTCTTTGGTATGTGCTCATCCTTCAGTGATCTACAGTGAATTGGCGAACCCGTTTGACCACTAGCCGCAAGGTAACGTTGCTCTTGAATCATGCCACAGGTTGGCATGCAGCTGACTCCATGTAGCCTTATTCAGTGTGGTTCTTGAGCTCTAGGAATCATTCCAGGTCTCAAAGTACTGGTGGGTCTGCACTAGGATGAGAAACGTACAAGAAGAATGGCCTGTGTGTTTGGGGATTTGTGAGCAGTGCACCATTGGGAAGAGCTCGATGCTGAGTCTTGGAAGGTGTAGGGCTTCTTTTGTTAAAGCTCTAGAATCTGGTAAGTTGAAACAACTCAAGTGTCTCCCTTCTAAAGCACCTTGGAGGTACCAATCAGAGAAAGAAACAGCAGGGTCAATGCTCTGTGGTCTCTTTTGAAAATACGGCTCGAAGGAAATCTTTATTTTCTTCATTGGGATCTAGGGAGTTGCGTGCTCAATTCTTCTGAGAAACACTGTAGTTGCACATATTCTCTTCATAGCACAATTGCCTTTGTGATGACAAGTGAGTTTCTAGGAAGGAAACTTGAGGATTGCCATTCTTTGGTAGGTACTCATTCTTCGGAAATCTTCAGTGAATTGGCGAACCCATTTGTCCACTAGCCTCAAGCTAACGTTCCTCTTCTATCATGCCACAGGTTGGCATGCAGCTGAATCCAAGTAGCCTTATTATGTGTGGTCCTTGAGCTCTAGGAAGCGTTCCTGGTCTCTTAGTACTGGCTGGTCTGCACTAGAATGAGAAACGTGCAGGAAGGAAAGCGTGTGTGTTCCGGGGGTTGTGAGCAATGCACCGTTTGGAAGAGCTAGGTGCTGAGTAATGGGCAGTGTAGGGTTTCCCTGGATAAACACCTAGATTGCGACAGCTTGAAAACACCTGGCTATCAGCGTTCTGTTCAATCCTTCATGCCAAAAGTGTCAGCTTTTCTGCCTATCCGTGAGCACACAAAAAATAATATGATCCTACCCCTCCTTCTGGGAACTCACACGTGATGGAATCTACGCCCAGCAGCCAGTGGACTTTAAGTGCAGTCTGAAAAATTACAGGGTTTCCCTTGAAAGCTAGTTATTCCGGAGATACATTGTACACCCAGGCCTCACTCACCGATGACCCTGTAATACTTTGACCACATTCACGACTGCCTGTATTGCAAAGTTTACTCACAAAAGGGTTTAGTTGGTAACTTGAACGTCCAATAAGTACTCAGAAACTGCAGCATAAGAAGCTGTGCTCTCCCTTTGGAGATTGAGGCTTCATGGGAAGTTTATTTTCCACATTGGAATGTCGACACTTGCGGCCTCCGTGTTACCCGATAAACAGTGTAGTTGCCCATCGTCTCTTCACTGCAGAATTGCCTTTTCAGGCAAGTGATTTTCCATGAAACAAACGTTTCCTTTCAATTCCTGCTACGTGCTCCTCCTTCAGCAGTTGTTAGTGAATAGGCCAACCACATGCGACGACTGGCCTCAACCTAACATTCTGTTTTTCTCGTCACAATGGTAGGCAGGCAGCAGGTTCAATGCAGCGTTTTTCAAAGCAGTACTGGAACTGTAGGAGACATTTCTGGTGTCTTAGGAAAGGCGGGTGTGCACTAGGATCCACGATATTCACGAGGGGCTGCCAGTCTCTTCTGGAACTTGTGAGCACCGTTCAGTTGATGACAACTATACGCCAAGAAAGGGCAGTGAAAGGCTTTTTCTGTTAAACCTCTAGAATGTGGTAAGTTGAAACAACTCAAGTATCTCCCTTCTAACGAACCTTGGAGGAACAAAATAGAGGAAGAAACAGCAGGGTCAATGCTCTGTGGTCCCTTTTGAAAGCAAGGCATGAAGGGAAAGTTTATTTAACTCTTTGGGATTTGAAGAGTCGCAGGCTCAATTCTCCCTGAGAAACATTGTAATTGCACATGTTCTCTGCATAGCACAATTCCCTTTGTGAGGACAAGGGATTTTCCAAGAAAAAAAAAAACTTGGAGGTTGCCATTTCTTGGTATGTGCTCATCCTTCAGTAATATACAGTGAATTGGCGACCCTATTTGACCACTAGCCTCAAGCAAACGTTCCTCTTGTCTCATAACACACGTTGGCGTGCAGCGGAATCCATGTAGCCTTATTCAGTGTTGTTCTTGGACTCTAGGAATCATTCCAGGTCTCAATACTGGCCGGTCTGCAGTAGGATGAGAAACCTACAAGAAGAAAGGCCTGTGAGTTCGGGGAGTTGTGAGCAATGCACCGTTGGGAACAGCTAGATGATGAGCCATGGGCTGTGAAGGGCCTCTTTCCTTAAACCTCTAGAATGTGGTAAGTTGAATGAACTCAAGGATCTCCCTTCTAAAGCACATTGGAGGTACAAACCAGAGAAAGAAAGAGCAGGGGCAGTGCTCTGTGGTCCCTTTTGAAAATAAGGCATGAAGGGAGACTTTATTTACCTCCTTGGGATTTAGAGAGTTGTGGGCTCAACTCTCCTGAGAAACACTGTAGTTGCACATGTTCTCTTCATAGCACATTTGCCTTTGTGATGACAAGTGAGTTTCTAGGAACAATCTTGGAGGTTGCCATTCTTTGGTAGGTGCTCATCCTTCGGTAATCTTCAGTGAATTGGCGACGCCATTTGACCACTAGCCTCAAGCTAAGGCTCCTCTTGTATCATCCCACAGGTTGGCATGCAGCAGAATCCATGTAGCCTTATTCAGTGTGGTTCTTGGGCACTAGGAAACATTCGAAGTCTCCTAGGACTCAGGGGTCTGCACTAGACCCGAAACGTACAAAAAGGACGGCCTGTGTGTTCAAGGATTTGTGAGTAAGGCACCGTTGGGAACAGCTAGATGCCGAGTCAGGGGCAGTGAAAGGCTTCTTTTGTTAAACCTCTAGAATGTGGTACGCTGAAACAACTCAAGTATCTCCCTTCTAAATCACCTTGCAGGTACAAAACAGAGAAAGAAACAGCAGGTTCAATGCTCTGTGGTCCCTTTTGAAAATAAGGCTGGAAGGGAAACTTTATTTACCTCCTTGAGATTTAGAGAGTTGCAGGCTCAATTCTCCCTGAGAAACACTGTACTTGCACATCTTCCCTTCATAACACAATTGCCTTTGTGATGACGTGAGTTTCTAGGATAGAACCTTGGAGGTTGCCATTCCTTGGTAGTTGCTCATCCCTCGGTAATCTTCAGGGAATGAACCAAACACATGGGACCTCTAGCCTCAAGTTAACGTTCAGGTTTTCTCATGACAGGGGCAGGCATGCCACAGATTCCATGCAGCCTTAGTCCCTGTGGTTCTTGAACTCTAGGAATCATATCAGTTCTCTTTCGACTCGCTGGTCTGCCCTAGGTTTTGAAACGTACTAAAAGGACCGCCTGTGTCTTCGCGAAGTTGTGAGCAATCTACGGTTGGGAACATCTAGATGCCAAGTGATGGGCAGTGAAGGGCTTCGTTGGTTCCACCCCTAGCTTGCGATGGCTGGAAAGCAACACAGTTATCAACGTTCCGTGCCTTCCTTCATGCAAAGCGTGTCTGCATTCCTCAGGAAACCTGAGCTGCACTGAAAAACACAATTAGCCTACGATTGCTTCTAGGAACTAAACCGTGAAGTCGGTATACCTCAAGCAGCAACTAGACTTCATGTCCAGTTTCAATAATTACAGGGTTTCCCTTAACTGATAGTTATTCCCGAGAAAAATTGCCACCTAGGCCTCACTAAGCCTTCACCTTGATATCCTTACACCACCATCACGACTCCCAGCATGGCAATGGTTACTAATGTCATGCTCCATTGTGTCCACTGGATGTGCAATAAGAGAGCCAGAAACTCCAGAGGAATATGCTGTTTGGTCCCCCTGGAAATTGAGGCTTCCTGGAAAATTGTATTTTCCTCATTAGAAAGTTGAGAGTTGCAGCCTCAGTGTTACCTGGTAAACTCTGTTGTAGCCCACCTTTTCTTCATCGCACAATGGTATTTGTGAGGACAAGTGATTTTCCAAGAAAGAAACTTGGAGGTTGCCATTCTTTGGTATGTGCTCATCCTTCAGTGATCTACAGTGAATTGGCGAACCCGTTTGACCACTAGCCGCAAGGTAACGTTGCTCTTGAATCATGCCACAGGTTGGCATGCAGCTGACTCCATGTAGCCTTATTCAGTGTGGTTCTTGAGCTCTAGGAATCATTCCAGGTCTCAAAGTACTGGTGGGTCTGCACTAGGATGAGAAACGTACAAGAAGAATGGCCTGTGTGTTTGGGGATTTGTGAGCAGTGCACCATTGGGAAGAGCTCGATGCTGAGTCTTGGAAGGTGTAGGGCTTCTTTTGTTAAAGCTCTAGAATCTGGTAAGTTGAAACAACTCAAGTGTCTCCCTTCTAAAGCACCTTGGAGGTACCAATCAGAGAAAGAAACAGCAGGGTCAATGCTCTGTGGTCTCTTTTGAAAATACGGCTCGAAGGAAATCTTTATTTTCTTCATTGGGATCTAGGGAGTTGCGTGCTCAATTCTTCTGAGAAACACTGTAGTTGCACATATTCTCTTCATAGCACAATTGCCTTTGTGATGACAAGTGAGTTTCTAGGAAGGAAACTTGAGGATTGCCATTCTTTGGTAGGTACTCATTCTTCGGAAATCTTCAGTGAATTGGCGAACCCATTTGTCCACTAGCCTCAAGCTAACGTTCCTCTTCTATCATGCCACAGGTTGGCATGCAGCTGAATCCAAGTAGCCTTATTATGTGTGGTCCTTGAGCTCTAGGAAGCGTTCCTGGTCTCTTAGTACTGGCTGGTCTGCACTAGAATGAGAAACGTGCAGGAAGGAAAGCGTGTGTGTTCCGGGGGTTGTGAGCAATGCACCGTTTGGAAGAGCTAGGTGCTGAGTAATGGGCAGTGTAGGGTTTCCCTGGATAAACACCTAGATTGCGACAGCTTGAAAACACCTGGCTATCAGCGTTCTGTTCAATCCTTCATGCCAAAAGTGTCAGCTTTTCTGCCTATCCGTGAGCACACAAAAAATAATATGATCCTACCCCTCCTTCTGGGAACTCACACGTGATGGAATCTACGCCCAGCAGCCAGTGGACTTTAAGTGCAGCCTGAAAAATTACAGGGTTTCCCTTGAAAGCTAGTTATTCCGGAGATACATTGTACACCCAGGCCTCACTCACCGATGACCCTGTAATACTTTGACCACATTCACGACTGCCTGTATTGCAAAGTTTACTCACAAAAGGGTTTAGTTGGTAACGTGAACGTCCAATAAGTACTCAGAAACTGCAGCATAAGAAGCTGTGCTCTCCCTTTGGAGATTGAGGCTTCATGGGAAGTTTATTTTCCACATTGGAATGTCGACACTTGCGGCCTCCGTGTTACCCGATAAACAGTGTAGTTGCCCATCGTCTCTTCACTGCAGAATTGCCTTTTCAGGCAAGTGATTTTCCATGAAACAAACGTTTCCTTTCAATTCCTGCTACGTGCTCCTCCTTCAGCAGTTGTTAGTGAATAGGCCAACCACATGCGACGACTGGCCTCAACCTAACATTCTGTTTTTCTCGTCACAATGGTAGGCAGGCAGCAGGTTCAATGCAGCGTTTTTCAAAGCAGTACTGGAACTGTAGGAGACATTTCTGGTGTCTTAGGAAAGGCGGGTGTGCACTAGGATCCACGATATTCACGAGGGGCTGCCAGTCTCTTCTGGAACTTGTGAGCACCGTTCAGTTGATGACAACTATACGCCAAGAAAGGGCAGTGAAAGGCTTTTTCTGTTAAACCTCTAGAATGTGGTAAGTTGAAACAACTCAAGTATCTCCCTTCTAACGAACCTTGGAGGAACAAAATAGAGGAAGAAACAGCAGGGTCAATGCTCTGTGGTCCCTTTTGAAAGCAAGGCATGAAGGGAAAGTTTATTTAACTCTTTGGGATTTGAAGAGTCGCAGGCTCAATTCTCCCTGAGAAACATTGTAATTGCACATGTTCTCTGCATAGCACAATTCCCTTTGTGAGGACAAGGGATTTTCCAAGAAAAAAAAAAACTTGGAGGTTGCCATTTCTTGGTATGTGCTCATCCTTCAGTAATATACAGTGAATTGGCGACCCTATTTGACCACTAGCCTCAAGCAAACGTTCCTCTTGTCTCATAACACACGTTGGCGTGCAGCGGAATCCATGTAGCCTTATTCAGTGTTGTTCTTGGACTCTAGGAATCATTCCAGGTCTCAATACTGGCCGGTCTGCAGTAGGATGAGAAACCTACAAGAAGAAAGGCCTGTGAGTTCGGGGAGTTGTGAGCAATGCACCGTTGGGAACAGCTAGATGATGAGCCATGGGCTGTGAAGGGCCTCTTTCCTTAAACCTCTAGAATGTGGTAAGTTGAATGAACTCAAGGATCTCCCTTCTAAAGCACATTGGAGGTACAAACCAGAGAAAGAAAGAGCAGGGGCAGTGCTCTGTGGTCCCTTTTGAAAATAAGGCATGAAGGGAGACTTTATTTACCTCCTTGGGATTTAGAGAGTTGTGGGCTCAACTCTCCTGAGAAACACTGTAGTTGCACATGTTCTCTTCATAGCACATTTGCCTTTGTGATGACAAGTGAGTTTCTAGGAACAATCTTGGAGGTTGCCATTCTTTGGTAGGTGCTCATCCTTCGGTAATCTTCAGTGAATTGGCGACGCCATTTGACCACTAGCCTCAAGCTAAGGCTCCTCTTGTATCATCCCACAGGTTGGCATGCAGCAGAATCCATGTAGCCTTATTCAGTGTGGTTCTTGGGCACTAGGAAACATTCGAAGTCTCCTAGGACTCAGGGGTCTGCACTAGACCCGAAACGTACAAAAAGGACGGCCTGTGTGTTCAAGGATTTGTGAGTAAGGCACCGTTGGGAACAGCTAGATGCCGAGTCAGGGGCAGTGAAAGGCTTCTTTTGTTAAACCTCTAGAATGTGGTACGCTGAAACAACTCAAGTATCTCCCTTCTAAATCACCTTGCAGGTACAAAACAGAGAAAGAAACAGCAGGTTCAATGCTCTGTGGTCCCTTTTGAAAATAAGGCTGGAAGGGAAACTTTATTTACCTCCTTGAGATTTAGAGAGTTGCAGGCTCAATTCTCCCTGAGAAACACTGTACTTGCACATCTTCCCTTCATAACACAATTGCCTTTGTGATGACGTGAGTTTCTAGGATAGAACCTTGGAGGTTGCCATTCCTTGGTAGTTGCTCATCCCTCGGTAATCTTCAGGGAATGAACCAAACACATGGGACCTCTAGCCTCAAGTTAACGTTCAGGTTTTCTCATGACAGGGGCAGGCATGCCACAGATTCCATGCAGCCTTAGTCCCTGTGGTTCTTGAACTCTAGGAATCATATCAGTTCTCTTTCGACTCGCTGGTCTGCCCTAGGTTTTGAAACGTACTAAAAGGACCGCCTGTGTCTTCGCGAAGTTGTGAGCAATCTACGGTTGGGAACATCTAGATGCCAAGTGATGGGCAGTGAAGGGCTTCGTTGGTTCCACCCCTAGCTTGCGATGGCTGGAAAGCAACACAGTTATCAACGTTCCGTGCCTTCCTTCATGCAAAGCGTGTCTGCATTCCTCAGGAAACCTGAGCTGCACTGAAAAACACAATTAGCCTACGATTGCTTCTAGGAACTAAACCGTGAAGTCGGTATACCTCAAGCAGCAACTAGACTTCATGTCCAGTTTCAATAATTACAGGGTTTCCCTTAACTGATAGTTATTCCCGAGAAAAATTGCCACCTAGGCCTCACTAAGCCTTCACCTTGATATCCTTACACCACCATCACGACTCCCAGCATGGCAATGGTTACTAATGTCATGCTCCATTGTGTCCACTGGATGTGCAATAAGAGAGCCAGAAACTCCAGAGGAATATGCTGTTTGGTCCCCCTGGAAATTGAGGCTTCCTGGAAAATTGTATTTTCCTCATTAGAAAGTTGAGAGTTGCAGCCTCAGTGTTACCTGGTAAACTCTGTTGTAGCCCACCTTTTCTTCATCGCACAATGGTATTTGTGAGGACAAGTGATTTTCCAAGAAAGAAACTTGGAGGTTGCCATTCTTTGGTATGTGCTCATCCTTCAGTGATCTACAGTGAATTGGCGAACCCGTTTGACCACTAGCCGCAAGGTAACGTTGCTCTTGAATCATGCCACAGGTTGGCATGCAGCTGACTCCATGTAGCCTTATTCAGTGTGGTTCTTGAGCTCTAGGAATCATTCCAGGTCTCAAAGTACTGGTGGGTCTGCACTAGGATGAGAAACGTACAAGAAGAATGGCCTGTGTGTTTGGGGATTTGTGAGCAGTGCACCACTGGGAAGAGCTCGATGCTGAGTCTTGGAAGGTGTAGGGCTTCTTTTGTTAAAGCTCTAGAATCTGGTAAGTTGAAACAACTCAAGTGTCTCCCTTCTAAAGCACCTTGGAGGTACCAATCAGAGAAAGAAACAGCAGGGTCAATGCTCTGTGGTCTCTTTTGAAAATACGGCTCGAAGGAAATCTTTATTTTCTTCATTGGGATCTAGGGAGTTGCGTGCTCAATTCTTCTGAGAAACACTGTAGTTGCACATGTTCTCTTCATAGCACAATTGCCTTTGTGATGACAAGTGAGTTTCTAGGAAGGAAACTTGAGGATTGCCATTCTTTGGTAGGTACTCATTCTTCGGAAATCTTCAGTGAATTGGCGAACCCATTTGTCCACTAGCCTCAAGCTAACGTTCCTCTTCTATCATGCCACAGGTTGGCATGCAGCTGAATCCAAGTAGCCTTATTATGTGTGGTCCTTGAGCTCTAGGAAGCGTTCCTGGTCTCTTAGTACTGGCTGGTCTGCACTAGAATGAGAAACGTGCAGGAAGGAAAGCGTGTGTGTTCCGGGGGTTGTGAGCAATGCACCGTTTGGAAGAGCTAGGTGCTGAGTAATGGGCAGTGTAGGGTTTCCCTGGATAAACACCTAGATTGCGACAGCTTGAAAACACCTGGTTATCAGCGTTCTGTTCAATCCTTCATGCCAAAAGAGTCAGCTTTTCTGCCTATCCGTGAGCACACAAAAAATAATATGATCCTACCCCTCCTTCTGGGAACTCACACGTGATAGAACCTACGCCCAGCAGGCAGTGGACTTTAAGTGCAGCCTGAAAAATTACAGGGTTTCCCTTGAAAGCTAGTTATTCCGGAGATACATTGTACACCCAGGCCTCACTCACCGATGACCCTGTAATACTTTGACCACATTCACGACTGCCTGTATTGCAAAGTTTACTCACAAAAGGGTTTAGTTGGTAACGTGAACGTCCAATAAGTACTCAGAAACTGCAGCATAAGAAGCTGTGCTCTCCCTTTGGAGATTGAGGCTTCATGGGAAGTTTATTTTCCACATTGGAATGTCGACACTTGCGGCCTCCGTGTTACCCGATAAACAGTGTAGTTGCCCATCGTCTCTTCACTGCAGAATTGCCTTTTCAGGCAAGTGATTTTCCATGAAACAAACGTTTCCTTTCAATTCCTGCTACGTGCTCCTCCTTCAGCAGTTGTTAGTGAATAGGCCAACCACATGCGACGACTGGCCTCAACCTAACGTTCTGTTTTTCTCGTCACAATGGTAGGCAGGCAGCAGGTTCAATGCAGCGTTTTTCAAAGCAGTACTGGAACTGTAGGAGACATTTCTGGTGTCTTAGGAAAGGCGGGTGTGCACTAGGATCCACGATATTCACGAGGGGCTGCCAGTCTCTTCTGGAACTTGTGAGCAACGTTCAGTTGATGACAACTATACGCCAAGAAAGGGCAGTGAAAGGCTTTTTCTGTTAAACCTCTAGAATGTGGTAAGTTGAAACAACTCAAGTATCTCCCTTCTAACGAACCTTGGAGGAACAAAATAGAGGAAGAAACAGCAGGGTCAATGCTCTGTGGTCCCTTTTGAAAGCAAGGCATGAAGGGAAAGTTTATTTAACTCTTTGGGATTTGAAGAGTCGCAGGCTCAATTCTCCCTGAGAAACATTGTAATTGCACATGTTCTCTGCATAGCACAATTCCCTTTGTGAGGACAAGGGATTTTCCAAGAAAAAAAAAAACTTGGAGGTTGCCATTTCTTGGTATGTGCTCATCCTTCAGTAATATACAGTGAATTGGCGACCCTATTTGACCACTAGCCTCAAGCAAACGTTCCTCTTGTCTCATAACACACGTTGGCGTGCAGCGGAATCCATGTAGCCTTATTCAGTGTTGTTCTTGGACTCTAGGAATCATTCCAGGTCTCAATACTGGCCGGTCTGCAGTAGGATGAGAAACCTACAAGAAGAAAGGCCTGTGAGTTCGGGGAGTTGTGAGCAATGCACCGTTGGGAACAGCTAGATGATGAGCCATGGGCTGTGAAGGGCCTCTTTCCTTAAACCTCTAGAATGTGGTAAGTTGAATGAACTCAAGGATCTCCCTTCTAAAGCACATTGGAGGTACAAACTAGAGAAAGAAAGAGCAGGGGCAGTGCTCTGTGGTCCCTTTTGAAAATAAGGCATGAAGGGAGACTTTATTTACCTCCTTGGGATTTAGAGAGTTGTGGGCTCAACTCTCCTGAGAAACACTGTAGTTGCACATGTTCTCTTCATAGCACATTTGCCTTTGTGATGACAAGTGAGTTTCTAGGAAAAATCTTGGAGGTTGCCATTCTTTGGTAGGTGCTCATCCTTCGGTAATCTTCAGTGAATTGGCGACGCCATTTGACCACTAGCCTCAAGCTAAGGCTCCTCTTGTATCATCCCACAGGTTGGCATGCAGCAGAATCCATGTAGCCTTATTCAGTGTGGTTCTTGGGCACTAGGAAACATTCGAAGTCTCCTAGGACTCAGGGGTCTGCACTAGACCCGAAACGTACAAAAAGGACGGCCTGTGTGTTCAAGGATTTGTGAGTAAGGCACCGTTGGGAACAGCTAGATGCCGAGTCAGGGGCAGTGAAAGGCTTCTTTTGTTAAACCTCTAGAATGTGGTACGCTGAAACAACTCAAGTATCTCCCTTCTAAATCACCTTGCAGGTACAAAATAGAGAAAGAAACAGCAGGTTCAATGCTCTGTGGTCCCTTATGAAAATAAGGCTGGAAGGGAAACTTTATTTACCTCCTTGAGATTTAGAGAGTTGCAGGCTCAATTCTCCCTGAGAAACACTGTACTTGCACATCTTCCCTTCATAACACAATTGCCTTTGTGATGACGTGAGTTTCTAGGATAGAACCTTGGAGGTTGCCATTCCTTGGTAGTTGCTCATCCCTCGGTAATCTTCAGGGAATGAACCAAACACATGGGACCTCTAGCCTCAAGTTAACGTTCAGGTTTTCTCATGACAGGGGCAGGCATGCCACAGATTCCATGCAGCCTTAGTCCCTGTGGTTCTTGGACTCTAGGAATCATATCAGTTCTCTTTCGACTCGCTGGTCTGCCCTAGGTTTTGAAACGTACTAAAAGGACCGCCTGTGTCTTCGCGAAGTTGTGAGCAATCTACGGTTGGGAACATCTAGATGCCAAGTGATGGGCAGTGAAGGGCTTCGTTGGTTCCACCCCTAGCTTGCGATGGCTGGAAAGCAACACAGTTATCAACGTTCCGTGCCTTCCTTCATGCAAAGCGTGTCTGCATTCCTCAGGAAACCTGAGCTGCACTGAAAAACACAATTAGCCTACGATTGCTTCTAGGAACTAAACCGTGAAGTCGGTATACCTCAAGCAGCAACTAGACTTCATGTCCAGTTTCAATAATTACAGGGTTTCCCTTAACTGATAGTTATTCCCGAGAAAAATTGCCACCTAGGCCTCACTAAGCCTTCACCTTGATATCCTTACACCACCATCACGACTCCCAGCATGGCAATGGTTACTAATGTCATGCTCCATTGTGTCCACTGGATGTGCAATAAGAGAGCCAGAAACTCCAGAGGAATATGCTGTTTGGTCCCCCTGGAAATTGAGGCTTCCTGGAAAATTGTATTTTCCTCATTAGAAAGTTGAGAGTTGCAGCCTCAGTGTTACCTGGTAAACTCTGTTGTAGCCCACCTTTTCTTCATCGCACAATGGTATTTGTGAGGACAAGTGATTTTCCAAGAAAGAAACTTGGAGGTTGCCATTCTTTGGTATGTGCTCATCCTTCAGTGATCTACAGTGAATTGGCGAACCCGTTTGACCACTAGCTGCAAGGTAACGTTGCTCTTGAATCATGCCACAGGTTGGCAGGCAGCTGAATCCATGTAGCCTTATTCAGTGTGGTTCTTGAGCTCTAGGAATCATTCCAGGTCTCAAAGTACTGGTGGGTCTGCACTAGGATGAGAAACGTACAAGAAGAATGGCCTGTGTGTTTGGGGATTTGTGAGCAGTGCACCATTGGGAAGAGCTCGATGCTGAGTCATGGAAGGTGTAGGGCTTCTTTTGTTAAAGCTCTAGAATCTGGTAAGTTGAAACAACTCAAGTGTCTCCCTTCTAAAGCACCTTGGAGGTACCAATCAGAGAAAGAAACAGCAGGGTCAGTGCTCTGTGGTCTCTTTTGAAAATACGGCTCGAAGGAAATCTTTATTTTCTTCATTGGGATCTAGGGAGTTGCGTGCTCAATTCTTCTGAGAAACACTGTAGTTGCACATGTTCTCTTCATAGCACAATTGCCTTTGTGATGACAAGTGAGTTTCTAGGAAGGAAACTTGAGGATTGCCATTCTTTGGTAGGTACTCATTCTTCGGAAATCTTCAGTGAATTGGCGAACCCATTTGTCCACTAGCCTCAAGCTAACGTTCCTCTTCTATCATGCCACAGGTTGGCATGCAGCTGAATCCAAGTAGCCTTATTATGTGTGGTCCTTGAGCTCTAGGAAGCGTTCCTGGTCTCTTAGTACTGGCTGGTCTGCACTAGAATGAGAAACGTGCAGGAAGGAAAGCGTGTGTGTTCCGGGGGTTGTGAGCAATGCACCGTTTGGAAGAGCTAGGTGCTGAGTAATGGGCAGTGTAGGGTTTCCCTGGATAAACACCTAGATTGCGACAGCTTGAAAACACCTGGCTATCAGCGTTCTGTTCAATCCTTCATGCCAAAAGTGTCTGCTTTTCTGCCTATCCGTGAGCACACAAAAAATAATATGATCCTACCCCTCCTTCTGGGAACTCACACGTAATGGAATCTATGCCCAGCAGCCAGTGGACTTTAAGTGCAGCCTGAAAAATTACAGGGTTTCCCTTGAAAGCTAGTTATTCCGGAGATACATTGTACACCCAGGCCTCACTCACCAATGACCCTGTAATACTTTGACCACATTCACGACTGCCTGTATTGCAAAGTTTACTCACAAAAGGGTTTAGTTGGTAACTTGAACGTCCAATAAGTACTCAGAAACTGCAGCATAAGAAGCTGTGCTCTCCCTTTGGAGACTGAGGCTTCATGGGAAGTTTATTTTCCACATTGCAATGTCGACACTTGCGGCCTCCGTGTTACCCGATAAACAGTGTAGTTGCCCATCGTCTCTTCACTGCAGAATTGCCTTTTCAGGCAAGTGATTTTCCATGAAACAAACGTTTCCTTTCAATTCCTGCTACGTGCTCCTCCTTCAGCAGTTGTTAGTGAATAGGCCAACCACATGCGACGACTGGCCTCAACCTAACATTCTGTTTTTCTCGTCACAATGGTAGGCAGGCAGCAGGTTCAATGCAGCGTTTTTCAAAGCAGTACTGGAACTGTAGGAGACATTTCTGGTGTCTTAGGAAAGGCGGGTGTGCACTAGGATCCACGATATTCACGAGGGGCTGCCAGTCTCTTCTGGAACTTGTGAGCAACGTTCAGTTGATGACAACTATACGCCAAGAAAGGGCAGTGAAAGGCTTTTTCTGTTAAACCTCTAGAATGTGGTAAGTTGAAACAACTCAAGTATCTCCCTTCTAACGAACCTTGGAGGAACAAAATAGAGGAAGAAACAGCAGGGTCAATGCTCTGTGGTCCCTTTTGAAAGCAAGGCATGAAGGGAAAGTTTATTTACCTCTTTGGGATTTGAAGAGTCGCAGGCTCATTTCTCCCTGAGGAACATTGTAGTTGCACATGTTCTCTGCATAGCACAATTCCCTTTGAGAGGACAAGGGATTTTCCAAGAAAAAAAAACTTGGAGGTTGCCATTCCTTGGTATGTGCTCATCCTTCAGTAATATACAGTGAATTGGCGACCCTATTTGACCACTAGCCTCAAGCAAACGTTCCTCTTGTCTCCTAACACATGTTGGCTTGCAGCGGAATACATGGAGCCTTATTCAGTGTTGTTCTTGGACTCTAGGAATCATTCCAGGTCTCAATACTGGACGGTCTGCTGTAGGATGAGAAACCTACAAGAAGAAAGGCCTGTGAGTTCGGGGAGTTGTGAGCAATGCACCGTTGGGAACAGCTAGATGACGAGTCATGGGCTGTGAAGGGCCTCTTTCCTTAAACCTCTAGAATGTGGTAAGTTGAATGAACTCAAGGATCTCCCTTCTAAAGCACATTGGAGGTACAAACCAGAGAAAGAAAGAGCAGGGGCAGTGCTCTGTGGTCCCTTTTGAAAATAAGGCATGAAGGGAGACTTTATTTACCTCCTTGGGATTTAGAGAGTTGTGGGCTCAACTCTCCTGAGAAACACTGTAGTTGCACATGTTCTCTTCATAGCACATTTGCCTTTGTGATGACAAGTGAGTTTCTAGGAAAAATCTTGGAGGTTGCTATTCTTTGGTAGGTGCTCATCCTTCGGTAATCTTCAGTGAATTGGCGACGCCATTTGACCACTAGCCTCAAGCTAAGGCTCCTCTTGTATCATCCCACAGGTTGGCATGCAGCAGAATCCATGTAGCCTTATTCAGTGTGGTTCTTGGGCTCTAGGAAACATTCGAAGTCTCCTAGGACTCAGGGGTCTGCACTAGACCCGAAACGTACAAAAAGGACGGCCTGTGTGTTCAAGGATTTGTGAGTAAGGCACCGTTGGGAACAGCTAGATGCCGAGTCAGGGGCAGTGAAAGGCTTCTTTTGTTAAACCTCTAGAATGTGGTACGCTGAAACAACTCAAGTATCTCCCTTCTAAATCACCTTGCAGGTACAAAATAGAGAAAGAAACAGCAGGTTCAATGCTCTGTGGTCCCTTATGAAAATAAGGCTGGAAGGGAAACTTTATTTACCTCCTTGAGATTTAGAGAGTTGCAGGCTCCATTCTCCCTGAGAAACACTGTACTTGCACATCTTCCCTTCATAACACAATTGCCTTTGTGATGACGTGAGTTTCTAGGATAGAACCTTGGAGGTTGCCATTCCTTGGTAGTTGCTCATCCCTCGGTAATCTTCAGGGAATGAACCAAACACATGGGACCTCTAGCCTCAAGTTAACGTTCAGGTTTTCTCATGACAGGGGCAGGCATGCCACAGATTCCATGCAGTCTTAGTCCCTGTGGTTCTTGAGCTCTAGGAATCATATCAGTTCTCTTTCGACTCGCTGGTCTGCCCTAGGTTTTGAAACGTACTAAAAGGACCACCTGTGTCTTCGGGAAGTTGTGAGCAATCTACGGTTGGGAACATCTAGATGCCAAGTGATGGGCAGTGAAGGGCTTCGTTGGTTCCACCCCTAGCTTGCGATGGCTGGAAAGCAACACAGTTTTCAACGTTCCGTGCCTTCCTTCATGCAAAGCGTGTCTGCATTCCTCAGGAAACCTGAGCTGCACAGAAAAACACAATTAGCCTACGATTGCTTCTAGGAACTAAACCGTGAAGTCGGTATACCTCAAGCAGCAACTAGACTTCATGTCCAGTTTCAATAATTACAGTGTTTCCCTTAACTGATAGTTATTCCCGAGAAAAATTGCCACCTAGGCCTCACTAAGCCTTCACCTTGATATCCTTACACCACCATCACGACTCCCAGCATGGCAATGGTTACTAATGTCATGCTCCATTGTGTCCACTGGATGTGCAATAAGAGAGCCAGAAACTCCAGAGGAATATGCTGTTTGGTCCCCCTGGAAATTGAGGCTTCCTGGAAAATTGTATTTTCCTCATTAGAAAGTTGAGAGTTGCAGCCTCAGTGTTACCTGGTAAACTCTGTTGTAGCCCACCTTTTCTTCATCGCACAATGGTGTTTGTGAGGACAAGTGATTTTCCAAGAAAGAAACTTGGAGGTTGCCATTCTTTGGTATGTGCTCATCCTTCAGTGATCTACAGTGAATTGGCGAACCCGTTTGACCACTAGCCGCAAGGTAACGTTGCTCTTGAATCATGCCACAGGTTGGCATGCAGCTGAATCCATGTAGCCTTATTCAGTGTGGTTCTTGAGCTCTAGGAATCATTCCAGGTCTCAAAGTACTGGTGGGTCTGCACTAGGATGAGAAACGTACAAGAAGAATGGCCTGTGTGTTTGGGGATTTGTGAGCAGTGCACCATTGGGAAGAGCTCGATGCTGAGTCATGGAAGGTGTAGGGCTTCTTTTGTTAAAGCTCTAGAATCTGGTAAGTTGAAACAACTCAAGTGTCTCCCTTCTAAAGCACCTTGGAGGTACCAATCAGAGAAAGAAACAGCAGGGTCAATGCTCTGTGGTCTCTTTTGAAAATACGGCTCGAAGGAAATCTTTATTTTCTTCATTGGGATCTAGGGAGTTGCGTGCTCAATTCTTCTGAGAAACACTGTAGTTGCACATGTTCTCTTCATAGCACAATTGCCTTTGTGATGACAAGTGAGTTTCTAGGAAGGAAACTTGAGGATTGCCATTCTTTGGTAGGTACTCATTCTTCGGAAATCTTCAGTGAATTGGCGAACCCATTTGTCCACTAGCCTCAAGCTAACGTTCCTCTTCTATCATGCCACAGGTTGGCATGCAGCTGAATCCAAGTAGCCTTATTATGTGTGGTCCTTGAGCTCTAGGAAGCGTTCCTGGTCTCTTAGTACTGGCCGGTCTGCACTAGAATGAGAAACGTGCAGGAAGGAAAGCGTGTGTGTTCCGGGGGTTGTGAGCAATGCACCGTTTGGAAGAGCTAGGTGCTGAGTAATGGGCAGTGTAGGGTTTCCCTGGATAAACACCTAGATTGCGACAGCTTGAAAACACCTGGCTATCAGCGTTCTGTTCAATCCTTCATGCCAAAAGTGTCTGCTTTTCTGCCTATCCGTGAGCACAGAAAAAATAATATGATCCTACCCCTCCTTCTGGGAACTCACACGTGATGGAATCTATGCCCAGCAGCCAGTGGACTTTAAGTGCAGCCTGAAAAATTACAGGGTTTCCCTTGAAAGCTAGTTATTCCGGAGATACATTGTACACCCAGGCCTCACTCACCGATGACCCTGTAATACTTTGACCACATTCACGACTGCCTGTATTGCAAAGTTTACTCACAAAAGGGTTTAGTTGGTAACTTGAACGTCCAATAAGTACTCAGAAACTGCAGCATAAGAAGCTGTGCTCTCCCTTTGGAGATTGAGGCTTCATGGGAAGTTTATTTTCCACATTGCAATGTCGACACTTGCGGCCTCCGTGTTACCCGATAAACAGTGTAGTTGCCCATCGTCTCTTCACTGCAGAATTGCCTTTTCAGGCAAGTGATTTTCCATGAAACAAACGTTTCCTTTCAATTCCTGCTACGTGCTCCTCCTTCAGCAGTTGTTAGTGAATAGGCCAACCACATGCGACCACTGGCCTCAACCTAACATTCTGTTTTTCTCGTCACAATGGTAGGCAGGCAGCAGGTTCAATGCAGCGTTTTTCAAAGCAGTACTGGAACTGTAGGAGACATTTCTGGTGTCTTAGGAAAGGCGGGTGTGCACTAGGATCCACGATATTCACGAGGGGCTGCCAGTCTCTTCTGGAACTTGTGAGCAACGTTCAGTTGATGACAACTATACGCCAAGAAAGGGCAGTGAAAGGCTTTTTCTGTTAAACCTCTAGAATGTGGTAAGTTGAAACAACTCAAGTATCTCCCTTCTAACGAACCTTGGAGGAACAAAATAGAGGAAGAAACAGCAGGGTCAATGCTCTGTGGTCCCTTTTGAAAGCAAGGCATGAAGGGAAAGTTTATTTACCTCTTTGGGATTTGAAGAGTCGCAGGCTCATTTCTCCCTGAGGAACATTGTAGTTGCACATGTTCTCTGCATAGCACAATTCCCTTTGAGAGGACAAGGGATTTTCCAAGAAAAAAAAACTTGGAGGTTGCCATTCCTTGGTATGTGCTCATCCTTCAGTAATATACAGTGAATTGGCGACCCTATTTGACCACTAGCCTCAAGCAAACGTTCCTCTTGTCTCCTAACACATGTTGGCTTGCAGCGGAATCCATGGAGCCTTATTCAGTGTTGTTCTTGGACTCTAGGAATCATTCCAGGTCTCAATACTGGACGGTCTGCTGTAGGATGAGAAACCTACAAGAAGAAAGGCCTGTGAGTTCGGGGAGTTGTGAGCAATGCACCGTTGGGAACAGCTAGATGACGAGTCATGGGCTGTGAAGGGCCTCTTTCCTTAAACCTCTAGAATGTGGTAAGTTGAATGAACTCAAGGATCTCCCTTCTAAAGCACATTGGAGGTACAAACCAGAGAAAGAAAGAGCAGGGGCAGTGCTCTGTGGTCCCTTTTGAAAATAAGGCATGAAGGGAGACTTTATTTACCTCCTTGGGATTTAGAGAGTTGTGGGCTCAACTCTCCTGAGAAACACTGTAGTTGCACATGTTCTCTTCATAGCACATTTGCCTTTGTGATGACAAGTGAGTTTCTAGGAAAAATCTTGGAGGTTGCTATTCTTTGGTAGGTGCTCATCCTTCGGTAATCTTCAGTGAATTGGCGACGCCATTTGACCACTAGCCTCAAGCTAAGGCTCCTCTTGTATCATCCCACAGGTTGGCATGCAGCAGAATCCATGTAGCCTTATTCAGTGTGGTTCTTGGGCTCTAGGAAACATTCGAAGTCTCCTAGGACTCAGGGGTCTGCACTAGACCCGAAACGTACAAAAAGGACGGCCTGTGTGTTCAAGGATTTGTGAGTAAGGCACCGTTGGGAACAGCTAGATGCCGAGTCAGGGGCAGTGAAAGGCTTCTTTTGTTAAACCTCTAGAATGTGGTACGCTGAAACAACTCAAGTATCTCCCTTCTAAATCACCTTGCAGGTACAAAATAGAGAAAGAAACAGCAGGTTCAATGCTCTGTGGTCCCTTTTGAAAATAAGGCTGGAAGGGAAACTTTATTTACCTCCTTGAGATTTAGAGAGTTGCAGGCTCAGTTCTCCCTGAGAAACACTGTACTTGCACATCTTCCCTTCATAACACAATTGCCTTTGTGATGACGTGAGTTTCTAGGATAGAACCTTGGAGGTTGCCATTCCTTGGTAGTTGCTCATCCCTCGGTAATCTTCAGGGAATGAACCAAACACATGGGACCTCTAGCCTCAAGTTAACGTTCAGGTTTTCTCATGACAGGGGCAGGCATGCCACAGATTCCATGCAGTCTTAGTCCCTGTGGTTCTTGAGCTCTAGGAATCATATCAGTTCTCTTTCGACTCGCTGGTCTGCCCTAGGTTTTGAAACGTACTAAAAGGACCACCTGTGTCTTCGGGAAGTTGTGAGCAATCTACGGTTGGGAACATCTAGATGCCAAGTGATGGGCAGTGAAGGGCTTCGTTGGTTCCACCCCTAGCTTGCGATGGCTGGAAAGCAACACAGTTTTCAACGTTCCGTGCCTTCCTTCATGCAAAGCGTGTCTGCATTCCTCAGGAAACCTGAGCTGCACAGAAAAACACAATTAGCCTACGATTGCTTCTAGGAACTAAACCGTGAAGTCGGTATACCTCAAGCAGCAACTAGACTTCATGTCCAGTTTCAATAATTACAGTGTTTCCCTTAACTGATAGTTATTCCCGAGAAAAATTGCCACCTAGGCCTCACTAAGCCTTCACCTTGATATCCTTACACCACCATCACGACTCCCAGCATGGCAATGGTTACTAATGTCATGCTCCATTGTGTCCACTGGATGTGCAATAAGAGAGCCAGAAACTCCAGAGGAATATGCTGTTTGGTCCCCCTGGAAATTGAGGCTTCCTGGAAAATTGTATTTTCCTCATTAGAAAGTTGAGAGTTGCAGCCTCAGTGTTACCTGGTAAACTCTGTTGTAGCCCACCTTTTCTTCATCGCACAATGGTATTTGTGAGGACAAGTGATTTTCCAAGAAAGAAACTTGGAGGTTGCCATTCTTTGGTATGTGCTCATCCTTCAGGGATCTACAGTGAATTGGCGAACCCGTTTGACCACTAGCCGCAAAGTAACGTTGCTCTTGAATCATGCCACAGGTTGGCATGCAGCTGAATCCATGTAGCCTTATTCAGTGTGGTTCTTGAACTCTAGGAATCATTCCAGGTCTCAAAGTACTGGTGGGTCGGCACTAGGATGAGAAACGTACAAGAAGAATGGCCTGTGTGTTTGGGGATTTGTGAGCAGTGCACCATTGGGAAGAGCTCGATGCTGAGTCTTGGAAGGTGTAGGGCTTCTTTTGTTAAAGCTCTAGAATCTGGTAAGTTGAAACAACTCAAGTGTCTCCCTTCTAAAGCACCTTGGAGGTACCAATCAGAGAAAGAAACAGCAGCGTCAATGCTCTGTGGTCTCTTTTGAAAATACGGCTCGAAGGAAATCTTTATTTTCTTCATTGGGATCTAGGGAGTTGCGTGCTCAATTCTTCTGAGAAACACTGTAGTTGCACATGTTCTCTTCATAGCACAATTGCCTTTGTGATGACAAGTGAGTTTCTAGGAAGGAAACTTGAGGATTGCCATTCTTTGGTAGGTACTCATTCTTCGGAAATCTTCAGTGAATTGGCGAACCCATTTGTCCACTAGCCTCAAGCTAACGTTCCTCTTCTATCATGCCACAGGTTGGCATGCAGCTGAATCCAAGTAGCCTTATTATGTGTGGTCCTTGAGCTCTAGGAAGCGTTCCTGGTCTCTTAGTACTGGCTGGTCTGCACTAGAATGAGAAACGTGCAGGAAGGAAAGCGTGTGTGTTCCGGGGGTTGTGAGCAATGCACCGTTTGGAAGAGCTAGGTGCTGAGTAATGGGCAGTGTAGGGTTTCCCTGGATAAACACCTAGATTGCGACAGCTTGAAAACACCTGGCTATCAGCGTTCTGTTCAATCCTTCATGCCAAAAGTGTCTGCTTTTCTGCCTATCCGTGAGCACACAAAAAATAATATGATCCTACCCCTCCTTCTGGGAACTCACACGTGATGGAATCTATGCCCAGCAGCCAGTGGACTTTAAGTGCAGCCTGAAAAATTACAGGGTTTCCCTTAAAAGCTAGTTATTCCGGAGATACATTGTACACCCAGGCCTCACTCACCGATGACCCTGTAATACTTTGACCACATTCACGACTGCCTGTATTGCAAAGTTTACTCACAAAAGGGTTTAGTTGGTAACTTGAACGTCCAATAAGTACTCAGAAACTGCAGCATAAGAAGCTGTGCTCTCCCTTTGGAGATTGAGGCTTCATGGGAAGTTTATTTTCCACATTGCAATGTCGACACTTGCGGCCTCTGTGTTACCCGATAAACAGTGTAGTTGCCCATCGTCTCTTCACTGCAGAATTGCCTTTTCAGGCAAGTGATTTTCCATGAAACAAACGTTTCCTTTCAATTCCTGCTACGTGCTCCTCCTTCAGCAGTTGTTAGTGAATAGGCCAACCACATGCGACGACTGGCCTCAACCTAACATTCTGTTTTTCTCGTCACAATGGTAGGCAGGCAGCAGGTTCAATGCAGCGTTTTTCAAAGCAGTACTGGAACTGTAGGAGACATTTCTGGGGTCTTAGGAAAGGCGGGTGTGCACTAGGATCCACGATATTCACGAGGGGCTGCCAGTCTCTTCTGGAACTTGTGAGCAACGTTCAGTTGATGACAACTATACGCCAAGAAAGGGCAGTGAAAGGCTTTTTCTGTTAAACCTCTAGAATGTGGTAAGTTGAAACAACTCAAGTATCTCCCTTCTAACGAACCTTGGAGGAACAAAATAGAGGAAGAAACAGCAGGGTCAATGCTCTGTGGTCCCTTTTGAAAGCAAGGCATGAAGGGAAAGTTTATTTACCTCTTTGGGATTTGAAGAGTCGCAGGCTCATTTCTCCCTGAGGAACATTGTAGTTGCACATGTTCTCTGCATAGCACAATTCCCTTTGAGAGGACAAGGGATTTTCCAAGAAAAAAAAACTTGGAGGTTGCCATTCCTTGGTATGTGCTCATCCTTCAGTAATATACAGTGAATTGGCGACCCTATTTGACCACTAGCCTCAAGCAAACGTTCCTCTTGTCTCCTAACACATGTTGGCTTGCAGCGGAATCCATGGAGCCTTATTCAGTGTTGTTCTTGGACTCTAGGAATCATTCCAGGTCTCAATACTGGACGGTCTGCTGTAGGATGAGAAACCTACAAGAAGAAAGGCCTGTGAGTTCGGGGAGTTGTGAGCAATGCACCGTTGGGAACAGCTAGATGACGAGTCATGGGCTGTGAAGGGCCTCTTTCCTTAAACCTCTAGAATGTGGTAAGTTGAATGAACTCAAGGATCTCCCTTCTAAAGCACATTGGAGGTACAAACCAGAGAAAGAAAGAGCAGGGGCAGTGCTCTGTGGTCCCTTTTGAAAATAAGGCATGAAGGGAGACTTTATTTACCTCCTTGGGATTTAGAGAGTTGTGGGCTCAACTCTCCTGAGAAACACTGTAGTTGCACATGTTCTCTTCATAGCACATTTGCCTTTGTGATGACAAGTGAGTTTCTAGGAAAAATCTTGGAGGTTGCTATTCTTTGGTAGGTGCTCATCCTTCGGTAATCTTCAGTGAATTGGCGACGCCATTTGACCACTAGCCTCAAGCTAAGGCTCCTCTTGTATCATCCCACAGGTTGGCATGCAGCAGAATCCATGTAGCCTTATTCAGTGTGGTTCTTGGGCTCTAGGAAACATTCGAAGTCTCCTAGGACTCAGGGGTCTGCACTAGACCCGAAACGTACAAAAAGGACGGCCTGTGTGTTCAAGGATTTGTGAGTAAGGCACCGTTGGGAACAGCTAGATGCCGAGTCAGGGGCAGTGAAAGGCTTCTTTTGTTAAACCTCTAGAATGTGGTACGCTGAAACAACTCAAGTATCTCCCTTCTAAATCACCTTGCAGGTACAAAATAGAGAAAGAAACAGCAGGTTCAATGCTCTGTGGTCCCTTTTGAAAATAAGGCTGGAAGGGAAACTTTATTTACCTCCTTGAGATTTAGAGAGTTGCAGGCTCAGTTCTCCCTGAGAAACACTGTACTTGCACATCTTCCCTTCATAACACAATTGCCTTTGTGATGACGTGAGTTTCTAGGATAGAACCTTGGAGGTTGCCATTCCTTGGTAGTTGCTCATCCCTCGGTAATCTTCAGGGAATGAACCAAACACATGGGACCTCTAGCCTCAAGTTAACGTTCAGGTTTTCTCATGACAGGGGCAGGCATGCCACAGATTCCATGCAGTCTTAGTCCCTGTGGTTCTTGAGCTCTAGGAATCATATCAGTTCTCTTTCGACTCGCTGGTCTGCCCTAGGTTTTGAAACGTACTAAAAGGACCACCTGTGTCTTCGGGAAGTTGTGAGCAATCTACGGTTGGGAACATCTAGATGCCAAGTGATGGGCAGTGAAGGGCTTCGTTGGTTCCACCCCTAGCTTGCGATGGCTGGAAAGCAACACAGTTTTCAACGTTCCGTGCCTTCCTTCATGCAAAGCGTGTCTGCATTCCTCAGGAAACCTGAGCTGCACAGAAAAACACAATTAGCCTACGATTGCTTCTAGGAACTAAACCGTGAAGTCGGTATACCTCAAGCAGCAACTAGACTTCATGTCCAGTTTCAATAATTACAGTGTTTCCCTTAACTGATAGTTATTCCCGAGAAAAATTGCCACCTAGGCCTCACTAAGCCTTCACCTTGATATCCTTACACCACCATCACGACTCCCAGCATGGCAATGGTTACTAATGTCATGCTCCATTGTGTCCACTGGATGTGCAATAAGAGAGCCAGAAACTCCAGAGGAATATGCTGTTTGGTCCCCCTGGAAATTGAGGCTTCCTGGAAAATTGTATTTTCCTCATTAGAAAGTTGAGAGTTGCAGCCTCAGTGTTACCTGGTAAACTCTGTTGTAGCCCACCTTTTCTTCATCGCACAATGGTATTTGTGAGGACAAGTGATTTTCCAAGAAAGAAACTTGGAGGTTGCCATTCTTTGGTATGTGCTCATCCTTCAGGGATCTACAGTGAATTGGCGAACCCGTTTGACCACTAGCCGCAAAGTAACGTTGCTCTTGAATCATGCCACAGGTTGGCATGCAGCTGAATCCATGTAGCCTTATTCAGTGTGGTTCTTGAGCTCTAGGAATCATTCCAGGTCTCAAAGTACTGGTGGGTCGGCACTAGGATGAGAAACGTACAAGAAGAATGGCCTGTGTGTTTGGGGATTTGTGAGCAGTGCACCATTGGGAAGAGCTCGATGCTGAGTCTTGGAAGGTGTAGGGCTTCTTTTGTTAAAGCTCTAGAATCTGGTAAGTTGAAACAACTCAAGTGTCTCCCTTCTAAAGCACCTTGGAGGTACCAATCAGAGAAAGAAACAGCAGCGTCAATGCTCTGTGGTCTCTTTTGAAAATACGGCTCGAAGGAAATCTTTATTTTCTTCATTGGGATCTAGGGAGTTGCGTGCTCAATTCTTCTGAGAAACACTGTAGTTGCACATGTTCTCTTCATAGCACAATTGCCTTTGTGATGACAAGTGAGTTTCTAGGAAGGAAACTTGAGGATTGCCATTCTTTGGTAGGTACTCATTCTTCGGAAATCTTCAGTGAATTGGCGAACCCATTTGTCCACTAGCCTCAAGCTAACGTTCCTCTTCTATCATGCCACAGGTTGGCATGCAGCTGAATCCAAGTAGCCTTATTATGTGTGGTCCTTGAGCTCTAGGAAGCGTTCCTGGTCTCTTAGTACTGGCCGGTCTGCACTAGAATGAGAAACGTGCAGGAAGGAAAGCGTGTGTGTTCCGGGGGTTGTGAGCAATGCACCGTTTGGAAGAGCTAGGTGCTGAGTAATGGGCAGTGTAGGGTTTCCCTGGATAAACACCTAGATTGCGACAGCTTGAAAACACCTGGCTATCAGCGTTCTGTTCAATCCTTCATGCCAAAAGTGTCTGCTTTTCTGCCTATCCGTGAGCACACAAAAAATAATATGATCCTACCCCTCCTTCTGGGAACTCACACGTGATGGAATCTATGCCCAGCAGCCAGTGGACTTTAAGTGCAGCCTGAAAAATTACAGGGTTTCCCTTAAAAGCTAGTTATTCCGGAGATACATTGTACACCCAGGCCTCACTCACCGATGACCCTGTAATACTTTGACCACATTCACGACTGCCTGTATTGCAAAGTTTACTCACAAAAGGGTTTAGTTGGTAACTTGAACGTCCAATAAGTACTCAGAAACTGCAGCATAAGAAGCTGTGCTCTCCCTTTGGAGATTGAGGCTTCATGGGAAGTTTATTTTCCACATTGCAATGTCGACACTTGCGGCCTCCGTGTTACCCGATAAACAGTGTAGTTGCCCATCGTCTCTTCACTGCAGAATTGCCTTTTCAGGCAAGTGATTTTCCATGAAACAAACGTTTCCTTTCAATTCCTGCTACGTGCTCCTCCTTCAGCAGTTGTTAGTGAATAGGCCAACCACATGCGACGACTGGCCTCAACCTAACATTCTGTTTTTCTCGTCACAATGGTAGGCAGGCAGCAGGTTCAATGCAGCGTTTTTCAAAGCAGTACTGGAACTGTAGGAGACATTTCTGGTGTCTTAGGAAAGGCGGGTGTGCACTAGGATCCACGATATTCACGAGGGGCTGCCAGTCTCTTCTGGAACTTGTGAGCAACGTTCAGTTGATGACAACTATACGCCAAGAAAGGGCAGTGAAAGGCTTTTTCTGTTAAACCTCTAGAATGTGGTAAGTTGAAACAACTCAAGTATCTCCCTTCTAACGAACCTTGGAGGAACAAAATAGAGGAAGAAACAGCAGGGTCAATGCTCTGTGGTCCCTTTTGAAAGCAAGGCATGAAGGGAAAGTTTATTTACCTCTTTGGGATTTGAAGAGTCGCAGGCTCATTTCTCCCTGAGGAACATTGTAGTTGCACATGTTCTCTGCATAGCACAATTCCCTTTGAGAGGACAAGGGATTTTCCAAGAAAAAAAAACTTGGAGGTTGCCATTCCTTGGTATGTGCTCATCCTTCAGTAATATACAGTGAATTGGCGACCCTATTTGACCACTAGCCTCAAGCAAACGTTCCTCTTGTCTCCTAACACATGTTGGCTTGCAGCGGAATCCATGGAGCCTTATTCAGTGTTGTTCTTGGACTCTAGGAATCATTCCAGGTCTCAATACTGGACGGTCTGCTGTAGGATGAGAAACCTACAAGAAGAAAGGCCTGTGAGTTCGGGGAGTTGTGAGCAATGCACCGTTGGGAACAGCTAGATGACGAGTCATGGGCTGTGAAGGGCCTCTTTCCTTAAACCTCTAGAATGTGGTAAGTTGAATGAACTCAAGGATCTCCCTTCTAAAGCACATTGGAGGTACAAACCAGAGAAAGAAAGAGCAGGGGCAGTGCTCTGTGGTCCCTTTTGAAAATAAGGCATGAAGGGAGACTTTATTTACCTCCTTGGGATTTAGAGAGTTGTGGGCTCAACTCTCCTGAGAAACACTGTAGTTGCACATGTTCTCTTCATAGCACATTTGCCTTTGTGATGACAAGTGAGTTTCTAGGAAAAATCTTGGAGGTTGCTATTCTTTGGTAGGTGCTCATCCTTCGGTAATCTTCAGTGAATTGGCGACGCCATTTGACCACTAGCCTCAAGCTAAGGCTCCTCTTGTATCATCCCACAGGTTGGCATGCAGCAGAATCCATGTAGCCTTATTCAGTGTGGTTCTTGGGCTCTAGGAAACATTCGAAGTCTCCTAGGACTCAGGGGTCTGCACTAGACCCGAAACGTACAAAAAGGACGGCCTGTGTGTTCAAGGATTTGTGAGTAAGGCACCGTTGGGAACAGCTAGATGCCGAGTCAGGGGCAGTGAAAGGCTTCTTTTGTTAAACCTCTAGAATGTGGTACGCTGAAACAACTCAAGTATCTCCCTTCTAAATCACCTTGCAGGTACAAAATAGAGAAAGAAACAGCAGGTTCAATGCTCTGTGGTCCCTTTTGAAAATAAGGCTGGAAGGGAAACTTTATTTACCTCCTTGAGATTTAGAGAGTTGCAGGCTCAGTTCTCCCTGAGAAACACTGTACTTGCACATCTTCCCTTCATAACACAATTGCCTTTGTGATGACGTGAGTTTCTAGGATAGAACCTTGGAGGTTGCCATTCCTTGGTAGTTGCTCATCCCTCGGTAATCTTCAGGGAATGAACCAAACACATGGGACCTCTAGCCTCAAGTTAACGTTCAGGTTTTCTCATGACAGGGGCAGGCATGCCACAGATTCCATGCAGTCTTAGTCCCTGTGGTTCTTGAGCTCTAGGAATCATATCAGTTCTCTTTCGACTCGCTGGTCTGCCCTAGGTTTTGAAACGTACTAAAAGGACCACCTGTGTCTTCGGGAAGTTGTGAGCAATCTACGGTTGGGAACATCTAGATGCCAAGTGATGGGCAGTGAAGGGCTTCGTTGGTTCCACCCCTAGCTTGCGATGGCTGGAAAGCAACACAGTTTTCAACGTTCCGTGCCTTCCTTCATGCAAAGCGTGTCTGCATTCCTCAGGAAACCTGAGCTGCACAGAAAAACACAATTAGCCTACGATTGCTTCTAGGAACTAAACCGTGAAGTCGGTATACCTCAAGCAGCAACTAGACTTCATGTCCAGTTTCAATAATTACAGTGTTTCCCTTAACTGATAGTTATTCCCGAGAAAAATTGCCACCTAGGCCTCACTAAGCCTTCACCTTGATATCCTTACACCACCATCACGACTCCCAGCATGGCAATGGTTACTAATGTCATGCTCCATTGTGTCCACTGGATGTGCAATAAGAGAGCCAGAAACTCCAGAGGAATATGCTGTTTGGTCCCCCTGGAAATTGAGGCTTCCTGGAAAATTGTATTTTCCTCATTAGAAAGTTGAGAGTTGCAGCCTCAGTGTTACCTGGTAAACTCTGTTGTAGCCCACCTTTTCTTCATCGCACAATGGTATTTGTGAGGACAAGTGATTTTCCAAGAAAGAAACTTGGAGGTTGCCATTCTTTGGTATGTGCTCATCCTTCAGGGATCTACAGTGAATTGGCGAACCCGTTTGACCACTAGGCGCAAAGTAACGTTGCTCTTGAATCATGCCACAGGTTGGCATGCAGCTGAATCCATGTAGCCTTATTCAGTGTGGTTCTTGAGCTCTAGGAATCATTCCAGGTCTCAAAGTACTGGTGGGTCTGCACTAGGATGAGAAACGTACAAGAAGAATGGCCTGTGTGTTTGGGGATTTGTGAGCAGTGCACCATTGGGAAGAGCTCGATGCTGAGTCTTGGAAGGTGTAGGGCTTCTTTTGTTAAAGCTCTAGAATCTGGTAAGTTGAAACAACTCAAGTGTCTCCCTTCTAAAGCACCTTGGAGGTACCAATCAGAGAAAGAAACAGCAGGGTCAATGCTCTGTGGTCTCTTTTGAAAATACGGCTCGAAGGAAATCTTTATTTTCTTCATTGGGATCTAGGGAGTTGCGTGCTCAATTCTTCTGAGAAACACTGTAGTTGCACATGTTCTCTTCATAGCACAATTGCCTTTGTGATGACAAGTGAGTTTCTAGGAAGGAAACTTGAGGATTGCCATTCTTTGGTAGGTACTCATTCTTCGGAAATCTTCAGTGAATTGGCGAACCCATTTGTCCACTAGCCTCAAGCTAACGTTCCTCTTCTATCATGCCACAGGTTGGCATGCAGCTGAATCCAAGTAGCCTTATTATGTGTGGTCCTTGAGCTCTAGGAAGCGTTCCTGGTCTCTTAGTACTGGCTGGTCTGCACTAGAATGAGAAACGTGCAGGAAGGAAAGCGTGTGTGTTCCGGGGGTTGTGAGCAATGCACCGTTTGGAAGAGCTAGGTGCTGAGTAATGGGCAGTGTAGGGTTTCCCTGGATAAACACCTAGATTGCGACAGCTGGAAAACACCTGGCTATCAGCGTTCTGTTCAATCCTTCATGCCAAAAGTGTCTGCTTTTCTGCCTATCCGTGAGCACACAAAAAATAATATGATCCTACCCCTCCTTCTGGGAACTCACACGTAATGGAATCTATGCCCAGCAGCCAGTGGACTTTAAGTGCAGCCTGAAAAATTACAGGGTTTCCCTTGAAAGCTAGTTATTCCGGAGATACATTGTACACCCAGGCCTCACTCACCGATGACCCTGTAATACTTTGACCACATTCACGACTGCCTGTATTGCAAAGTTTACTCACAAAAGGGTTTAGTTGGTAACTTGAACGTCCAATAAGTACTCAGAAACTGCAGCATAAGAAGCTGTGCTCTCCCTTTGGAGATTGAGGCTTCATGGGAAGTTTATTTTCCACATTGCAATGTCGACACTTGCGGCCTCCGTGTTACCCGATAAACAGTGTAGTTGCCCATCGTCTCTTCACTGCAGAATTGCCTTTTCAGGCAAGTGATTTTCCATGAAACAAACGTTTCCTTTCAATTCCTGCTACGTGCTCCTCCTTCAGCAGTTGTTAGTGAATAGGCCAACCACATGCGACGACTGGCCTCAACCTAACATTCTGTTTTTCTCGTCACAATGGTAGGCAGGCAGCAGGTTCAATGCAGCGTTTTTCAAAGCAGTACTGGAACTGTAGGAGACATTTCTGGTGTCTTAGGAAAGGCGGGTGTGCACTAGGATCCACGATATTCACGAGGGGCTGCCAGTCTCTTCTGGAACTTGTGAGCAACGTTCAGTTGATGACAACTATACGCCAAGAAAGGGCAGTGAAAGGCTTTTTCTGTTAAACCTCTAGAATGTGGTAAGTTGAAACAACTCAAGTATCTCCCTTCTAACGAACCTTGGAGGAACAAAATAGAGGAAGAAACAGCAGGGTCAATGCTCTGTGGTCCCTTTTGAAAGCAAGGCATGAAGGGAAAGTTTATTTACCTCTTTGGGATTTGAAGAGTCGCAGGCTCATTTCTCCCTGAGGAACATTGTAGTTGCACATGTTCTCTGCATAGCACAATTCCCTTTGAGAGGACAAGGGATTTTCCAAGAAAAAAAAACTTGGAGGTTGCCATTCCTTGGTATGTGCTCATCCTTCAGTAATATACAGTGAATTGGCGACCCTATTTGACCACTAGCCTCAAGCAAACGTTCCTCTTGTCTCCTAACACATGTTGGCTTGCAGCGGAATCCATGGAGCCTTATTCAGTGTTGTTCTTGGACTCTAGGAATCATTCCAGGTCTCAATACTGGACGGTCTGCTGTAGGATGAGAAACCTACAAGAAGAAAGGCCTGTGAGTTCGGGGAGTTGTGAGCAATGCACCGTTGGGAACAGCTAGATGACGAGTCATGGGCTGTGAAGGGCCTCTTTCCTTAAACCTCTAGAATGTGGTAAGTTGAATGAACTCAAGGATCTCCCTTCTAAAGCACATTGGAGGTACAAACCAGAGAAAGAAAGAGCAGGGGCAGTGCTCTGTGGTCCCTTTTGAAAATAAGGCATGAAGGGAGACTTTATTTACCTCCTTGGGATTTAGAGAGTTGTGGGCTCAACTCTCCTGAGAAACACTGTAGTTGCACATGTTCTCTTCATAGCACATTTGCCTTTGTGATGACAAGTGAGTTTCTAGGAAAAATCTTGGAGGTTGCTATTCTTTGGTAGGTGCTCATCCTTCGGTAATCTTCAGTGAATTGGCGACGCCATTTGACCACTAGCCTCAAGCTAAGGCTCCTCTTGTATCATCCCACAGGTTGGCATGCAGCAGAATCCATGTAGCCTTATTCAGTGTGGTTCTTGGGCTCTAGGAAACATTCGAAGTCTCCTAGGACTCAGGGGTCTGCACTAGACCCGAAACGTACAAAAAGGACGGCCTGTGTGTTCAAGGATTTGTGAGTAAGGCACCGTTGGGAACAGCTAGATGCCGAGTCAGGGGCAGTGAAAGGCTTCTTTTGTTAAACCTCTAGAATGTGGTACGCTGAAACAACTCAAGTATCTCCCTTCTAAATCACCTTGCAGGTACAAAATAGAGAAAGAAACAGCAGGTTCAATGCTCTGTGGTCCCTTTTGAAAATAAGGCTGGAAGGGAAACTTTATTTACCTCCTTGAGATTTAGAGAGTTGCAGGCTCAGTTCTCCCTGAGAAACACTGTACTTGCACATCTTCCCTTCATAACACAATTGCCTTTGTGATGACGTGAGTTTCTAGGATAGAACCTTGGAGGTTGCCATTCCTTGGTAGTTGCTCATCCCTCGGTAATCTTCAGGGAATGAACCAAACACATGGGACCTCTAGCCTCAAGTTAACGTTCAGGTTTTCTCATGACAGGGGCAGGCATGCCACAGATTCCATGCAGTCTTAGTCCCTGTGGTTCTTGAGCTCTAGGAATCATATCAGTTCTCTTTCGACTCGCTGGTCTGCCCTAGGTTTTGAAACGTACTAAAAGGACCACCTGTGTCTTCGGGAAGTTGTGAGCAATCTACGGTTGGGAACATCTAGATGCCAAGTGATGGGCAGTGAAGGGCTTCGTTGGTTCCACCCCTAGCTTGCGATGGCTGGAAAGCAACACAGTTTTCAACGTTCCGTGCCTTCCTTCATGCAAAGCGTGTCTGCATTCCTCAGGAAACCTGAGCTGCACAGAAAAACACAATTAGCCTACGATTGCTTCTAGGAACTAAACCGTGAAGTCGGTATACCTCAAGCAGCAACTAGACTTCATGTCCAGTTTCAATAATTACAGTGTTTCCCTTAACTGATAGTTATTCCCGAGAAAAATTGCCACCTAGGCCTCACTAAGCCTTCACCTTGATATCCTTACACCACCATCACGACTCCCAGCATGGCAATGGTTACTAATGTCATGCTCCATTGTGTCCACTGGATGTGCAATAAGAGAGCCAGAAACTCCAGAGGAATATGCTGTTTGGTCCCCCTGGAAATTGAGGCTTCCTGGAAAATTGTATTTTCCTCATTAGAAAGTTGAGAGTTGCAGCCTCAGTGTTACCTGGTAAACTCTGTTGTAGCCCACCTTTTCTTCATCGCACAATGGTGTTTGTGAGGACAAGTGATTTTCCAAGAAAGAAACTTGGAGGTTGCCATTCTTTGGTATGTGCTCATCCTTCAGTGATCTACAGTGAATTGGCGAACCCGTTTGACCACTAGCCGCAAGGTAACATTGCTCTTGAATCATGCCACAGGTTGGCATGCAGCTGAATCCATGTAGCCTTATTCAGTGTGGTTCTTGAGCTCTAGGAATCATTCCAGGTCTCAAAGTACTGGTGGGTCTGCACTAGGATGAGAAACGTACAAGAAGAATGGCCTGTGTGTTTGGGGATTTGTGAGCAGTGCACCATTGGGAAGAGCTCGATGCTGAGTCATGGAAGGTGTAGGGCTTCTTTTGTTAAAGCTCTAGAATCTGGTAAGTTGAAACAACTCAAGTGTCTCCCTTCTAAAGCACCTTGGAGGTACCAATCAGAGAAAGAAACAGCAGGGTCAATGCTCTGTGGTCTCTTTTGAAAATACGGCTCGAAGGAAATCTTTATTTTCTTCATTGGGATCTAGGGAGTTGCGTGCTCAATTCTTCTGAGAAACACTGTAGTTGCACATGTTCTCTTCATAGCACAATTGCCTTTGTGATGACAAGTGAGTTTCTAGGAAGGAAACTTGAGGATTGCCATTCTTTGGTAGGTACTCATTCTTCGGAAATCTTCAGTGAATTGGCGAACCCATTTGTCCACTAGCCTCAAGCTAACGTTCCTCTTCTATCATGCCACAGGTTGGCATGCAGCTGAATCCAAGTAGCCTTATTATGTGTGGTCCTTGAGCTCTAGGAAGCGTTCCTGGTCTCTTAGTACTGGCCGGTCTGCACTAGAATGAGAAACGTGCAGGAAGGAAAGCGTGTGTGTTCCGGGGGTTGTGAGCAATGCACCGTTTGGAAGAGCTAGGTGCTGAGTAATGGGCAGTGTAGGGTTTCCCTGGATAAACACCTAGATTGCGACAGCTTGAAAACACCTGGCTATCAGCGTTCTGTTCAATCCTTCATGCCAAAAGTGTCTGCTTTTCTGCCTATCCGTGAGCACAGAAAAAATAATATGATCCTACCCCTCCTTCTGGGAACTCACACGTGATGGAATCTATGCCCAGCAGCCAGTGGACTTTAAGTGCAGCCTGAAAAATTACAGGGTTTCCCTTAAAAGCTAGTTATTCTGGAGATACATTGTACACCCAGGCCTCACTCACCGATGACCCTGTAATACTTTGACCACATTCACGACTGCCTGTATTGCAAAGTTTACTCACAAAAGGGTTTAGTTGGTAACTTGAACGTCCAATAAGTACTCAGAAACTGCAGCATAAGAAGCTGTGCTCTCCCTTTGGAGATTGAGGCTTCATGGGAAGTTTATTTTCCACATTGCAATGTCGACACTTGCGGCCTCTGTGTTACCCGATAAACAGTGTAGTTGCCCATCGTCTCTTCACTGCAGAATTGCCTTTTCAGGCAAGTGATTTTCCATGAAACAAACGTTTCCTTTCAATTCCTGCTACGTGCTCCTCCTTCAGCAGTTGTTAGTGAATAGGCCAACCACATGCGACGACTGGCCTCAACCTAACATTCTGTTTTTCTCGTCACAATGGTAGGCAGGCAGCAGGTTCAATGCAGCGTTTTTCAAAGCAGTACTGGAACTGTAGGAGACATTTCTGGTGTCTTAGGAAAGGCGGGTGTGCACTAGGATCCACGATATTCACGAGGGGCTGCCAGTCTCTTCTGGAACTTGTGAGCAACGTTCAGTTGATGACAACTATACGCCAAGAAAGGGCAGTGAAAGGCTTTTTCTGTTAAACCTCTAGAATGTGGTAAGTTGAAACAACTCAAGTATCTCCCTTCTAACGAACCTTGGAGGAACAAAATAGAGGAAGAAACAGCAGGGTCAATGCTCTGTGGTCCCTTTTGAAAGCAAGGCATGAAGGGAAAGTTTATTTACCTCTTTGGGATTTGAAGAGTCGCAGGCTCATTTCTCCCTGAGGAACATTGTAGTTGCACATGTTCTCTGCATAGCACAATTCCCTTTGAGAGGACAAGGGATTTTCCAAGAAAAAAAAACTTGGAGGTTGCCATTCCTTGGTATGTGCTCATCCTTCAGTAATATACAGTGAATTGGCGACCCTATTTGACCACTAGCCTCAAGCAAACGTTCCTCTTGTCTCCTAACACATGTTGGCTTGCAGCGGAATCCATGGAGCCTTATTCAGTGTTGTTCTTGGACTCTAGGAATCATTCCAGGTCTCAATACTGGACGGTCTGCTGTAGGATGAGAAACCTACAAGAAGAAAGGCCTGTGAGTTCGGGGAGTTGTGAGCAATGCACCGTTGGGAACAGCTAGATGACGAGTCATGGGCTGTGAAGGGCCTCTTTCCTTAAACCTCTAGAATGTGGTAAGTTGAATGAACTCAAGGATCTCCCTTCTAAAGCACATTGGAGGTACAAACCAGAGAAAGAAAGAGCAGGGGCAGTGCTCTGTGGTCCCTTTTGAAAATAAGGCATGAAGGGAGACTTTATTTACCTCCTTGGGATTTAGAGAGTTGTGGGCTCAACTCTCCTGAGAAACACTGTAGTTGCACATGTTCTCTTCATAGCACATTTGCCTTTGTGATGACAAGTGAGTTTCTAGGAAAAATCTTGGAGGTTGCTATTCTTTGGTAGGTGCTCATCCTTCGGTAATCTTCAGTGAATTGGCGACGCCATTTGACCACTAGCCTCAAGCTAAGGCTCCTCTTGTATCATCCCACAGGTTGGCATGCAGCAGAATCCATGTAGCCTTATTCAGTGTGGTTCTTGGGCTCTAGGAAACATTCGAAGTCTCCTAGGACTCAGGGGTCTGCACTAGACCCGAAACGTACAAAAAGGACGGCCTGTGTGTTCAAGGATTTGTGAGTAAGGCACCGTTGGGAACAGCTAGATGCCGAGTCAGGGGCAGTGAAAGGCTTCTTTTGTTAAACCTCTAGAATGTGGTACGCTGAAACAACTCAAGTATCTCCCTTCTAAATCACCTTGCAGGTACAAAATAGAGAAAGAAACAGCAGGTTCAATGCTCTGTGGTCCCTTTTGAAAATAAGGCTGGAAGGGAAACTTTATTTACCTCCTTGAGATTTAGAGAGTTGCAGGCTCAGTTCTCCCTGAGAAACACTGTACTTGCACATCTTCCCTTCATAACACAATTGCCTTTGTGATGACGTGAGTTTCTAGGATAGAACCTTGGAGGTTGCCATTCCTTGGTAGTTGCTCATCCCTCGGTAATCTTCAGGGAATGAACCAAACACATGGGACCTCTAGCCTCAAGTTAACGTTCAGGTTTTCTCATGACAGGGGCAGGCATGCCACAGATTCCATGCAGTCTTAGTCCCTGTGGTTCTTGAGCTCTAGGAATCATATCAGTTCTCTTTCGACTCGCTGGTCTGCCCTAGGTTTTGAAACGTACTAAAAGGACCACCTGTGTCTTCGGGAAGTTGTGAGCAATCTACGGTTGGGAACATCTAGATGCCAAGTGATGGGCAGTGAAGGGCTTCGTTGGTTCCACCCCTAGCTTGCGATGGCTGGAAAGCAACACAGTTTTCAACGTTCCGTGCCTTCCTTCATGCAAAGCGTGTCTGCATTCCTCAGGAAACCTGAGCTGCACAGAAAAACACAATTAGCCTACGATTGCTTCTAGGAACTAAACCGTGAAGTCGGTATACCTCAAGCAGCAACTAGACTTCATGTCCAGTTTCAATAATTACAGTGTTTCCCTTAACTGATAGTTATTCCCGAGAAAAATTGCCACCTAGGCCTCACTAAGCCTTCACCTTGATATCCTTACACCACCATCACGACTCCCAGCATGGCAATGGTTACTAATGTCATGCTCCATTGTGTCCACTGGATGTGCAATAAGAGAGCCAGAAACTCCAGAGGAATATGCTGTTTGGTCCCCCTGGAAATTGAGGCTTCCTGGAAAATTGTATTTTCCTCATTAGAAAGTTGAGAGTTGCAGCCTCAGTGTTACCTGGTAAACTCTGTTGTAGCCCACCTTTTCTTCATCGCACAATGGTATTTGTGAGGACAAGTGATTTTCCAAGAAAGAAACTTGGAGGTTGCCATTCTTTGGTATGTGCTCATCCTTCAGGGATCTACAGTGAATTGGCGAACCCGTTTGACCACTAGCCGCAAAGTAACGTTGCTCTTGAATCATGCCACAGGTTGGCATGCAGCTGAATCCATGTAGCCTTATTCAGTGTGGTTCTTGAGCTCTAGGAATCATTCCAGGTCTCAAAGTACTGGTGGGTCGGCACTAGGATGAGAAACGTACAAGAAGAATGGCCTGTGTGTTTGGGGATTTGTGAGCAGTGCACCATTGGGAAGAGCTCGATGCTGAGTCTTGGAAGGTGTAGGGCTTCTTTTGTTAAAGCTCTAGAATCTGGTAAGTTGAAACAACTCAAGTGTCTCCCTTCTAAAGCACCTTGGAGGTACCAATCAGAGAAAGAAACAGCAGCGTCAATGCTCTGTGGTCTCTTTTGAAAATACGGCTCGAAGGAAATCTTTATTTTCTTCATTGGGATCTAGGGAGTTGCGTGCTCAATTCTTCTGAGAAACACTGTAGTTGCACATGTTCTCTTCATAGCACAATTGCCTTTGTGATGACAAGTGAGTTTCTAGGAAGGAAACTTGAGGATTGCCATTCTTTGGTAGGTACTCATTCTTCGGAAATCTTCAGTGAATTGGCGAACCCATTTGTCCACTAGCCTCAAGCTAACGTTCCTCTTCTATCATGCCACAGGTTGGCATGCAGCTGAATCCAAGTAGCCTTATTATGTGTGGTCCTTGAGCTCTAGGAAGCGTTCCTGGTCTCTTAGTACTGGCCGGTCTGCACTAGAATGAGAAACGTGCAGGAAGGAAAGCGTGTGTGTTCCGGGGGTTGTGAGCAATGCACCGTTTGGAAGAGCTAGGTGCTGAGTAATGGGCAGTGTAGGGTTTCCCTGGATAAACACCTAGATTGCGACAGCTTGAAAACACCTGGCTATCAGCGTTCTGTTCAATCCTTCATGCCAAAAGTGTCTGCTTTTCTGCCTATCCGTGAGCACACAAAAAATAATATGATCCTACCCCTCCTTCTGGGAACTCACACGTGATGGAATCTATGCCCAGCAGCCAGTGGACTTTAAGTGCAGCCTGAAAAATTACAGGGTTTCCCTTAAAAGCTAGTTATTCCGGAGATACATTGTACACCCAGGCCTCACTCACCGATGACCCTGTAATACTTTGACCACATTCACGACTGCCTGTATTGCAAAGTTTACTCACAAAAGGGTTTAGTTGGTAACTTGAACGTCCAATAAGTACTCAGAAACTGCAGCATAAGAAGCTGTGCTCTCCCTTTGGAGATTGAGGCTTCATGGGAAGTTTATTTTCCACATTGCAATGTCGACACTTGCGGCCTCCGTGTTACCCGATAAACAGTGTAGTTGCCCATCGTCTCTTCACTGCAGAATTGCCTTTTCAGGCAAGTGATTTTCCATGAAACAAACGTTTCCTTTCAATTCCTGCTACGTGCTCCTCCTTCAGCAGTTGTTAGTGAATAGGCCAACCACATGCGACGACTGGCCTCAACCTAACATTCTGTTTTTCTCGTCACAATGGTAGGCAGGCAGCAGGTTCAATGCAGCGTTTTTCAAAGCAGTACTGGAACTGTAGGAGACATTTCTGGTGTCTTAGGAAAGGCGGGTGTGCACTAGGATCCACGATATTCACGAGGGGCTGCCAGTCTCTTCTGGAACTTGTGAGCAACGTTCAGTTGATGACAACTATACGCCAAGAAAGGGCAGTGAAAGGCTTTTTCTGTTAAACCTCTAGAATGTGGTAAGTTGAAACAACTCAAGTATCTCCCTTCTAACGAACCTTGGAGGAACAAAATAGAGGAAGAAACAGCAGGGTCAATGCTCTGTGGTCCCTTTTGAAAGCAAGGCATGAAGGGAAAGTTTATTTACCTCTTTGGGATTTGAAGAGTCGCAGGCTCATTTCTCCCTGAGGAACATTGTAGTTGCACATGTTCTCTGCATAGCACAATTCCCTTTGAGAGGACAAGGGATTTTCCAAGAAAAAAAAACTTGGAGGTTGCCATTCCTTGGTATGTGCTCATCCTTCAGTAATATACAGTGAATTGGCGACCCTATTTGACCACTAGCCTCAAGCAAACGTTCCTCTTGTCTCCTAACACATGTTGGCTTGCAGCGGAATCCATGGAGCCTTATTCAGTGTTGTTCTTGGACTCTAGGAATCATTCCAGGTCTCAATACTGGACGGTCTGCTGTAGGATGAGAAACCTACAAGAAGAAAGGCCTGTGAGTTCGGGGAGTTGTGAGCAATGCACCGTTGGGAACAGCTAGATGACGAGTCATGGGCTGTGAAGGGCCTCTTTCCTTAAACCTCTAGAATGTGGTAAGTTGAATGAACTCAAGGATCTCCCTTCTAAAGCACATTGGAGGTACAAACCAGAGAAAGAAAGAGCAGGGGCAGTGCTCTGTGGTCCCTTTTGAAAATAAGGCATGAAGGGAGACTTTATTTACCTCCTTGGGATTTAGAGAGTTGTGGGCTCAACTCTCCTGAGAAACACTGTAGTTGCACATGTTCTCTTCATAGCACATTTGCCTTTGTGATGACAAGTGAGTTTCTAGGAAAAATCTTGGAGGTTGCTATTCTTTGGTAGGTGCTCATCCTTCGGTAATCTTCAGTGAATTGGCGACGCCATTTGACCACTAGCCTCAAGCTAAGGCTCCTCTTGTATCATCCCACAGGTTGGCATGCAGCAGAATCCATGTAGCCTTATTCAGTGTGGTTCTTGGGCTCTAGGAAACATTCGAAGTCTCCTAGGACTCAGGGGTCTGCACTAGACCCGAAACGTACAAAAAGGACGGCCTGTGTGTTCAAGGATTTGTGAGTAAGGCACCGTTGGGAACAGCTAGATGCCGAGTCAGGGGCAGTGAAAGGCTTCTTTTGTTAAACCTCTAGAATGTGGTACGCTGAAACAACTCAAGTATCTCCCTTCTAAATCACCTTGCAGGTACAAAATAGAGAAAGAAACAGCAGGTTCAATGCTCTGTGGTCCCTTTTGAAAATAAGGCTGGAAGGGAAACTTTATTTACCTCCTTGAGATTTAGAGAGTTGCAGGCTCAGTTCTCCCTGAGAAACACTGTACTTGCACATCTTCCCTTCATAACACAATTGCCTTTGTGATGACGTGAGTTTCTAGGATAGAACCTTGGAGGTTGCCATTCCTTGGTAGTTGCTCATCCCTCGGTAATCTTCAGGGAATGAACCAAACACATGGGACCTCTAGCCTCAAGTTAACGTTCAGGTTTTCTCATGACAGGGGCAGGCATGCCACAGATTCCATGCAGTCTTAGTCCCTGTGGTTCTTGAGCTCTAGGAATCATATCAGTTCTCTTTCGACTCGCTGGTCTGCCCTAGGTTTTGAAACGTACTAAAAGGACCACCTGTGTCTTCGGGAAGTTGTGAGCAATCTACGGTTGGGAACATCTAGATGCCAAGTGATGGGCAGTGAAGGGCTTCGTTGGTTCCACCCCTAGCTTGCGATGGCTGGAAAGCAACACAGTTTTCAACGTTCCGTGCCTTCCTTCATGCAAAGCGTGTCTGCATTCCTCAGGAAACCTGAGCTGCACAGAAAAACACAATTAGCCTACGATTGCTTCTAGGAACTAAACCGTGAAGTCGGTATACCTCAAGCAGCAACTAGACTTCATGTCCAGTTTCAATAATTACAGTGTTTCCCTTAACTGATAGTTATTCCCGAGAAAAATTGCCACCTAGGCCTCACTAAGCCTTCACCTTGATATCCTTACACCACCATCACGACTCCCAGCATGGCAATGGTTACTAATGTCATGCTCCATTGTGTCCACTGGATGTGCAATAAGAGAGCCAGAAACTCCAGAGGAATATGCTGTTTGGTCCCCCTGGAAATTGAGGCTTCCTGGAAAATTGTATTTTCCTCATTAGAAAGTTGAGAGTTGCAGCCTCAGTGTTACCTGGTAAACTCTGTTGTAGCCCACCTTTTCTTCATCGCACAATGGTATTTGTGAGGACAAGTGATTTTCCAAGAAAGAAACTTGGAGGTTGCCATTCTTTGGTATGTGCTCATCCTTCAGGGATCTACAGTGAATTGGCGAACCCGTTTGACCACTAGGCGCAAAGTAACGTTGCTCTTGAATCATGCCACAGGTTGGCATGCAGCTGAATCCATGTAGCCTTATTCAGTGTGGTTCTTGAGCTCTAGGAATCATTCCAGGTCTCAAAGTACTGGTGGGTCTGCACTAGGATGAGAAACGTACAAGAAGAATGGCCTGTGTGTTTGGGGATTTGTGAGCAGTGCACCATTGGGAAGAGCTCGATGCTGAGTCTTGGAAGGTGTAGGGCTTCTTTTGTTAAAGCTCTAGAATCTGGTAAGTTGAAACAACTCAAGTGTCTCCCTTCTAAAGCACCTTGGAGGTACCAATCAGAGAAAGAAACAGCAGGGTCAATGCTCTGTGGTCTCTTTTGAAAATACGGCTCGAAGGAAATCTTTATTTTCTTCATTGGGATCTAGGGAGTTGCGTGCTCAATTCTTCTGAGAAACACTGTAGTTGCACATGTTCTCTTCATAGCACAATTGCCTTTGTGATGACAAGTGAGTTTCTAGGAAGGAAACTTGAGGATTGCCATTCTTTGGTAGGTACTCATTCTTCGGAAATCTTCAGTGAATTGGCGAACCCATTTGTCCACTAGCCTCAAGCTAACGTTCCTCTTCTATCATGCCACAGGTTGGCATGCAGCTGAATCCAAGTAGCCTTATTATGTGTGGTCCTTGAGCTCTAGGAAGCGTTCCTGGTCTCTTAGTACTGGCTGGTCTGCACTAGAATGAGAAACGTGCAGGAAGGAAAGCGTGTGTGTTCCGGGGGTTGTGAGCAATGCACCGTTTGGAAGAGCTAGGTGCTGAGTAATGGGCAGTGTAGGGTTTCCCTGGATAAACACCTAGATTGCGACAGCTGGAAAACACCTGGCTATCAGCGTTCTGTTCAATCCTTCATGCCAAAAGTGTCTGCTTTTCTGCCTATCCGTGAGCACACAAAAAATAATATGATCCTACCCCTCCTTCTGGGAACTCACACGTAATGGAATCTATGCCCAGCAGCCAGTGGACTTTAAGTGCAGCCTGAAAAATTACAGGGTTTCCCTTGAAAGCTAGTTATTCCGGAGATACATTGTACACCCAGGCCTCACTCACCGATGACCCTGTAATACTTTGACCACATTCACGACTGCCTGTATTGCAAAGTTTACTCACAAAAGGGTTTAGTTGGTAACTTGAACGTCCAATAAGTACTCAGAAACTGCAGCATAAGAAGCTGTGCTCTCCCTTTGGAGATTGAGGCTTCATGGGAAGTTTATTTTCCACATTGCAATGTCGACACTTGCGGCCTCCGTGTTACCCGATAAACAGTGTAGTTGCCCATCGTCTCTTCACTGCAGAATTGCCTTTTCAGGCAAGTGATTTTCCATGAAACAAACGTTTCCTTTCAATTCCTGCTACGTGCTCCTCCTTCAGCAGTTGTTAGTGAATAGGCCAACCACATGCGACGACTGGCCTCAACCTAACATTCTGTTTTTCTCGTCACAATGGTAGGCAGGCAGCAGGTTCAATGCAGCGTTTTTCAAAGCAGTACTGGAACTGTAGGAGACATTTCTGGTGTCTTAGGAAAGGCGGGTGTGCACTAGGATCCACGATATTCACGAGGGGCTGCCAGTCTCTTCTGGAACTTGTGAGCAACGTTCAGTTGATGACAACTATACGCCAAGAAAGGGCAGTGAAAGGCTTTTTCTGTTAAACCTCTAGAATGTGGTAAGTTGAAACAACTCAAGTATCTCCCTTCTAACGAACCTTGGAGGAACAAAATAGAGGAAGAAACAGCAGGGTCAATGCTCTGTGGTCCCTTTTGAAAGCAAGGCATGAAGGGAAAGTTTATTTACCTCTTTGGGATTTGAAGAGTCGCAGGCTCATTTCTCCCTGAGGAACATTGTAGTTGCACATGTTCTCTGCATAGCACAATTCCCTTTGAGAGGACAAGGGATTTTCCAAGAAAAAAAAACTTGGAGGTTGCCATTCCTTGGTATGTGCTCATCCTTCAGTAATATACAGTGAATTGGCGACCCTATTTGACCACTAGCCTCAAGCAAACGTTCCTCTTGTCTCCTAACACATGTTGGCTTGCAGCGGAATCCATGGAGCCTTATTCAGTGTTGTTCTTGGACTCTAGGAATCATTCCAGGTCTCAATACTGGACGGTCTGCTGTAGGATGAGAAACCTACAAGAAGAAAGGCCTGTGAGTTCGGGGAGTTGTGAGCAATGCACCGTTGGGAACAGCTAGATGACGAGTCATGGGCTGTGAAGGGCCTCTTTCCTTAAACCTCTAGAATGTGGTAAGTTGAATGAACTCAAGGATCTCCCTTCTAAAGCACATTGGAGGTACAAACCAGAGAAAGAAAGAGCAGGGGCAGTGCTCTGTGGTCCCTTTTGAAAATAAGGCATGAAGGGAGACTTTATTTACCTCCTTGGGATTTAGAGAGTTGTGGGCTCAACTCTCCTGAGAAACACTGTAGTTGCACATGTTCTCTTCATAGCACATTTGCCTTTGTGATGACAAGTGAGTTTCTAGGAAAAATCTTGGAGGTTGCTATTCTTTGGTAGGTGCTCATCCTTCGGTAATCTTCAGTGAATTGGCGACGCCATTTGACCACTAGCCTCAAGCTAAGGCTCCTCTTGTATCATCCCACAGGTTGGCATGCAGCAGAATCCATGTAGCCTTATTCAGTGTGGTTCTTGGGCTCTAGGAAACATTCGAAGTCTCCTAGGACTCAGGGGTCTGCACTAGACCCGAAACGTACAAAAAGGACGGCCTGTGTGTTCAAGGATTTGTGAGTAAGGCACCGTTGGGAACAGCTAGATGCCGAGTCAGGGGCAGTGAAAGGCTTCTTTTGTTAAACCTCTAGAATGTGGTACGCTGAAACAACTCAAGTATCTCCCTTCTAAATCACCTTGCAGGTACAAAATAGAGAAAGAAACAGCAGGTTCAATGCTCTGTGGTCCCTTTTGAAAATAAGGCTGGAAGGGAAACTTTATTTACCTCCTTGAGATTTAGAGAGTTGCAGGCTCAGTTCTCCCTGAGAAACACTGTACTTGCACATCTTCCCTTCATAACACAATTGCCTTTGTGATGACGTGAGTTTCTAGGATAGAACCTTGGAGGTTGCCATTCCTTGGTAGTTGCTCATCCCTCGGTAATCTTCAGGGAATGAACCAAACACATGGGACCTCTAGCCTCAAGTTAACGTTCAGGTTTTCTCATGACAGGGGCAGGCATGCCACAGATTCCATGCAGTCTTAGTCCCTGTGGTTCTTGAGCTCTAGGAATCATATCAGTTCTCTTTCGACTCGCTGGTCTGCCCTAGGTTTTGAAACGTACTAAAAGGACCACCTGTGTCTTCGGGAAGTTGTGAGCAATCTACGGTTGGGAACATCTAGATGCCAAGTGATGGGCAGTGAAGGGCTTCGTTGGTTCCACCCCTAGCTTGCGATGGCTGGAAAGCAACACAGTTTTCAACGTTCCGTGCCTTCCTTCATGCAAAGCGTGTCTGCATTCCTCAGGAAACCTGAGCTGCACAGAAAAACACAATTAGCCTACGATTGCTTCTAGGAACTAAACCGTGAAGTCGGTATACCTCAAGCAGCAACTAGACTTCATGTCCAGTTTCAATAATTACAGTGTTTCCCTTAACTGATAGTTATTCCCGAGAAAAATTGCCACCTAGGCCTCACTAAGCCTTCACCTTGATATCCTTACACCACCATCACGACTCCCAGCATGGCAATGGTTACTAATGTCATGCTCCATTGTGTCCACTGGATGTGCAATAAGAGAGCCAGAAACTCCAGAGGAATATGCTGTTTGGTCCCCCTGGAAATTGAGGCTTCCTGGAAAATTGTATTTTCCTCATTAGAAAGTTGAGAGTTGCAGCCTCAGTGTTACCTGGTAAACTCTGTTGTAGCCCACCTTTTCTTCATCGCACAATGGTATTTGTGAGGACAAGTGATTTTCCAAGAAAGAAACTTGGAGGTTGCCATTCTTTGGTATGTGCTCATCCTTCAGGGATCTACAGTGAATTGGCGAACCCGTTTGACCACTAGCCGCAAAGTAACGTTGCTCTTGAATCATGCCACAGGTTGGCATGCAGCTGAATCCATGTAGCCTTATTCAGTGTGGTTCTTGAGCTCTAGGAATCATTCCAGGTCTCAAAGTACTGGTGGGTCGGCACTAGGATGAGAAACGTACAAGAAGAATGGCCTGTGTGTTTGGGGATTTGTGAGCAGTGCACCATTGGGAAGAGCTCGATGCTGAGTCTTGGAAGGTGTAGGGCTTCTTTTGTTAAAGCTCTAGAATCTGGTAAGTTGAAACAACTCAAGTGTCTCCCTTCTAAAGCACCTTGGAGGTACCAATCAGAGAAAGAAACAGCAGGGTCAATGCTCTGTGGTCTCTTTTGAAAATACGGCTCGAAGGAAATCTTTATTTTCTTCATTGGGATCTAGGGAGTTGCGTGCTCAATTCTTCTGAGAAACACTGTAGTTGCACATGTTCTCTTCATAGCACAATTGCCTTTGTGATGACAAATGAGTTTCTAGGAAGGAAACTTGAGGATTGCCATTCTTTGGTAGGTACTCATTCTTTGGAAATCTTCAGTGAATTGGCGAACCCATTTGTCCACTACCCTCAAGCTAACTTTCCTCTTCTATCATGCCGCAGGTTGGCATGCAGCTGAATCCAAGTAGCCTTATTATGTGTGGTCCTTGAGCTCTAGGAAGCGTTCCTGGTCTCTTAGTACTGGCTGGTCTGCACTAGAATGAGAAACGTGCAGGAAGGAAAGCGTGTGTGTTCCGGGGGTTGTGAGCAATGCACCGTTTGGAAGAGCTAGGTGCTGAGTAATGGGCAGTGTAGGGTTTCCCTGGATAAACACCTAGATTGCAACAGCTTGAAAACACCTGGCTATCAGCGTTCTGTTCAATCCTTCATGCCAAAAGTGTCAGCTTTTCTGCCTATCCGTGAGCACACAAAAAATAATATGATCCTACCCCTCCTTCTGGGAACTCACACGTGATGGAATCTACGCCCAGCAGCCAGTGGACTTTAAGTGCAGCCTGAAAAATTACAGGGTTTCCCTTGAAAGCTAGTTATTCCGGAGATACATTGTACACCCAGGCCTCACTCACCGATGACCCTGTAATACTTTGACCACATTCACGACTGCCTGTATTGCAAAGTTTACTCACAAAAGGGTTTAGTTGGTAACTTGAACGTCCAATAAGTACTCAGAAACTGCAGCATAAGAAGCTGTGCTCTCCCTTTGGAGATTGAGGCTTCATGGGAAGTTTATTTTCCACATTGCAATGTCGACACTTGCGGCCTCCGTGTTACCCGATAAACAGTGTAGTTGCCCATCGTCTCTTCACTGCAGAATTGCCTTTTCAGGCAAGTGATTTTCCATAAAACAAACGTTTCCTTTCAATTCCTGTTACGTGCTCCTCCTTCAGCAGTTGTTAGTGAATAGGCCAACCACATGCGACGACTGGCCTCAACCTAACGTTCTGTTTTTCTCGTCACAATGGTAGGCAGGCAGCAGGTTCAATGCAGCGTTTTTCAAAGCAGTACTGGAACTGTAGGAGACATTTCTGGTGTCTTAGGAAAGGCGGGTGTGCACTAGGATCCACGATATTCACGAGGGGCTGCCAGTCTCTTCTGGAACTTGTGAGCAACGTTCAGTTGATGACAACTATACGCCAAGAAAGGGCAGTGAAAGGCTTTTTCTGTTAAACCTCTAGAATGTGGTAAGTTGAAACAACTCAAGTATCTCCCTTCTAACGAACCTTGGAGGAACAAAATAGAGGAAGAAACAGCAGGGTCAATGCTCTGTGGTCCCGTTTGAAAGCAAGGCATGAAGGGAAAGTTTATTTAACTCTTTGGGATTTGAAGAGTCGCAGGCTCAATTCTCCCTGAGAAACATTGTAGTTGCACATGTTCTCTGCATAGCACAATTCCCTTAGAGAGGACAAGGGATTTTCCAAGAAAAAAAAACTTGGAGGTTGCCATTCCTTGGTATGTGCTCATCCTTCAGTAATATACAGTGAATTGGCGACCCTATTTGACCACTAGCCTCAAGCAAACGTTCCTCTTGTCTCCTAACACACGTTGGCATGCAGCGGAATCCATGGAGCCTTATTCAGTGTTGTTCTTGGACTCTAGGAATCATTCCAGGTCTCAATACTGGCCGGTCTGCTGTAGGATGAGAAACCTACAAGAAGAAAGGCCTGTGAGTTCGGGGAGTTGTGAGCAATGCACCGTTGGGAACAGCTAGATGACGAGTCATGGGCTGTGAAGGGCCTCTTTCCTTAAACCTCTAGAATGTGGTAAGTTGAATGAACTCAAGGATCTCCCTTCTAAAGCACATTGGAGGTACAAACCAGAGAAAGAAAGAGCAGGGGCAGTGCTCTGTGGTCCCTTTTGAAAATAAGGCATGAAGGGAGACTTTATTTACCTCCTTGGGATTTAGAGAGTTGTGGGCTCAACTCTCCTGAGAAACACTGTAGTTGCACATGTTCTCTTCATAGCACATTTGCCTTTGTGATGACAAGTGAGTTTCTAGGAAAAATCTTGGAGGTTGCCATTCTTTGGTAGGTGCTCATCCTTCGGTAATCTTCAGTGAATTGGCGACGCCATTTGACCACTAGCCTCAAGCTAAGGCTCCTCTTGTATCATCCCACAGGTTGGCATGCAGCAGAATCCATGTAGCCTTATTCAGTGTGGTTCTTGGGCTCTAGGAAACATTCGAAGTCTCCTAGGACTCAGGGGTCTGCACTAGACCCCAAACGTACAAAAAGGACGGCCTGTGTGTTCAAGGATTTGTGAGTAAGGCACTGTTGGGAACAGCTAGATGCCGAGTCAGGGGCAGTGAAAGGCTTCTTTTGTTAAACCTCTAGAATGTGGTACGCTGAAACAACTCAAGTATCTCCCTTCTAAAACACCTTGCAAGTACAAAATAGAGAAAGAAACAGCAGGTTCAATGCTCTGTGGTCCCTTTTGAAAATAAGGCTGGAAGGGAAACTTTATTTACCTCCTTGAGATTTAGAGAGTTGCAGGCTCAGTTCTCCCTGAGAAACACTGTACTTGCACATCTTCCCTTCATAACACAATTGCCTTTGTGATGACGTGAGTTTCTAGGATAGAACCTTGGAGGTTGCCATTCCTTGGTAGTTGCTCATCCCTCGGTAATCTTCAGGGAATGAACGAAACACATGGGACCTCTAGCCTCAAGTTAACGTTCAGGTTTTCTCATGACAGGGGCAGGCATGCCACAGATTCCATGCAGCCTTAGTCCCTGTGGTTCTTGAGCTCTAGGAATCATATCAGTTCTCTTTCGACTCGCTGGTCTGCCCTAGGTTTTGAAACGTACTAAAAGGACCGCCTGTGTCTTCGGGAAGTTGTGAGCAATCTACGGTTGGGAACATCTAGATGCCAAGTGATGGGCAGTGAAGGGCTTCGTTGGTTACACCCCTAGCTTGCGATGGCTGGAAAGCAGCACAGTTTTCAACGTTCCGTGCGTTCCTTCATGCAAAGCGTGTCTGCATTCCTCAGGAAACCTGAGCTGCACTGAAAAACACAATTAGCCTACGATTGCTTCTAGGAACTAAACCGTGAAGTCGGTATACCTCAAGCAGCAACTAGACTTCATGTCCAGTTTCAATAATTACAGGGTTTCCCTTAAATGATAGTTATTCCCGAGAAAAATTGCCACCTAGGCCTCACTAAGCCTTCACCTTGATATCCTTACACCACCATCACGACTCCCAGCATGGCAATGGTTACTAATGTCATGCTCCATTGTGTCCACTGGATGTGCAATAAGAGAGCCAGAAACTCCAGAGGAATATGCTGTTTGGTCCCCCTGGAAATTGAGGCTTCCTGGAAAATTGTATTTTCCTCATTAGAAAGTTGAGAGTTGCAGCCTCAGTGTTACCTGGTAAACTCTGTTGTAGCCCACCTTTTCTTCATCGCACAATGGTATTTGTGAGGACAAGTGATTTTCCAAGAAAGAAACTTGGAGGTTGCCATTCTTTGGTATGTGCTCATCCTTCAGTGATCTACAGTGAATTGGCGAACCCGTTTGACCACTAGCCGCAAGGTAACGTTGCTCTTGAATCATGCCACAGATTGGCATGCAGCTGAATCCATGTAGCCTTATTCAGTGTGGTTCTTGAGCTCTAGGAATCATTCCAGGTCTCAAAGTACTGGTGGGTCTGCACTAGGATGAGAAACGTACAAGAAGAATGGCCTGTGTGTTTGGGGATTTGTGAGCAGTGCACCATTGGGAAGAGCTCGATGCTGAGTCTTGGAAGGTGTAGGGCTTCTTTTGTTAAAGCTCTAGAATCTGGTAAGTTGAAACAACTCAAGTGTCTCCCTTCTAAAGCACCTTGGAGGTACCAATCAGAGAAAGAAACAGCAGGGTCAATGCTCTGTGGTCTCTTTTGAAAATACGGCTCGAAGGAAATCTTTATTTTCTTCATTGGGATCTAGGGAGTTGCGTGCTCAATTCTTCTGAGAAACACTGTAGTTGCACATGTTCTCTTCATAGCACAATTGCCTTTGTGATGACAAGTGAGTTTCTAGGAAGGAAACTTGAGGATTGCCATTCTTTGGTAGGTACTCATTCTTCGGAAATCTTCAGTGAATTGGCGAACCCATTTGTCCACTAGCCTCAAGCTAACGTTCCTCTTCTATCATGCCACAGGTTGGCATGCAGCTGAATCCAAGTAGCCTTATTATGTGTGGTCCTTGAGCTCTAGGAAGCGTTCCTGGTCTCTTAGTACTGGCTGGTCTGCACTAGAATGAGAAACGTGCAGGAAGGAAAGCGTGTGTGTTCCGGGGGTTGTGAGCAATGCACCGTTTGGAAGAGCTAGGTGCTGAGTAATGGGCAGTGTAGGGTTTCCCTGGATAAACACCTAGATTGCGACAGCTTGAAAACACCTGGCTATCAGCGTTCTGTTCAATCCTTCATGCCAAAAGTGTCAGCTTTTCTGCCTATCCGTGAGCACACAAAAAATAATATGATCCTACCCCTCCTTCTGGGAACTCACACATGATGGAATCTACGCCCAGCAGCCAGTGGACTTTAAGTGCAGCCTGAAAAATTACAGGGTTTCCCTTGAAAGCTAGTTATTCCGGAGATACATTGTACACCCAGGCCTCACTCACCGATGACCCTGTAATACTTTGACCACATTCACGACTGCCTGTATTGCAAAGTTTACTCACAAAAGGGTTTAGTTGGTAACTTGAACGTCCAATAAGTACTCAGAAACTGCAGCATAAGAAGCTGTGCTCTCCCTTTGGAGATTGAGGCTTCATGGGAAGTTTATTTTCCACATTGCAATGTCGACACTTGCGGCCTCCGTGTTACCCGATAAACAGTGTAGTTGCCCATCGTCTCTTCACTGCAGAATTGCCTTTTCAGGCAAGTGATTTTCCATGAAACAAACGTTTCCTTTCAATTCCTGCTACGTGCTCCTCCTTCAGCAGTTGTTAGTGAATAGGCCAACCACATGCGACGACTGGCCTCAACCTAACATTCTGTTTTTCTCGTCACAATGGTAGGCAGGCAGCAGGTTCAATGCAGCGTTTTTCAAAGCAGTACTGGAACTGTAGGAGACATTTCTGGTGTCTTAGGAAAGGCGGGTGTGCACTAGGATCCACGATATTCACGAGGGGCTGCCAGTCTCTTCTGGAACTTGTGAGCAACGTTCAGTTGATGACAACTATACGCCAAGAAAGTGCAGTGAAAGGCTTTTTCTGTTAAACCTCTAGAATGTGGTAAGTTGAAACAACTCAAGTATCTCCCTTCTAACGAACCTTGGAGGAACAAAATAGAGGAAGAAACAGCAGGGTCAATGCTCTGTGGTCCCTTTTGAAAGCAAGGCATGAAGGGAAAGTTTATTTACCTCTTTGGGATTTGAAGAGTCGCAGGCTCATTACTCCCTGAGGAACATTGTAGTTGCACATGTTCTCTGCATAGCACAATTCCCTTTGAGAGGACAAGGGATTTTCCAAGAAAAAAAAACTTGGAGGTTGCCATTCCTTGGTATGTGCTCATCCTTCAGTAATATACAGTGAATTGGCGACCCTATTTGACCACTAGCCTCAAGCAAACGTTCCTCTTGTCTCCTAACACATGTTGGCTTGCAGCGGAATCCATGGAGCCTTATTCAGTGTTGTTCTTGGACTCTAGGAATCATTCCAGGTCTCAATACTGGACGGTCTGCTGTAGGATGAGAAACCTACAAGAAGAAAGGCCTGTGAGTTCGGGGAGTTGTGAGCAATGCACCGTTGGGAACAGCTAGATGACGAGTCATGGGCTGTGAAGGGCCTCTTTCCTTAAACCTCTAGAATGTGGTAAGTTGAATGAACTCAAGGATCTCCCTTCTAAAGCACATTGGAGGTACAAACCAGAGAAAGAAAGAGCAGGGGCAGTGCTCTGTGGTCCCTTTTGAAAATAAGGCATGAAGGGAGACTTTATTTACCTCCTTGGGATTTAGAGAGTTGTGGGCTCAACTCTCCTGAGAAACACTGTAGTTGCACATGTTCTCTTCATAGCACATTTGCCTTTGTGATGACAAGTGAGTTTCTAGGAAAAATCTTGGAGGTTGCTATTCTTTGGTAGGTGCTCATCCTTCGGTAATCTTCAGTGAATTGGCGATGCCATTTGACCACTAGCCTCAAGCTAAGGCTCCTCTTGTATCATCCCACAGGTTGGCATGCAGCAGAATACATGTAGCCTTATTCAGTGTGGTTCTTGGGCTCTAGGAAACATTCGAAGTCTCCTAGGACTCAGGGGTCTGCACTAGACCCCAAACGTACAAAAAGGACGGCCTGTGTGTTCAAGGATTTGTGAGTAAGGCACCGTTGGGAACAGCTAGATGCCGAGTCAGGGGCAGTGAAAGGCTTCTTTTGTTAAACCTCTAGAATGTGGTACGCTGAAACAACTCAAGTATCTCCCTTCTAAATCACCTTGCAGGTACAAAATAGAGAAAGAAACAGCAGGTTCAATGCTCTGTGGTCCCTTTTGAAAATAAGGCTGGAAGGGAAACTTTATTTACCTCCTTGAGATTTAGAGAGTTGCAGGCTCAGTTCTCCCTGAGAAACACTGTACTTGCACATCTTCCCTTCATAACACAATTGCCTTTGTGATGACGTGAGTTTCTAGGATAGAACCTTGGAGGTTGCCATTCCTTGGTAGTTGCTCATCCCTCGGTAATCTTCAGGGAATGAACCAAACACATGGGACCTCTAGCCTCAAGTTAACGTTCAGGTTTTCTCATGACAGGGGCAGGCATGCCACAGATTCCATGCAGTCTTAGTCCCTGTGGTTCTTGAGCTCTAGGAATCATATCAGTTCTCTTTCGACTCGCTGGTCTGCCCTAGGTTTTGAAACGTACTAAAAGGACCACCTGTGTCTTCGGGAAGTTGTGAGCAATCTACGGTTGGGAACATCTAGATGCCAAGTGATGGGCAGTGAAGGGCTTCGTTGGTTCCACCCCTAGCTTGCGATGGCTGGAAAGCAACACAGTTTTCAACGTTCCGTGCCTTCCTTCATGCAAAGCGTGTCTGCATTCCTCAGGAAACCTGAGCTGCACAGAAAAACACAATTAGCCTACGATTGCTTCTAGGAACTAAACCGTGAAGTCGGTATACCTCAAGCAGCAACTAGACTTCATGTCCAGTTTCAATAATTACAGTGTTTCCCTTAACTGATAGTTATTCCCGAGAAAAATTGCCACCTAGGCCTCACTAAGCCTTCACCTTGATATCCTTACACCACCATCACGACTCCCAGCATGGCAATGGTTACTAATGTCATGCTCCATTGTGTCCACTGGATGTGCAATAAGAGAGCCAGAAACTCCAGAGGAATATGCTGTTTGGTCCCCCTGGAAATTGAGGCTTCCTGGAAAATTGTATTTTCCTCATTAGAAAGTTGAGAGTTGCAGCCTCAGTGTTACCTGGTAAACTCTGTTGTAGCCCACCTTTTCTTCATCGCACAATGGTATTTGTGAGGACAAGTGATTTTCCAAGAAAGAAACTTGGAGGTTGCCATTCTTTGGTATGTGCTCATCCTTCAGGGATCTACAGTGAATTGGCGAACCCGTTTGACCACTAGCCGCAAAGTAACGTTGCTCTTGAATCATGCCACAGGTTGGCATGCAGCTGAATCCATGTAGCCTTATTCAGTGTGGTTCTTGAGCTCTAGGAATCATTCCAGGTCTCAAAGTACTGGTGGGTCGGCACTAGGATGAGAAACGTACAAGAAGAATGGCCTGTGTGTTTGGGGATTTGTGAGCAGTGCACCATTGGGAAGAGCTCGATGCTGAGTCTTGGAAGGTGTAGGGCTTCTTTTGTTAAAGCTCTAGAATCTGGTAAGTTGAAACAACTCAAGTGTCTCCCTTCTAAAGCACCTTGGAGGTACCAATCAGAGAAAGAAACAGCAGGGTCAATGCTCTGTGGTCTCTTTTGAAAATACGGCTCGAAGGAAATCTTTATTTTCTTCATTGGGATCTAGGGAGTTGCGTGCTCAATTCTTCTGAGAAACACTGTAGTTGCACATGTTCTCTTCATAGCACAATTGCCTTTGTGATGACAAATGAGTTTCTAGGAAGGAAACTTGAGGATTGCCATTCTTTGGTAGGTACTCATTCTTTGGAAATCTTCAGTGAATTGGCGAACCCATTTGTCCACTAGCCTCAAGCTAACGTTCCTCTTCTATCATGCCACAGGTTGGCATGCAGCTGAATCCAAGTAGCCTTATTATGTGTGGTCCTTGAGCTCTAGGAAGCGTTCCTGGTCTCTTAGTACTGGCTGGTCTGCACTAGAATGAGAAACGTGCAGGAAGGAAAGCGTGTGTGTTCCGGGGGTTGTGAGCAATGCACCGTTTGGAAGAGCTAGGTGCTGAGTAATGGGCAGTGTAGGGTTTCCCTGGATAAACACCTAGATTGCGACAGCTTGAAAACACCTGGCTATCAGCGTTCTGTTCAATCCTTCATGCCAAAAGTGTCAGCTTTTCTGCCTATCCGTTAGCACACAAAAAATAATATGATCCGACCCCTCCATCTGGGAACTCACACGTGATGGAATCTACGCCCAGCAGCCAGTGGACTTTAAGTGCAGCCTGAAAAATTACAGGGTTTCCCTTGAAAGCTAGTTATTCCAGAGATACATTGTACACCCAGGCCTCACTCACCGATGACCCTGTAATACTTTGACCACATTCACGACTGCCTGTATTGCAAAGTTTACTCACAAAAGGGTTTAGTTGGTAACTTGAACGTCCAATAAGTACTCAGAAACTGCAGCATAAGAAGCTGTGCTCTCCCTTTGGAGATTGAGGCTTCATGGGAAGTTTATTTTCCACATTGCAATGTCGACACTTGCGGCCTCCGTGTTACCCGATAAACAGTGTAGTTGCCCATCGTCTCTTCACTGCAGAATTGCCTTTTCAGGCAAGTGATTTTCCATAAAACAAACGTTTCCTTTCAATTCCTGTTACGTGCTCCTCCTTCAGCAGTTGTTAGTGAATAGGCCAACCACATGCGACGACTGGCCTCAACCTAACGTTCTGTTTTTCTCGTCACAATGGTAGGCAGGCAGCAGTTTCAATGCAGCGTTTTTCAAAGCAGTACTGGAACTGTAGGAGACATTTCTGGTGTCTTAGGAAAGGCGGGTGTGCACTAGGATCCACGATATTCACGAGGGGCTGCCACTCTCTTCTGGAACTTGTGAGCAACGTTCAGTTGATGACAACTATACGCCAAGAAAGGGCAGTGAAAGGCTTTTTCTGTTAAACCTCTAGAATGTGGTAAGTTGAAACAACTCAAGTATCTCCCTTCTAACGAACCTTGGAGGAACAAAATAGAGGAAGAAACAGCAGGGTCAATGCTCTGTGGTCCCTTTTGAAAGCAAGGCATGAAGGGAAAGTTTATTTACCTCTTTGGGATTTGAAGAGTTGCAGGCTCAATTCTCCCTGAGGAACATTGTAGTTGCACATGTTCTCTGCATAGCACAATTCCCTTAGAGAGGACAAGGGATTTTCCAAGAAAAAAAAACTTGGAGGTTGCCATTCCTTGGTATGTGCTCATCCTTCAGTAATATACAGTGAATTGGCGACCCTATTTGACCACTAGCCTCAAGCAAACGTTCCTCTTGTCTCCTAACACACGTTGGCGTGCAGCGGAATCCATGGAGCCTTATTCAGTGTTGTTCTTGGACTCTAGGAATCATTCCAGGTCTCAATACTGGCCGGTCTGCTGTAGGATGAGAAACCTACAAGAAGAAAGGCCTGTGAGTTCGGGGAGTTGTGAGCAATGCACCGTTGGGAACAGCTAGATGACGAGTCATGGGCTGTGAAGGGCCTCTTTCCTTAAACCTCTAGAATGTGGTAAGTTGAATGAACTCAAGGATCTCCCTTCTAAAGCACATTGGAGGTACAAACCAGAGAAAGAAAGAGCAGGGGCAGTGCTCTGTGGTCCCTTTTGAAAATAAGGCATGAAGGGAGACTTTATTTACCTCCTTGGGATTTAGAGAGTTGTGGGCTCAACTCTCCTGAGAAACACTGTAGTTGCACATGTTCTCTTCATAGCACATTTGCCTTTGTGATGACAAGTGAGTTTCTAGGAAAAATCTTGGAGGTTGCCATTCTTTGGTAGGTGCTCATCCTTCGGTAATCTTCAGTGAATTGGCGACGCCATTTGACCACTAGCCTCAAGCTAAGGCTCCTCTTGTATCATCCCACAGGTTGGCATGCAGCAGAATCCATGTAGCCTTATTCAGTGTTGTTCTTGGGCTCTAGGAAACATTCGAAGTCTCCTAGGACTCAGGGGTCTGCACTAGACCCGAAACGTACAAAAAGGACGGCCTGTGTGTTCAAGGATTTGTGAGTAAGGCACCGTTGGGAACAGCTAGATGCCGAGTCAGGGGCAGTGAAAGGCTTCTTTTGTTAAACCTCTAGAATGTGGTACGCTGAAACAACTCAAGTATCTCCCTTCTAAATCACCTTGCAGGTACAAAATAGAGAAAGAAACAGCAGGTTCAATGCTCTGTGGTCCCTTTTGAAAATAAGGCTGGAAGGGAAACTTTATTTACCTCCTTGAGATTTAGAGAGTTGCAGGCTCAATTCTCCCTGAGAAACACTGTACTTGCACATCTTCCCTTCATAACACAATTGCCTTTGTGATGACGTGAGTTTCTAGGATAGAACCTTGGAGTTTGCCATTCCTTGGTAGTTGCTCATCCCTCGGTAATCTTCAGGGAATGAACCAAACACATGGGACCTCTAGCCTCAAGTTAACGTTCAGGTTTTCTCATGACAGGGGCAGGCATGCCACAGATTCCATGCAGCCTTAGTCCCTGTGGTTCTTGAGCTCTAGGAATCATATCAGTTCTCTTTCGACTCGCTGGTCTGCCCTAGGTTTTGAAACGTACTAAAAGGACCGCCTGTGCCTTCGGGAAGTTGTGAGCAATCTACGGTTGGGAACATATAGATGCCAAGTGATGGGCAGTGAAGGGCTTCGTTGGTTACACCCCTAGCTTGCGATGGCTGGAAAGCAGCATAGTTTTCAACGTTCCGTGCCTTCCTTCATGCAAAGCGTGTCTGCATTCCTCAGGAAACCTGAGCTGCACTGAAAAACACAATTAGCCTACGATTGCTTCTAGGAACTAAACCGTGAAGTCGGTATACCTCAAGCAGCAACTAGACTTCATGTCCAGTTTCAATAATTACAGGGTTTCCCTTAACTGATAGTTATTCCCGAGAAAAATTGCCACCTAGGCCTCACTAAGCCTTCACCTTGATATCCTTACACCACCATCACGACTCCCAGCATGGCAATGGTTACTAATGTCATGCTCCATTGTGTCCACTGGATGTGCAATAAGAGAGCCAGAAACTCCAGAGGAATATGCTGTTTGGTCCCCCTGGAAATTGAGGCTTCCTGGAAAATTGTATTTTCCTCATTAGAAAGTTGAGAGTTGCAGCCTCAGTGTTACCTGGTAAACTCTGTTGTAGCCCACCTTTTCTTCATCGCACAATGGTATTTGTGAGGACAAGTGATTTTCCAAGAAAGAAACTTGGAGGTTGCCATTCTTTGGTATGTGCTCATCCTTCAGTGATCTACAGTGAATTGGCGAACCCGTTTGACCACTAGCCGCAAGGTAACGTTGCTCTTGAATCATGCCACAGGTTGGCATGCAGCTGAATCCATGTAGCCTTATTCAGTGTGGTTCTTGAGCTCTAGGAATCATTCCAGGTCTCAAAGTACTGGTGGGTCTGCACTAGGATGAGAAACGTACAAGAAGAATGGCCTGTGTGTTTGGGGATTTGTGAGCAGTGCACCATTGGGAAGAGCTCGATGCTGAGTCTTGGAAGGTGTAGGGCTTCTTTTGTTAAAGCTCTAGAATCTGGTAAGTTGAAACAACTCAAGTGTCTCCCTTCTAAAGCACCTTGGAGGTACCAATCAGAGAAAGAAACAGCAGGGTCAATGCTCTGTGGTCTCTTTTGAAAATACGGCTCGAAGGAAATCTTTATTTTCTTCATTGGGATCTAGGGAGTTGCGTGCTCAATTCTTCTGGGAAGCACTGTAGTTGCACATGTTCTCTTCATAGCACAATTGCCTTTGTGATGACAAGTGAGTTTCTAGGAAGGAAACTTGAGGATTGCCATTCTTTGGTAGGTACTCATTCTTCGGAAATTTTCAGTGAATTGGCGAACCCATTTGCCCACTAGCCTCAAGCTAACATTCCTCTTCTATCATGCCACAGGTTGGCATGCAGCTGAATCCAAGTAGCCTTATTATGTGTGGTCCTTGAGCTCTAGGAAGCGTTCCTGGTCTCTTAGTACTGGCTGGTCTGCACTAGAATGAGAAACGTGCAGGAAGGAAAGCGTGTGTGTTCCGGGGGTTGTGAGCAATGCACCGTTTGGAAGAGCTAGGTGCTGAGTAATGGGCAGTGTAGGGTTTCCCTGGATAAACACCTAGATTGCGACAGCTTGAAAACACCTGGCTATCAGCGTTCTGTTCAATCCTTCATGCCAAAAGTGTCTGCTTTTCTGCCTATCCGTGAGCACACAAAAAATAATATGATCCTACCCCTCCTTCTGGGAACTCACACGTGATGGAATCTACGCCCAGCAGCCAGTGGACTTTAAGTGCAGCCTGAAAAATTACAGGGTTTCCCTTGAAAGCTAGTTATTCCGGAGATACATTGTACACCCAGGCCTCACTCACCGATGACCCTGTAATACTTTGACCACATTCACGACTGCCTGTATTGCAAAGTTTACTCACAAAAGGGTTTAGTTGGTAACTTGAACGTCCAATAAGTACTCAGAAACTGCAGCATAAGAAGTTGTACTCTCCCTTTGGAGATTGAGGCTTCATGGGAAGTTTATTTTCCACGTTGGAATGTCGACACTTGCGGCCTCCGTGTTACCCGATAAACAGTGTAGTTGCCCATCGTCTCTTCACTGCAGAATTGCCTTTTCAGGCAAGTGATTTTCCATGAAACAAAGGTTTCCTTTCAATTCCTGCTACGTGCTTCTCCTTCAGCAGTTGTTAGTGAATAGGCCAACCACATGCGACGACTGGCCTCAACCTAACGTTCTGTTTTTCTCGTCACAATGGTAGGCAGGCAGCAGGTTCAGTGCAGCGTTTGGCAAAGCAGTACTGGAACTGTAGGAGACATTTCTGGTGTCTTAGGAAAGGCGGGTGTGCACTAGGATCCACGATATTCACGAGGGGCTGCGAGTCTCTTCTGGAACTTGTGAGCAACGTTCAGTTGATGACAACTATACGCCAAGAAAGGGCAGTGAAAGGCTTTTTCTGTTAAACCTCTAGAATGTGGTAAGTTGAAACAACTCAAGTATCTCCCTTCTAACGAACCTTGGAGGAACAAAATAGAGGAAGAAACAGCAGGGTCAATGCTCTGTGGTCCCTTTTGAAAGCAAGGCATGAAGGGAAAGTTTATTTAACTCTTTGGGATTTGAAGAGTCGCAGGCTCAATTCTCCCTGAGAAACATTGTAGTTGCAAATGTTCTCTGCATAGCACAATTCCCTTTGTGAGGACAAGGGATTTTCCAAGAAAAAAAAAACTTGGAGGTTGCCATTCCTTGGTATGTGCTCATCCTTCAGTAATATACAGTGAATTGGCGACCCTATTTGACCACTAGCCTCAAGCAAACGTTCCTCTTGTCTCATAACACACGTTGGCGTGCAGCGGAATCCATGTAGCCTTATTCAGTGTTGTTCTTGGACTATAGGAATCATTCCAGGTCTCAATACTGGCCGGTCTGCAGTAGGATGAGAAACCTACAAGAAGAAAGGCCTGTGAGTTTGGGGAGTTGTGAGCAATGCACCGTTGGGAACAGCTAGATGACGAGCCATGGGCTGTGAAGGGCCTCTTTCCTTAAACCTCTAGAATGTGGTAAGTTGAATGAACTCAAGGATCTCCCTTCTAAAGCACATTGGAGGTACAAACCAGAGAAAGAAAGAGCAGGGGCAGTGCTCTGTGGTCCCTTTTGAAGATAAGGCATGAAGGGAGACTTTATTTACCTCCTTGGGATTTAGAGAGTTGTGGGCTCAACTCTCCTGAGAAACACTGTAGTTGCACATGTTCTCTTCATAGCACATTTGCCTTTGTGATGACAAGTGAGTTTCTAGGAAAAATCTTGGAGGTTGCCATTCTTTGGTAGGTGCTCATCCTTCGGTAATCTTCAGTGAATTGGCGACGCCATTTGACCACTAGCCTCAAGCTAAGGCTCCTCTTGTATCATCCCACAGGTTGGCATGCAGCAGAATCCATGTAGCCTTATTCAGTGTGGTTCTTGGGCACTAGGAAACATTCGAAGTCTCCTAGGACTCAGGGGTCTGCACTAGACCCGAAACGTACAAAAAGGACGGCCTGTGTGTTCAAGGATTTGTGAGTAAGGCACCGTTGGGAACAGCTAGATGCCGAGTCAGGGGCAGTGAAAGGCTTCTTTTGTTAAACCTCTAGAATGTGGTACGCTGAAACAACTCAAGTATCTCCCTTCTAAATCATCTTGCAGGTACAAAATAGAGAAAGAAACAGCAGGTTCAATGCTCTGTGGTCCCTTTTGAAAGTAAGGCTGGAAGGGAAACTTTATTTACCTCCTTGAGATTTAGAGAGTTGCAGGCTCAATTCTCCCTGAGAAACACTGTACTTGCACATCTTCCCTTCATAACACAATTGCCTTTGTGATGACGTGAGTTTCTAGGATAGAACCTTGGAGGTTGCCATTCCTTGGTAGTTGCTCATCCCTCGGTAATCTTCAGGGAATGAACCAAACACATGGGACCTCTAGCCTCAAGTTAACGTTCAGGTTTTCTCATGACAGGGGCAGGCATGCCACAGATTCCATGCAGCCTTAGTCCCTGTGGTTCTTGAACTCTAGGAATCATATCAGTTCTCTTTCGACTCGCTGGTCTGCCCTAGGTTTTGAAACGTACTAAAAGGACCGCCTGTGTCTTCGCGAAGTTGTGAGCAATCTACGGTTGGGAACATCTAGATGCCAAGTGATGGGCAGTGAAGGGCTTCGTTGGTTCCACCCCTAGCTTGCGATGGCTGGAAAGCAACACAGTTATCAACGTTCCGTGCCTTCCTTCATGCAAAGCGTGTCTGCATTCCTCAGGAAACCTGAGCTGCACTGAAAAACACAATTAGCCTACGATTGCTTCTAGGAACTAAACCGTGAAGTCGGTATACCTCAAGCAGCAACTAGACTTCATGTCCAGTTTCAATAATTACAGGGTTTCCCTTAACTGATAGTTATTCCCGAGAAAAATTGCCACCTAGGCCTCACTAAGCCTTCACCTTGATATCCTTACACCACCATCACGACTCCCAGCATGGCAATGGTTACTAATGTCATGCTCCATTGTGTCCACTGGATGTGCAATAAGAGAGCCAGAAACTCCAGAGGAATATGCTGTTTGGTCCCCCTGGAAATTGAGGCTTCCTGGAAAATTGTATTTTCCTCATTAGAAAGTTGAGAGTTGCAGCCTCAGTGTTACCTGGTAAACTCTGTTGTAGCCCACCTTTTCTTCATCGCACAATGGTATTTGTGAGGACAAGTGATTTTCCAAGAAAGAAACTTGGAGGTTGCCATTCTTTGGTATGTGCTCATCCTTCAGTGATCTACAGTGAATTGGCGAACCCGTTTGACCACTAGCCGCAAAGTAACGTTGCTCTTGAATCATGCCACAGGTTGGCATGCAGCTGAATCCATGTAGCCTTATTCAGTGTGGTTCTTGAGCTCTAGGAATCATTCCAGGTCTCAAAGTACTGGTGGGTCGGCACTAGGATGAGAAACGTACAAGAAGAATGGCCTGTGTGTTTGGGGATTTGTGAGCAGTGCACCATTGGGAAGAGCTCGATGCTGAGTCTTGGAAGGTGTAGGGCTTCTTTTGTTAAAGCTCTAGAATCTGGTAAGTTGAAACAACTCAAGTGTCTCCCTTCTAAAGCACCTTGGAGGTACCAATCAGAGAAAGAAACAGCAGGGTCAATGCTCTGTGGTCTCTTTTGAAAATACGGCTCGAAGGAAATCTTTATTTTCTTCATTGGGATCTAGGGAGTTGCGTGCTCAATTCTTCTGAGAAACACTGTAGTTGCACATGTTCTCTTCATAGCACAATTGCCTTTGTGATGACAAATGAGTTTCTAGGAAGGAAACTTGAGGATTGCCATTCTTTGGTAGGTACTCATTCTTTGGAAATCTTCAGTGAATTGGCGAACCCATTTGTCCACTAGCCTCAAGCTAACGTTCCTCTTCTATCATGCCACAGGTTGGCATGCAGCTGAATCCAAGTAGCCTTATTATGTGTGGTCCTTGAGCTCTAGGAAGCGTTCCTGGTCTCTTAGTACTGGCTGGTCTGCACTAGAATGAGAAACGTGCAGGAAGGAAAGCGTGTGTGTTCCGGGGGTTGTGAGCAATGCACCGTTTGGAAGAGCTAGGTGCTGAGTAATGGGCAGTGTAGGGTTTCCCTGGATAAACACCTAGATTGCAACAGCTTGAAAACACCTGGCTATCAGCGTTCTGTTCAATCCTTCATGCCAAAAGTGTCAGCTTTTCTGCCTATCCGTGAGCACACAAAAAATAATATGATCCTACCCCTCCTTCTGGGAACTCACACGTGATGGAATCTACGCCCAGCAGCCAGTGGACTTTAAGTGCAGCCTGAAAAATTACAGGGTTTCCCTTGAAAGCTAGTTATTCCGGAGATACATTGTACACCCAGGCCTCATTCACCGATGACCCTGTAATACTTTGACCACATTCACGACTGCCTGTATTGCAAAGTATACTCACAAAAGGGTTTAGTTGGTAACTTGAACGTCCAATAAGTACTCAGAAACTGCAGCATAAGAAGCTGTGCTCTCCCTTTGGAGATTGAGGCTTCATGGGAAGTTTATTTTCCACATTGGAATGTCGACACTTGCGGCCTCCGTGTTACCCGATAAACAGTGTAGTTGCCCATCGTCTCTTCACTGCAGAATTGCCTTTTCAGGCAAGAGATTTTCCATGAAACAAAAGTTTCCTTTCAATTCCTGCTACGTGCTCCTCCTTCAGCATTTGTTAGTGAATAGGCCAACCACATGCGACGACTGGCCTCAACCTAACGTTCTGTTTTTCTCGTCACAATGGTAGGCAGGCAGCAGGTTCAATGCAACGTTTGGCAAAGCAGTACTGGAACTGTAGGAGACATTTCTGGTGTCTTAGGAAAGGCGGGTGTGCACTAGGATCCATGATATTCACGAGGGGCTGCCAGTCTCTTCTGGAACTTGTGAGCAACGTTCAGTTGATGACAACTATACGCCAAGAAAGGGCAGTGAAAGGATTATTCTGTTAAACCTCTAGAATGTGGTAAGTTGAAACAACTCAAGTATCTCCCTTCTAACGAACCTTGGAGGAACAAAATAGAGGAAGAAACAGCAGGGTCAATGCTCTGTGGTCCCTTTTGAAAGCAAGGCATGAAGGGAAAGTTTATTTACCTCTTTGGGATTTGAAGAGTCGCAGGCTCAATTCTCCCTGAGAAACATTGTAGTTGCACATGTTCTCTGCATAGCACAATTCCCTTTGTGAGGACAAGGGATTTTCCAAGAAAAAAAAAACTTGGAGGTTGCCATTCCTTGGTATGTGCTCATCCTTCAGTAATATACAGTGAATTGGCGACCCTATTTGACCTCTAGCCTCAAGCAAACGTTCCTCTTGTCTCCTAACACACGTTGGCGTGCAGCGGAATCCATGTAGCCTTATTCAGTGTTGTTCTTGGACTCTAGGAATCATTCCAGGTCTCAATACTGGCCGGTCTGCAGTAGGATGAGAAACCTACAAGAAGAAAGGCCTGTGAGTTCGGGGAGTTGTGAGCAATGCACCGTTGGGAACAGCTAGATGATGAGCCATGGGCTGTGAAGGGCCTCTTTCCTTAAACCTCTAGAATGTGGTAAGTTGAATGAACTCAAGGATCTCCCTTCTAAAGCACATTGGAGGTACAAACCAGAGAAAGAAAGAGCAGGGGCAGTGCTCTGTGGTCCCTTTTGAAAATAAGGCATGAAGGGAGACTTTATTTACCTCCTTGGGATTTAGAGAGTTGTGGGCTCAACTCTCCTGAGAAACACTGTAGTTGCACATGTTCTCTTCATAGCACATTTGCCTTTGTGATGACAAGTGAGTTTCTAGGAAAAATCTTGGAGGTTGCCATTCTTTGGTAGGTGCTCATCCTTCGGTAATCTTCAGTGAATTGGCGACGCCATTTGACCACTAGCCTCAAGCTAAGGCTCCTCTTGTATCATCCCACAGGTTGGCATGCAGCAGAATCCATGTAGCCTTATTCAGTGTGGTTCTTGGGCACTAGGAAACATTCGAAGTCTCCTAGGACTCAGGGGTCTGCACTAGACCCGAAACGTACAAAAAGGACGGCCTGTGTGTTCAAGGATTTGTGAGTAAGGCACCGTTGGGAACAGCTAGATGCCGAGTCAGGGGCAGTGAAAGGCTTCTTTTGTTAAACCTCTAGAATGTGGTACGCTGAAACAACTCAAGTATCTCCCTTCTAAATCACCTTGCAGGTACAAAATAGAGAAAGAAACAGCAGGTTCAATGCTCTGTGGTCCCTTATGAAAATAAGGCTGGAAGGGAAACTTTATTTACCTCCTTGAGATTTAGAGAGTTGCAGGCTCAATTCTCCCTGAGAAACACTGTACTTGCACATCTTCCCTTCATAACACAATTGCCTTTGTGATGACGTGAGTTTCTAGGATAGAACCTTGGAGGTTGCCATTCCTTGGTAGTTGCTCATCCCTCGGTAATCTTCAGGGAATGAACCAAACACATGGGACCTCTAGCCTCAAGTTAACGTTCAGGTTTTCTCATGACAGGGGCAGGCATGCCACAGATTCCATGCAGCCTTAGTCCCTGTGGTTCTTGAACTCTAGGAATCATATCAGTTCTCTTTCGACTCGCTGGTCTGCCCTAGGTTTTGAAACGTACTAAAAGGACCACCTGTGTCTTCGGGAAGTTGTGAGCAATCTACGGTTGGGAACATCTAGATGCCAAGTGATGGGCAGTGAAGGGCTTCGTTGGTTCCACCCCTAGCTTGCGATGGCTGGAAAGCAACACAGTTTTCAACGTTCCGTGCCTTCCTTCATGCAAAGCGTGTCTGCATTCCTCAGGAAACCTGAGCTGCACTGAAAAACACAATTAGCCTACGATTGCTTCTAGGAACTAAACCGTGAAGTCGGTATACCTCAAGCAGCAACTAGACTTCATGTCCAGTTTCAATAATTACAGGGTTTCCCTTAACTGATAGTTATTCCCGAGAAAAATTGCCACCTAGGCCTCACTAAGCCTTCACCTTGATATCCTTACACCACCATCACGACTCCCAGCATGGCAATGGTTACTAATGTCATGCTCCATTGTGTCCACTGGATGTGCAATAAGAGAGCCAGAAACTCCAGAGGAATATGCTGTTTGGTCCCCCTGGAAATTGAGGCTTCCTGGAAAATTGTATTTTCCTCATTAGAAAGTTGAGAGTTGCAGCCTCAGTGTTACCTGGTAAACTCTGTTGTAGCCCACCTTTTCTTCATCGCACAATGGTATTTGTGAGGACAAGTGATTTTCCAAGAAAGAAACTTGGAGGTTGCCATTCTTTGGTATGTGCTCATCCTTCAGTGATCTACAGTGAATTGGCGAACCCGTTTGACCACTAGCCGCAAGGTAACGTTGCTCTTGAATCATGCCACAGGTTGGCATGCAGCTGAATCCATGTAGCCTTATTCAGTGTGGTTCTTGAGCTCTAGGAATCATTCCAGGTCTCAAAGTACTGGTGGGTCTGCACTAGGATGAGAAACGTACAAGAAGAATGGCCTGTGTGTTTGGGGATTTGTGAGCAGTGCACCATTGGGAAGAGCTCGATGCTGAGTCATGGAAGGTGTAGGGCTTCTTTTGTTAAAGCTCTAGAATCTGGTAAGTTGAAACAACTCAAGTGTCTCCCTTCTAAAGCACCTTGGAGGTACCAATCAGAGAAAGAAACAGCAGGGTCAATGCTCTGTGGTCTCTTTTGAAAATACGGCTCGAAGGAAATCTTTATTTTCTTCATTGGGATCTAGGGAGTTGCGTGCTCAATTCTTCTGAGAAACACTGTAGTTGCACATGTTCTCTTCATAGCACAATTGCCTTTGTGATGACAAGTGAGTTTCTAGGAAGGAAACTTGAGGATTGCCATTCTTTGGTAGGTACTCATTCTTCGGAAATCTTCAGTGAATTGGCGAACCCATTTGTCCACTAGCCTCAAGCTAACGTTCCTCTTCTATCATGCCACAGGTTGGCATGCAGCTGAATCCAAGTAGCCTTATTATGTGTGGTCCTTGAGCTCTAGGAAGCGTTCCTGGTCTCTTAGTACTGGCTGGTCTGCACTAGAATGAGAAACGTGCAGGAAGGAAAGCGTGTGTGTTCCGGGGGTTGTGAGCAATGCACCGTTTGGAAGAGCTAGGTGCTGAGTAATGGGCAGTGTAGGGTTTCCCTGGATAAACACCTAGATTGCGACAGCTTGAAAACACCTGGCTATCAGCGTTCTGTTCAATCCTTCATGCCAAAAGTGTCTGCTTTTCTGCCTATCCGTGAGCACACAAAAAATAATATGATCCTACCCCTCCTTCTGGGAACTCACACGTGATGGAATCTATGCCCAGCAGCCAGTGGACTTTAAGTGCAGCCTGAAAAATTACAGGGTTTCCCTTGAAAGCTAGTTATTCCGGAGATACATTGTACACCCAGGCCTCACTCACCGATGACCCTGTAATACTTTGACCACATTCACGACTGCCTGTATTGCAAAGTTTACTCACAAAAGGGTTTAGTTGGTAACTTGAACGTCCAATAAGTACTCAGAAACTGCAGCATAAGAAGCTGTGCTCTCCCTTTGGAGACTGAGGCTTCATGGGAAGTTTATTTTCCACATTGCAATGTCGACACTTGCGGCCTCCGTGTTACCCGATAAACAGTGTAGTTGCCCATCGTCTCTTCACTGCAGAATTGCCTTTTCAGGCAAGTGATTTTCCATGAAACAAACGTTTCCTTTCAATTCCTGCTACGTGCTCCTCCTTCAGCAGTTGTTAGTGAATAGGCCAACCACATGCGACGACTGGCCTCAACCTAACATTCTGTTTTTCTCGTCACAATGGTAGGCAGGCAGCAGGTTCAATGCAGCGTTTTTCAAAGCAGTACTGGAACTGTAGGAGACATTTCTGGTGTCTTAGGAAAGGCGGGTGTGCACTAGGATCCACGATATTCACGAGGGGCTGCCAGTCTCTTCTGGAACTTGTGAGCAACGTTCAGTTGATGACAACTATACGCCAAGAAAGGGCAGTGAAAGGCTTTTTCTGTTAAACCTCTAGAATGTGGTAAGTTGAAACAACTCAAGTATCTCCCTTCTAACGAACCTTGGAGGAACAAAATAGAGGAAGAAACAGCAGGGTCAATGCTCTGTGGTCCCTTTTGAAAGCAAGGCATGAAGGGAAAGTTTATTTACCTCTTTGGGATTTGAAGAGTCGCAGGCTCATTTCTCCCTGAGGAACATTGTAGTTGCACATGTTCTCTGCATAGCACAATTCCCTTTGAGAGGACAAGGGATTTTCCAAGAAAAAAAAACTTGGAGGTTGCCATTCCTTGGTATGTGCTCATCCTTCAGTAATATACAGTGAATTGGCGACCCTATTTGACCACTAGCCTCAAGCAAACGTTCCTCTTGTCTCCTAACACATGTTGGCTTGCAGCGGAATCCATGGAGCCTTATTCAGTGTTGTTCTTGGACTCTAGGAATCATTCCAGGTCTCAATACTGGACGGTCTGCTGTAGGATGAGAAACCTACAAGAAGAAAGGCCTGTGAGTTCGGGGAGTTGTGAGCAATGCACCGTTGGGAACAGCTAGATGACGAGTCATGGGCTGTGAAGGGCCTCTTTCCTTAAACCTCTAGAATGTGGTAAGTTGAATGAACTCAAGGATCTCCCTTCTAAAGCACATTGGAGGTACAAACCAGAGAAAGAAAGAGCAGGGGCAGTGCTCTGTGGTCCCTTTTGAAAATAAGGCATGAAGGGAGACTTTATTTACCTCCTTGGGATTTAGAGAGTTGTGGGCTCAACTCTCCTGAGAAACACTGTAGTTGCACATGTTCTCTTCATAGCACATTTGCCTTTGTGATGACAAGTGAGTTTCTAGGAAAAATCTTGGAGGTTGCTATTCTTTGGTAGGTGCTCATCCTTCGGTAATCTTCAGTGAATTGGCGACGCCATTTGACCACTAGCCTCAAGCTAAGGCTCCTCTTGTATCATCCCACAGGTTGGCATGCAGCAGAATCCATGTAGCCTTATTCAGTGTGGTTCTTGGGCTCTAGGAAACATTCGAAGTCTCCTAGGACTCAGGGGTCTGCACTAGACCCGAAACGTACAAAAAGGACGGCCTGTGTGTTCAAGGATTTGTGAGTAAGGCACCGTTGGGAACAGCTAGATGCCGAGTCAGGGGCAGTGAAAGGCTTCTTTTGTTAAACCTCTAGAATGTGGTACGCTGAAACAACTCAAGTATCTCCCTTCTAAATCACCTTGCAGGTACAAAATAGAGAAAGAAACAGCAGGTTCAATGCTCTGTGGTCCCTTTTGAAAATAAGGCTGGAAGGGAAACTTTATTTACCTCCTTGAGATTTAGAGAGTTGCAGGCTCAGTTCTCCCTGAGAAACACTGTACTTGCACATCTTCCCTTCATAACACAATTGCCTTTGTGATGACGTGAGTTTCTAGGATAGAACCTTGGAGGTTGCCATTCCTTGGTAGTTGCTCATCCCTCGGTAATCTTCAGGGAATGAACCAAACACATGGGACCTCTAGCCTCAAGTTAACGTTCAGGTTTTCTCATGACAGGGGCAGGCATGCCACAGATTCCATGCAGCCTTAGTCCCTGTGGTTCTTGAGCTCTAGGAATCATATCAGTTCTCTTTCGACTCGCTGGTCTGCCCTAGGTTTTGAAACGTACTAAAAGGACCGCCTGTGTCTTCAGGAAGTTGTGAGCAATCTACGGTTGGGAACATCTAGATGCCAAGTGATGGGCAGTGAAGGGCTTCGTTGGTTACACCCCTAGCTTGCGATGGCTGGAAAGCAGCACAGTTTTCAACGTTCCGTGCGTTCCTTCATGCAAAGCGTGTCTGCATTCCTCAGGAAACCTGAGCTGCACTGAAAAACACAATTAGCCTACGATTGCTTCTAGGAACTAAACCGTGAAGTCGGTATACCTCAAGCAGCAACTAGACTTCATGTCCAGTTTCAATAATTACAAGGTTTCCCTTAAATGATAGTTATTCCCGAGAAAAATTGCCACCTAGGCCTCACTAAGCCTTCACCTTGATATCCTTACACCACCATCACGACTCCCAGCATGGCAATGGTTACTAATGTCATGCTCCATTGTGTCCACTGGATGTGCAATAAGAGAGCCAGAAACTCCAGAGGAATATGCTGTTTGGTCCCCCTGGAAATTGAGGCTTCCTGGAAAATTGTATTTTCCTCATTAGAAAGTTGAGAGTTGCAGCCTCAGTGTTACCTGGTAAACTCTGTTGTAGCCCACCTTTTCTTCATCGCACAATGGTATTTGTGAGGACAAGTGATTTTCCAAGAAAGAAACTTGGAGGTTGCCATTCTTTGGTATGTGCTCATCCTTCAGTGATCTACAGTGAATTGGCGAACCCGTTTGACCACTAGCCGCAAGGTAACGTTGCTCTTGAATCATGCCACAGATTGGCATGCAGCTGAATCCATGTAGCCTTATTCAGTGTGGTTCTTGAGCTCTAGGAATCATTCCAGGTCTCAAAGTACTGGTGGGTCTGCACTAGGATGAGAAACGTACAAGAAGAATGGCCTGTGTGTTTGGGGATTTGTGAGCAGTGCACCATTGGGAAGAGCTCGATGCTGAGTCTTGGAAGGTGTAGGGCTTCTTTTGTTAAAGCTCTAGAATCTGGTAAGTTGAAACAACTCAAGTGTCTCCCTTCTAAAGCACCTTGGAGGTACCAATCAGAGAAAGAAACAGCAGGGTCAATGCTCTGTGGTCTCTTTTGAAAATACGGCTCGAAGGAAATCTTTATTTTCTTCATTGGGATCTAGGGAGTTGCGTGCTCAATTCTTCTGAGAAACACTGTAGTTGCACATGTTCTCTTCATAGCACAATTGGCTTTGTGATGACAAATGAGTTTCTAGGAAGGAAACTTGAGGATTGCCATTCTTTGGTAGGTACTCATTCTTTGGAAATCTTCAGTGAATTGGCGAACCCATTTGTCCACTAGCCTCAAGCTAACGTTCCTCTTCTATCATGCCACAGGTTGGCATGCAGCTGAATCCAAGTAGCCTTATTATGTGTGGTCCTTGAGCTCTAGGAAGCGTTCCTGGTCTCTTAGTACTGGCTGGTCTGCACTAGAATGAGAAACGTGCAGGAAGGAAAGCGTGTGTGTTCCGGGGGTTGTGAGCAATGCACCGTTTGGAAGAGCTAGGTGCTGAGTAATGGGCAGTGTAGGGTTTCCCTGGATAAACACCTAGATTGCAACGGCTTGAAAACACCTGGCTATCAGCGTTCTGTTCAATCCTTCATGCCAAAAGTGTCAGCTTTTCTGCCTATCCGTGAGCACACAAAAAATAATATGATCCTACCCCTCCTTCTGGGAACTCACACGTGATGGAATCTACGCCCAGCAGCCAGTGGACTTTAAGTGCAGCCTGAAAAATTACAGGGTTTCCCTTGAAAGCTAGTTATTCCGGAGATACATTGTACACCCAGGCCTCATTCACCGATGACCCTGTAATACTTTGACCACATTCACGACTGCCTGTATTGCAAAGTATACTCACAAAAGGGTTTAGTTGGTAACTTGAACGTCCAATAAGTACTCAGAAACTGCAGCATAAGAAGCTGTGCTCTCCCTTTGGAGATTGAGGCTTCATGGGAAGTTTATTTTCCACATTGGAATGTCGACACTTGCGGCCTCCGTGTTACCCGATAAACAGTGTAGTTGCCCATCGTCTCTTCACTGCAGAATTGCCTTTTCAGGCAAGAGATTTTCCATGAAACAAAAGTTTCCTTTCAATTCCTGCTACGTGCTCCTCCTTCAGCATTTGTTAGTGAATAGGCCAACCACATGCGACGACTGGCCTCAACCTAACGTTCTGTTTTTCTCGTCACAATGGTAGGCAGGCAGCAGGTTCAATGCAACGTTTGGCAAAGCAGTACTGGAACTGTAGGAGACATTTCTGGTGTCTTAGGAAAGGCGGGTGTGCACTAGGATCCATGATATTCACGAGGGGCTGCCAGTCTCTTCTGGAACTTGTGAGCAACGTTCAGTTGATGACAACTATACGCCAAGAAAGGGCAGTGAAAGGATTATTCTGTTAAACCTCTAGAATGTGGTAAGTTGAAACAACTCAAGTATCTCCCTTCTAACGAACCTTGGAGGAACAAAATAGAGGAAGAAACAGCAGGGTCAATGCTCTGTGGTCCCTTTTGAAAGCAAGGCATGAAGGGAAAGTTTATTTACCTCTTTGGGATTTGAAGAGTCGCAGGCTCAATTCTCCCTGAGAAACATTGTAGTTGCACATGTTCTCTGCATAGCACAATTCCCTTTGTGAGGACAAGGGATTTTCCAAGAAAAAAAAAACTTGGAGGTTGCCATTCCTTGGTATGTGCTCATCCTTCAGTAATATACAGTGAATTGGCGACCCTATTTGACCTCTAGCCTCAAGCAAACGTTCCTCTTGTCTCCTAACACACGTTGGCGTGCAGCGGAATCCATGTAGCCTTATTCAGTGTTGTTCTTGGACTCTAGGAATCATTCCAGGTCTCAATACTGGCCGGTCTGCAGTAGGATGAGAAACCTACAAGAAGAAAGGCCTGTGAGTTCGGGGAGTTGTGAGCAATGCACCGTTGGGAACAGCTAGATGATGAGCCATGGGCTGTGAAGGGCCTCTTTCCTTAAACCTCTAGAATGTGGTAAGTTGAATGAACTCAAGGATCTCCCTTCTAAAGCACATTGGAGGTACAAACCAGAGAAAGAAAGAGCAGGGGCAGTGCTCTGTGGTCCCTTTTGAAAATAAGGCATGAAGGGAGACTTTATTTACCTCCTTGGGATTTAGAGAGTTGTGGGCTCAACTCTCCTGAGAAACACTGTAGTTGCACATGTTCTCTTCATAGCACATTTGCCTTTGTGATGACAAGTGAGTTTCTAGGAAAAATCTTGGAGGTTGCCATTCTTTGGTAGGTGCTCATCCTTCGGTAATCTTCAGTGAATTGGCGACGCCATTTGACCACTAGCCTCAAGCTAAGGCTCCTCTTGTATCATCCCACAGGTTGGCATGCAGCAGAATCCATGTAGCCTTATTCAGTGTGGTTCTTGGGCACTAGGAAACATTCGAAGTCTCCTAGGACTCAGGGGTCTGCACTAGACCCGAAACGTACAAAAAGGACGGCCTGTGTGTTCAAGGATTTGTGAGTAAGGCACCGTTGGGAACAGCTAGATGCCGAGTCAGGGGCAGTGAAAGGCTTCTTTTGTTAAACCTCTAGAATGTGGTACGCTGAAACAACTCAAGTATCTCCCTTCTAAATCACCTTGCAGGTACAAAATAGAGAAAGAAACAGCAGGTTCAATGCTCTGTGGTCCCTTATGAAAATAAGGCTGGAAGGGAAACTTTATTTACCTCCTTGAGATTTAGAGAGTTGCAGGCTCAATTCTCCCTGAGAAACACTGTACTTGCACATCTTCCCTTCATAACACAATTGCCTTTGTGATGACGTGAGTTTCTAGGATAGAACCTTGGAGGTTGCCATTCCTTGGTAGTTGCTCATCCCTCGGTAATCTTCAGGGAATGAACCAAACACATGGGACCTCTAGCCTCAAGTTAACGTTCAGGTTTTCTCATGACAGGGGCAGGCATGCCACAGATTCCATGCAGCCTTAGTCCCTGTGGTTCTTGAACTCTAGGAATCATATCAGTTCTCTTTCGACTCGCTGGTCTGCCCTAGGTTTTGAAACGTACTAAAAGGACCACCTGTGTCTTCGGGAAGTTGTGAGCAATCTACGGTTGGGAACATCTAGATGCCAAGTGATGGGCAGTGAAGGGCTTCGTTGGTTCCACCCCTAGCTTGCGATGGCTGGAAAGCAACACAGTTTTCAACGTTCCGTGCCTTCCTTCATGCAAAGCGTGTCTGCATTCCTCAGGAAACCTGAGCTGCACTGAAAAACACAATTAGCCTACGATTGCTTCTAGGAACTAAACCGTGAAGTCGGTATACCTCAAGCAGCAACTAGACTTCATGTCCAGTTTCAATAATTACAGGGTTTCCCTTAACTGATAGTTATTCCCGAGAAAAATTGCCACCTAGGCCTCACTAAGCCTTCACCTTGATATCCTTACACCACCATCACGACTCCCAGCATGGCAATGGTTACTAATGTCATGCTCCATTGTGTCCACTGGATGTGCAATAAGAGAGCCAGAAACTCCAGAGGAATATGCTGTTTGGTCCCCCTGGAAATTGAGGCTTCCTGGAAAATTGTATTTTCCTCATTAGAAAGTTGAGAGTTGCAGCCTCAGTGTTACCTGGTAAACTCTGTTGTAGCCCACCTTTTCTTCATCGCACAATGGTATTTGTGAGGACAAGTGATTTTCCAAGAAAGAAACTTGGAGGTTGCCATTCTTTGGTATGTGCTCATCCTTCAGTGATCTACAGTGAATTGGCGAACCCGTTTGACCACTAGCCGCAAGGTAACGTTGCTCTTGAATCATGCCACAGGTTGGCATGCAGCTGAATCCATGTAGCCTTATTCAGTGTGGTTCTTGAGCTCTAGGAATCATTCCAGGTCTCAAAGTACTGGTGGGTCTGCACTAGGATGAGAAACGTACAAGAAGAATGGCCTGTGTGTTTGGGGATTTGTGAGCAGTGCACCATTGGGAAGAGCTCGATGCTGAGTCATGGAAGGTGTAGGGCTTCTTTTGTTAAAGCTCTAGAATCTGGTAAGTTGAAACAACTCAAGTGTCTCCCTTCTAAAGCACCTTGGAGGTACCAATCAGAGAAAGAAACAGCAGGGTCAATGCTCTGTGGTCTCTTTTGAAAATACGGCTCGAAGGAAATCTTTATTTTCTTCATTGGGATCTAGGGAGTTGCGTGCTCAATTCTTCTGAGAAACACTGTAGTTGCACATGTTCTCTTCATAGCACAATTGCCTTTGTGATGACAAGTGAGTTTCTAGGAAGGAAACTTGAGGATTGCCATTCTTTGGTAGGTACTCATTCTTCGGAAATCTTCAGTGAATTGGCGAACCCATTTGTCCACTAGCCTCAAGCTAACGTTCCTCTTCTATCATGCCACAGGTTGGCATGCAGCTGAATCCAAGTAGCCTTATTATGTGTGGTCCTTGAGCTCTAGGAAGCGTTCCTGGTCTCTTAGTACTGGCTGGTCTGCACTAGAATGAGAAACGTGCAGGAAGGAAAGCGTGTGTGTTCCGGGGGTTGTGAGCAATGCACCGTTTGGAAGAGCTAGGTGCTGAGTAATGGGCAGTGTAGGGTTTCCCTGGATAAACACCTAGATTGCGACAGCTTGAAAACACCTGGCTATCAGCGTTCTGTTCAATCCTTCATGCCAAAAGTGTCTGCTTTTCTGCCTATCCGTGAGCACACAAAAAATAATATGATCCTACCCCTCCTTCTGGGAACTCACACGTGATGGAATCTATGCCCAGCAGCCAGTGGACTTTAAGTGCAGCCTGAAAAATTACAGGGTTTCCCTTGAAAGCTAGTTATTCCGGAGATACATTGTACACCCAGGCCTCACTCACCGATGACCCTGTAATACTTTGACCACATTCACGACTGCCTGTATTGCAAAGTTTACTCACAAAAGGGTTTAGTTGGTAACTTGAACGTCCAATAAGTACTCAGAAACTGCAGCATAAGAAGCTGTGCTCTCCCTTTGGAGATTGAGGCTTCATGGGAAGTTTATTTTCCACATTGCAATGTCGACACTTGCGGCCTCCGTGTTACCCGATAAACAGTGTAGTTGCCCATCGTCTCTTCACTGCAGAATTGCCTTTTCAGGCAAGTGATTTTCCATGAAACAAACGTTTCCTTTCAATTCCTGCTACGTGCTCCTCCTTCAGCAGTTGTTAGTGAATAGGCCAACCACATGCGACGACTGGCCTCAACCTAACATTCTGTTTTTCTCGTCACAATGGTAGGCAGGCAGCAGGTTCAATGCAGCGTTTTTCAAAGCAGTACTGGAACTGTAGGAGACATTTCTGGTGTCTTAGGAAAGGCGGGTGTGCACTAGGATCCACGATATTCACGAGGGGCTGCCAGTCTCTTCTGGAACTTGTGAGCAACGTTCAGTTGATGACAACTATACGCCAAGAAAGGGCAGTGAAAGGCTTTTTCTGTTAAACCTCTAGAATGTGGTAAGTTGAAACAACTCAAGTATCTCCCTTCTAACGAACCTTGGAGGAACAAAATAGAGGAAGAAACAGCAGGGTCAATGCTCTGTGGTCCCTTTTGAAAGCAAGGCATGAAGGGAAAGTTTATTTACCTCTTTGGGATTTGAAGAGTCGCAGGCTCATTTCTCCCTGAGGAACATTGTAGTTGCACATGTTCTCTGCATAGCACAATTCCCTTTGAGAGGACAAGGGATTTTCCAAGAAAAAAAAACTTGGAGGTTGCCATTCCTTGGTATGTGCTCATCCTTCAGTAATATACAGTGAATTGGCGACCCTATTTGACCACTAGCCTCAAGCAAACGTTCCTCTTGTCTCCTAACACATGTTGGCTTGCAGCGGAATCCATGGAGCCTTATTCAGTGTTGTTCTTGGACTCTAGGAATCATTCCAGGTCTCAATACTGGACGGTCTGCTGTAGGATGAGAAACCTACAAGAAGAAAGGCCTGTGAGTTCGGGGAGTTGTGAGCAATGCACCGTTGGGAACAGCTAGATGACGAGTCATGGGCTGTGAAGGGCCTCTTTCCTTAAACCTCTAGAATGTGGTAAGTTGAATGAACTCAAGGATCTCCCTTCTAAAGCACATTGGAGGTACAAACCAGAGAAAGAAAGAGCAGGGGCAGTGCTCTGTGGTCCCTTTTGAAAATAAGGCATGAAGGGAGACTTTATTTACCTCCTTGGGATTTAGAGAGTTGTGGGCTCAACTCTCCTGAGAAACACTGTAGTTGCACATGTTCTCTTCATAGCACATTTGCCTTTGTGATGACAAGTGAGTTTCTAGGAAAAATCTTGGAGGTTGCTATTCTTTGGTAGGTGCTCATCCTTCGGTAATCTTCAGTGAATTGGCGACGCCATTTGACCACTAGCCTCAAGCTAAGGCTCCTCTTGTATCATCCCACAGGTTGGCATGCAGCAGAATCCATGTAGCCTTATTCAGTGTGGTTCTTGGGCTCTAGGAAACATTCGAAGTCTCCTAGGACTCAGGGGTCTGCACTAGACCCGAAACGTACAAAAAGGACGGCCTGTGTGTTCAAGGATTTGTGAGTAAGGCACCGTTGGGAACAGCTAGATGCCGAGTCAGGGGCAGTGAAAGGCTTCTTTTGTTAAACCTCTAGAATGTGGTACGCTGAAACAACTCAAGTATCTCCCTTCTAAATCACCTTGCAGGTACAAAATAGAGAAAGAAACAGCAGGTTCAATGCTCTGTGGTCCCTTTTGAAAATAAGGCTGGAAGGGAAACTTTATTTACCTCCTTGAGATTTAGAGAGTTGCAGGCTCAGTTCTCCCTGAGAAACACTGTACTTGCACATCTTCCCTTCATAACACAATTGCCTTTGTGATGACGTGAGTTTCTAGGATAGAACCTTGGAGGTTGCCATTCCTTGGTAGTTGCTCATCCCTCGGTAATCTTCAGGGAATGAACCAAACACATGGGACCTCTAGCCTCAAGTTAACGTTCAGGTTTTCTCATGACAGGGGCAGGCATGCCACAGATTCCATGCAGCCTTAGTCCCTGTGGTTCTTGAGCTCTAGGAATCATATCAGTTCTCTTTCGACTCGCTGGTCTGCCCTAGGTTTTGAAACGTACTAAAAGGACCGCCTGTGTCTTCAGGAAGTTGTGAGCAATCTACGGTTGGGAACATCTAGATGCCAAGTGATGGGCAGTGAAGGGCTTCGTTGGTTACACCCCTAGCTTGCGATGGCTGGAAAGCAGCACAGTTTTCAACGTTCCGTGCGTTCCTTCATGCAAAGCGTGTCTGCATTCCTCAGGAAACCTGAGCTGCACTGAAAAACACAATTAGCCTACGATTGCTTCTAGGAACTAAACCGTGAAGTCGGTATACCTCAAGCAGCAACTAGACTTCATGTCCAGTTTCAATAATTACAAGGTTTCCCTTAAATGATAGTTATTCCCGAGAAAAATTGCCACCTAGGCCTCACTAAGCCTTCACCTTGATATCCTTACACCACCATCACGACTCCCAGCATGGCAATGGTTACTAATGTCATGCTCCATTGTGTCCACTGGATGTGCAATAAGAGAGCCAGAAACTCCAGAGGAATATGCTGTTTGGTCCCCCTGGAAATTGAGGCTTCCTGGAAAATTGTATTTTCCTCATTAGAAAGTTGAGAGTTGCAGCCTCAGTGTTACCTGGTAAACTCTGTTGTAGCCCACCTTTTCTTCATCGCACAATGGTATTTGTGAGGACAAGTGATTTTCCAAGAAAGAAACTTGGAGGTTGCCATTCTTTGGTATGTGCTCATCCTTCAGTGATCTACAGTGAATTGGCGAACCCGTTTGACCACTAGCCGCAAGGTAACGTTGCTCTTGAATCATGCCACAGATTGGCATGCAGCTGAATCCATGTAGCCTTATTCAGTGTGGTTCTTGAGCTCTAGGAATCATTCCAGGTCTCAAAGTACTGGTGGGTCTGCACTAGGATGAGAAACGTACAAGAAGAATGGCCTGTGTGTTTGGGGATTTGTGAGCAGTGCACCATTGGGAAGAGCTCGATGCTGAGTCTTGGAAGGTGTAGGGCTTCTTTTGTTAAAGCTCTAGAATCTGGTAAGTTGAAACAACTCAAGTGTCTCCCTTCTAAAGCACCTTGGAGGTACCAATCAGAGAAAGAAACAGCAGGGTCAATGCTCTGTGGTCTCTTTTGAAAATACGGCTCGAAGGAAATCTTTATTTTCTTCATTGGGATCTAGGGAGTTGCGTGCTCAATTCTTCTGAGAAACACTGTAGTTGCACATGTTCTCTTCATAGCACAATTGCCTTTGTGATGACAAGTGAGTTTCTAGGAAGGAAACTTGAGGATTGCCATTCTTTGGTAGGTACTCATTCTTCGGAAATCTTCAGTGAATTGGCGAACCCATTTGTCCACTAGCCTCACGCTAACGTTCCTCTTCTATCATGCCACAGGTTGGCATGCAGCTGAATCCAAGTAGCCTTATTATGTGTGGTCCTTGAGCTCTAGGAAGCGTTCCTGGTCTCTTAGTACTGGCTGGTCTGCACTAGAATGAGAAACGTGCAGGAAGGAAAGCGTGTGTGTTCCGGGGGTTGTGAGCAATGCACCGTTTGGAAGAGCTAGGTGCTGAGTAATGGGCAGTGTAGGGTTTCCCTGGATAAACACCTAGATTGCGACAGCTTGAAAACACCTGGCTATCAGCGTTCTGTTCAATCCTTCATGCCAAAAGTGTCAGCTTTTCTGCCTATCCGTGAGCACACAAAAAATAATATGATCCTACCCCTCCTTCTGGGAACTCACACGTGATGGAATCTACGCCCAGCAGCCAGTGGACTTTAAGTGCAGCCTGAAAAATTACAGGGTTTCCCTTGAAAGCTAGTTATTCCGGAGATACATTGTACACCCAGGCCTCACTCACCGATGACCCTGTAATACTTTGACCACATTCACGACTGCCTGTATTGCAAAGTTTACTCACAAAAGGGTTTAGTTGGTAACTTGAACGTCCAATAAGTACTCAGAAACTGCAGCATAAGAAGCTGTGCTCTCCCTTTGGAGATTGAGGCTTCATGGGAAGTTTATTTTCCACATTGCAATGTCGACACTTGCGGCCTCCGTGTTACCCGATAAACAGTGTAGTTGCCCATCGTCTCTTCACTGCAGAATTGCCTTTTCAGGCAAGTGATTTTCCATGAAACAAACGTTTCCTTTCAATTCCTGCTACGTGCTCCTCCTTCAGCAGTTGTTAGTGTATAGGCCAACCACATGCGACGACTGGCCTCAACCTAACATTCTGTTTTTCTCGTCACAATGGTAGGCAGGCAGCAGGTTCAATGCAGCGTTTTTCAAAGCAGTACTGGAACTGTAGGAGACATTTCTGGTGTCTTAGGAAAGGCGGGTGTGCACTAGGATCCACGATATTCACGAGGGGCTGCCAGTCTCTTCTGGAACTTGTGAGCAACGTTCAGTTGATGACAACTATACGCCAAGAAAGGGCAGTGAAAGGCTTTTTCTGTTAAACCTCTAGAATGTGGTAAGTTGAAACAACTCAAGTATCTCCCTTCTAACGAACCTTGGAGGAACAAAATAGAGGAAGAAACAGCAGGGTCAATGCGCTGTGGTCCCTTTTGAAAGCAAGGCATGAAGGGAAATTTTATTTACCTCTTTGGGATTTGAAGAGTCGCAGGCTCATTTCTCCCTGAGGAACATTGTAGTTGCACATGTTCTCTGCATAGCACAATTCCCTTTGAGAGGACAAGGGATTTTCCAAGAAAAAAAAACTTGGAGGTTGCCATTCCTTGGTATGTGCTCATCCTTCAGTAATATACAGTGAATTGGCGACCCTATTTGACCACTAGCCTCAAGCAAACGTTCCTCTTGTCTCCTAACACATGTTGGCTTGCAGCGGAATCCATGGAGCCTTATTCAGTGTTGTTCTTGGACTCTAGGAATCATTCCAGGTCTCAATACTGGACGGTCTGCTGTAGGATGAGAAACCTACAAGAAGAAAGGCCTGTGAGTTCGGGGAGTTGTGAGCAATGCACCGTTGGGAACAGCTAGATGACGAGTCATGGGCTGTGAAGGGCCTCTTTCCTTAAACCTCTAGAATGTGGTAAGTTGAATGAACTCAAGGATCTCCCTTCTAAAGCACATTGGAGGTACAAACCAGAGAAAGAAAGAGCAGGGGCAGTGCTCTGTGGTCCCTTTTGAAAATAAGGCATGAAGGGAGACTTTATTTACCTCCTTGGGATTTAGAGAGTTGTGGGCTCAACTCTCCTGAGAAACACTGTAGTTGCACATGTTCTCTTCATAGCACATTTGCCTTTGTGATGACAAGTGAGTTTCTAGGAAAAATCTTGGAGGTTGCTATTCTTTGGTAGGTGCTCATCCTTCGGTAATCTTCAGTGAATTGGCGACGCCATTTGACCACTAGCCTCAAGCTAAGGCTCCTCTTGTATCATCCCACAGGTTGGTATGCAGCAGAATCCATGTAGCCTTATTCAGTGTGGTTCTTGGGCTCTAGGAAACATTCGAAGTCTCCTAGGACTCAGGGGTCTGCACTAGACCCGAAACGTACAAAAAGGACGGCCTGTGTGTTCAAGGATTTGTGAGTAAGGCACCGTTGGGAACAGCTAGATGCCGAGTCAGGGGCAGTGAAAGGCTTCTTTTGTTAAACCTCTAGAATGTGGTACGCTGAAACAACTCAAGTATCTCCCTTCTAAATCACCTTGCAGGTACAAAATAGAGAAAGAAACAGCAGGTTCAATGCTCTGTGGTCCCTTTTGAAAATAAGGCTGGAAGGGAAACTTTATTTACCTCCTTGAGATTTAGAGAGTTGCAGGCTCAGTTCTCCCTGAGAAACACTGTACTTGCACATCTTCCCTTCATAACACAATTGCCTTTGTGATGACGTGAGTTTCTAGGATAGAACCTTGGAGGTTGCCATTCCTTGGTAGTTGCTCATCCCTCGGTAATCTTCAGGGAATGAACCAAACACATGGGACCTCTAGCCTCAAGTTAACGTTCAGGTTTTCTCAGGACAGGGGCAGGCATGCCACAGATTCCATGCAGTCTTAGTCCCTGTGGTTCTTGAGCTCTAGGAATCATATCAGTTCTCTTTCGACTCGCTGGTCTGCCCTAGGTTTTGAAACGTACTAAAAGGACCACCTGTGTCTTCGGGAAGTTGTGAGCAATCTACGGTTGGGAACATCTAGATGCCAAGTGATGGGCAGTGAAGGGCTTCGTTGGTTCCACCCCTAGCTTGCGATGGCTGGAAAGCAACACAGTTTTCAACGTTCCGTGCCTCCCTTCATGCAAAGCGTGTCTGCATTCCTCAGGAAACCTGAGCTGCACAGAAAAACACAATTAGCCTACGATTGCTTCTAGGAACTAAACCGTGAAGTCGGTATACCTCAAGCAGCAACTAGACTTCATGTCCAGTTTCAATAATTACAGTGTTTCCCTTAACTGATAGTTATTCCCGAGAAAAATTGCCACCTAGGCCTCACTAAGCCTTCACCTTGATATCCTTACACCACCATCACGACTCCCAGCATGGCAATGGTTACTAATGTCATGCTCCATTGTGTCCACTGGATGTGCAATAAGAGAGCCAGAAACTCCAGAGGAATATGCTGTTTGGTTCCCCTGGAAATTGAGGCTTCCTGGAAAATTGTATTTTCCTCATTAGAAAGTTGAGAGTTGCAGCCTCAGTGTTACCTGGTAAACTCTGTTGTAGCCCACCTTTTCTTCATCGCACAATGGTATTTGTGAGGACAAGTGATTTTCCAAGAAAGAAACTTGGAGGTTGCCATTCTTTGGTATGTGCTCATCCTTCAGGGATCTACAGTGAATTGGCGAACCCGTTTGACCACTAGCCGCAAAGTAACGTTGCTCTTGAATCATGCCACAGGTTGGCATGCAGCTGAATCCATGTAGCCTTATTCAGTGTGGTTCTTGAGCTCTAGGAATCATTCCAGGTCTCAAAGTACTGGTGGGTCGGCACTAGGATGAGAAACGTACAAGAAGAATGGCCTGTGTGTTTGGGGATTTGTGAGCAGTGCACCATTGGGAAGAGCTCGATGCTGAGTCTTGGAAGGTGTAGGGCTTCTTTTGTTAAAGCTCTAGAATCTGGTAAGTTGAAACAACTCAAGTGTCTCCCTTCTAAAGCACCTTGGAGGTACCAATCAGAGAAAGAAACAGCAGGGTCAATGCTCTGTGGTCTCTTTTGAAAATACGGCTCGAAGGAAATCTTTATTTTCTTCATTGGGATCTAGGGAGTTGCGTGCTCAATTCTTCTGAGAAACACTGTAGTTGCACATGTTCTCTTCATAGCACAATTGCCTTTGTGATGACAAATGAGTTTCTAGGAAGGAAACTTGAGGATTGCCATTCTTTGGTAGGTACTCATTCTTTGGAAATCTTCAGTGAATTGGCGAACCCATTTGTCCACTAGCCTCAAGCTAACGTTCCTCTTCTATCATGCCACAGGTTGGCATGCAGCTGAATCCAAGTAGCCTTATTATGTGTGGTCCTTGAGCTCTAGGAAGCGTTCCTGGTCTCTTAGTACTGGCTGGTCTGCACTAGAATGAGAAACGTGCAGGAAGGAAAGCGTGTGTGTTCCGGGGGTTGTGAGCAATGCACCGTTTGGAAGAGCTAGGTGCTGAGTAATGGGCAGTGTAGGGTTTCCCTGGATAAACACCTAGATTGCGACAGCTTGAAAACACCTGGCTATCAGCGTTCTGTTCAATCCTTCATGCCAAAAGTGTCAGCTTTTCTGCCTATCCGTGAGCACACAAAAAATAATATGATCCTACCCCTCCTTCTGGGAACTCACACGTGATGGAATCTACGCCCAGCAGCCAGTGGACTTTAAGTGCAGCCTGAAAAATTACAGGGTTTCCCTTGAAAGCTAGTTATTCCGGAGATACATTGTACACCCAGGCCTCACTCACCGATGACCCTGTAATACTTTGACCACATTCACGACTGCCTGTATTGCAAAGTTTACTCACAAAAGGGTTTAGTTGGTAACTTGAACGTCCAATAAGTACTCAGAAACTGCAGCATAAGAAGCTGTGCTCTCCCTTTGGAGATTGAGGCTTCATGGGAAGTTTATTTTCCACATTGCAATGTCGACACTTGCGGCCTCCGTGTTACCCGATAAACAGTGTAGTTGCCCATCGTCTCTTCACTGCAGAATTGCCTTTTCAGGCAAGTGATTTTCCATGAAACAAAGGTTTCCTTTCAATTCCTGCTACGTGCTTCTCCTTCAGCAGTTGTTAGTGAATAGGCCAACCACATGCGACGACTGGCCTCAACCTAACGTTCTGTTTTTCTCGTCACAATGGTAGGCAGGCAGCAGGTTCAGTGCAGCGTTTGGCAAAGCAGTACTGGAACTGTAGGAGACATTTCTGGTGTCTTAGGAAAGGCGGGTGTGCACTAGGATCCACGATATTCACGAGGGGCTGCCAGTCTCTTCTGGAACTTGTGAGCAACGTTCAGTTGATGACAACTATACGCCAAGAAAGGGCAGTGAAAGGCTTTTTCTGTTAAACCTCTAGAATGTGGTAAGTTGAAACAACTCAAGTATCTCCCTTCTAACGAACCTTGGAGGAACAAAATAGAGGAAGAAACAGCAGGGTCAATGCTCTGTGGTCCCTTTTGAAAGCAAGGCATGAAGGGAAAGTTTATTTAACTCTTTGGGATTTGAAGAGTCGCAGGCTCAATTCTCCCTGAGAAACATTGTAGTTGCACATGTTCTCTGCATAGCACAATTCCCTTTGTGAGGACAAGGGATTTTCCAAGAAAAAAAAAACTTGGAGGTTGCCATTCCTTGGTATGTGCTCATCCTTCAGTAATATACAGTGAATTGGCGACCCTATTTGACCACTAGCCTCAAGCAAACGTTCCTCTTGTCTCATAACACACGTTGGCGTGCAGCGGAATCCATGTAGCCTTATTCAGTGTTGTTCTTGGACTCTAGGAATCATTCCAGGTCTCAATACTGGCCGGTCTGCAGTAGGATGAGAAACCTACAAGAAGAAAGGCCTGTGAGTTCGGGGAGTTGTGAGCAATGCACCGTTGGGAACAGCTAGATGACGAGCCATGGGCTGTGAAGGGCCTCTTTCCTTAAACCTCTAGAATGTGGTAAGTTGAATGAACTCAAGGATCTCCCTTCTAAAGCACATTGGAGGTACAAACCAGAGAAAGAAAGAGCAGGGGCAGTGCTCTGTGGTCCCTTTTGAAGATAAGGCATGAAGGGAGACTTTATTTACCTCCTTGGGATTTAGAGAGTTGTGGGCTCAACTCTCCTGAGAAACACTGTAGTTGCACATGTTCTCTTCATAGCACATTTGCCTTTGTGATGACAAGTGAGTTTCTAGGAAAAATCTTGGAGGTTGCCATTCTTTGGTAGGTGCTCATCCTTCGGTAATCTTCAGTGAATTGGCGACGCCATTTGACCACTAGCCTCAAGCTAAGGCTCCTCTTGTATCATCCCACAGGTTGGCATGCAGCAGAATCCATGTAGCCTTATTCAGTGTGGTTCTTGGGCACTAGGAAACATTCGAAGTCTCCTAGGACTCAGGGGTCTGCACTAGACCCGAAACGTACAAAAAGGACGGCCTGTGTGTTCAAGGATTTGTGAGTAAGGCACCGTTGGGAACAGCTAGATGCCGAGTCAGGGGCAGTGAAAGGCTTCTTTTGTTAAACCTCTAGAATGTGGTACGCTGAAACAACTCAAGTATCTCCCTTCTAAATCATCTTGCAGGTACAAAATAGAGAAAGAAACAGCAGGTTCAATGCTCTGTGGTCCCTTTTGAAAGTAAGGCTGGAAGGGAAACTTTATTTACCTCCTTGAGATTTAGAGAGTTGCAGGCTCAATTCTCCCTGAGAAACACTGTACTTGCACATCTTCCCTTCATAACACAATTGCCTTTGTGATGACGTGAGTTTCTAGGATAGAACCTTGGAGGTTGCCATTCCTTGGTAGTTGCTCATCCCTCGGTAATCTTCAGGGAATGAACCAAACACATGGGACCTCTAGCCTCAAGTTAACGTTCAGGTTTTCTCATGACAGGGGCAGGCATGCCACAGATTCCATGCAGCCTTAGTCCCTGTGGTTCTTGAACTCTAGGAATCATATCAGTTCTCTTTCGACTCGCTGGTCTGCCCTAGGTTTTGAAACGTACTAAAAGGACCGCCTGTGTCTTCGCGAAGTTGTGAGCAATCTACGGTTGGGAACATCTAGATGCCAAGTGATGGGCAGTGAAGGGCTTCGTTGGTTCCACCCCTAGCTTGCGATGGCTGGAAAGCAACACAGTTATCAACGTTCCGTGCCTTCCTTCATGCAAAGCGTGTCTGCATTCCTCAGGAAACCTGAGCTGCACTGAAAAACACAATTAGCCTACGATTGCTTCTAGGAACTAAACCGTGAAGTCGGTATACCTCAAGCAGCAACTAGACTTCATGTCCAGTTTCAATAATTACAGGGTTTCCCTTAACTGATAGTTATTCCCGAGAAAAATTGCCACCTAGGCCTCACTAAGCCTTCACCTTGATATCCTTACACCACCATCACGACTCCCAGCATGGCAATGGTTACTAATGTCATGCTCCATTGTGTCCACTGGATGTGCAATAAGAGAGCCAGAAACTCCAGAGGAATATGCTGTTTGGTCCCCCTGGAAATTGAGGCTTCCTGGAAAATTGTATTTTCCTCATTAGAAAGTTGAGAGTTGCAGCCTCAGTGTTACCTGGTAAACTCTGTTGTAGCCCACCTTTTCTTCATCGCACAATGGTATTTGTGAGGACAAGTGATTTTCCAAGAAAGAAACTTGGAGGTTGCCATTCTTTGGTATGTGCTCATCCTTCAGTGATCTACAGTGAATTGGCGAACCCGTTTGACCACTAGCCGCAAGGTAACGTTGCTCTTGAATCATGCCACAGGTTGGCATGCAGCTGAATCCATGTAGCCTTATTCAGTGTGGTTCTTGAGCTCTAGGAATCATTCCAGGTCTCAAAGTACTGGTGGGTCTGCACTAGGATGAGAAACGTACAAGAAGAATGGCCTGTGTGTTTGGGGATTTGTGAGCAGTGCACCATTGGGAGGAGCTCGATACTGAGTCTTGGAAGGTGTAGGGCTTCTTTTGTTAAAGCTCTAGAATCTGGTAAGTTGAAACAACTCAAGTGTCTCCCTTCTAAAGCACCTTGGAGGTACCAATCAGAGAAAGAAACAGCAGGGTCAATGCTCTGTGGTCTCTTTTGAAAATACGGCTCGAAGGAAATCTTTATTTTCTTCATTGGGATCTAGGGAGTTGCGTGCTCAATTCTTCTGAGAAACACTGTAGTTGCACATGTTCTCTTCATAGCACAATTGCCTTTGTGATGACAAGTGAGTTTCTAGGAAGGAAACTTGAGGATTGCCATTCTTTGGTAGGTACTCATTCTTCGGAAATCTTCAGTCAATTGGCGAACCCATTTGTCCACTAGCCTCAAGCTAACGTTCCTCTTCTATCATGAAACAGGTTGGCATGCAGCTGAATCCAAGTAGCCTTATTATGTGTGGTCCTTGAGCTCTAGGAAGCGTTCCTGGTCTCTTAGTACTGGCTGGTCTGCACTAGAATGAGAAACGTGCAGGAAGGAAAGCGTGTGTGTTCCGGGGGTTGTGAGCAATGCACCGTTTGGAAGAGCTAGGTGCTGAGTAATGGGCAGTGTAGGGTTTCCCTGGATAAACACCTAGATTGCGACAGCTTGAAAACACCTAGCTATCAGCGTTCTGTTCAATCCTTCATGCCAAAAGTGTCTGCTTTTCTGCCTATCCGTGAGCACACAAAAAATAATATGATCCTAACCCTCCTTCTGGGAACTCACACGTGATGGAATCTACGCCCAGCAGCCAGTGGACTTTAAGTGCAGCCTGAAAAATTACAGGGTTTCCCTTGAAAGCTAGTTATTCCGGAGATACATTGTACACCCAGGCCTCATTCACCGATGACCCTGTAATACTTTGACCACATTCACGACTGCCTGTATTGCAAAGTATACTCACAAAAGGGTTTAGTTGGTAACTTGAACGTCCAATAAGTACTCAGAAACTGCAGCATAAGAAGCTGTGCTCTCCCTTTGGAGATTGAGGCTTCATGGGAAGTTTATTTTCCACATTGGAATGTCGACACTTGCGGCCTCCGTGTTACCCGATAAACAGTGTAGTTGCCCATCGTCTCTTCACTGCAGAATTGCCTTTTCAGGCAAGTGATTTTCCATGAAACAAACGTTTCCTTTCAATTCCTGCTACGTGCTCCTCCTTCAGCAGTTGTTAGTGAATAGGCCAACCACATGCGACGACTGGCCTCAACCTAACGTTCTGTTTTTCTCGTCACAATGGTAGGCAGGCAGCAGGTTCAATGCAGCGTTTGGCAAAGCAGTACTGGAACTGTAGGAGACATTTCTGGTGTCTTAGGAAAGGCGGGTGTGCACTAGGATCCACGATATTCACGAGGGGCTGCCAGTCTCTTCTGGAACTTGTGAGCAACGTTCAGTTGATGACAACTCTACGCCAAGAAAGGGCAGTGAAAGGCTTTTTCTGTTAAACCTCTAGAATGTGGTAAGTTGAAACAACTCAAGTATCTCCCTTCTAACGAACCTTGGAGGAACAAAATAGAGGAAGAAACAGCAGGGTCAATGCTCTGTGGTCCCTTTTGAAAGCAAGGCATGAAGGGAAAGTTTATTTAACTCTTTGGGATTTGAAGAGTCGCAGGCTCAATTCTCCCTGAGAAACATTGTAGTTGCACATGTTCTCTGCATAGCACAATTCCCTTTGTGAGGACAAGGGATTTTCCAAGAAAAAAAAAACTTGGAGGTTGCCATTCCTTGGTATGTGCTCATCCTTCAGTAATATACAGTGAATTGGCGACCCTATTTGACCACTAGCCTCAAGCAAACGTTCCTCTTGTCTCATAACACACGTTGGCGTGCAGCGGAATCCATGGAGCCTTATTCAGTGTTGTTCTTGGACTCTAGGAATCATTCCAGGTCTCAATACTGGCCGGTCTGCAGTAGGATGAGAAACCTACAAGAAGAAAGGCCTGTGAGTTCGGGGAGTTGTGAGCAATGCACCGTTGGGAACAGCTAGATGACGAGTCATGGGCTGTGAAGGGCCTCTTTCCTTAAACCTCTTGAATGTGGTAAGTTGAATGAACTCAAGGATCTCCCTTCTAAAGCACATTGGAGGTACAAACCAGAGAAAGAAAGAGCAGGGGCAGTGCTCTGTGGTCCCTTTTGAAAATAAGGCATGAAGGGAGACTTTATTTACCTCCTTGGGATTTAGAGAGTTGTGGGCTCAACTCTCCTGAGAAACACTGTAGTTGCACATGTTCTCTTCATAGCACATTTGCCTTTGTGATGACAAGTGAGTTTCTAGGAAAAATCTTGGAGGTTGCCATTCTTTGGTAGGTGCTCATCCTTCGGTAATCTTCAGTGAATTGGCGACGCCATTTGACCACTAGCCTCAAGCTAAGGCTCCTCTTGTATCATCCCACAGGTTGGCATGCAGCAGAATCCATGTAGCCTTATTCAGTGTGGTTCTTGGGCACTAGGAAACATTCGAAGTCTCCTAGGACTCAGGGGTCTGCACTAGACCCGAAACGTACAAAAAGGACGGCCTGTGTGTTCAAGGATTTGTGAGTAAGGCACCGTTGGGAACAGCTAGATGCCGAGTCAGGGGCAGTGAAAGGCTTCTTTTGTTAAACCTCTAGAATGTGGTACGCTGAAACAACTCAAGTATCTCCCTTCTAAATCACCTTGCAGGTACAAAATAGAGAAAGAAACAGCAGGTTCAATGCTCTGTGGTCCCTTTTGAAAATAAGGCTGGAAGGGAAACTTTATTTACCTCCTTGAGATTTAGAGAGTTGCAGGCTCAATTCTCCCTGAGAAACACTGTACTTGCACATCTTCCCTTCATAACACAATTGCCTTTGTGATGACGTGAGTTTCTAGGATAGAACCTTGGAGTTTGCCATTCCTTGGTAGTTGCTCATCCCTCGGTAATCTTCAGGGAATGAACCAAACACATGGGACCTCTAGCCTCAAGTTAACGTTCAGGTTTTCTCATGACAGGGGCAGGCATGCCACAGATTCCATGCAGCCTTAGTCCCTGTGGTTCTTGAACTCTAGGAATCATATCAGTTCTCTTTCGACTCGCTGGTCTGCCCTAGGTTTTGAAACGTACTAAAAGGACCGCCTGTGTCTTCGCGAAGTTGTGAGCAATCTACGGTTGGGAACATCTAGATGCCAAGTGATGGGCAGTGAAGGGCTTCGTTGGTTCCACCCCTAGCTTGCGATGGCTGGAAAGCAACACAGTTATCAACGTTCCGTGCCTTCCTTCATGCAAAGCGTGTCTGCATTCCTCAGGAAACCTGAGCTGCACTGAAAAACACAATTAGCCTACGATTGCTTCTAGGAACTAAACCGTGAAGTCGGTATACCTCAAGCAGCAACTAGACTTCATGTCCAGTTTCAATAATTACAGGGTTTCCCTTAACTGATAGTTATTCCCGAGAAAAATTGCCACCTAGGCCTCACTAAGCCTTCACCTTGATATCCTTACACCACCATCACGACTCCCAGCATGGCAATGGTTACTAATGTCATGCTCCATTGTGTCCACTGGATGTGCAAAAAGAGAGCCAGAAACTCCAGAGGAATATGCTGTTTGGTCCCCCTGGAAATTGAGGCTTCCTGGAAAATTGTATTTTCCTCATTAGAAAGTTGAGAGTTGCAGCCTCAGTGTTACCTGGTAAACTCTGTTGTAGCCCACCTTTTCTTCATCGCACAATGGTATTTGTGAGGACAAGTGATTTTCCAAGAAAGAAACTTGGAGGTTGCCATTCTTTGGTATGTGCTCATCCTTCAGTGATCTACAGTGAATTGGCGAACCCGTTTGACCACTAGCCGCAAGGTAACGTTGCTCTTGAATCATGCCACAGGTTGGCATGCAGCTGAATCCATGTAGCCTTATTCAGTGTGGTTCTTGAGCTCTAGGAATCATTCCAGGTCTCAAAGTACTGGTGGGTCTGCACTAGGATGAGAAACGTACAAGAAGAATGGCCTGTGTGTTTGGGGATTTGTGAGCAGTGCACCATTGGGAAGAGCTCGATGCTGAGTCTTGGAAGGTGTAGGGCTTCTTTTGTTAAAGCTCTAGAATCTGGTAAGTTGAAACAACTCAAGTGTCTCCCTTCTAAAGCACCTTGGAGGTACCAATCAGAGAAAGAAACAGCAGGGTCAATGCTCTGTGGTCTCTTTTGAAAATACGGCTCGAAGGAAATCTTTATTTTCTTCATTGGGATCTAGGGAGTTGCGTGCTCAATTCTTCTGAGAAGCACTGTAGTTGCACATGTTCTCTTCATAGCACAATTGCCTTTGTGATTACAAGTGAGTTTCTAGGAAGGAAACTTGAGGATTGCCATTCTTTGGTAGGTACTCATTCTTCGGAAATTTTCAGTGAATTGGCGAACCCATTTGCCCACTAGCCTCAAGCTAACGTTCCTCTTCTATCATGCCACAGGTTGGCATGCAGCTGAATCCAAGTAGCCTTATTATGTGTGGTCCTTGAGCTCTAGGAAGCGTTCCTGGTCTCTTAGTACTGGCTGGTCTGCACTAGAATGAGAAACGTGCAGGAAGGAAAGCGTGTGTGTTCCGGGGGTTGTGAGCAATGCACCGTTTGGAAGAGCTAGGTGCTGAGTAATGGGCAGTGTAGGGTTTCCCTGGATAAACACCTAGATTGCGACAGCTTGAAAACACCTGGCTATCAGCGTTCTGTTCAATCCTTCATGCCAAAAGTGTCTGCTTTTCAGCCTATCCGTGAGCACACAAAAAATAATATGATCCTACCCCTCCTTCTGGGAACTCACACGTGATGGAATCTACGCCCAGCAGCCAGTGGACTTTAAGTGCAGCCTGAAAAATTACAGGGTTTCCCTTGAAAGCTAGTTATTACGGAGATACATTGTACACCCAGGCCTCACTCACCGATGACCCTGTAATACTTTGACCACATTCACGACTGCCTGTATTGCAAAGTTTACTCACAAAAGGGTTTAGTTGGTAACTTGAACGTCCAATAAGTACTCAGAAACTGCAGCATAAGAAGTTGTACTCTCCCTTTGGAGATTGAGGCTTCATGGGAAGTTTATTTTCCACGTTGGAATGTCGACACTTGCGGCCTCCGTGTTACCCGATAAACAGTGTAGTTGCCCATCGTCTCTTCACTGCAGAATTGCCTTTTCAGGCAAGTGATTTTCCATGAAACAAAGGTTTCCTTTCAATTCCTGCTACGTGCTTCTCCTTCAGCAGTTGTTAGTGAATAGGCCAACCACATGCGACGACTGGCCTCAACCTAACGTTCTGTTTTTCTCGTCACAATGGTAGGCAGGCAGCAGGTTCAGTGCAGCGTTTGGCAAAGCAGTACTGGAACTGTAGGAGACATTTCTGGTGTCTTAGGAAAGGCGGGTGTGCACTAGGATCCACGATATTCACGAGGGGCTGCCAGTCTCTTCTGGAACTTGTGAGCAACGTTCAGTTGATGACAACTATACGCCAAGAAAGGGCAGTGAAAGGCTTTTTCTGTTAAACCTCTAGAATGTGGTAAGTTGAAACAACTCAAGTATCTCCCTTCTAACGAACCTTGGAGGAACAAAATAGAGGAAGAAACAGCAGGGTCAATGCTCTGTGGTCCCTTTTGAAAGCAAGGCATGAAGGGAAAGTTTATTTAACTCTTTGGGATTTGAAGAGTCGCAGGCTCAATTCTCCCTGAGAAACATTGTAGTTGCACATGTTCTCTGCATAGCACAATTCCCTTTGTGAGGACAAGGGATTTTCCAAGAAAAAAAAAACTTGGAGGTTGCCATTCCTTGGTATGTGCTCATCCTTCAGTAATATACAGTGAATTGGCGACCCTATTTGACCACTAGCCTCAAGCAAACGTTCCTCTTGTCTCATAACACACGTTGGCGTGCAGCGGAATCCATGTAGCCTTATTCAGTGTTGTTCTTGGACTCTAGGAATCATTCCAGGTCTCAATACTGGCCGGTCTGCAGTAGGATGAGAAACCTACAAGAAGAAAGGCCTGTGAGTTCGGGGAGTTGTGAGCAATGCACCGTTGGGAACAGCTAGATGACGAGTCATGGGCTGTGAAGGGCCTCTTTCCTTAAACCTCTTGAATGTGGTAAGTTGAATGAACTCAAGGATCTCCCTTCTAAAGCACATTGGAGGTACAAACCAGAGAAAGAAAGAGCAGGGGCAGTGCTCTGTGGTCCCTTTTGAAAATAAGGCATGAAGGGAGACTTTATTTACCTCCTTGGGATTTAGAGAGTTGTGGGCTCAACTCTCCTGAGAAACACTGTAGTTGCACATGTTCTCTTCATAGCACATTTGCCTTTGTGATGACAAGTGAGTTTCTAGGAAAAATCTTGGAGGTTGCCATTCTTTGGTAGGTGCTCATCCTTCGGTAATCTTCAGTGAATTGGCGACGCCATTTGACCACTAGCCTCAAGCTAAGGCTCCTCTTGTATCATCCCACAGGTTGGCATGCAGCAGAATCCATGTAGCCTTATTCAGTGTGGTTCTTGGGCTCTAGGAAACATTCGAAGTCTCCTAGGACTCAGGGGTCTGCACTAGACCCGAAACGTACAAAAAGGACGGCCTGTGTGTTCAAGGATTTGTGAGTAAGGCACCGTTGGGAACAGCTAGATGCCGAGTCAGGGGCAGTGAAAGGCTTCTTTTGTTAAACCTCTAGAATGTGGTACGCTGAAACAACTCAAGTATCTCCCTTCTAAATCACCTTGCAGGTACAAAATAGAGAAAGAAACAGCAGGTTCAATGCTCTGTGGTCCCTTTTGAAAATAAGGCTGGAAGGGAAACTTTATTTACCTCCTTGAGATTTAGAGAGTTGCAGGCTCCATTCTCCCTGAGAAACACTGTACTTGCACATCTTCCCTTCATAACACAATTGCCTTTGTGATGACGTGAGTTTCTAGGATAGAACCTTGGAGGTTGCCATTCCTTGGTAGTTGCTCATCCCTCGGTAATCTTCAGGGAATGAACCAAACACATGGGACCTCTAGCCTCAAGTTAACGTTCAGGTTTTCTCATGACAGGGGCAGGCATGCCACAGATTCCATGCAGCCTTAGTCCCTGTGGTTCTTGAACTCTAGGAATCATATCAGTGCTCTTTTGACTCGCTGGTCTGCCCTAGGTTTTGAAACGTACTAAAAGGACCGCCTGTGTCTTCGCGAAGTTGTGAGCAATCTACGGTTGGGAACATCTAGATGCCAAGTGATGGGCAGTGAAGGGCTTCGTTGGTTACACCCCTAGCCTGCAATGGCTGGAAAGCAACACAGTTATCAACGTTCCGTGCCTTCCTTCATGCAAAGCGTGTCTGCATTCCTCAGGAAACCTGAGCTGCACTGAAAAACACAATTAGCCTACGATTGCTTCTAGGAACTAAACCGTGAAGTCGGTATACCTCAAGCAGCAACTAGACTTCATGTCCAGTTTCAATAATTACAGGGTTTCCCTTAACTGATAGTTATTCCCGAGAAAAATTGCCACCTAGGCCTCACTAAGCCTTCACCTTGATATCCTTACACCACCATCACGACTCCCAGCATGGCAATGGTTACTAATGTCATGCTCCATTGTGTCCACTGGATGTGCAATAAGAGAGCCAGAAACTCCAGAGGAATATGCTGTTTGGTCCCCCTGGAAATTGAGGCTTCCTGGAAAATTGTATTTTCCTCATTAGAAAGTTGAGAGTTGCAGCCTCAGTGTTACCTGGTAAACTCTGTTGTAGCCCACCTTTTCTTCATCGCACAATGGTATTTGTGAGGACAAGTGATTTTCCAAGAAAGAAACTTGGAGGTTGCCATTCTTTGGTATGTGCTCATCCTTCAGTGATCTACAGTGAATTGGCGAACCCGTTTGACCACTAGCCGCAAGGTAACGTTGCTCTTGAATCATGCCACAGGTTGGCATGCAGCTGAATCCATGTAGCCTTATTCAGTGTGGTTCTTGAGCTCTAGGAATCATTCCAGGTCTCAAAGTACTGGTGGGTCTGCACTAGGATGAGAAACGTACAAGAAGAATGGCCTGTGTGTTTGGGGATTTGTGAGCAGTGCACCATTGGGAGGAGCTCGATACTGAGTCTTGGAAGGTGTAGGGCTTCTTTTGTTAAAGCTCTAGAATCTGGTAAGTTGAAACAACTCAAGTGTCTCCCTTCTAAAGCACCTTGGAGGTACCAATCAGAGAAAGAAACAGCAGGGTCAATGCTCTGTGGTCTCTTTTGAAAATACGGCTCGAAGGAAATCTTTATTTTCTTCATTGGGATCTAGGGAGTTGCGTGCTCAATTCTTCTGAGAAGCACTGTAGTTGCACATGTTCTCTTCATAGCACAATTGCCTTTGTGATGACAAGTGAGTTTCTAGGAAGGAAACTTGAGGATTGCCATTCTTTGGTAGGTACTCATTCTTCGGAAATCTTCAGTCAATTGGCGAACCCATTTGTCCACTAGCCTCAAGCTAACGTTCCTCTTCTATCATGAAACAGGTTGGCATGCAGCTGAATCCAAGTAGCCTTATTATGTGTGGTCCTTGAGCTCTAGGAAGCGTTCCTGGTCTCTTAGTACTGGCTGGTCTGCACTAGAATGAGAAACGTGCAGGAAGGAAAGCGTGTGTGTTCCGGGGGTTGTGAGCAATGCACCGTTTGGAAGAGCTAGGTGCTGAGTAATGGGCAGTGTAGGGTTTCCCTGGATAAACACCTAGATTGCGACAGCTTGAAAACACCTAGCTATCAGCGTTCTGTTCAATCCTTCATGCCAAAAGTGTCTGCTTTTCTGCCTATCCGTGAGCACACAAAAAATAATATGATCCTACCCCTCCTTCTGGGAACTCACACGTGATGGAATCTACGCCCAGCAGCCAGTGGACTTTAAGTGCAGCCTGAAAAATTACAGGGTTTCCCTTGAAAGCTAGTTATTCCGGAGATACATTGTACACCCAGGCCTCATTCACCGATGACCCTGTAATACTTTGACCACATTCACGACTGCCTGTATTGCAAAGTATACTCACAAAAGGGTTTAGTTGGTAACTTGAACGTCCAATAAGTACTCAGAAACTGCAGCATAAGAAGCTGTGCTCTCCCTTTGGAGATTGAGGCTTCATGGGAAGTTTATTTTCCACATTGGAATGTCGACACTTGCGGCCTCCGTGTTACCCGATAAACAGTGTAGTTGCCCATCGTCTCTTCACTGCAGAATTGCCTTTTCAGGCAAGAGATTTTCCATGAAACAAACGTTTCCTTTCAATTCCTGCTAAGTGCTCCTCCTTCAGCAGTTGTTAGTGAATAGGCCAACCACATGCGACGACTGGCCTCAACCTAACGTTCTGTTTTTCTCGTCACAATGGTAGGCAGGCAGCAGGTTCAATGCAACGTTTGGCAAAGCAGTACTGGAACTGTAGGAGACATTTCTGGTGTCTTAGGAAAGGCGGGTGTGCACTAGGATCCATGATATTCACGAGGGGCTGCCAGTCTCTTCTGGAACTTGTGAGCAACGTTCAGTTGATGACAACTATACGCCAAGAAAGGGCAGTGAAAGGATTATTCTGTTAAACCTCTAGAATGTGGTAAGTTGAAACAACTCAAGTATCTCCCTTCTAACGAACCTTGGAGGAACAAAATAGAGGAAGAAACAGCAGGGTCAATGCTCTGTGGTCCCTTTTGAAAGCAAGGCATGAAGGGAAAGTTTATTTACCTCTTTGGGATTTGAAGAGTCGCAGGCTCAATTCTCCCTGAGAAACATTGTAGTTGCACATGTTCTCTGCATAGCACAATTCCCTTTGTGAGGACAAGGGATTTTCCAAGAAAAAAAAACTTGGAGGTTGCCATTCCTTGGTATGTGCTCATCCTTCAGTAATATACAGTGAATTGGCGACCCTATTTGACCTCTAGCCTCAAGCAAACGTTCCTCTTGTCTCCTAACACACGTTGGCGTGCTGCAGAATCCATGGAGCCTTATTCAGTGTTGTTCTTGGACTCTAGGAATCATTCCAGGTCTCAATACTGGCCGGTCTGCAGTAGGATGAGAAACCTACAAGAAGAAAGGCCTGTGAGTTCGGGGAGTTGTGAGCAATGCACCGTTGGGAACAGCTAGATGACGAGTCATGGGCTGTGAAGGGCCTCTTTCCTTAAACCTCTTGAATGTTGTAAGTTGAATGAACTCAAGGATCTCCCTTCTAAAGCACATTGGAGGTACAAACCAGAGAAAGAAAGAGCAGGGGCAGTGCTCTGTGGTCCCTTTTGAAAATAAGGCATGAAGGGAGACTTTATTTACCTCCTTGGGATTTAGAGAGTTGTGGGCTCAACTCTCCTGAGAAACACTGTAGTTGCACATGTTCTCTTCATAGCACATTTGCCTTTGTGATGACAAGTGAGTTTCTAGGAAAAATCTTGGAGGTTGCCATTCTTTGGTAGGTGCTCATCCTTCGGTAATCTTCAGTGAATTGGCGACGCCATTTGACCACTAGCCTCAAGCTAAGGCTCCTCTTGTATCATCCCACAGGTTGGCATGCAGCAGAATCCATGTAGCCTTATTCAGTGTGGTTCTTGGGCACTAGGAAACATTCGAAGTCTCCTAGGACTCAGGGGTCTGCACTAGACCCGAAACGTACAAAAAGGACGGCCTGTGTGTTCAAGGATTTGTGAGTAAGGCACCGTTGGGAACAGCTAGATGCCGAGTCAGGGGCAGTGAAAGGCTTCTTTTGTTAAACCTCTAGAATGTGGTACGCTGAAACAACTCAAGTATCTCCCTTCTAAATCACCTTGCAGGTACAAAATAGAGAAAGAAACAGCAGGTTCAATGCTCTGTGGTCCCTTTTGAAAATAAGGCTGGAAGGGAAACTTTATTTACCTCCTTGAGATTTAGAGAGTTGCAGGCTCAATTCTCCCTGAGAAACACTGTACTTGCACATCTTCCCTTCATAACACAATTGCCTTTGTGATGACGTGAGTTTCTAGGATAGAACCTTGGAGTTTGCCATTCCTTGGTAGTTGCTCATCCCTCGGTAATCTTCAGGGAATGAACCAAACACATGGGACCTCTAGCCTCAAGTTAACGTTCAGGTTTTCTCATGACAGGGGCAGGCATGCCACAGATTCCATGCAGCCTTAGTCCCTGTGGTTCTTGAACTCTAGGAATCATATCAGTTCTCTTTCGACTCGCTGGTCTGCCCTAGGTTTTGAAACGTACTAAAAGGACCGCCTGTGTCTTCGCGAAGTTGTGAGCAATCTACGGTTGGGAACATCTAGATGCCAAGTGATGGGCAGTGAAGGGCTTCGTTGGTTCCACCCCTAGCTTGCGATGGCTGGAAAGCAACACAGTTATCAACGTTCCGTGCCTTCCTTCATGCAAAGCGTGTCTGCATTCCTCAGGAAACCTGAGCTGCACTGAAAAACACAATTAGCCTACGATTGCTTCTAGGAACTAAACCGTGAAGTCGGTATACCTCAAGCAGCAACTAGACTTCATGTCCAGTTTCAATAATTACAGGGTTTCCCTTAACTGATAGTTATTCCCGAGAAAAATTGCCACCTAGGCCTCACTAAGCCTTCACCTTGATATCCTTACACCACCATCACGACTCCCAGCATGGCAATGGTTACTAATGTCATGCTCCATTGTGTCCACTGGATGTGCAATAAGAGAGCCAGAAACTCCAGAGGAATATGCTGTTTGGTCCCCCTGGAAATTGAGGCTTCCTGGAAAATTGTATTTTCCTCATTAGAAAGTTGAGAGTTGCAGACTCAGTGTTACCTGGTAAACTCTGTTGTAGCCCACCTTTTCTTCATCGCACAATGGTATTTGTGAGGACAAGTGATTTTCCAAGAAAGAAACTTGGAGGTTGCCATTCTTTGGTATGTGCTCATCCTTCAGTGATCTACAGTGAATTGGCGAACCCGTTTGACCACTAGCCGCAAGGTAACGTTGCTCTTGAATCATGCCACAGGTTGGCATGCAGCTGAATCCATGTAGCCTTATTCAGTGTGGTTCTTGAGCTCTAGGAATCATTCCAGGTCTCAAAGTACTGGTGGGTCTGCACTAGGATGAGAAACGTACAAGAAGAATGGCCTGTGTGTTTGGGGATTTGTGAGCAGTGCACCATTGGGAAGAGCTCGATGCTGAGTCTTGGAAGGTGTAGGGCTTCTTTTGTTAAAGCTCTAGAATCTGGTAAGTTGAAACAACTCAAGTGTCTCCCTTCTAAAGCACCTTGGAGGTACCAATCAGAGAAAGAAACAGCAGGGTCAATGCTCTGTGGTCTCTTTTGAAAATACGGCTCGAAGGAAATCTTTATTTTCTTCATTGGGATCTAGGGAGTTGCGTGCTCAATTCTTCTGAGAAACACTGTAGTTGCACATGTTCTCTACATAGCACAATTGCCTTTGTGATGACAAGTGAATTTCTAGGAAGGAAACTTGAGGATTGCCATTCTTTGGTAGGTACTCATTCTTCGGAAATCTTCAGTGAATTGGCGAACCCATTTGTCCACTAGCCTCAAGCTAACGTTCCTCTTCTATCATGCCACAGGTTGGCATGCAGCTGAATCCAAGTAGCCTTATTATGTGTGGTCCTTGAGCTCTAGGAAGCGTTCCTGGTCTCTTAGTACTGGCTGGTCTGCACTAGAATGAGAAACGTGCAGGAAGGAAAGCGTGTGTGTTCCGGGGGTTGTGAGCAATGCACCGTTTGGAAGAGCTAGGTGCTGAGTAATGGGCAGTGTAGGGTTTCCCTGGATAAACACCTAGATTGCGACAGCTTGAAAACACCCGGCTATCAGCGTTCTGTTCAATCCTTCATGCCAAAAGTGTCTGCTTTTCTGCCTATCCGTGAGCACACAAAAAATAATATGATCCTACCCCTCCTTCTGGGAACTCACACGTGATGGAATCTACGCCCAGCAGCCAGTGGACTTTAAGTGCAGCCTGAAAAATTACAGGGTTTCCCTTGAAAGCTAGTTATTCCGGAGATACATTGTACACCCAGGCCTCACTCACCGATGACCCTGTAATACTTTGACCACATTCACGACTGCCTGTATTGCAAAGTTTACTCACAAAAGGGTTTAGTTGGTAACTTGAACGTCCAATAAGTACTCAGAAACTGCAGCATAAGAAGCTGTGCTCTCCCTTTGGAGATTGAGGCTTCATGGGAAGTTTATTTTCCACATTGCAATGTCGACACTTGCGGCCTCCGTGTTACCCGATAAACAGTGTAGTTGCCCATCGTCTCTTCACTGCAGAATTGCCTTTTCAGGCAAGTGATTTTCCATGAAACAAACGTTTCCTTTCAATTCCTGCTACGTGTTCCTCCTTCAGCAGTTGTTAGTGAATAGGCCAACCACATGCGACGACTGGCCTCAACCTAACGTTCTGTTTTTCTCGTCACAATGGTAGGCAGGCAGCAGGTTCAATGCAGCGTTTGGCAAAGCAGTACTGGAACTGTAGGAGACATTTCTGGTGTCTTAGGAAAGGCGGGTGTGCACTAGGATCCACGATATTCACGAGGGGCTGCCAGTCTCTTCTGGAACTTGTGAGCAACGTTCAGTTGATGACAACTATACGCCAAGAAAGGGCAGTGAAAGGATTTTTCTGTTAAACCTCTAGAATGTGGTAAGTTGAAACAACTCAACTATCTCCCTTCTAACGAACCTTGGAGGAACAAAATAGAGGAAGAATTAGCAGGGTCAATGCTCTGTGGTCCCGTTTGAAAGCAAGGCATGAAGGGAAAGTTTATTTACCTCTTTGGGATTTGAAGAGTTGCAGGCTCAATTCTCCCAGAGGAACATTGTAGTTGCACATGTTCTCTGCATAGCACAATTCCCTTAGAGAGGACAAGGGATTTTCCAAGAAAAAAAAACTTGGAGGTTGCCATTCCTTGGTATGTGCTCATCCTTCAGTAATATACAGTGAATTGGCGACCCTATTTGACCACTAGCCTCAAGCAAACGTTCCTCTTGTCTCCTAACACACGTTGGCGTGGAGCGGAATCCATGGAGCCTTATTCAGTGTTGTTCTTGGACTCTAGGAATCATTCCAGGTCTCAATACTGGCCGGTCTGCTGTAGGATGAGAAACCTACAAGAAGAAAGGCCTGTGAGTTCGGGGAGTTGTGAGCAATGCACCGTTGGGAACAGCTAGATGACGAGTCATGGGCTATGAAGGGCCTCTTTCCTTAAACCTCTAGAATGTGGTAAGTTGAATGAACTCAAGGATCTCCCTTCTAAAGCACATTGGAGGTACAAACCAGAGAAAGAAAGAGCAGGGGCAGTGCTCTGTGGTCCCTTTTGAAAATAAGGCATGAAGGGAGACTTTATTTACCTCCTTGGGATTTAGAGAGTTGTGGGCTCAACTCTCCTGAGAAACACTGTAGTTGCACATGTTCTCTTCATAGCACATTTGCCTTTGTGATGACAAGTGAGTTTCTAGGAAAAATCTTGGAGGTTGCCATTCTTTGGTAGGTGCTCATCCTTCGGTAATCTTCAGTGAATTGGCGACGCCATTTGACCACTAGCCTCAAGCTAAGGCTCCTCTTGTATCATCCCACAGGTTGGCATGCAGCAGAATCCATGTAGCCTTATTCAGTGTGGTTCTTGGGCTCTAGGAAACATTCGAAGTCTCCTAGGACTCAGGGGTCTGCACTAGACCCGAAACGTACAAAAAGGACGGCCTGTGTGTTCAAGGATTTGTGAGTAAGGCACCGTTGGGAACAGCTAGATGCCGAGTCAGGGGCAGTGAAAGGCTTCTTTTGTTAAACCTCTAGAATGTGGTACGCTGAAACCACTCAAGTATCTCCCTTCTAAATCACCTTGCAGGTACAAAATAGAGAAAGAAACAGCAGGTTCAATGCTCTGTGGTCCCTTTTGAAAATAAGGCTGGAAGGGAAACTTTATTTACCTCCTTGAGATTTAGAGAGTTGCAGGCTCAGTTCTCCCTGAGAAACACTGTACTTGCACATCTTCCCTTCATAACACAATTGCCTTTGTGATGACGTGAGTTTCTAGGATAGAACCTTGGAGGTTGCCATTCCTTGGTAGTTGCTCATCCCTCGGTAATCTTCAGGGAATGAACCAAACACATGGGACCTCTAGCCTCAAGTTAACGTTCAGGTTTTCTCATGACAGGGGCAGGCATGCCACAGATTCCATGCAGCCTTAGTCCCTGTGGTTCTTGAGCTCTAGGAATCATATCAGTTCTCTTTCGACTCGCTGGTCTGCCCTAGGTTTTGAAACGTACTAAAAGGACCGCCTGTGTCTTCGGGAAGTTGTGAGCAATCTACGGTTGGGAACATCTAGATGCCAAGTGATGGGCAGTGAAGGGCTTCGTTGGTTACACCCCTAGTTTGCGATGGCTGGAAAGCAGCACAGTTTTCAACGTTCCGTGCCTTCCTTCATGCAAAGCGTGTCTGCATTCCTCAGGAAACCTGAGCTGCACTGAAAAACACAATTAGCCTACGATTGCTTCTAGGAACTAAACCGTGAAGTCGGTATACCTCAAGCAGCAACTAGACTTCATGTCCAGTTTCAATAATTACAGGGTTTCCCTTAAATGATAGTTATTCCCGAGAAAAATTGCCACCTAGGCCTCACTAAGCCTTCACCTTGATATCCTTACACCACCATCACGACTCACAGCATGGCAATGGTTACTAATGTCATGCTCCATTGTGTCCACTGGATGTGCAATAAGAGAGCCAGAAACTCCAGAGGAATATGCTGTTTGGTCCCCCTGGAAATTGAGGCTTCCTGGAAAATTGTATTTTCCTCATTAGAAAGTTGAGAGTTGCAGCCTCAGTGTTACCTGGTAAACTCTGTTGTAGCCCACCTTTTCTTCATCGCACAATGGTATTTGTGAGGACAAGTGATTTTCCAAGAAAGAAACTTGGAGGTTGCCATTCTTTGGTATGTGCTCATCCTTCAGTGATCTACAGTGAATTGGCGAACCCGTTTGACCACTAGCCGCAAGGTAACGTTGCTCTTGAATCATGCCACAGATTGGCATGCAGCTGAATCCATGTAGCCTTATTCAGTGTGGTTCTTGAGCTCTAGGAATCATTCCAGGTCTCAAAGTACTGGTGGGTCTGCACTAGGATGAGAAACGTACAAGAAGAATGGCCTGTGTGTTTGGGGATTTGTGAGCAGTGCACCATTGGGAAGAGCTCGATGCTGAGTCTTGGAAGGTGTAGGGCTTCTTTTGTTAAAGCTCTAGAATCTGGTAAGTTGAAACAACTCAAGTGTCTCCCTTCTAAAGCACCTTGGAGGTACCAATCAGAGAAAGAAACAGCAGGGTCAATGCTCTGTGGTCTCTTTTGAAAATACGGCTCGAAGGAAATCTTTATTTTCTTCATTGGGATCTAGGGAGTTGCGTGCTCAATTCTTCTGAGAAACACTGTAGTTGCACATGTTCTCTTCATAGCACAATTGCCTTTGTGATGACAAGTGAGTTTCTAGGAAGGAAACTTGAGGATTGCCATTCTTTGGTAGGTACTCATTCTTCGGAAATCTTCAGTGAATTGGCGAACCCATTTGTCCACTAGCCTCAAGCTAACGTTCCTCTTCTATCATGCCACAGGTTGGCATGCAGCTGAATCCAAGTAGCCTTATTATGTGTGGTCCTTGAGCTCTAGGAAGCGTTCCTGGTCTCTTAGTACTGGCTGGTCTGCACTAGAATGAGAAACGTGCAGGAAGGAAAGCGTGTGTGTTCCGGGGGTTGTGAGCAATGCACCGTTTGGAAGAGCTAGGTGCTGAGTAATGGGCAGTGTAGGGTTTCCCTGGATAAACACCTAGATTGCGACAGCTTGAAAACACCTGGCTATCAGCGTTCTGTTCAATCCTTCATGCCAAAAGTGTCTGCTTTTCTGCCTATCCGTGAGCACACAAAAAATAATATGATCCTACCCCTCCTTCTGGGAACTCACACGTGATGGAATCTACGCCCAGCAGCCAGTGGACTTTAAGTGCAGCCTGAAAAATTACAGGGTTTCCCTTGAAAGCTAGTTATTCCGGAGATACATTGTACACCCAGGCCTCACTCACCGATGACCCTGTAATACTTTGACCACATTCACGACTGCCTGTATTGCAAAGTTTACTCACAAAAGGGTTTAGTTGGTAACGTGAACGTCCAATAATTACTCAGAAACTGCAGCATAAGAAGCTGTGCTCTCCCTTTGGAGATTGAGGCTTCATGGGAAGTTTATTTTCCACATTGCAATGTCGACACTTGCGGCCTCCGTGTTACCCGATAAACAGTGTAGTTGCCCATCGTCTCTTCACTACAGAATTGCCTTTTCAGGCAAGTGATTTTCCATGAAACAAACGTTTCCTTTCAATTCCTGCTACGTGCTCCTCCTTCAGCAGTTGCTAGTGAATAGGCCAACCACATGCGACGACTGGCCTCAACCTAACGTTCTGTTTTTCTCGTCACAATGGTAGGCAGGCAGCAGGTTCAATGCAGCGTTTGGCAAAGCAGTACTGGAACTGTAGGAGACATTTCTGGTGTCTTAGGAAAGGCGGGTGTGCACTAGGATCCACGATATTCACGAGGGGCTGCCAGTCTCTTCTGGAACTTGTGAGCAACGTTCAGTTGATGACAACTATACGCCAAGAAAGGGCAGTGAAAGGCTTTTTCTGTTAAACCTCTAGAATGTGGTAAGTTGAAACAACTCAAGTATCTCCCTTCTAACGAACCTTGGAGGAACAAAATAGAGGAAGAAACAGCAGGGTCAATGCTCTGTGGTCCCTTTTGAAAGCAAGGCATGAAGGGAAAGTTTATTTAACTCTTTGGGATTTGAAGAGTCGCAGGCTCAATTCTCCCTGAGAAACATTGTAGTTGCACATGTTCTCTGCATAGCACAATTCCCTTTGTGAGGACAAGGGATTTTCCAAGAAAAAAAAAACTTGGAGGTTGCCATTTCTTGGTATGTGCTCATCCTTCAGTAATATACAGTGAATTGGCGACCCTATTTGACCACTAGCCTCAAGCAAACGTTCCTCTTGTCTCATAACACACGTTGGCGTGCAGCAGAATCCATGTAGCCTTATTCAGTGTTGTTCTTGGACTCTAGGAATCATTCCAGGTCTCAATACTGGCCGGTCTGCAGTAGGATGAGAAACCTACAAGAAGAAAGGCCTGTGAGTTCGGGGAGTTGTGAGCAATGCACCGTTGGGAACAGCTAGATGACGAGCCATGGGCTGTGAAGGGCCTCTTTCCTTAAACCTCTAGAATGTGGTAAGTTGAATGAACTCAAGGATCTCCCTTCTAAAGCACATTGGAGGGACAAACCAGAGAAAGAAAGAGCAGGGGCAGTGCTCTGTGGTCCCTTTTGAAAATAAGGCATGAAGGGAGACTTTATTTACCTCCTTGGGATTTAGAGAGTTGTGGGCTCAACTCTCCTGAGAAACACTGTAGTTGCACATGTTCTCTTCATAGCACATTTGCCTTTGTGATGACAAGTGAGTTTCTAGGAAAAATCTTGGAGGTTGCCATTCTTTGGTAGGTGCTCATCCTTCGGTAATCTTCAGTGAATTGGCGACGCCATTTGACCACTAGCCTCAAGCTAAGGCTCCTCTTGTATCATCCCACAGGTTGGCATGCAGCAGAATCCATGTAGCCTTATTCAGTGTGGTTCTTGGGCACTAGGAAACATTCGAAGTCTCCTAGGACTCAGGGGTCTGCACTAGACCCGAAACGTACAAAAAGGACGGCCTGTGTGTTCAAGGATTTGTGAGTAAGGCACCGTTGGGAACAGCTAGATGCCGAGTCAGGGGCAGTGAAAGGCTTCTTTTGTTAAACCTCTAGAATGTGGTACGCTGAAACAACTCAAGTATCTCCCTTCTAAATCACCTTGCAGGTACAAAATAGAGAAAGAAACAGCAGGTTCAATGCTCTGTGGTCCCTTATGAAAATAAGGCTGGAAGGGAAACTTTATTTACCTCCTTGAGATTTAGAGAGTTGTAGGCTCAGTTCTCCCTGAGAAACACTGTACTTGCACATCTTCCCTTCATAACACAATTGCCTTTGTGATGACGTGAGTTTCTAGGATAGAACCTTGGAGGTTGCCATTCCTTGGTAGTTGCTCATCCCTCGGTAATCTTCAGGGAATGAACCAAACACATGGGACCTCTAGCCTCAAGTTAACGTTCAGGATTTCTCATGACAGGGGTAGGCATGCCACAGATTCCATGCAGCCTTAGTCCCTGTGGTTCTTGAACTCTAGGAATCATATCAGTTCTCTTTCGACTCGCTGGTCTGCCCTAGGTTTTGAAACGTACTAAAAGGACCGCCTGTGTCTTCTGGAAGTTGTGAGCAATCTACGGTTGGGAACATCTAGATGCCAAGTGATGGGCAGTGAAGGGCTTCGTTGGTTCCACCCCTAGCTTGCGATGGCTGGAAAGCAACACAGTTATCAACGTTCCGTGCCTTCCTTCATGCAAAGCGTGTCTGCATTCCTCAGGAAACCTGAGCTGCACTGAAAAACACAATTAGCCTACGATTGCTTCTAGGAACTAAACCGTGAAGTCGGTATACCTCAAGCAGCAACTAGACTTCATGTCCAGTTTCAATAATTACAGGGTTTCCCTTAACTGATAGTTATTCCCGAGAAAAATTGCCACCTAGGCCTCACTAAGCCTTCACCTTGATATCCTTACACCACCATCACGACTCCCAGCATGGCAATGGTTACTAATGTCATGCTCCATTGTGTCCACTGGATGTGCAATAAGAGAGCCAGAAACTCCAGAGGAATATGCTGTTTGGTCCCCCTGGAAATTGAGGCTTCCTGGAAAATTGTATTTTCCTCATTAGAAAGTTGAGAGTTGCAGCCTCAGTGTTACCTGGTAAACTCTGTTGTAGCCCACCTTTTCTTCATCGCACAATGGTATTTGTGAGGACAAGTGATTTTCCAAGAAAGAAACTTGGAGGTTGCCATTCTTTGGTATGTGCTCATCCTTCAGTGATCTACAGTGAATTGGCGAACCCGTTTGACCACTAGCCGCAAGGTAACGTTGCTCTTGAATCATGCCACAGGTTGGCATGCAGCTGAATCCATGTAGCCTTATTCAGTGTTGTTCTTGAGCTCTAGGAATCATTCCAGGTCTCAAAGTACTGGTGGGTCTGCACTAGGATGAGAAACGTACAAGAAGAATGGCCTGTGTGTTTGGGGATTTGTGAGCAGTGCACCATTGGGAAGAGCTCGATGCTGAGTCTTGGAAGGTGTAGGGCTTCTTTTGTTAAAGCTCTAGAATCTGGTAAGTTGAAACAACTCAAGTGTCTCCCTTCTAAAGCACCTTGGAGGTACCAATCAGAGAAAGAAACAGCAGGGTCAATGCTCTGTGGTCTCTTTTGAAAATACGGCTCGAAGGAAATCTTTATTTTCTTCATTGGGATCTAGGGAGTTGCGTGCTCAATTCTTCTGAGAAACACTGTAGTTGCACATGTTCTCTACATAGCACAATTGCCTTTGTGATGACAAGTGAATTTCTAGGAAGGAAACTTGAGGATTGCCATTCTTTGGTAGGTACTCATTCTTCGGAAATCTTCAGTGAATTGGCGAACCCATTTGTCCACTAGCCTCAAGCTAACGTTCCTCTTCTATCATGCCACAGGTTGGCATGCAGCTGAATCCAAGTAGCCTTATTATGTGTGGTCCTTGAGCTCTAGGAAGCGTTCCTGGTCTCTTAGTACTGGCTGGTCTGCACTAGAATGAGAAACGTGCAGGAAGGAAAGCGTGTGTGTTCCGGGGGTTGTGAGCAATGCACCGTTTGGAAGAGCTAGGTGCTGAGTAATGGGCAGTGTAGGGTTTCCCTGGATAAACACCTAGATTGCGACAGCTTGAAAACACCCGGCTATCAGCGTTCTGTTCAATCCTTCATGCCAAAAGTGTCTGCTTTTCTGCCTATCCGTGAGCACACAAAAAATAATATGATCCTACCCCTCCTTCTGGGAACTCACACGTGATGGAATCTACGCCCAGCAGCCAGTGGACTTTAAGTGCAGCCTGAAAAATTACAGGGTTTCCCTTGAAAGCTAGTTATTCCGGAGATACATTGTACACCCAGGCCTCACTCACCGATGACCCTGTAATACTTTGACCACATTCACGACTGCCTGTATTGCAAAGTTTACTCACAAAAGGGTTTAGTTGGTAACTTGAACGTCCAATAAGTACTCAGAAACTGCAGCATAAGAAGCTGTGCTCTCCCTTTGGAGATTGAGGCTTCATGGGAAGTTTATTTTCCACAATGCAATGTCGACACTTGCGGCCTCCGTGTTACCCGATAAACAGTGTAGTTGCCCATCGTCTCTTCACTGCAGAATTGCCTTTTCAGGCAAGTGATTTTCCATGAAACAAACGTTTCCTTTCAATTCCTGCTACGTGTTCCTCCTTCAGCAGTTGTTAGTGAATAGGCCAACCACATGCGACGACTGGCCTCAACCTAACGTTCTGTTTTTCTCGTCACAATGGTAGGCAGGCAGCAGGTTCAATGCAGCGTTTGGCAAAGCAGTACTGGAACTGTAGGAGACATTTCTGGTGTCTTAGGAAAGGCGGGTGTGCACTAGGATCCACGATATTCACGAGGGGCTGCCAGTCTCTTCTGGAACTTGTGAGCAACGTTCAGTTGATGACAACTATACGCCAAGAAAGGGCAGTGAAAGGATTTTTCTGTTAAACCTCTAGAATGTGGTAAGTTGAAACAACTCAACTATCTCCCTTCTAACGAACCTTGGAGGAACAAAATAGAGGAAGAAACAGCAGGGTCAATGCTCTGTGGTCCCGTTTGAAAGCAAGGCATGAAGGGAAAGTTTATTTACCTCTTTGGGATTTGAAGAGTTGCAGGCTCAATTCTCCCAGAGGAACATTGTAGTTGCACATGTTCTCTGCATAGCACAATTCCCTTAGAGAGGACAAGGGATTTTCCAAGAAAAAAAAACTTGGAGGTTGCCATTCCTTGGTATGTGCTCATCCTTCAGTAATATACAGTGAATTGGCGACCCTATTTGACCACTAGCCTCAAGCAAACGTTCCTCTTGTCTCCTAACACACGTTGGCGTGCAGCGGAATCCATGGAGCCTTATTCAGTGTTGTTCTTGGACTCTAGGAATCATTCCAGGTCTCAATACTGGCCGGTCTGCAGTAGGATGAGAAACCTACAAGAAGAAAGGCCTGTGAGTTCGGGGAGTTGTGAGCAATGCACCGTTGGGAACAGCTAGATGACGAGTCATGGGCTATGAAGGGCCTCTTTCCTTAAACCTCTAGAATGTGGTAAGTTGAATGAACTCAAGGATCTCCCTTCTAAAGCACATTGGAGGTACAAACCAGAGAAAGAAAGAGCAGGGGCAGTGCTCTGTGGTCCCTTTTGAAAATAAGGCATGAAGGGAGACTTTATTTACCTCCTTGGGATTTAGAGAGTTGTGGGCTCAACTCTCCTGAGAAACACTGTAGTTGCACATGTTCTCTTCATAGCACATTTGCCTTTGTGATGACAAGTGAGTTTCTAGGAAAAATCTTGGAGGTTGCCATTCTTTGGTAGGTGCTCATCCTTCGGTAATCTTCAGTGAATTGGCGACGCCATTTGACCACTAGCCTCAAGCTAAGGCTCCTCTTGTATCATCCCACAGGTTGGCATGCAGCAGAATCCATGTAGCCTTATTCAGTGTGGTTCTTGGGCTCTAGGAAACATTCGAAGTCTCCTAGGACTCAGGGGTCTGCACTAGACCCGAAACGTACAAAAAGGACGGCCTGTGTGTTCAAGGATTTGTGAGTAAGGCACCGTTGGGAACAGCTAGATGCCGAGTCAGGGGCAGTGAAAGGCTTCTTTTGTTAAACCTCTAGAATGTGGTACGCTGAAACAACTCAAGTATCTCCCTTCTAAATCACCTTGCAGGTACAAAATAGAGAAAGAAACAGCAGGTTCAATGCTCTGTGGTCCCTTTTGAAAATAAGGCTGGAAGGGAAACTTTATTTACCTCCTTGAGATTTAGAGAGTTGCAGGCTCAGTTCTCCCTGAGAAACACTGTACTTGCACATCTTCCCTTCATAACACAATTGCCTTTGTGATGACGTGAGTTTCTAGGATAGAACCTTGGAGGTTGCCATTCCTTGGTAGTTGCTCATCCCTCGGTAATCTTCAGGGAATGAACCAAACACATGGGACCTCTAGCCTCAAGTTAACGTTCAGGTTTTCTCATGACAGGGGCAGGCATGCCACAGATTCCATGCAGCCTTAGTCCCTGTGGTTCTTGAGCTCTAGGAATCATATCAGTTCTCTTTCGACTCGCTGGTCTGCCCTAGGTTTTGAAACGTACTAAAAGGACCGCCTGTGTCTTCGGGAAGTTGTGAGCAATCTACGGTTGGGAACATCTAGATGCCAAGTGATGGGCAGTGAAGGGCTTCGTTGGTTACACCCCTAGCTTGCGATGGCTGGAAAGCAGCACAGTTTTCAACGTTCCGTGCCTTCCTTCATGCAAAGCGTGTCTGCATTCCTCAGGAAACCTGAGCTGCACTGAAAAACACAATTAGCCTACGATTGCTTCTAGGAACTAAACCGTGAAGTCGGTATACCTCAAGCAGCAACTAGACTTCATGTCCAGTTTCAATAATTACAGGGTTTCCCTTAACTGATAGTTATTCCCGAGAAAAATTGCCACCTAGGCCTCACTAAGCCTTCACCTTGATATCCTTACACCACCATCACGACTCCCAGCATGGCAATGGTTACTAATGTCATGCTCCATTGTGTCCACTGGATGTGCAATAAGAGAGCCAGAAACTCCAGAGGAATATGCTGTTTGGTCCCCCTGGAAATTGAGGCTTCCTGGAAAATTGTATTTTCCTCATTAGAAAGTTGAGAGTTGCAGCCTCAGTGTTACCTGGTAAACTCTGTTGTAGCCCACCTTTTCTTCATCGCACAATGGTATTTGTGAGGACAAGTGATTTTCCAAGAAAGAAACTTGGAGGTTGCCATTCTTTGGTATGTGCTCATCCTTCAGTGATCTACAGTGAATTGGCGAACCCGTTTGACCACTAGCCGCAAGGTAACGTTGCTCTTGAATCATGCCACAGATTGGCATGCAGCTGAATCCATGTAGCCTTATTCAGTGTGGTTCTTGAGCTCTAGGAATCATTCCAGGTCTCAAAGTACTGGTGGGTCTGCACTAGGATGAGAAACGTACAAGAAGAATGGCCTGTGTGTTTGGGGATTTGTGAGCAGTGCACCATTGGGAAGAGCTCGATGCTGAGTCTTGGAAGGTGTAGGGCTTCTTTTGTTAAAGCTCTAGAATCTGGTAAGTTGAAACAACTCAAGTGTCTCCCTTCTAAAGCACCTTGGAGGTACCAATCAGAGAAAGAAACAGCAGGGTCAATGCTCTGTGGTCTCTTTTGAAAATACGGCTCGAAGGAAATCTTTATTTTCTTCATTGGGATCTAGGGAGTTGCGTGCTCAATTCTTCTGAGAAACACTGTAGTTGCACATGTTCTCTTCATAGCACAATTGCCTTTGTGATGACAAGTGAGTTTCTAGGAAGGAAACTTGAGGATTGCCATTCTTTGGTAGGTACTCATTCTTCGGAAATTTTCAGTGAATTGGCGAACCCATTTGCCCAGTAGCCTCAAGCTAACATTCCTCTTCTATCATGCCACAGGTTGGCATGCAGCTGAATCCAAGTAGCCTTATTATGTGTGGTCCTTGAGCTCTAGGAAGCGTTCCTGGTCTCTTAGTACTGGCTGGTCTGCACTAGAATGAGAAACGTGCAGGAAGGAAAGCGTGTGTGTTCCGGGGGTTGTGAGCAATGCACCGTTTGGAAGAGCTAGGTGCTGAGTAATGGGCAGTGTAGGGTTTCCCTGGATAAACACCTAGATTGCGACAGCTTGAAAACACCTGGCTATCAGCGTTCTGTTCAATCCTTCATGCCAAAAGTGTCTGCTTTTCTGCCTATCCGTGAGCACACAAAAAATAATATGATCTTACCCCTCCTTCTGGGAACTCACACGTGATGGAATCTACGCCCAGCAGCCAGTGGACTTTAAGTGCAGCCTGAAAAATTACAGGGTTTCCCTTGAAAGCTAGTTATTCCGGAGATACATTGTACACCCAGGCCTCACTCACCGATGACCCTGTAATACTTTGACCACATTCACGACTGCCTGTATTACAAAGTTTACTCACAAAAGGGTTTAGTTGGTAACTTGAACGTCCAATAAGTACTCAGAAACTGCAGCATAAGAAGTTGTACTCTCCCTTTGGAGATTGAGGCTTCATGGGAAGTTTATTTTCCACGTTGGAATATCGACACTTGCGGCCTCCGTGTTACCCGATAAACAGTGTAGTTGCCCATCGTCTATTCACTGCAGAATTGCCTTTTCAGGCAAGTGATTTTCCATGAAACAAAGGTTTCCTTTCAATTCCTGCTACGTGCTTCTCCTTCAGCAGTTGTTAGTGAATAGGCCAACCACATGCGACGACTGGCCTCAACCTAACGTTCTGTTTTTCTCGTCATAATGGTAGGCAGGCAGCAGGTTCAGTGCAGCGTTTGGCAAAGCAGTACTGGAACTGTAGGAGACATTTCTGGTGTCTTAGGAAAGGCGGGTGTGCACTAGGATCCACGATATTCACGAGGGGCTGCCAGTCTCTTCTGGAACTTGTGAGCAACGTTCAGTTGATGACAACTATACGCCAAGAAAGGGCAGTGAAAGGCTTTTTCTGTTAAACCTCTAGAATGTGGTAAGTTGAAACAACTCAAGTATCTCCCTTCTAACGAACCTTGGAGGAACAAAATAGAGGAAGAAACAGCAGGGTCAATGCTCTGTGGTCCCTTTTGAAAGCAAGGCATGAAGGGAAAGTTTATTTAACTCTTTGGGATTTGAAGAGTCGCAGGCTCAATTCTCCCTGAGAAACATTGTAGTTGCACATGTTCTCTGCATAGCACAATTCCCTTTGTGAGGACAAGGGATTTTCCAAGAAAAAAAAAACTTGGAGGTTGCCATTCCTTGGTATGTGCTCATCCTTCAGTAATATACAGTGAATTGGCGACCCTATTTGACCACTAGCCTCAAGCAAACGTTCCTCTTGTCTCATAACACACGTTGGCGTGCAGCGGAATCCATGTAGCCTTATTCAGTGTTGTTCTTGGACTCTAGGAATCATTCCAGGTCTCAATACTGGCCGGTCTGCAGTAGGATGAGAAACCTACAAGAAGAAAGGCCTGTGAGTTCGGGGAGTTGTGAGCAATGCACCGTTGGGAACAGCTAGATGACGAGCCATGGGCTGTGAAGGGCCTCTTTCCTTAAACCTCTAGAATGTGGTAAGTTGAATGAACTCAAGGATCCCCCTTCTAAAGCACATTGGAGGTACAAACCAGAGAAAGAAAGAGCAGGGGCAGTGCTCTGTGGTCCCTTTTGAAGATAAGGCATGAAGGGAGACTTTATTTACCTCCTTGGGATTTAGAGAGTTGTGGGCTCAACTCTCCTGAGAAACACTGTAGTTGCACATGTTCTCTTCATAGCACATTTGCCTTTGTGATGACAAGTGAGTTTCTAGGAAAAATCTTGGAGGTTGCCATTCTTTGGTAGGTGCTCATCCTTCGGTAATCTTCAGTGAATTGGCGACGCCATTTGACCACTAGCCTCAAGCTAAGGCTCCTCTTGTATCATCCCACAGGTTGGCATGCAGCAGAATCCATGTAGCCTTATTCAGTGTGGTTCTTGGGCACTAGGAAACATTCGAAGTCTCCTAGGACTCAGGGGTCTGCACTAGACCCGAAACGTACAAAAAGGACGGCCTGTGTGTTCAAGGATTTGTGAGTAAGGCACCGTTGGGAACAGCTAGATGCCGAGTCAGGGGCAGTGAAAGGCTTCTTTTGTTAAACCTCTAGAATGTGGTACGCTGAAACAACTCAAGTATCTCCCTTCTAAATCACCTTGCAGGTACAAAATAGAGAAAGAAACAGCAGGTTCAATGCTCTGTGGTCCCTTTTGAAAATTAGGCTGGAAGGGAAACTTTATTTACCTCCTTGAGATTTAGAGAGTTGCAGGCTCAATTCTCCCTGAGAAACACTGTACTTGCACATCTTCCCTTCATAACACAATTGCCTTTGTGATGACGTGAGTTTCTAGGATAGAACCTTGGAGGTTGCCATTCCTTGGTAGTTGCTCATCCCTCGGTAATCTTCAGGGAATGAACCAAACACATGGGACCTCTAGCCTCAAGTTAACGTTCAGGTTTTCTCATGACAGGGGCAGGCATGCCACAGATTCCATGCAGCCTTAGTCCCTGTGGTTCTTGAACTCTAGGAATCATATCAGTTCTCTTTTGACTCGCTGGTCTGCCCTAGGTTTTGAAACGTACTAAAAGGACCGCCTGTGTCTTCTGGAAGTTGTGAGCAATCTACGGTTGGGAACATCTAGATGCCAAGTGATGGGCAGTGAAGGGCTTCGTTGGTTCCACCCCTAGCTTGCGATGGCTGGAAAGCAACACAGTTATCAACGTTCCGTGCCTTCCTTCATGCAAAGCGTGTCTGCATTCCTCAGGAAACCTGAGCTGCACTGAAAAACACAATTAGCCTACGATTGCTTCTAGGAACTAAACCGTGAAGTCGGTATACCTCAAGCAGCAACTAGACTTCATGTCCAGTTTCAATAATTACAGGGTTTCCCTTAACTGATAGTTATTCCCGAGAAAAATTGCCACCTAGGCCTCACTAAGCCTTCACCTTGATATCCTTACACCACCATCACGACTCCCAGCATGGCAATGGTTACTAATGTCATGCTCCATTGTGTCCACTGGATGTGCAATAAGAGAGCCAGAAACTCCAGAGGAATATGCTGTTTGGTCCCCCTGGAAATTGAGGCTTCCTGGAAAATTGTATTTTCCTCATTAGAAAGTTGAGAGTTGCAGCCTCAGTGTTACCTGGTAAACTCTGTTGTAGCCCACCTTTTCTTCATCGCACAATGGTATTTGTGAGGACAAGTGATTTTCCAAGAAAGAAACTTGGAGGTTGCCATTCTTTGGTATGTGCTCATCCTTCAGTGATCTACAGTGAATTGGCGAACCCGTTTGACCACTAGCCGCAAGGTAACGTTGCTCTTGAATCATGCCACAGGTTGGCATGCAGCTGAATCCATGTAGCCTTATTCAGTGTGGTTCTTGAGCTCTAGGAATCATTCCAGGTCTCAAAGTACTGGTGGGTCTGCACTAGGATGAGAAACGTACAAGAAGAATGGCCTGTGTGTTTGGGGATTTGTGAGCAGTGCACCATTGGGAAGAGCTCGATGCTGAGTCTTGGAAGGTGTAGGGCTTCTTTTGTTAAAGCTCTAGAATCTGGTAAGTTGAAACAACTCAAGTGTCTCCCTTCTAAAGCACCTTGGAGGTACCAATCAGAGAAAGAAACAGCAGGGTCAATGCTCTGTGGTCTCTTTTGAAAATACGGCTCGAAGGAAATCTTTATTTTCTTCATTGGGATCTAGGGAGTTGCGTGCTCAATTCTTCTGAGAAACACTGTAGTTGCACATGTTCTCTTCATAGCACAATTGCCTTTGTGATGACAAGTGAGTTTCTAGGAAGGAAACTTGAGGATTGCCATTCTTTGGTAGGTACTCATTCTTCGGAAATTTTCAGTGAATTGGCGAACCCATTTGCCCACTAGCCTCAAGCTAACGTTCCTCTTCTATCATGCCACAGGTTGGCATGCAGCTGAATCCAAGTAGCCTTATTATGTGTGGTCCTTGAGCTCTAGGAAGCGTTCCTGGTCTCTTAGTACTGGCTGGTCTGCACTAGAATGAGAAACGTGCAGGAAGGAAAGCGTGTGTGTTCCGGGGGTTGTGAGCAATGCACCGTTTGGAAGAGCTAGGTGCTGAGTAATGGGCAGTGTAGGGTTTCCCTGGATAAACACCTAGATTGCGACAGCTTGAAAACACCTAGCTATCAGCGTTCTGTTCAATCCTTCATGCCAAAAGTGTCTGCTTTTCTGCCTATCCGTGAGCACACAAAAAATAATATGATCCTACCCCTCCTTCTGGGAACTCAGACGTGATGGAATCTACGCCCAGCAGCCAGTGGACTTTAAGTGCAGCCTGAAAAATTACAGGGTTTCCCTTGAAAGCTAGTTATTCCGGAGATACATTGTACACCCAGGCCTCACTCACCGATGACCCTGTAATACTTTGACCACATTCACGACTGCCTGTATTGCAAAGTTTACTCACAAAAGGGTTTAGTTGGTAACTTGAACGTCCAATAAGTACTCAGAAACTGCAGCATAAGAAGCTGTGCTCTCCCTTTGGAGATTGAGGCTTCATGGGAAGTTTATTTTCCACATTGCAATGTCGACACTTGCGGCCTCCGTGTTACCCGATAAACAGTGTAGTTGCCCATCGTCTCTTCACTGCAGAATTGCCTTTTCAGGCAAGTGATTTTCCATGAAACAAAGGTTTCCTTTCAATTCCTGCTACGTGCTTCTCCTTCAGCAGTTGTTAGTGAATAGGCCAACCACATGCGACGACTGGCCTCAACCTAACGTTCTGTTTTTCTCGTCACAATGGTAGGCAGGCAGCAGGTTCAGTGCAGCGTTTGGCAAAGCAGTACTGGAACTGTAGGAGACATTTCTGGTGTCTTAGGAAAGGCGGGTGTGCACTAGGATCCACGATATTCACGAGGGGCTGCCAGTCTCTTCTGGAACTTGTGAGCAACGTTCAGTTGATGACAACTATACGCCAAGAAAGGACAGTGAAAGGCTTTTTCTGTTAAACCTCTAGAATGTGGTAAGTTGAAACAACTCAAGTATCTCCCTTTTAACGAACCTTGGAGGAACAAAATACAGGAAGAAACAGCAGGGTCAATGCTCTGTGGTCCCTTTTGAAAGCAAGGCATGAAGGGAAAGTTTATTTAACTCTTTGGGATTTGAAGAGTCGCAGGCTCAATTCTCCCTGAGAAACATTGTAGTTGCACATGTTCTCTGCATAGCACAATTCCCTTTGTGAGGACAATGGATTTTCCAAGAAAAAAAAAACTTGGAGGTTGCCATTCCTTGGTATGTGCTCATCCTTCAGTAATATACAGTGAATTGGCGACCCTATTTGACCACTAGCCTCAAGCAAACGTTCCTCTTGTCTCATAACACACGTTGGCGTGCAGCGGAATCCATGTAGCCTTATTCAGTGTTGTTCTTGGACTCTAGGAATCATTCCAGGTCTCAATACTGGCCGGTCTGCAGTAGGATGAGAAACCTACAAGAAGAAAGGCCTGTGAGTTCGGGGAGTTGTGAGCAATGCACCGTTGGGAACAGCTAGATGACGAGCCATGGGCTGTGAAGGGCCTCTTTCCTTAAACCTCTAGAATGTGGTAAGTTGAATGAACTCAAGGATCTCCCTTCTAAAGCACATTGGAGGTACAAACCAGAGAAAGAAAGAGCAGGGGCAGTGCTCTGTGGTCCCTTTTGAAGATAAGGCATGAAGGGAGACTTTATTTACCTCCTTGGGATTTAGAGAGTTGTGGGCTCAACTCTCCTGAGAAACACTGTAGTTGCACATGTTCTCTTCATAGCACATTTGCCTTTGTGATGACAAGTGAGTTTCTAGGAAAAATCTTGGAGGTTGCCGTTCTTTGGTAGGTGCTCATCCTTCGGTAATCTTCAGTGAATTGGCGACGCCATTTGACCACTAGCCTCAAGCTAAGGCTCCTCTTGTATCATCCCACAGGTTGGCATGCAGCAGAATCCATGTAGCCTTATTCAGTGTGGTTCTTGGGCACTAGGAAACATTCGAAGTCTCCTAGGACTCAGGGGTCTGCACTAGACCCGAAACGTACAAAAAGGACGGCCTGTGTGTTCAAGGATTTGTGAGTAAGGCACCGTTGGGAACAGCTAGATGCCGAGTCAGGGGCAGTGAAAGGCTTCTTTTGTTAAACCTCTAGAATGTGGTACGCTGAAACAACTCAAGTATCTCCCTTCTAAATCACCTTGCAGGTACAAAATAGAGAAAGAAACAGCAGGTTCAATGCTCTGTGGTCCCTTTTGAAAATAAGGCTGGAAGGGAAACTTTATTTACCTCCTTGAGATTTAGAGAGTTGCAGGCTCAATTCTCCCTGAGAAACACTGTACTTGCACATCTTCCCTTCATAACACAATTGCCTTTGTGATGACGTGAGTTTCTAGGATAGAACCTTGGAGGTTGCCATTCCTTGGTAGTTGCTCATCCCTCGGTAATCTTCAGGGAATGAACCAAACACATGGGACCTCTAGCCTCAAGTTAACGTTCAGGTTTTCTCATGACAGGGGCAGGCATGCCACAGATTCCATGCAGCCTTAGTCCCTGTGGTTCTTGAACTCTAGGAATCATATCAGTTCTCTTTCGACTCGCTGGTCTGCCCTAGGTTTTGAAACGTACTAAAAGGACCGCCTGTGTCTTCGCGAAGTTGTGAGCAATCTACGGTTGGGAACATCTAGATGCCAAGTGATGGGCAGTGAAGGGCTTCGTTGGTTCCACCCCTAGCTTGCGATGGCTGGAAAGCAACACAGTTATCAACGTTCCGTGCCTTCCTTCATGCAAAGTGTGTCTGCATTCCTCAGGAAACCTGAGCTGCACTGAAAAACACAATTAGCCTACGATTGCTTCTAGGAACTAAACCGTGAAGTCGGTATACCTCAAGCAGCAACTAGACTTCATGTCCAGTTTCAATAATTACAGGGTTTCCCTTAACTGATAGTTATTCCCGAGAAAAATTGCCACCTAGGCCTCACTAAGCCTTCACCTTGATATCCTTACACCACCATCACGACTCCCAGCATGGCAATGGTTACTAATGTCATGCTCCATTGTGTCCACTGGATGTGCAATAAGAGAGCCAGAAACTCCAGAGGAATATGCTGTTTGGTCCCCCTGGAAATTGAGGCTTCCTGGAAAATTGTATTTTCCTCATTAGAAAGTTGAGAGTTGCAGCCTCAGTGTTACCTGGTAAACTCTGTTGTAGCCCACCTTTTCTTCATCGCACAATGGTATTTGTGAGGACAAGTGATTTTCCAAGAAAGAAACTTGGAGGTTGCCATTCTTTGGTATGTGCTCATCCTTCAGTGATCTACAGTGAATTGGCGAACCCGTTTGACCACTAGCCGCAAGGTAACGTTGCTCTTGAATCATGCCACAGGTTGGCATGCAGCTGAATCCATGTAGCCTTATTCAGTGTGGTTCTTGAGCTCTAGGAATCATTCCAGGTCTCAAAGTACTGGTGGGTCTGCACTAGGATGAGAAACGTACAAGAAGAATGGCCTGTGTGTTTGGGGATTTGTGAGCAGTGCACCATTGGGAAGAGCTCGATGCTGAGTCTTGGAAGGTGTAGGGCTTCTTTTGTTAAAGCTCTAGAATCTGGTAAGTTGAAACAACTCAAGTGTCTCCCTTCTAAAGCACCTTGGAGGTACCAATCAGAGAAAGAAACAGCAGGGTCAATGCTCTGTGGTCTCTTTTGAAAATACGGCTCGAAGGAAATCTTTATTTTCTTCATTGGGATCTAGGGAGTTGCGTGCTCAATTCTTCTGAGAAACACTGTAGTTGCACATGTTCTCTTCATAGCACAATTGCCTTTGTGATGACAAGTGAGTTTCTAGGAAGGAAACTTGAGGATTGCCATTCTTTGGTAGGTACTCATTCTTCGGAAATTTTCAGTGAATTGGCGAACCCATTTGCCCACTAGCCTCAAGCTAACGTTCCTCTTCTATCATGCCACAGGTTGGCATGCAGCTGAATCCAAGTAGCCTTATTATGTGTGGTCCTTGAGCTCTAGGAAGCGTTCCTGGTCTCTTAGTACTGGCTGGTCTGCACTAGAATGAGAAACGTGCAGGAAGGAAAGCGTGTGTGTTCCGGGGGTTGTGAGCAATGCACCGTTTGGAAGAGCTAGGTGCTGAGTAATGGGCAGTGTAGGGTTTCCCTGGATAAACACCTAGATTGCGACAGCTTGAAAACACCTAGCTATCAGCGTTCTGTTCAATCCTTCATGCCAAAAGTGTCTGCTTTTCTGCCTATCCGTGAGCACACAAAAAATAATATGATCCTACCCCTCCTTCTGGGAACTCAGACGTGATGGAATCTACGCCCAGCAGCCAGTGGACTTTAAGTGCAGCCTGAAAAATTACAGGGTTTCCCTTGAAAGCTAGTTATTCCGGAGATACATTGTACACCCAGGCCTCACTCACCGATGACCCTGTAATACTTTGACCACATTCACGACTGCCTGTATTGCAAAGTTTACTCACAAAAGGGTTTAGTTGGTAACTTGAACGTCCAATAAGTACTCAGAAACTGCAGCATAAGAAGCTGTGCTCTCCCTTTGGAGATTGAGGCTTCATGGGAAGTTTATTTTCCACATTGCAATGTCGACACTTGCGGCCTCCGTGTTACCCAATAAACAGTGTAGTTGCCCATCGTCTCTTCACTGCAGAATTGCCTTTTCAGGCAAGTGATTTTCCATGAAACAAAGGTTTCCTTTCAATTCCTGCTACGTGCTTCTCCTTCAGCAGTTGTTAGTGAATAGGCCAACCACATGCGACGACTGGCCTCAACCTAACGTTCTGTTTTTCTCGTCACAATGGTAGGCAGGCAGCAGGTTCAATGCAGCGTTTGGCAAAGCAGTACTGGAACTGTAGGAGACATTTCTGGTGTCTTAGGAAAGGCGGGTGTGCACTAGGATCCACGATATTCACGAGGGGCTGCCAGTCTCTTCTGGAACTTGTGAGCAACGTTCAGTTGATGACAACTATACGCCAAGAAAGGACAGTGAAAGGCTTTTTCTGTTAAACCTCTAGAATGTGGTAAGTTGAAACAACTCAAGTATCTCCCTTTTAACGAACCTTGGAGGAACAAAATAGAGGAAGAAACAGCAGGGTCAATGCTCTGTGGTCCCTTTTGAAAGCAAGGCATGAAGGGAAAGTTTATTTAACTCTTTGGGATTTGAAGAGTCGCAGGCTCAATTCTCCCTGAGAAACATTGTAGTTGCACATGTTCTCTGCATAGCACAATTCCCTTTGTGAGGACAATGGATTTTCCAAGAAAAAAAAAACTTGGAGGTTGCCATTCCTTGGTATGTGCTCATCCTTCAGTAATATACAGTGAATTGGCGACCCTATTTGACCACTAGCCTCAAGCAAACGTTCCTCTTGTCTCATAACACACGTTGGCGTGCAGCGGAATCCATGTAGCCTTATTCAGTGTTGTTCTTGGACTCTAGGAATCATTCCAGGTCTCAATACTGGCCGGTCTGCAGTAGGATGAGAAACCTACAAGAAGAAAGGCCTGTGAGTTCGGGGAGTTGTGAGCAATGCACCGTTGGGAACAGCTAGATGACGAGCCATGGGCTGTGATGGGCCTCTTTCCTTAAACCTCTAGAATGTGGTAAGTTGAATGAACTCAAGGATCTCCCTTCTAAAGCACATTGGAGGTGCAAACCAGAGAAAGAAAGAGCAGGGGCAGTGCTCTGTGGTCCCTTTTGAAGATAAGGCATGAAGGGAGACTTTATTTACCTCCTTGGGATTTAGAGAGTTGTGGGCTCAACTCTCCTGAGAAACACTGTAGTTGCACATGTTCTCTTCATAGCACATTTGCCTTTGTGATGACAAGTGAGTTTCTAGGAAAAATCTTGGAGGTTGCCGTTCTTTGGTAGGTGCTCATCCTTCGGTAATCTTCAGTGAATTGGCGACGCCATTTGACCACTAGCCTCAAGCTAAGGCTCCTCTTGTATCATCCCACAGGTTGGCATGCAGCAGAATCCATGTAGCCTTATTCAGTGTGGTTCTTGGGCACTAGGAAACATTCGAAGTCTCCTAGGACTCAGGGGTCTGCACTAGACCCGAAACGTACAAAAAGGACGGCCTGTGTGTTCAAGGATTTGTGAGTAAGGCACCGTTGGGAACAGCTAGATGCCGAGTCAGGGGCAGTGAAAGGCTTCTTTTGTTAAACCTCTAGAATGTGGTACGCTGAAACAACTCAAGTATCTCCCTTCTAAATCACCTTGCAGGTACAAAATAGAGAAAGAAACAGCAGGTTCAATGCTCTGTGGTCCCTTTTGAAAATAAGGCTGGAAGGGAAACTTTATTTACCTCCTTGAGATTTAGAGAGTTGCAGGCTCAATTCTCCCTGAGAAACACTGTACTTGCACATCTTCCCTTCATAACACAATTGCCTTTGTGATGACGTGAGTTTCTAGGATAGAACCTTGGAGTTTGCCATTCCTTGGTAGTTGCTCATCCCTCGGTAATCTTCAGGGAATGAACCAAACACATGGGACCTCTAGCCTCAAGTTAACGTTCAGGTTTTCTCATGACAGGGGCAGGCATGCCACAGATTCCATGCAGCCTTAGTCCCTGTGGTTCTTGAACTCTAGGAATCATATCAGTTCTCTTTTGACTCGCTGGTCTGCCCTAGGTTTTGAAACGTACTAAAAGGACCGCCTGTGTCTTCGCGAAGTTGTGAGCAATCTACGGTTGGGAACATCTAGATGCCAAGTGATGGGCAGTGAAGGGCTTCGTTTGTTCCACCCCTAGCTTGCGATGGCTGGAAAGCAACACAGTTATCAACGTTCCGTGCCTTCCTTCATGCAAAGCGTGTCTGCATTCCTCAGGAAACCTGAGCTGCACTGAAAAACACAATTAGCCTACAATTGCTTCTAGGAACTAAACCGTGAAGTCGGTATACCTCAAGCAGCAACTAGACTTCATGTCCAGTTTCAATAATTACAGGGTTTCCCTTAACTGATAGTTATTCCCGAGAAAAATTGCCACCTAGGCCTCACTAAGCCTTCACCTTGATATCCTTACACCACCATCACGACTCCCAGCATGGCAATGGTTACTAATGTCATGCTCCATTGTGTCCACTGGATGTGCAATAAGAGAGCCAGAAACTCCAGAGGAATATGCTGTTTGGTCCCCCTGGAAATTGAGGCTTCCTGGAAAATTGTATTTTCCTCATTAGAAAGTTGAGAGTTGCAGCCTCAGTGTTACCTGGTAAACTCTGTTGTAGCCCACCTTTTCTTCATCGCACAATGGTATTTGTGAGGACAAGTGATTTTCCAAGAAAGAAACTTGGAGGTTGCCATTCTTTGGTATGTGCTCATCCTTCAGTGATCTACAGTGAATTGGCGAACCCGTTTGACCACTAGCCGCAAGGTAACGTTGCTCTTGAATCATGCCACAGGTTGGCATGCAGCTGAATCCATGTAGCCTTATTCAGTGTGGTTCTTGAGCTCTAGGAATCATTCCAGGTCTCAAAGTACTGGTGGGTCTGCACTAGGATGAGAAACGTACAAGAAGAATGGCCTGTGTGTTTGGGGATTTGTGAGCAGTGCACCATTGGGAAGAGCTCGATGCTGAGTCTTGGAAGGTGTAGGGCTTCTTTTGTTAAAGCTCTAGAATCTGGTAAGTTAAAACAACTCAAGTGTCTCCCTTCTAAAGCACCTTGGAGGTACCAATCAGAGAAAGAAACAGCAGGGTCAATGCTCTGTGGTCTCTTTTGAAAATACGGCTCGAAGGAAATCTTTATTTTCTTAATTGGGATCTAGGGAGTTGCGTGCTCAATTCTTCTGAGAAACACTGTAGTTGCACATGTTCTCTACATAGCACAATTGCCTTTGTGATGACAAGTGAATTTCTAGGAAGGAAACTTGAGGATTGCCATTCTTTGGTAGGTACTCATTCTTCGGAAATCTTCAGTGAATTGGCGAACCCATTTGTCCACTAGCCTCAAGCTAACGTTCCTCTTCTATCATGCCACAGGTTGGCATGCAGCTGAATCCAAGTAGCCTTATTATGTGTGGTCCTTGAGCTCTAGGAAGCGTTCCTGGTCTCTTAGTACTGGCTGGTCTGCACTAGAATGAGAAACGTGCAGGAAGGAAAGCGTGTGTGTTCCGGGGGTTGTGAGCAATGCACCGTTTGGAAGAGCTAGGTGCTGAGTAATGGGCAGTGTAGGGTTTCCCTGGATAAACACCTAGATTGCGACAGCTTGAAAACACCCGGCTATCAGCGTTCTGTTCAATCCTTCATGCCAAAAGTGTCTGCTTTTCTGCCTATCCGTGAGCACACAAAAAATAATATGATCCTACCCCTCCTTCTGGGAACTCACACGTGATGGAATCTACACCCAGCAGCCAGTGGACTTTAAGTGCAGCCTGAAAAATTACAGGGTTTCCCTTGAAAGCTAGTTATTCCGGAGATACATTGTACACCCAGGCCTCACTCACCGATGACCCTGTAATACTTTGACCACATTCACGACTGCCTGTATTGCAAAGTTTACTCACAAAAGGGTTTAGTTGGTAACGTGAACGTCCAATAAGTACTCAGAAACTGCAGCATAAGAAGCTGTGCTCTCCCTTTGGAGATTGAGGCTTCATGGGAAGTTTATTTTCCACATTGCAATGTCGACACTTGCGGCCTCCGTGTTACCCGATAAACAGTGTAGTTGCCCATCGTCTCTTCACTGCAGAATTGCCTTTTCAGGCAAGTGATTTTCCATGAAACAAACGTTTCCTTTCAATTCCTGCTACGTGTTCCTCCTTCAGCAGTTGTTAGTGAATAGGCCAACCACATGCGACGACTGGCCTCAACCTAACGTTCTGTTTTTCTCGTCACAATGGTAGGCAGGCAGCAGGTTCAATGCAGCGTTTGGCAAAGCAGTACTGGAACTGTAGGAGACATTTCTGGTGTCTTAGGAAAGGCGGGTGTGCACTAGGATCCACGATATTCACGAGGGGCTGCCAGTCTCTTCTGGAACTTGTGAGCAACGTTCAGTTGATGACAACTATACGCCAAGAAAGGGCAGTGAAAGGATTTTTCTGTTAAACCTCTAGAATGTGGTAAGTTGAAACAACTCAACTATCTCCCTTCTAACGAACCTTGGAGGAACAAAATAGAGGAAGAAACAGCAGGGTCAATGCTCTGTGGTCCCGTTTGAAAGCAAGGCATGAAGGGAAAGTTTATTTACCTCTTTGGGATTTGAAGAGTTGCAGGCTCAATTCTCCCAGAGGAACATTGTAGTTGCACATGTTCTCTGCATAGCACAATTCCCTTAGAGAGGACAAGGGATTTTCCAAGAAAAAAAAACTTGGAGGTTGCCATTCCTTGGTATGTGCTCATCCTTCAGTAATATACAGTGAATTGGCGACCCTATTTGACCACTAGCCTCAAGCAAACGTTCCTCTTGTCTCCTAACACACGTTGGCGTGCAGCGGAATCCATGGAGCCTATTCAGTGTTGTTCTTGGACTCTAGGAATCATTCCAGGTCTCAATACTGGCCGGTCTGCTGTAGGATGAGAAACCTACAAGAAGAAAGGCCTGTGAGTTCGGGGAGTTGTGAGCAATGCACCGTTGGGAACAGCTAGATGACGAGTCATGGGCTATGAAGGGCCTCTTTCCTTAAACCTCTAGAATGTGGTAAGTTGAATGAACTCAAGGATCTCCCTTCTAAAGCACATTGGAGGTACAAACCAGAGAAAGAAAGAGCAGGGGCAGTGCTCTGTGGTCCCTTTTGAAAATAAGGCATGAAGGGAGACTTTATTTACCTCCTTGGGATTTAGAGAGTTGTGGGCTCAACTCTCCTGAGAAACACTGTAGTTGCACATGTTCTCTTCATAGCACATTTGCCTTTGTGATGACAAGTGAGTTTCTAGGAAAAATCTTGGAGGTTGCCATTCTTTGGTAGGTGCTCATCCTTCGGTAATCTTCAGTGAATTGGCGACGCCATTTGACCACTAGCCTCAAGCTAAGGCTCCTCTTGTATCATCCCACAGGTTGGCATGCAGCAGAATCCATGTAGCCTTATTCAGTGTGGTTCTTGGGCTCTAGGAAACATTCGAAATCTCCTAGGACTCAGGGGTCTGCACTAGACCCAAAACGTACAAAAAGGACGGCCTGTGTGTTCAAGGATTTGTGAGTAAGGCACCGTTGGGAACAGCTAGATGCCGAGTCAGGGGCAGTGAAAGGCTTCTTTTGTTAAACCTCTAGAATGTGGTACGCTGAAACAACTCAAGTATCTCCCTTCTAAATCACCTTGCAGGTACAAAATAGAGAAAGAAACAGCAGGTTCAATGCTCTGTGGTCCCTTTTGAAAATAAGGCTGGAAGGGAAACTTTATTTACCTCCTTGAGATTTAGAGAGTTGCAGGCTCAATTCTCCCTGAGAAACACTGTACTTGCACATCTTCCCTTCATAACACAATTGCCTTTGTGATGACGTGAGTTTCTAGGATAGAACCTTGGAGGTTGCCATTCCTTGGTAGTTGCTCATCCCTCGGTAATCTTCAGGGAATGAACCAAACACATGGGACCTCTAGCCTCAAGTTAACGTTCAGGTTTTCTCATGACAGGGGCAGGCATGCCACAGATTCCATGCAGCCTTAGTCCCTGTGGTTCTTGAACTCTAGGAATCATATCAGTTCTCTTTTGACTCGCTGGTCTGCCCTAGGTTTTGAAACGTACTAAAAGGACCGCCTGTGTCTTCGCGAAGTTGTGAGCAATCTACGGTTGGGAACATCTAGATGCCAAGTGATGGGCAGTGAAGGGCTTCGTTGGTTACACCCCTAGCTTGCGATGGCTGGAAAGCAGCACAGTTTTCAACGTTCCGTGCCTTCCTTCATGCAAAGCGTTTCTGCATTCCTCAGGAAACCTGAGCTGCACTGAAAAACACAATTAGCCTACGATTGCTTCTAGGAACTAAACCGTGAAGTCGGTATACCTCAAGCAGCAACTAGACTTCATGTCCAGTTTCAATAATTACAGGGTTTCCCTTAAATGATAGTTATTCCCGAGAAAAATTGCCACCTAGGCCTCACTAAGCCTTCACCTTGATATCCTTACACCACCATCACGACTCCCAGCATGGCAATGGTTACTAATGTCATGCTCCATTGTGTCCACTGGATGTGCAATAAGAGAGCCAGAAACTCCAGAGGAATATGCTGTTTGGTCCCCCTGGAAATTGAGGCTTCCTGGAAAATTGTATTTTCCTCATTAGAAAGTTGAGAGTTGCAGCCTCAGTGTTACCTGGTAAACTCTGTTGTAGGCCACCTTTTCTTCATCGCACAATGGTATTTGTGAGGACAAGTGATTTTCCAAGAAAGAAACTTGGAGGTTGCCATTCTTTGGTATGTGCTCATCCTTCAGTGATCTACAGTGAATTGGCGAACCCGTTTGACCACTAGCCGCAAGGTAACGTTGCTCTTGAATCATGCCACAGATTGGCATGCAGCTGAATCCATGTAGCCTTATTCAGTGTGGTTCTTGAGCTCTAAGAATCATTCCAGGTCTCAAAGTACTGGTGGGTCTGCACTAGGATGAGAAACGTACAAGAAGAATGGCCTGTGTGTTTGGGGATTTGTGAGCAGTGCACCATTGGGAAGAGCTCGATGCTGAGTCTTGGAAGGTGTAGGGCTTCTTTTGTTAAAGCTCTAGAATCTGGTAAGTTGAAACAACTCAAGTGTCTCCCTTCTAAAGCACCTTGGAGGTACCAATCAGAGAAAGAAACAGCAGGGTCAATGCTCTGTGGTCTCTTTTGAAAATACGGCTCGAAGGAAATCTTTATTTTCTTCATTGGGATCTAGGGAGTTGCGTGCTCAATTCTTCTGAGAAACACTGTAGTTGCACATGTTCTCTTCATAGCACAATTGCCTTTGTGATGACAAGTGAGTTTCTAGGAAGGAAACTTGAGGATTGCCATTCTTTGGTAGGTACTCATTCTTCGGAAATCTTCAGTGAATTGGCGAACCCATTTGTCCACTAGCCTCAAGCTAACGTTCCTCTTCTATCATGCCACAGGTTGGCATGCAGCTGAATCCAAGTAGCCTTATTATGTGTGGTCCTTGAGCTCTAGGAAGCGTTCCTGGTCTCTTAGTACTGGCTGGTCTGCACTAGAATGAGAAACGTGCAGGAAGGAAAGCGTGTGTGTTCCGGGGGTTGTGAGCAATGCACCGTTTGGAAGAGCTAGGTGCTGAGTAATGGGCAGTGTAGGGTTTCCCTGGATAAACACCTAGATTGCGACAGCTTGAAAACACCTGGCTATCAGCGTTCTGTTCAATCCTTCATGCCAAAAGTGTCTGCTTTTCTGCCTATCCGTGAGCACACAAAAAATAATATGATCCTACCCCTCCTTCTGGGAACTCACACGTGATGGAATCTACGCCCAGCAGCCAGTGGACTTTAAGTGCAGCCTGAAAAATTACAGGGTTTCCCTTGAAAGCTAGTTATTCCGGAGATACATTGTACACCCAGGCCTCACTCACCGATGACCCTGTAATACTTTGACCACATTCACGACTGCCTGTATTGCAAAGTTTACTCACAAAAGGGTTTAGTTGGTAACGTGAACGTCCAATAATTACTCAGAAACTGCAGCATAAGAAGCTGTGCTCTCCCTTTGGAGATTGAGGCTTCATGGGAAGTTTATTTTCCACATTGCAATGTCGACACTTGCGGCCTCCGTGTTACCCGATAAACAGTGTAGTTGCCCATCGTCTCTTCACTACAGAATTGCCTTTTCAGGCAAGTGATTTTCCATGAAACAAACGTTTCCTTTCAATTCCTGCTACGTGCTCCTCCTTCAGCAGTTGTTAGTGAATAGGCCAACCACATGCGACGACTGGCCTCAACCTAACGTTCTGTTTTTCTCGTCACAATGGTAGGCAGGCAGCAGGTTCAATGCAGCGTTTGGCAAAGCAGTACTGGAACTGTAGGAGACATTTCTGGTGTCTTAGGAAAGGCGGGTGTGCACTAGGATCCACGATATTCACGAGGGGCTGCCAGTCTCTTCTGGAACTTGTGAGCAACGTTCAGTTGATGACAACTATACGCCAAGAAAGGGCAGTGAAAGGCTTTTTCTGTTAAACCTCTAGAATGTGGTAAGTTGAAACAACTCAAGTATCTCCCTTCTAACGAACCTTGGAGGAACAAAATAGAGGAAGAAACAGCAGGGTCAATGCTCTGTGGTCCCTTTTGAAAGCAAGGCATGAAGGGAAAGTTTATTTAACTCTTTGGGATTTGAAGAGTCGCAGGCTCAATTCTCCCTGAGAAACATTGTAGTTGCACATGTTCTCTGCATAGCACAATTCCCTTTGTGAGGACAAGGGATTTTCCAAGAAAAAAAAAACTTGGAGGTTGCCATTTCTTGGTATGTGCTCATCCTTCAGTAATATACAGTGAATTGGCGACCCTATTTGACCACTAGCCTCAAGCAAACGTTCCTCTTGTCTCATAACACACGTTGGCGTGCAGCAGAATCCATGTAGCCTTATTCAGTGTTGTTCTTGGACTCTAGGAATCATTCCAGGTCTCAATACTGGCCGGTCTGCAGTAGGATGAGAAACCTACAAGAAGAAAGGCCTGTGAGTTCGGGGAGTTGTGAGCAATGCACCGTTGGGAACAGCTAGATGACGAGCCATGGGCTGTGAAGGGCCTCTTTCCTTAAACCTCTAGAATGTGGTAAGTTGAATGAACTCAAGGATCTCCCTTCTAAAGCACATTGGAGGTACAAACCAGAGAAAGAAAGAGCAGGGGCAGTGCTCTGTGGTCCCTTTTGAAAATAAGGCATGAAGGGAGACTTTATTTACCTCCTTGGGATTTAGAGAGTTGTGGGCTCAACTCTCCTGAGAAACACTGTAGTTGCACATGTTCTCTTCATAGCACATTTGCCTTTGTGATGACAAGTGAGTTTCTAGGAAAAATCTTGGAGGTTGCCATTCTTTGGTAGGTGCTCATCCTTCGGTAATCTTCAGTGAATTGGCGACGCCATTTGACCACTAGCCTCAAGCTAAGGCTCCTCTTGTATCATCCCACAGGTTGGCATGCAGCAGAATCCATGTAGCCTTATTCAGTGTGGTTCTTGGGCACTAGGAAACATTCGAAGTCTCCTAGGACTCAGGGGTCTGCACTAGACCCGAAACGTACAAAAAGGACGGCCTGAGTGTTCAAGGATTTGTGAGTAAGGCACCGTTGGGAACAGCTAGATGCCGAGTCAGGGGCAGTGAAAGGCTTCTTTTGTTAAACCTCTAGAATGTGGTACGCTGAAACAACTCAAGTATCTCCCTTCTAAATCACCTTGCAGGTACAAAATAGAGAAAGAAACAGCAGGTTCAATGCTCTGTGGTCCCTTATGAAAATAAGGCTGGAAGGGAAACTTTATTTACCTCCTTGAGATTTAGAGAGTTGTAGGCTCAGTTCTCCCTGAGAAACACTGTACTTGCACATCTTCCCTTCATAACACAATTGCCTTTGTGATGACGTGAGTTTCTAGGATAGAACCTTGGAGGTTGCCATTCCTTGGTAGTTGCTCATCCCTCGGTAATCTTCAGGGAATGAACCAAACACATGGGACCTCTAGCCTCAAGTTAACGTTCAGGATTTCTCATGACAGGGGTAGGCATGCCACAGATTCCATGCAGCCTTAGTCCCTGTGGTTCTTGAACTCTAGGAATCATATCAGTTCTCTTTCGACTCGCTGGTCTGCCCTAGGTTTTGAAACGTACTAAAAGGACCGCCTGTGTCTTCTGGAAGTTGTGAGCAATCTACGGTTGGGAACATCTAGATGCCAAGTGATGGGCAGTGAAGGGCTTCGTTGGTTCCACCCCTAGCTTGCGATGGCTGGAAAGCAACACAGTTATCAACGTTCCATGCCTTCCTTCATGCAAAGCGTGTCTGCATTCCTCAGGAAACCTGAGCTGCACTGAAAAACACAATTAGCCTACGATTGCTTCTAGGAACTAAACCGTGAAGTCGGTATACCTCAAGCAGCAACTAGACTTCATGTCCAGTTTCAATAATTACAGGGTTTCCCTTAACTGATAGTTATTCCCGAGAAAAATTGCCACCTAGGCCTCACTAAGCCTTCACCTTGATATCCTTACACCACCATCACGACTCCCAGCATGGCAATGGTTACTAATGTCATGCTCCATTGTGTCCACTGGATGTGCAATAAGAGAGCCAGAAACTCCAGAGGAATATGCTGTTTGGTCCCCCTGGAAATTGAGGCTTCCTGGAAAATTGTATTTTCCTCATTAGAAAGTTGAGAGTTGCAGCCTCAGTGTTACCTGGTAAACTCTGTTGTAGCCCACCTTTTCTTCATCGCACAATGGTATTTGTGAGGACAAGTGATTTTCCAAGAAAGAAACTTGGAGGTTGCCATTCTTTGGTATGTGCTCATCCTTCAGTGATCTACAGTGAATTGGCGAACCCGTTTGACCACTAGCCGCAAGGTAACGTTGCTCTTGAATCATGCCACAGGTTGGCATGCAGCTGAATCCATGTAGCCTTATTCAGTGTGGTTCTTGAGCTCTAGGAATCATTCCAGGTCTCAAAGTACTGGTGGGTCTGCACTAGGATGAGAAACGTACAAGAAGAATGGCCTGTGTGTTTGGGGATTTGTGAGCAGTGCACCATTGGGAAGAGCTCGATGCTGAGTCTTGGAAGGTGTAGGGCTTCTTTTGTTAAAGCTCTAGAATCTGGTAAGTTGAAACAACTCAAGTGTCTCCCTTCTAAAGCACCTTGGAGGTACCAATCAGAGAAAGAAACAGCAGGGTCAATGCTCTGTGGTCTCTTTTGAAAATACGGCTCGAAGGAAATCTTTATTTTCTTCATTGGGATCTAGGGAGTTGCGTGCTCAATTCTTCTGAGAAACACTGTAGTTGCACATGTTCTCTTCATAGCACAATTGCCTTTGTGATGACAAGTGAGTTTCTAGGAAGGAAACTTGAGGATTGCCATTCTTTGGTAGGTACTCATTCTTCGGAAATCTTCAGTGAATTGGCGAACCCATTTGTCCACTAGCCTCAAGCTAACGTTCCTCTTCTATCATGCCACAGGTTGGCATGCAGCTGAATCCAAGTAGCCTTATTATGTGTGGTCCTTGAGCTCTAGGAAGCGTTCCTGGTTTCTTAGTACTGGCTGGTCTGCACTAGAATGAGAAACGTGCAGGAAGGAAAGCGTGTGTGTTCCGGGGGTTGTGAGCAATGCACCGTTTGGAAGAGCTAGGTGCTGAGTAATGGGCAGTGTAGGGTTTCCCTGGATAAACACCTAGATTGCGACAGCTTGAAAACACCTGGCTATCAGCGTTCTGTTCAATCCTTCATGCCAAAAGTGTCTGCTTTTCTGCCTATCCGTGAGCACACAAAAAATAATATGATCCTACCCCTCCTTCTGGGAACTCACACGTGATGGAATCTACGCCCAGCAGCCAGTGGACTTTAAGTGCAGCCTGAAAAATTACAGGGTTTCCCTTGAAAGCTAGTTATTCCGGAGATACATTGTACACCCAGGCCTCACTCACCGATGACCCTGTAATACTTTGACCACATTCACGACTGCCTGTATTGCAAAGTTTACTCACAAAAGGGTTTAGTTGGTAACGTGAACGTCCAATAATTACTCAGAAACTGCAGCATAAGAAGCTGTGCTCTCCCTTTGGAGATTGAGGCTTCATGGGAAGTTTATTTTCCACATTGCAATGTCGACACTTGCGGCCTCCGTGTTACCCGATAAACAGTGTAGTTGCCCATCGTCTCTTCACTACAGAATTGCCTTTTCAGGCAAGTGATTTTCCATGAAACAAACGTTTCCTTTCAATTCCTGCTACGTGCTCCTCCTTCAGCAGTTGTTAGTGAATAGGCCAACCACATGCGACGACTGGCCTCAACCTAACGTTCTGTTTTTCTCGTCACAATGGTAGGCAGGCAGCAGGTTCAATGCAGCGTTTGGCAAAGCAGTACTGGAACTGTAGGAGACATTTCTGGTGTCTTAGGAAAGGCGGGTGTGCACTAGGATCCACGATATTCACGAGGGGCTGCCAGTCTCTTCTGGAACTTGTGAGCAACGTTCAGTTGATGACAACTATACGCCAAGAAAGGGCAGTGAAAGGCTTTTTCTGTTAAACCTCTAGAATGTGGTAAGTTGAAACAACTCAAGTATCTCCCTTCTAACGAACCTTGGAGGAACAAAATAGAGGAAGAAACAGCAGGGTCAATGCTCTGTGGTCCCTTTTGAAAGCAAGGCATGAAGGGAAAGTTTATTTAACTCTTTGGGATTTGAAGAGTCGCAGGCTCAATTCTCCCTGAGAAACATTGTAGTTGCACATGTTCTCTGCATAGCACAATTCCCTTTGTGAGGACAAGGGATTTTCCAAGAAAAAAAAAACTTGGAGGTTGCCATTTCTTGGTATGTGCTCATCCTTCAGTAATATACAGTGAATTGGCGACCCTATTTGACCACTAGCCTCAAGCAAACGTTCCTCTTGTCTCATAACACACGTTGGCGTGCAGCAGAATCCATGTAGCCTTATTCAGTGTTGTTCTTGGACTCTAGGAATCATTCCAGGTCTCAATACTGGCCGGTCTGCAGTAGGATGAGAAACCTACAAGAAGAAAGGCCTGTGAGTTCGGGGAGTTGTGAGCAATGCACCGTTGGGAACAGCTAGATGACGAGCCATGGGCTGTGAAGGGCCTCTTTCCTTAAACCTCTAGAATGTGGTAAGTTGAATGAACTCAAGGATCTCCCTTCTAAAGCACATTGGAGGTACAAACCAGAGAAAGAAAGAGCAGGGGCAGTGCTCTGTGGTCCCTTTTGAAAATAAGGCATGAAGGGAGACTTTATTTACCTCCTTGGGATTTAGAGAGTTGTGGGCTCAACTCTCCTGAGAAACACTGTAGTTGCACATGTTCTCTTCATAGCACATTTGCCTTTGTGATGACAAGTGAGTTTCTAGGAAAAATCTTGGAGGTTGCCATTCTTTGGTAGGTGCTCATCCTTCGGTAATCTTCAGTGAATTGGCGACGCCATTTGACCACTAGCCTCAAGCTAAGGCTCCTCTTGTATCATCCCACAGGTTGGCATGCAGCAGAATCCATGTAGCCTTATTCAGTGTGGTTCTTGGGCACTAGGAAACATTCGAAGTCTCCTAGGACTCAGGGGTCTGCACTAGACCCGAAACGTACAAAAAGGACGGCCTGAGTGTTCAAGGATTTGTGAGTAAGGCACCGTTGGGCACAGCTAGATGCCGAGTCAGGGGCAGTGAAAGGCTTCTTTTGTTAAACCTCTAGAATGTGGTACGCTGAAACAACTCAAGTATCTCCCTTCTAAATCACCTTGCAGGTACAAAATAGAGAAAGAAACAGCAGGTTCAATGCTCTGTGGTCCCTTATGAAAATAAGGCTGGAAGGGAAACTTTATTTACCTCCTTGAGATTTAGAGAGTTGTAGGCTCAGTTCTCCCTGAGAAACACTGTACTTGCACATCTTCCCTTCATAACACAATTGCCTTTGTGATGACGTGAGTTTCTAGGATAGAACCTTGGAGGTTGCCATTCCTTGGTAGTTGCTCATCCCTCGGTAATCTTCAGGGAATGAACCAAACACATGGGACCTCTAGCCTCAAGTTAACGTTCAGGATTTCTCATGACAGGGGTAGGCATGCCACAGATTCCATGCAGCCTTAGTCCCTGTGGTTCTTGAACTCTAGGAATCATATCAGTTCTCTTTCGACTCGCTGGTCTGCCCTAGGTTTTGAAACGTACTAAAAGGACCGCCTGTGTCTTCTGGAAGTTGTGAGCAATCTACGGTTGGGAACATCTAGATGCCAAGTGATGGGCAGTGAAGGGCTTCGTTGGTTCCACCCCTAGCTTGCGATGGCTGGAAAGCAACACAGTTATCAACGTTCCATGCCTTCCTTCATGCAAAGCGTGTCTGCATTCCTCAGGAAACCTGAGCTGCACTGAAAAACACAATTAGCCTACGATTGCTTCTAGGAACTAAACCGTGAAGTCGGTATACCTCAAGCAGCAACTAGACTTCATGTCCAGTTTCAATAATTACAGGGTTTCCCTTAACTGATAGTTATTCCCGAGAAAAATTGCCACCTAGGCCTCACTAAGCCTTCACCTTGATATCCTTACACCACCATCACGACTCCCAGCATGGCAATGGTTACTAATGTCATGCTCCATTGTGTCCACTGGATGTGCAATAAGAGAGCCAGAAACTCCAGAGGAATATGCTGTTTGGTCCCCCTGGAAATTGAGGCTTCCTGGAAAATTGTATTTTCCTCATTAGAAAGTTGAGAGTTGCAGCCTCAGTGTTACCTGGTAAACTCTGTTGTAGCCCACCTTTTCTTCATCGCACAATGGTATTTGTGAGGACAAGTGATTTTCCAAGAAAGAAACTTGGAGGTTGCCATTCTTTGGTATGTGCTCATCCTTCAGTGATCTACAGTGAATTGGCGAACCCGTTTGACCACTAGCCGCAAGGTAACGTTGCTCTTGAATCATGCCACAGGTTGGCATGCAGCTGAATCCATGTAGCCTTATTCAGTGTGGTTCTTGAGCTCTAGGAATCATTCCAGGTCTCAAAGTACTGGTGGGTCTGCACTAGGATGAGAAACGTACAAGAAGAATGGCCTGTGTGTTTGGGGATTTGTGAGCAGTGCACCATTGGGAAGAGCTCGATGCTGAGTCTTGGAAGGTGTAGGGCTTCTTTTGTTAAAGCTCTAGAATCTGGTAAGTTGAAACAACTCAAGTGTCTCCCTTCTAAAGCACCTTGGAGGTACCAATCAGAGAAAGAAACAGCAGGGTCAATGCTCTGTGGTCTCTTTTGAAAATACGGCTCGAAGGAAATCTTTATTTTCTTCATTGGGATCTAGGGAGTTGCGTGCTCAATTCTTCTGAGAAACACTGTAGTTGCACATGTTCTCTACATAGCACAATTGCCTTTGTGATGACAAGTGAATTTCTAGGAAGGAAACTTGAGGATTGCCATTCTTTGGTAGGTACTCATTCTTCGGAAATCTTCAGTGAATTGGCGAACCCATTTGTCCACTAGCCTCAAGCTAACGTTCCTCTTCTATCATGCCACAGGTTGGCATGCAGCTGAATCCAAGTAGCCTTATTATGTGTGGTCCTTGAGCTCTAGGAAGCGTTCCTGGTCTCTTAGTACTGGCTGGTCTGCACTAGAATGAGAAACGTGCAGGAAGGAAAGCGTGTGTGTTCCGGGGGTTGTGAGCAATGCACCGTTTGGAAGAGCTAGGTGCTGAGTAATGGGCAGTGTAGGGTTTCCCTGGATAAACACCTAGATTGCGACAGCTTGAAAACACCCGGCTATCAGCGTTCTGTTCAATCCTTCATGCCAAAAGTGTCTGCTTTTCTGCCTATCCGTGAGCACACAAAAAATAATATGATCCTACCCCTCCTTCTGGGAACTCACACGTGATGGAATCTACGCCCAGCAGCCAGTGGACTTTAAGTGCAGCCTGAAAAATTACAGGGTTTCCCTTGAAAGCTAGTTATTCCGGAGATACATTGTACACCCAGGCCTCACTCACCGATGACCCTGTAATACTTTGACCACATTCACGACTGCCTGTATTGCAAAGTTTACTCACAAAAGGGTTTAGTTGGTAACTTGAACGTCCAATAAGTACTCAGAAACTGCAGCATAAGAAGCTGTGCTCTCCCTTTGGAGATTGAGGCTTCATGGGAAGTTTATTTTCCACATTGCAATGTCGACACTTGCGGCCTCCGTGTTACCCGATAAACAGTGTAGTTGCCCATCGTCTCTTCACTGCAGAATTGCCTTTTCAGGCAAGTGATTTTCCATGAAACAAACGTTTCCTTTCAATTCCTGCTACGTGTTCCTCCTTCAGCAGTTGTTAGTGAATAGGCCAACCACATGCGACGACTGGCCTCAACCTAACGTTCTGTTTTTCTCGTCACAATGGTAGGGAGGCAGCAGGTTCAATGCAGCGTTTTTCAAAGCAGTACTGGAACTGTAGGAGACATTTCTGGTGTCTTAGGAAAGGCGGGTGTACACTAGGATCCACGATATTCACGAGGGGCTGCCAGTCTCTTCTGGAACTTGTGAGCAACGTTCAGTTGATGACAACTATACGCCAAGAAAGGGCAGTGAAAGGCTTTTTCTGTTAAACCTCTAGAATGTGGTAAGTTGAAACAACTCAAGTATCTCCCTTCTAACGAACCTTGGAGGAACAAAATAGAGGAAGAAACAGCAGGGTCAATGCTCTGTGGTCCCTTTTTGAAAGCAAGGCATGAAGGGAAAGTTTATTTACCTCTTCGGGATTTGAAGAGTCGCAGGCTCAATTCTCCCTGAGAAACATTGTAGTTGCACATGTTCTCTGCATAGCACAATTCCCTTTGTGAGGACAAGGGATTTTCCAAGAAAAAAAAACTTGGAGGTTGCCATTCCTTGGTATGTGCTCATCCTTCAGTAATATACAGTGAATTGGCGACCCTATTTGACCACTAGCCTCAAGCAAACGTTCCTCTTGTCTCCTAACACACGTTGGCGTGCAGCGGAATCCATGGAGCCTTATTCAGTGTTGTTCTTGGACTCTAGGAATCATTCCAGGTCTCAATACTGGCCGGTCTGCAGTAGGATGAGAAACCTACAAGAAGAAAGGCCTGTGAGTTCGGGGAGTTGTGAGCAATGCACCGTTGGGAACAGCTAGATGACGAGTCATGGGCTATGAAGGGCCTCTTTCCTTAAACCTCTTGAATGTGGTAAGTTGAATGAACTCAAGGATCTCCCTTCTAAAGCACATTGGAGGTACAAACCAGAGAAAGAAAGAGCAGGGGCAGTGCTCTGTGGTCCCTTTTGAAAATAAGGCATGAAGGGAGACTTTATTTACCTCCTTGGGATTTAGAGAGTTGTGGGCTCAACTCTCCTGAGAAACACTGTAGTTGCACATGTTCTCTTCATAGCACATTTGCCTTTGTGATGACAAGTGAGTTTCTAGGAAAAATCTTGGAGGTTGCCATTCTTTGGTAGGTGCTCATCCTTCGGTAATCTTCAGTGAATTGGCGACGCCATTTGACCACTAGCCTCAAGCTAAGGCTCCTCTTGTATCATCCCACAGGTTGGCATGCAGCAGAATCCATGTAGCCTTATTCAGTGTGGTTCTTGGGCTCTAGGAAACATTCGAAGTCTCCTAGGACTCAGGGGTCTGCACTAGACCCGAAACGTACAAAAAGGACGGCCTGTGTGTTCAAGGATTTGTGAGTAAGGCACCGTTGGAAACAGCTAGATGCCGAGTCAGGGGCAGTGAAAGGCTTCTTTTGTTAAACCTCTAGAATGTGGTACGCTGAAACAACTCAAGTATCTCCCTTCTAAATCACCTTGCAGGTACAAAATAGAGAAAGAAACAGCAGGTTCAATGCTCTGTGGTCCCTTTTGAAAATAAGGCTGGAAGGGAAACTTTATTTACCTCCTTGAGATTTAGAGAGTTGCAGGCTCAATTCTCCCTGAGAAACACTGTACTTGCACATCTTCCCTTCATAACACAAATGCCTTTGTGATGACGTGAGTTTCTAGGATAGAACCTTGGAGGTTGCCATTCCTTGGTAGTTGTTCATCCCTCGGTAATCTTCAGGGAATGAAACAAACACATGGGACCTCTAGCCTCAAGTTAACGTTCAGGTTTTCTCATGACAGGTGTAGGCATGCAAAAGATTCCATGCAGCCTTAGTCCCTGTGGTTCTTGAACTCTAGGAATCATATCAGTTCTCTTTTGACTCGCTGGTCTGCCCTAGGTTTTGAAACGTACTAAAAGGACCGCCTGTGTCTTCTCGAAGTTGTGAGCAATCTACGGTTGGGAACATCTAGATGCCAAGTGATGGGCAGTGAAGGGCTTCGTTGGTTCCACCCCTAGCTTGCGATGGCTGGAAAACAACACAGTTTTCAACGTTCCGTGCCTTCCTTCATGCAAAGCGTGTCTGCATTCCTCAGGAAACCTGAGCTGCACTGAAAAACACAATTAGCCTACGATTGCTTCTAGGAACTAAACCGTGAAGTCGGTATACCTCAAGCAGCAACTAGACTTCATGTCCAGTTTCAATAATTACAGGGTTTCCCTTAACTGATAGTTATTCCCGAGAAAAATTGCCACCTAGGCCTCACTAAGCCTTCACCTTGATATCCTTACACCACCATCACGACTCCCAGCATGGCAATGGTTACTAATGTCATGCTCCATTGTGTCCACTGGATGTGCAATAAGAGAGCCAGAAACTCCAGAGGAATATGCTGTTTGGTCCCCCTGGAAATTGAGGCTTCCTGGAAAATTGTATTTTCCTCATTAGAAAGTTGAGAGTTGCAGCCTCAGTGTTACCTGGTAAACTCTGTTGTAGCCCACCTTTTCTTCATCGCACAATGGTATTTGTGAGGACAAGTGATTTTCCAAGAAAGAAACTTGGAGGTTGCCATTCTTTGGTATGTGCTCATCCTTCAGTGATCTACAGTGAATTGGCGAACCCGTTTGACCACTAGCCGCAAGGTAACGTTGCTCTTGAATCATGCCACAGGTTGGCATGCAGCTGAACCCATGTAGCCTTATTCAGTGTGGTTCTTGAGCTCTAGGAATCATTCCAGGTCTCAAAGTACTGGTGGGTCTGCACTAGGATGAGAAACGTACAAGAAGAATGGCTTGTGTGTTTGGGGATTTGTGAGCAGTGCACCATTGGGAAGAGCTCGATGCTGAGTCTTGGAAGGTGTAGGGCTTCTTTTGTTAAAGCTCTAGAATCTGGTAAGTTGAAACAACTCAAGTGTCTCCCTTCTAAAGCACCTTGGAGGTACCAATCAGAGAAAGAAACAGCAGGGTCAATGCTCTGTGGTCTCTTTTGAAAATACGGCTCGAAGGAAATCTTTATTTTCTTCATCGGGATCTAGGGAGCTGCGTGCTCAATTCTTCTGAGAAACACTGTAGTTGCACATGTTCTCTTCATAGCACAATTGCCTTTGTGATGACAAGTGAGTTTCTAGGAAGGAAACTTGAGGATTGCCATTCTTTGGTAGGTACTCATTCTTCGGAAATCTTCAGTGAATTGGCGAACCCATTTGTCCACTAGCCTCAAGCTAACGTTCCTCTTCTATCATGCCACAGGTTGGCATGCAGCTGAATCCAAGTAGCCTTATTATGTGTGGTCCTTGAGCTCTAGGAAGCGTTCCTGGTCTCTTAGTACTGGCTGGTCTGCACTAGAATGAGAAACGTGCAGGAAGGAAAGCGTGTGTGTTCCGGGGGTTGTGAGCAATGCATCGTTTGGAAGAGCTAGGTGCTGAGTAATGGGCAGTGTAGGGTTTCCCTGGATAAACACCTAGATTGCGACAGCTTGAAAACACCTAGCTATCAGCGTTCTGTTCAATCCTTCATGCCAAAAGTGTCTGCTTTTCTGCCTATCCTTGAGCACACAAAAAATAATATGATCCTACCCCTCCTTCTGGGAACTCACACGTGATGGAATCTACGCCCAGCAGCCAGTGGACTTTAAGTGCAGCCTGAAAAATTACAGGGTTTCCCTTGAAAGCTAGTTATTCCGGAGATACATTGTACACCCAGGCCTCACTCACCGATGACCCTGTAATATTTGACCACATTCACGACTGCCTGTATTGCAAAGTTTACTCACAAAAGGGTTTAGTTGGTAACTTGAACGTCCAATAAGTACTCAGAAAGTGCAGCATAAGAAGCTGTGCTCTCCCTTTGGAGATTGAGGCTTCATGGGATGTTTATTTTCCACATTGGAATGTCGACACTTGCGGCCTCCGTGTTACCCGATAAACAGTGTAGTTGCCCATCGTCTCTTCACTGCAGAATTGCCTTTTCAGGCAAGTGATTTTCCATGAAACAAACGTTTCCTTTCCATTCCTGCTACGTGCTCCTCCTTCAGCAGTTGTTAGTGAATAGGCCAACCACATGCGACGACTGGCCTCAACCTAACGTTCTGTTTTTCTCGTCATAATGGTAGGCAGGCAGCAGGTTCAATGCAACGTTTGGCAAAGCAGTACTGGAAATGTAGGAGACATTTCTGGTGTCTTAGGAAAGGCGGGTGTGCACTATGATCCATGATATTCACGAGGGGCTGCCAGTCTCTTCTGGAACTTGTGAGCAACGTTCAGTTGATGACAACTATACGCCAAGAAAGGGCAGTGAAAGGATTATTCTGTTAAACCTCTAGAATGTGGTAAGTTGAAACAACTCAAGTATCTCCCTTCTAACGAACCTTGGAGGAACAAAATAGAGGAAGAAACAGCAGGGTCAATGCTCTGTGGTCCCTTTTGAAAGCAAGGCATGAAGGGAAAGTTTATTTACCTCTTTGGGATTTGAAGAGTCGCAGGCTCAATTCTCCCTGAGAAACATTGTAGTTGCACATGTTCTCTGCATAGCACAATTCCCTTTGTGAGGACAAGGGATTTTCCAAGAAAAAAAAACTTGGAGGTTGCCATTCCTTGGTATGTGCTCATCCTTCAGTAATATACAGTGAATTGGCGACCCTATTTGACCACTAGCCTCAAGCAAACGTTCCTCTTGTCTCCTAACACACGTTGGCGTGCTGCAGAATCCATGGAGCCTTATTCAGTGTTGTTCTTGGACTCTAGGAATCATTCCAGGTCTCAATACTGGCCGGTCTGCAGTAGGATGAGAAACCTACAAGAAGAAAGGCCTGTGAGTTCGGGGAGTTGTGAGCAATGCACCGTTGGGAACAGCTAGATGACGAGTCATGGGCTGTGAAGGGCCTCTTTCCTTAAACCTCTTGAATGTGGTAAGTTGAATGAACTCAAGGATCTCCCTTCTAAAGCACATTGGAGGTACAAACCAGAGAAAGAAAGAGCAGGGGCAGTGCTCTGTGGTCCCTTTTGAAAATAAGGCATGAATGGAGACTTTATTTACCTCCTTGGGATTTAGAGAGTTGTGGGCTCAACTCTCCTGAGAAACACTGTAGTTGCACATGTTCTCTTCATAGCACATTTGCCTTTGTGATGACAAGTGAGTTTCTAGGAAAAATCTTGGAGGTTGCCATTCTTTGGTAGGTGCTCATCCTTCGGTAATCTTCAGTGAATTGGTGACGCCATTTGACCACTAGCCTCAAGCTAAGGCTCCTCTTGTATCATCCCACAGGTTGGCATGCAGCAGAATCCATGTAGCCTTATTCAGTGTGGTTCTTGGGCTCTAGGAAACATTCGAAGTCTCCTAGGACTCAGGGGTCTGCACTAGACCCGAAACGTACAAAAAGGACGGCCTGTGTGTTCAAGGATTTGTGAGTAAGGCACCGTTGGGAACAGCTAGATGCCGAGTCAGGGGCAGTGAAAGGCTTCTTTTGTTAAACCTCTAGAATGTGGTACGCTGAAACAACTCAAGTATCTCCCTTCTAAATCACCTTGCAGGTACAAAATAGAGAAAGAAACAGCAGGTTCAATGCTCTGTGGTCCCTTTTGAAAATAAGGCTGGAAGGGAAACTTTATTTACCTCCTTGAGATTTAGAGAGTTGCAGGCTCCATTCTCCCTGAGAAACACTGTACTTGCACATCTTCCCTTCATAACACAATTGCCTTTGTGATGACGTGAGTTTCTAGGATAGAACCTTGGACGTTGCCATTCCTTGGTAGTTGTTCATCCCTCGGTAATCTTCAGGGAATGAAACAAACACATGGGACCTCTAGCCTCAAGTTAGCGTTCAGGTTTTCTCATGACAGGGGTAGGCATGCAAAAGATTCCATGCAGCCTTAGTCCCTGTGGTTCTTGAACTCTAGGAATCATATCAGTTCTCTTTTGACTCGCTGGTCTGCCCTAGGTTTTGAAACGTACTAAAAGGACCGCCTGTGTCTTCTCGAAGTTGTGAGCAATCTACGGTTGGGAACATCTAGATGCCAAGTGATGGGCAGTGAAGGGCTTCGTTGGTTCCACCCCTAGCTTGCGATGGCTGGAAAGCAACACAGTTATCAACGTTCTGTGCCTTCCTTCATGCAAAGCGTGTCTGCATTCCTCAGGAAACCTGAGCTGCACTGAAAAACACAATTAGCCTACGATTGCTTCTAGGAACTAAACCGTGAAGTCGGTATACCTCAAGCAGCAACTAGACTTCATGTCCAGTTTCAATAATTACAGGGTTTCCCTTAACTGATAGTTATTCCCGAGAAAAATTGCCACCTAGGCCTCACTAAGCCTTCACCTTGATATCCTTACACCACCATCACGACTCCCAGCATGGCAATGGTTACTAATGTCATGCTCCATTGTGTCCACTGGATGTGCAATAAGAGAGCCAGAAACTCCAGAGGAATATGCTGTTTGGTCCCCCTGGAAATTGAGGCTTCCTGGAAAATTGTATTTTCCTCATTAGAAAGTTGAGAGTTGCAGCCTCAGTGTTACCTGGTAAACTCTGTTGTAGCCCACCTTTTCTTCATCGCACAATGGTATTTGTGAGGACAAGTGATTCTCCAAGAAAGAAACTTGGAGGTTGCCATTCTTTGGTATGTGCTCATCCTTCAGTGATCTACAGTGAATTGGCGAACCCGTTTGACCACTAGCCGCAAGGTAACGTTGCTATTGAATCATGCCACAGGTTGGCATGCAGCTGAATCCATGTAGCCTTATTCAGTGTGGTTCTTGAGCTCTAGGAATCATTCCAGGTCTCAAAGTACTGGTGGGTCTGCACTAGGATGAGAAACGTACAAGAAGAATGGCCTGTGTGTTTGGGGATTTGTGAGCAGTGCACCATTGGGAAGAGCTCGATGCTGAGTCTTGGAAGGTGTAGGGCTTCTTTTGTTAAAGCTCTAGAATCTGGTAAGTTGAAACAACTCAAGTGTCTCCCTTCTAAAGCACCTTGGAGGTACCAATCAGAGAAAGAAACAGCAGGGTCAAAGCTCTGTGGTCTCTTTTGAAAATACGGCTCGAAGGAAATCTTTATTTTCTTCATTGGGATCTAGGGAGTTGCGTGCTCAATTCTTCTGAGAAACACTGTAGTTGCACATGTTCTCTTCATAGCACAATTGCCTTTGTGATGACAAGTGAGTTTCTAGGAAGGAAACTTGAGGATTGCCATTCTTTGGTAGGTACTCATTCTTCGGAAATCTTCAGTGAATTGGCGAACCCATTTGTCCACTAGCCTCAAGCTAACGTTCCTCTTCTATCATGCCACAGGTTGGCATGCAGCTGAATCCAAGTAGCCTTATTATGTGTGGTCCTTGAGCTCTAGGAAGCGTTCCTGGTCTCTTAGTACTGGCTGGTCTGCACTAGAATGAGAAACGTGCAGGAAGGAAAGCGTGTGTGTTCCGGGGGTTGTGAGCAATGCACCGTTTGGAAGAGCTAGGTGCTGAGTAATGGGCAGTGTAGGGTTTCCCTGGATAAACACCTAGATTGCGACAGCTTGAAAACACCTAGCTATCAGCGTTCTGTTCAATCCTTCATGCCAAAAGTGTCTGCTTTTCTGCCTATCCTTGAGCACACAGAAAATAATATGATCCTACCCCTCCTTCTGGGAACTCACACGTGATGGAATCTACGCCCAGCAGCCAGTGGACTTTAAGTGCAGCCTGAAAAATTACAGGGTTTCCCTTGAAAGCTAGTTATTCCGGAGATACATTGTACACCCAGGCCTCACTCACCGATGACCCTGTAATACTTTGACCACATTCACGACTGCCTGTATTGCAAAGTTTACTCACAAAAGGGTTTAGTTGGTAACTTGAACGTCCAATAAGTACTCAGAAACTGCAGCATAAGAAGCTGTGCTCTCCCTTTGGAGATTGAGGCTTCATGGGATGTTTATTTTCCACATTGGAATGTCGACACTTGCGGCCTCCGTGTTACCCGATAAACAGTGTAGTTGCCCATCGTCTCTTCACTGCAGAATTGCCTTTTCAGGCAAGTGATTTTCCATGAAACAAACGTTTCCTTTCAATTCCTGCTACGTGCTCCTCCTTCAGCAGTTGTTAGTGAATAGGCCAACCACATGCGACGACTGGCCTCAACCTAACGTTCTGTTTTTCTCGTCATAATGGTAGGCAGGCAGCAGGTTCAATGCAACGTTTGGCAAAGCAGTACTGGAAATGTAGGAGACATTTCTGGTGTCTTAGGAAAGGCGGGTGTGCACTAGGATCCATGATATTCACGAGGGGCTGCCAGTCTCTTCTGGAACTTGTGAGCAACGTTCAGTTGATGACAACTATACGCCAAGAAAGGGCAGTGAAAGGATTATTCTGTTAAACCTCTAGAATGTGGTAAGTTGAAACAACTCAAGTATCTCCCTTCTAACGAACCTTGGAGGAACAAAATAGAGGAAGAAACAGCAGGGTCAATGCTCTGTGGTCCCTTTTGAAAGCAAGGCATGAAGGGAAAGTTTATTTACCTCTTTGGGATTTGAAGAGTCGCAGGCTCAATTCTCCCTGAGAAACATTGTAGTTGCACATGTTCTCTGCATAGCACAATTCCCTTTGTGAGGACAAGGGATTTTCCAAGAAAAAAAAACTTGGAGGTTGCCATTCCTTGGTATGTGCTCATCCTTCAGTAATATACAGTGAATTGGCGACCCTATTTGACCACTAGCCTCAAGCAAACGTTCCTCTTGTCTCCTAACACACGTTGGCGTGCAGCAGAATCCATGGAGCCTTATTCAGTGTTGTTCTTGGACTCTAGGAATCATTCCAGGTCTCAATACTGGCCGGTCTGCAGTAGGATGAGAAACCTACAAGAAGAAAGGCCTGTGAGTTCGGGGAGTTGTGAGCAATGCACCGTTGGGAACAGCTAGATGACGAGTCATGGGCTGTGAAGGGCCTCTTTCCTTAAACCTCTTGAATGTGGTAAGTTGAATGAACTCAAGGATCTCCCTTCTAAAGCACATTGGAGGTACAAACCAGAGAAAGAAAGAGCAGGGGCAGTGCTCTGTGGTCCCTTTTGAAAATAAGGCATGAAGGGAGACTTTATTTACCTCCTTGGGATTTAGAGAGTTGTGGGCTCAACTCTCCTGAGAAACACTGTAGTTGCACATGTTCTCTTCATAGCACATTTGCCTTTGTGATGACAAGTGAGTTTCTAGGAAAAATCTTGGAGGTTGCCATTCTTTGGTAGGTGCTCATCCTTCGGTAATCTTCAGTGAATTGGCGACGCCATTTGACCACTAGCCTCAAGCTAAGGCTCCTCTTGTATCATCCCACAGGTTGGCATGCAGCAGAATCCATGTAGCCTTATTCAGTGTGGTTCTTGGGCTCTAGGAAACATTCGAAGTCTCCTAGGACTCAGGGGTCTGCACTAGACCCGAAACGTACAAAAAGGACGGCCTGTGTGTTCAAGGATTTGTGAGTAAGGCACCGTTGGGAACAGCTAGATGCCGAGTCAGGGGCAGTGAAAGGCTTCTTTTGTTAAACCTCTAGAATGTGGTACGCTGAAACAACTCAAGTATCTCCCTTCTAAATCACCTTGCAGGTACAAAATAGAGAAAGAAACAGCAGGTTCAATGCTCTGTGGTCCCTTTTGAAAATAAGGCTGGAAGGGAAACTTTATTTACCTCCTTGAGATTTAGAGAGTTGCAGGCTCCATTCTCCCTGAGAAACACTGTACTTGCACATCTTCCCTTCATAACACAATTGCCTTTGTGATGACGTGAGTTTCTAGGATAGAACCTTGGAGGTTGCCATTCCTTGGTAGTTGCTCATCCCTCGGTAATCTTCAGGGAATGAACCAAACACATGGGACCTCTAGCCTCAAGTTAACGTTCAGGTTTTCTCATGACAGGGGCAGGCATGCCACAGATTCCATGCAGCCTTAGTCCCTGTGGTTCTTGAACTCTAGGAATCATATCAGTGCTCTTTTGACTCGCTGGTCTGCCCTAGGTTTTGAAACGTACTAAAAGGACCGCCTGTGTCTTCGCGAAGTTGTGAGCAATCTACGGTTGGGAACATCTAGATGCCAAGTGATGGGCAGTGAAGGGCTTCGTTGGTTCCACCCCTAGCTTGCGATGGCTGGAAAGCAACACAGTTATCAACGTTCCGTGCCTTCCTTCATGCAAAGCGTGTCTGCATTCCTCAGGAAACCTGAGCTGCACTGAAAAACACAATTAGCCTACGATTGCTTCTAGGAACTAAACCGTGAAGTCGGTATACCTCAAGCAGCAACTAGACTTCATGTCCAGTTTCAATAATTACAGGGTTTCCCTTAACTGATAGTTATTCCCGAGAAAAATTGCCACCTAGGCCTCACTAAGCCTTCACCTTGATATCCTTACACCACCATCACGACTCCCAGCATGGCAATGGTTACTAAGGTCATGCTCCATTGTGTCCACTGGATGTGCAATAAGAGAGCCAGAAACTCCAGAGGAATATGCTGTTTGGTCCCCCTGGAAATTGAGGCTTCCTGGAAAATTGTATTTTCCTCATTAGAAAGTTGAGAGTTGCAGCCTCAGTGTTACCTGGTAAACTCTGTTGTAGCCCACCTTTTCTTCATCGCACAATGGTATTTGTGAGGACAAGTGATTTTCCAAGAAAGAAACTTGGAGGTTGCCATTCTTTGGTATGTGCTCATCCTTCAGTGATCTACAGTGAATTGGCGAACCCGTTTGACCACTAGCCGCAAGGTAACGTTGCTCTTGAATCATGCCACAGGTTGGCATGCAGCTGAATCCATGTAGCCTTATTCAGTGTGGTTCTTGAGCTCTAGGAATCATTCCAGGTCTCAAAGTACTGGTGGGTCTGCACTAGGATGAGAAACGTACAAGAAGAATGGCCTGTGTGTTTGGGGATTTGTGAGCAGTGCACCATTGGGAAGAGCTCGATGCTGAGTCTTGGAAGGTGTAGGGCTTCTTTTGTTAAACCTCTAGAATCTGGTAAGTTGAAACAACTCAAGTGTCTCCCTTCTAAAGCACCTTGGAGGTACCAATCAGAGAAAGAAACAGCAGGGTCAATGCTCTGTGGTCTCTTTTGAAAATACGGCTCGAAGGAAATCTTTATTTTCTTCATTGGGATCTAGGGAGTTGCGTGCTCAATTCTTCTGAGAAACACTGTAGTTGCACATGTTCTCTTCATAGCACAATTGCCTTTGTGATGACAAGTGAGTTTCTAGGAAGGAAACTTGAGGATTGCCATTCTTTGGTAGGTACTCATTCTTCGGAAATCTTCAGTCAATTGGCGAACCCATTTGTCCACTAGCCTCAAGCTAACGTTCCTCTTCTATCATGCCACAGGTTGGCATGCAGCTGAATCCAAGTAGCCTTATTATGTGTGGTCCTTGAGCTCTAGGAAGCGTTCCTGGTCTCTTAGTACTGGCTGGTCTGCACTAGAATGAGAAACGTGCAGGAAGGAAAGCGTGTGTGTTCCGGGGGTTGTGAGCAATGCACCGTTTGGAAGAGCTAGGTGCTGAGTAATGGGCAGTGTAGGGTTTCCCTGGATAAACACCTAGATTGCGACAGCTTGAAAACACCTGGCTATCAGCGTTCTGTTCAATCCTTCATGCCAAAAGTGTCTGCTTTTCTGCCTATCCGTGAGCACACAAAAAATAATATGATCCTACCCCTCCTTCTGGGAACTCACACGTGATGGAATCTACGCCCAGCAGCCAGTGGACTTTAAGTGCAGCCTGAAAAATTACAGGGTTTCCCTTGAAAGCTAGTTATTACGGAGATACATTGTACACCCAGGCCTCACTCACCGATGACCCTGTAATACTTTGACCACATTCACGACTGCCTGTATTGCAAAGTTTACTCACAAAAGGGTTTAGTTGGTAACGTGAACGTCCAATAATTACTCAGAAACTGCAGCATAAGAAGCTGTGCTCTCCCTTTGGAGATTGAGGCTTCATGGGAAGTTTATTTTCCACATTGCAATGTCGACACTTGCGGCCTCCGTGTTACCCGATAAACAGTGTAGTTGCCCATCGTCTCTTCACTACAGAATTGCCTTTTCAGGCAAGTGATTTTCCATGAAACAAACGTTTCCTTTCAATTCCTGCTACGTGCTCCTCCTTCAGCAGTTGTTAGTGAATAGGCCAACCACATGCGACGACTGGCCTCAACCTAACGTTCTGTTTTTCTCGTCACAATGGTAGGCAGGCAGCAGGTTCAATGCAGCGTTTGGCAAAGCAGTACTGGAACTGTAGGAGACATTTCTGGTGTCTTAGGAAAGGCGGGTGTGCACTAGGATCCACGATATTCACGAGGGGCTGCCAGTCTCTTCTGGAACTTGTGAGCAACGTTCAGTTGATGACAACTATACGCCAAGAAAGGGCAGTGAAAGGCTTTTTCTGTTAAACCTCTAGAATGTGGTAAGTTGAAACAACTCAAGTATCTCCCTTCTAACGAACCTTGGAGGAACAAAATAGAGGAAGAAACAGCAGGGTCAATGCTCTGTGGTCCCTTTTGAAAGCAAGGCATGAAGGGAAAGTTTATTTAACTCTTTGGGATTTGAAGAGTCGCAGGCTCAATTCTCCCTGAGAAACATTGTAGTTGCACATGTTCTCTGCATAGCACAATTCCCTTTGTGAGGACAAGGGATTTTCCAAGAAAAAAAAAACTTGGAGGTTGCCATTTCTTGGTATGTGCTCATCCTTCAGTAATATACAGTGAATTGGCGACCCTATTTGACCACTAGCCTCAAGCAAACGTTCCTCTTGTCTCATAACACACGTTGGCGTGCAGCAGAATCCATGTAGCCTTATTCAGTGTTGTTCTTGGACTCTAGGAATCATTCCAGGTCTCAATACTGGCCGGTCTGCAGTAGGATGAGAAACCTACAAGAAGAAAGGCCTGTGAGTTCGGGGAGTTGTGAGCAATGCACCGTTGGGAACAGCTAGATGACGAGCCATGGGCTGTGAAGGGCCTCTTTCCTTAAACCTCTAGAATGTGGTAAGTTGAATGAACTCAAGGATCTCCCTTCTAAAGCACATTGGAGGTACAAACCAGAGAAAGAAAGAGCAGGGGCAGTGCTCTGTGGTCCCTTTTGAAAATAAGGCATGAAGGGAGACTTTATTTACCTCCTTGGGATTTAGAGAGTTGTGGGCTCAACTCTCCTGAGAAACACTGTAGTTGCACATGTTCTCTTCATAGCACATTTGCCTTTGTGATGACAAGTGAGTTTCTAGGAAAAATCTTGGAGGTTGCCATTCTTTGGTAGGTGCTCATCCTTCGGTAATCTTCAGTGAATTGGCGACGCCATTTGACCACTAGCCTCAAGCTAAGGCTCCTCTTGTATCATCCCACAGGTTGGCATGCAGCAGAATCCATGTAGCCTTATTCAGTGTGGTTCTTGGGCACTAGGAAACATTCGAAGTCTCCTAGGACTCAGGGGTCTGCACTAGACCCGAAACGTACAAAAAGGACGGCCTGAGTGTTCAAGGATTTGTGAGTAAGGCACCGTTGGGAACAGCTAGATGCCGAGTCAGGGGCAGTGAAAGGCTTCTTTTGTTAAACCTCTAGAATGTGGTACGCTGAAACAACTCAAGTATCTCCCTTCTAAATCACCTTGCAGGTACAAAATAGAGAAAGAAACAGCAGGTTCAATGCTCTGTGGTCCCTTATGAAAATAAGGCTGGAAGGGAAACTTTATTTACCTCCTTGAGATTTAGAGAGTTGTAGGCTCAGTTCTCCCTGAGAAACACTGTACTTGCACATCTTCCCTTCATAACACAATTGCCTTTGTGATGACGTGAGTTTCTAGGATAGAACCTTGGAGGTTGCCATTCCTTGGTAGTTGCTCATCCCTCGGTAATCTTCAGGGAATGAACCAAACACATGGGACCTCTAGCCTCAAGTTAACGTTCAGGATTTCTCATGACAGGGGTAGGCATGCCACAGATTCCATGCAGCCTTAGTCCCTGTGGTTCTTGAACTCTAGGAATCATATCAGTTCTCTTTCGACTCGCTGGTCTGCCCTAGGTTTTGAAACGTACTAAAAGGACCGCCTGTGTCTTCTGGAAGTTGTGAGCAATCTACGGTTGGGAACATCTAGATGCCAAGTGATGGGCAGTGAAGGGCTTCGTTGGTTCCACCCCTAGCTTGCGATGGCTGGAAAGCAACACAGTTATCAACGTTCCATGCCTTCCTTCATGCAAAGCGTGTCTGCATTCCTCAGGAAACCTGAGCTGCACTGAAAAACACAATTAGCCTACGATTGCTTCTAGGAACTAAACCGTGAAGTCGGTATACCTCAAGCAGCAACTAGACTTCATGTCCAGTTTCAATAATTACAGGGTTTCCCTTAACTGATAGTTATTCCCGAGAAAAATTGCCACCTAGGCCTCACTAAGCCTTCACCTTGATATCCTTACACCACCATCACGACTCCCAGCATGGCAATGGTTACTAATGTCATGCTCCATTGTGTCCACTGGATGTGCAATAAGAGAGCCAGAAACTCCAGAGGAATATGCTGTTTGGTCCCCCTGGAAATTGAGGCTTCCTGGAAAATTGTATTTTCCTCATTAGAAAGTTGAGAGTTGCAGCCTCAGTGTTACCTGGTAAACTCTGTTGTAGCCCACCTTTTCTTCATCGCACAATGGTATTTGTGAGGACAAGTGATTTTCCAAGAAAGAAACTTGGAGGTTGCCATTCTTTGGTATGTGCTCATCCTTCAGTGATCTACAGTGAATTGGCGAACCCGTTTGACCACTAGCCGCAAGGTAACGTTGCTCTTGAATCATGCCACAGGTTGGCATGCAGCTGAATCCATGTAGCCTTATTCAGTGTGGTTCTTGAGCTCTAGGAATCATTCCAGGTCTCAAAGTACTGGTGGGTCTGCACTAGGATGAGAAACGTACAAGAAGAATGGCCTGTGTGTTTGGGGATTTGTGAGCAGTGCACCATTGGGAAGAGCTCGATGCTGAGTCTTGGAAGGTGTAGGGCTTCTTCTGTTAAAGCTCTAGAATCTGGTAAGTTGAAACAACTCAAGTGTCTCCCTTCTAAAGCACCTTGGAGGTACCAATCAGAGAAAGAAACAGCAGGGTCAATGCTCTGTGGTCTCTTTTGAAAATACGGCTCGAAGGAAATCTTTATTTTCTTCATTGGGATCTAGGGAGTTGCGTGCTCAATTCTTCTGAGAAACACTGTAGTTGCACATGTTCTCTTCATAGCACAATTGCCTTTGTGATGACAAGTGAGTTTCTAGGAAGGAAACTTGAGGATTGCCATTCTTTGGTAGGTACTCATTCTTCGGAAATCTTCAGTGAATTGGCGAACCCATTTGTCCACTAGCCTCAAGCTAACGTTCCTCTTCTATCATGCCACAGGTTGGCATGCAGCTGAATCCAAGTAGCCTTATTATGTGTGGTCCTTGAGCTCTAGGAAGCGTTCCTGGTCTCTTAGTACTGGCTGGTCTGCACTAGAATGAGAAACGTGCAGGAAGGAAAGCGTGTGTGTTCCGGGGGTTGTGAGCAATGCACCGTTTGGAAGAGCTAGGTGCTGAGTAATGGGCAGTGTAGGGTTTCCCTGGATAAACACCTAGATTGCGACAGCTTGAAAACACCTGGCTATCAGCGTTCTGTTCAATCCTTCATGCCAAAAGTGTCTGCTTTTCTGCCTATCCGTGAGCACACAAAAAATAATATGATCCTACCCCTCCTTCTGGGAACTCACACGTGATGGAATCTACGCCCAGCAGCCAGTGGACTTTAAGTGCAGCCTGAAAAATTACAGGGTTTCCCTTGAAAGCTAGTTATTCCGGAGATACATTGTACACCCAGGCCTCACTCACCGATGACCCTGTAATACTTTGACCACATTCACGACTGCCTGTATTGCAAAGTTTACTCACAAAAGGGTTTAGTTGGTAACGTGAACGTCCAATAATTACTCAGAAACTGCAGCATAAGAAGCTGTGCTCTCCCTTTGGAGATTGAGGCTTCATGGGAAGTTTATTTTCCACATTGCAATGTCGACACTTGCGGCCTCCGTGTTACCCGATAAACAGTGTAGTTGCCCATCGTCTCTTCACTACAGAATTGCCTTTTCAGGCAAGTGATTTTCCATGAAACAAACGTTTCCTTTCAATTCCTGCTACGTGCTCCTCCTTCAGCAGTTGTTAGTGAATAGGCCAACCACATGCGACGACTGGCCTCAACCTAACGTTCTGTTTTTCTCGTCACAATGGTAGGCAGGCAGCAGGTTCAATGCAGCGTTTGGCAAAGCAGTACTGGAACTGTAGGAGACATTTCTGGTGTCTTAGGAAAGGCGGGTGTGCACTAGGATCCACGATATTCACGAGGGGCTGCCAGTCTCTTCTGGAACTTGTGAGCAACGTTCAGTTGATGACAACTATACGCCAAGAAAGGGCAGTGAAAGGCTTTTTCTGTTAAACCTCTAGAATGTGGTAAGTTGAAACAACTCAAGTATCTCCCTTCTAACGAACCTTGGAGGAACAAAATAGAGGAAGAAACAGCAGGGTCAATGCTCTGTGGTCCCTTTTGAAAGCAAGGCATGAAGGGAAAGTTTATTTAACTCTTTGGGATTTGAAGAGTCGCAGGCTCAATTCTCCCTGAGAAACATTGTAGTTGCACATGTTCTCTGCATAGCACAATTCCCTTTGTGAGGACAAGGGATTTTCCAAGAAAAAAAAAACTTGGAGGTTGCCATTTCTTGGTATGTGCTCATCCTTCAGTAATATACAGTGAATTGGCGACCCTATTTGACCACTAGCCTCAAGCAAACGTTCCTCTTGTCTCATAACACACGTTGGCGTGCAGCAGAATCCATGTAGCCTTATTCAGTGTTGTTCTTGGACTCTAGGAATCATTCCAGGTCTCAATACTGGCCGGTCTGCAGTAGGATGAGAAACCTACAAGAAGAAAGGCCTGTGAGTTCGGGGAGTTGTGAGCAATGCACCGTTGGGAACAGCTAGATGACGAGACATGGGCTGTGAAGGGCCTCTTTCCTTAAACCTCTAGAATGTGGTAAGTTGAATGAACTCAAGGATCTCCCTTCTAAAGCACATTGGAGGTACAAACCAGAGAAAGAAAGAGCAGGGGCAGTGCTCTGTGGTCCCTTTTGAAAATAAGGCATGAAGGGAGACTTTATTTACCTCCTTGGGATTTAGAGAGTTGTGGGCTCAACTCTCCTGAGAAACACTGTAGTTGCACATGTTCTCTTCATAGCACATTTGCCTTTGTGATGACAAGTGAGTTTCTAGGAAAAATCTTGGAGGTTGCCATTCTTTGGTAGGTGCTCATCCTTCGGTAATCTTCAGTGAATTGGCGACGCCATTTGACCACTAGCCTCAAGCTAAGGCTCCTCTTGTATCATCCCACAGGTTGGCATGCAGCAGAATCCATGTAGCCTTATTCAGTGTGGTTCTTGGGCACTAGGAAACATTCGAAGTCTCCTAGGACTCAGGGGTCTGCACTAGACCCGAAACGTACAAAAAGGACGGCCTGAGTGTTCAAGGATTTGTGAGTAAGGCACCGTTGGGCACAGCTAGATGCCGAGTCAGGGGCAGTGAAAGGCTTCTTTTGTTAAACCTCTAGAATGTGGTACGCTGAAACAACTCAAGTATCTCCCTTCTAAATCACCTTGCAGGTACAAAATAGAGAAAGAAACAGCAGGTTCAATGCTCTGTGGTCCCTTATGAAAATAAGGCTGGAAGGGAAACTTTATTTACCTCCTTGAGATTTAGAGAGTTGTAGGCTCAGTTCTCCCTGAGAAACACTGTACTTGCACATCTTCCCTTCATAACACAATTGCCTTTGTGATGACGTGAGTTTCTAGGATAGAACCTTGGAGGTTGCCATTCCTTGGTAGTTGCTCATCCCTCGGTAATCTTCAGGGAATGAACCAAACACATGGGACCTCTAGCCTCAAGTTAACGTTCAGGATTTCTCATGACAGGGGTAGGCATGCCACAGATTCCATGCAGCCTTAGTCCCTGTGGTTCTTGAACTCTAGGAATCATATCAGTTCTCTTTCGACTCGCTGGTCTGCCCTAGGTTTTGAAACGTACTAAAAGGACCGCCTGTGTCTTCTGGAAGTTGTGAGCAATCTACGGTTGGGAACATCTAGATGCCAAGTGATGGGCAGTGAAGGGCTTCGTTGGTTCCACCCCTAGCTTGCGATGGCTGGAAAGCAACACAGTTATCAACGTTCCATGCCTTCCTTCATGCAAAGCGTGTCTGCATTCCTCAGGAAACCTGAGCTGCACTGAAAAACACAATTAGCCTACGATTGCTTCTAGGAACTAAACCGTGAAGTCGGTATACCTCAAGCAGCAACTAGACTTCATGTCCAGTTTCAATAATTACAGGGTTTCCCTTAACTGATAGTTATTCCCGAGAAAAATTGCCACCTAGGCCTCACTAAGCCTTCACCTTGATATCCTTACACCACCATCACGACTCCCAGCATGGCAATGGTTACTAATGTCATGCTCCATTGTGTCCACTGGATGTGCAATAAGAGAGCCAGAAACTCCAGAGGAATATGCTGTTTGGTCCCCCTGGAAATTGAGGCTTCCTGGAAAATTGTATTTTCCTCATTAGAAAGTTGAGAGTTGCAGCCTCAGTGTTACCTGGTAAACTCTGTTGTAGCCCACCTTTTCTTCATCGCACAATGGTATTTGTGAGGACAAGTGATTTTCCAAGAAAGAAACTTGGAGGTTGCCATTCTTTGGTATGTGCTCATCCTTCAGTGATCTACAGTGAATTGGCGAACCCGTTTGACCACTAGCCGCAAGGTAACGTTGCTCTTGAATCATGCCACAGGTTGGCATGCAGCTGAATCCATGTAGCCTTATTCAGTGTGGTTCTTGAGCTCTAGGAATCATTCCAGGTCTCAAAGTACTGGTGGGTCTGCACTAGGATGAGAAACGTACAAGAAGAATGGCCTGTGTGTTTGGGGATTTGTGAGCAGTGCACCATTGGGAAGAGCTCGATGCTGAGTCTTGGAAGGTGTAGGGCTTCTTTTGTTAAAGCTCTAGAATCTGGTAAGTTGAAACAACTCAAGTGTCTCCCTTCTAAAGCACCTTGGAGGTACCAATCAGAGAAAGAAACAGCAGGGTCAATGCTCTGTGGTCTCTTTTGAAAATACGGCTCGAAGGAAATCTTTATTTTCTTCATTGGGATCTAGGGAGTTGCGTGCTCAATTCTTCTGAGAAACACTGTAGTTGCACATGTTCTCTTCATAGCACAATTGCCTTTGTGATGACAAGTGAGTTTCTAGGAAGGAAACTTGAGGATTGCCATTCTTTGGTAGGTACTCATTCTTCGGAAATCTTCAGTGAATTGGCGAACCCATTTGTCCACTAGCCTCAAGCTAACGTTCCTCTTCTATCATGCCACAGGTTGGCATGCAGCTGAATCCAAGTAGCCTTATTATGTGTGGTCCTTGAGCTCTAGGAAGCGTTCCTGGTCTCTTAGTACTGGCTGGTCTGCACTAGAATGAGAAACGTGCAGGAAGGAAAGCGTGTGTGTTCCGGGGGTTGTGAGCAATGCACCGTTTGGAAGAGCTAGGTGCTGAGTAATGGGCAGTGTAGGGTTTCCCTGGATAAACACCTAGATTGCGACAGCTTGAAAACACCTGGCTATCAGCGTTCTGTTCAATCCTTCATGCCAAAAGTGTCTGCTTTTCTGCCTATCCGTGAGCACACAAAAAATAATATGATCCTACCCCTCCTTCTGGGAACTCACACGTGATGGAATCTACGCCCAGCAGCCAGTGGACTTTAAGTGCAGCCTGAAAAATTACAGGGTTTCCCTTGAAAGCTAGTTATTCCGGAGATACATTGTACACCCAGGCCTCACTCACCGATGACCCTGTAATACTTTGACCACATTCACGACTGCCTGTATTGCAAAGTTTACTCACAAAAGGGTTTAGTTGGTAACGTGAACGTCCAATAATTACTCAGAAACTGCAGCATAAGAAGCTGTGCTCTCCCTTTGGAGATTGAGGCTTCATGGGAAGTTTATTTTCCACATTGCAATGTCGACACTTGCGGCCTCCGTGTTACCCGATAAACAGTGTAGTTGCCCATCGTCTCTTCACTACAGAATTGCCTTTTCAGGCAAGTGATTTTCCATGAAACAAACGTTTCCTTTCAATTCCTGCTACGTGCTCCTCCTTCAGCAGTTGTTAGTGAATAGGCCAACCACATGCGACGACTGGCCTCAACCTAACGTTCTGTTTTTCTCGTCACAATGGTAGGCAGGCAGCAGGTTCAATGCAGCGTTTGGCAAAGCAGTACTGGAACTGTAGGAGACATTTCTGGTGTCTTAGGAAAGGCGGGTGTGCACTAGGATCCACGATATTCACGAGGGGCTGCCAGTCTCTTCTGGAACTTGTGAGCAACGTTCAGTTGATGACAACTATACGCCAAGAAAGGGCAGTGAAAGGCTTTTTCTGTTAAACCTCTAGAATGTGGTAAGTTGAAACAACTCAAGTATCTCCCTTCTAACGAACCTTGGAGGAACAAAATAGAGGAAGAAACAGCAGGGTCAATGCTCTGTGGTCCCTTTTGAAAGCAAGGCATGAAGGGAAAGTTTATTTAACTCTTTGGGATTTGAAGAGTCGCAGGCTCAATTCTCCCTGAGAAACATTGTAGTTGCACATGTTCTCTGCATAGCACAATTCCCTTTGTGAGGACAAGGGATTTTCCAAGAAAAAAAAAACTTGGAGGTTGCCATTTCTTGGTATGTGCTCATCCTTCAGTAATATACAGTGAATTGGCGACCCTATTTGACCACTAGCCTCAAGCAAACGTTCCTCTTGTCTCATAACACACGTTGGCGTGCAGCAGAATCCATGTAGCCTTATTCAGTGTTGTTCTTGGACTCTAGGAATCATTCCAGGTCTCAATACTGGCCGGTCTGCAGTAGGATGAGAAACCTACAAGAAGAAAGGCCTGTGAGTTCGGGGAGTTGTGAGCAATGCACCGTTGGGAACAGCTAGATGACGAGACATGGGCTGTGAAGGGCCTCTTTCCTTAAACCTCTAGAATGTGGTAAGTTGAATGAACTCAAGGATCTCCCTTCTAAAGCACATTGGAGGTACAAACCAGAGAAAGAAAGAGCAGGGGCAGTGCTCTGTGGTCCCTTTTGAAAATAAGGCATGAAGGGAGACTTTATTTACCTCCTTGGGATTTAGAGAGTTGTGGGCTCAACTCTCCTGAGAAACACTGTAGTTGCACATGTTCTCTTCATAGCACATTTGCCTTTGTGATGACAAGTGAGTTTCTAGGAAAAATCTTGGAGGTTGCCATTCTTTGGTAGGTGCTCATCCTTCGGTAATCTTCAGTGAATTGGCGACGCCATTTGACCACTAGCCTCAAGCTAAGGCTCCTCTTGTATCATCCCACAGGTTGGCATGCAGCAGAATCCATGTAGCCTTATTCAGTGTGGTTCTTGGGCACTAGGAAACATTCGAAGTCTCCTAGGACTCAGGGGTCTGCACTAGACCCGAAACGTACAAAAAGGACGGCCTGAGTGTTCAAGGATTTGTGAGTAAGGCACCGTTGGGCACAGCTAGATGCCGAGTCAGGGGCAGTGAAAGGCTTCTTTTGTTAAACCTCTAGAATGTGGTACGCTGAAACAACTCAAGTATCTCCCTTCTAAATCACCTTGCAGGTACAAAATAGAGAAAGAAACAGCAGGTTCAATGCTCTGTGGTCCCTTATGAAAATAAGGCTGGAAGGGAAACTTTATTTACCTCCTTGAGATTTAGAGAGTTGTAGGCTCAGTTCTCCCTGAGAAACACTGTACTTGCACATCTTCCCTTCATAACACAATTGCCTTTGTGATGACGTGAGTTTCTAGGATAGAACCTTGGAGGTTGCCATTCCTTGGTAGTTGCTCATCCCTCGGTAATCTTCAGGGAATGAACCAAACACATGGGACCTCTAGCCTCAAGTTAACGTTCAGGATTTCTCATGACAGGGGTAGGCATGCCACAGATTCCATGCAGCCTTAGTCCCTGTGGTTCTTGAACTCTAGGAATCATATCAGTTCTCTTTCGACTCGCTGGTCTGCCCTAGGTTTTGAAACGTACTAAAAGGACCGCCTGTGTCTTCTGGAAGTTGTGAGCAATCTACGGTTGGGAACATCTAGATGCCAAGTGATGGGCAGTGAAGGGCTTCGTTGGTTCCACCCCTAGCTTGCGATGGCTGGAAAGCAACACAGTTATCAACGTTCCATGCCTTCCTTCATGCAAAGCGTGTCTGCATTCCTCAGGAAACCTGAGCTGCACTGAAAAACACAATTAGCCTACGATTGCTTCTAGGAACTAAACCGTGAAGTCGGTATACCTCAAGCAGCAACTAGACTTCATGTCCAGTTTCAATAATTACAGGGTTTCCCTTAACTGATAGTTATTCCCGAGAAAAATTGCCACCTAGGCCTCACTAAGCCTTCACCTTGATATCCTTACACCACCATCACGACTCCCAGCATGGCAATGGTTACTAATGTCATGCTCCATTGTGTCCACTGGATGTGCAATAAGAGAGCCAGAAACTCCAGAGGAATATGCTGTTTGGTCCCCCTGGAAATTGAGGCTTCCTGGAAAATTGTATTTTCCTCATTAGAAAGTTGAGAGTTGCAGCCTCAGTGTTACCTGGTAAACTCTGTTGTAGCCCACCTTTTCTTCATCGCACAATGGTATTTGTGAGGACAAGTGATTTTCCAAGAAAGAAACTTGGAGGTTGCCATTCTTTGGTATGTGCTCATCCTTCAGTGATCTACAGTGAATTGGCGAACCCGTTTGACCACTAGCCGCAAGGTAACGTTGCTATTGAATCATGCCACAGGTTGGCATGCAGCTGAATCCATGTAGCCTTATTCAGTGTGGTTCTTGAGCTCTAGGAATCATTCCAGGTCTCAAAGTACTGGTGGGTCTGCACTAGGATGAGAAACGTACAAGAAGAATGGCCTGTGTGTTTGGGGATTTGTGAGCAGTGCACCATTGGGAAGAGCTCGATGCTGAGTCTTGGAAGGTGTAGGGCTTCTTTTGTTAAAGCTCTAGAATCTGGTAAGTTGAAACAACTCAAGTGTCTCCCTTCTAAAGCACCTTGGAGGTACCAATCAGAGAAAGAAACAGCAGGGTCAATGCTCTGTGGTCTCTTTTGAAAATACGGCTCGAAGGAAATCTTTATTTTCTTCATTGGGATCTAGGGAGTTGCGTGCTCAATTCTTCTGAGAAACACTGTAGTTGCACATGTTCTCTACATAGCACAATTGCCTTTGTGATGACAAGTGAATTTCTAGGAAGGAAACTTGAGGATTGCCATTCTTTGGTAGGTACTCATTCTTCGGAAATCTTCAGTGAATTGGCGAACCCATTTGTCCACTAGCCTCAAGCTAACGTTCCTCTTCTATCATGCCACAGGTTGGCATGCAGCTGAATCCAAGTAGCCTTATTATGTGTGGTCCTTGAGCTCTAGGAAGCGTTCCTGGTCTCTTAGTACTGGCTGGTCTGCACTAGAATGAGAAACGTGCAGGAAGGAAAGCGTGTGTGTTCCGGGGGTTGTGAGCAATGCACCGTTTGGAAGAGCTAGGTGCTGAGTAATGGGCAGTGTAGGGTTTCCCTGGATAAACACCTAGATTGCGACAGCTTGAAAACACCCGGCTATCAGCGTTCTGTTCAATCCTTCATGCCAAAAGTGTCTGCTTTTCTGCCTATCCGTGAGCACACAAAAAATAATATGATCCTACCCCTCCTTCTGGGAACTCACACGTGATGGAATCTACGCCCAGCAGCCAGTGGACTTTAAGTGCAGCCTGAAAAATTACAGGGTTTCCCTTGAAAGCTAGTTGTTCCGGAGATACATTGTACACCCAGGCCTCACTCACCGATGACCCTGTAATACTTTGACCACATTCACGACTGCCTGTATTGCAAAGTTTACTCACAAAAGGGTTTAGTTGGTAACTTGAACGTCCAATAAGTACTCAGAAACTGCAGCATAAGAAGCTGTGCTCTCCCTTTGGAGATTGAGGCTTCATGGGAAGTTTATTTTCCACATTGCAATGTCGACACTTGCGGCCTCCGTGTTACCCGATAAACAGTGTAGTTGCCCATCGTCTCTTCACTGCAGAATTGCCTTTTCAGGCAAGTGATTTTCCATGAAACAAACGTTTCCTTTCAATTCCTGCTACGTGTTCCTCCTTCAGCAGTTGTTAGTGAATAGGCCAACCACATGCGACGACTGGCCTCAACCTAACGTTCTGTTTTTCTCGTCACAATGGTAGGGAGGCAGCAGGTTCAATGCAGCGTTTTTCAAAGCAGTACTGGAACTGTAGGAGACATTTCTGGTGTCTTAGGAAAGGCGGGTGTACACTAGGATCCACGATATTCACGAGGGGCTGCCAGTCTCTTCTGGAACTTGTGAGCAACGTTCAGTTGATGACAACTATACGCCAAGAAAGGGCAGTGAAAGGCTTTTTCTGTTTAACCTCTAGAATGTGGTAAGTTGAAACAACTCAAGTATCTCCCTTCTAACGAACCTTGGAGGAACAAAATAGAGGAAGAAACAGCAGGGTCAATGCTCTGTGGTCCCTTTTTGAAAGCAAGGCATGAAGGGAAAGTTTATTTACCTCTTCGGGATTTGAAGAGTCGCAGGCTCAATTCTCCCTGAGAAACATTGTAGTTGCACATGTTCTCTGCATAGCACAATTCCCTTTGTGAGGACAAGGGATTTTCCAAGAAAAAAAAACTTGGAGGTTGCCATTCCTTGGTATGTGCTCATCCTTCAGTAATATACAGTGAATTGGCGACCCTATTTGACCACTAGCCTCAAGCAAACGTTCCTCTTGTCTCCTAACACACGTTGGCGTGCAGCGGAATCCATGGAGCCTTATTCAGTGTTGTTCTTGGACTCTAGGAATCATTCCAGGTCTCAATACTGGCCGGTCTGCAGTAGGATGAGAAACCTACAAGAAGAAAGGCCTGTGAGTTCGGGGAGTTGTGAGCAATGCACCGTTGGGAACAGCTAGATGACGAGTCATGGGCTATGAAGGGCCTCTTTCCTTAAACCTCTTGAATGTGGTAAGTTGAATGAACTCAAGGATCTCCCTTCTAAAGCACATTGGAGGTACAAACCAGAGAAAGAAAGAGCAGGGGCAGTGCTCTGTGGTCCCTTTTGAAAATAAGGCATGAAGGGAGACTTTATTTACCTCCTTGGGATTTAGAGAGTTGTGGGCTCAACTCTCCTGAGAAACACTGTAGTTGCACATGTTCTCTTCATAGCACATTTGCCTTTGTGATGACAAGTGAGTTTCTAGGAAAAATCTTGGAGGTTGCCATTCTTTGGTAGGTGCTCATCCTTCGGTAATCTTCAGTGAATTGGCGACGCCATTTGACCACTAGCCTCAAGCTAAGGCTCCTCTTGTATCATCCCACAGGTTGGCATGCAGCAGAATCCATGTAGCCTTATTCAGTGTGGTTCTTGGGCTCTAGGAAACATTCGAAGTCTCCTAGGACTCAGGGGTCTGCACTAGACCCGAAACGTACAAAAAGGACGGCCTGTGTGTTCAAGGATTTGTGAGTAAGGCACCGTTGGAAACAGCTAGATGCCGAGTCAGGGGCAGTGAAAGGCTTCTTTTGTTAAACCTCTAGAATGTGGTACGCTGAAACAACTCAAGTATCTCCCTTCTAAATCACCTTGCAGGTACAAAATAGAGAAAGAAACAGCAGGTTCAATGCTCTGTGGTCCCTTTTGAAAATAAGGCTGGAAGGGAAACTTTATTTACCTCCTTGAGATTTAGAGAGTTGCAGGCTCAATTCTCCCTGAGAAACACTGTACTTGCACATCTTCCCTTCATAACACAAATGCCTTTGTGATGACGTGAGTTTCTAGGATAGAACCTTGGAGGTTGCCATTCCTTGGTAGTTGTTCATCCCTCGGTAATCTTCAGGGAATGAAACAAACACATGGGACCTCTAGCCTCAAGTTAACGTTCAGGTTTTCTCATGACAGGTGTAGGCATGCAAAAGATTCCATGCAGCCTTAGTCCCTGTGGTTCTTGAACTCTAGGAATCATATCAGTTCTCTTTTGACTCGCTGGTCTGCCCTAGGTTTTGAAACGTACTAAAAGGACCGCCTGTGTCTTCTCGAAGTTGTGAGCAATCTACGGTTGGGAACATCTAGATGCCAAGTGATGGGCAGTGAAGGGCTTCGTTGGTTCCACCCCTAGCTTGCGATGGCTGGAAAACAACACAGTTTTCAACGTTCCGTGCCTTCCTTCATGCAAAGCGTGTCTGCATTCCTCAGGAAACCTGAGCTGCACTGAAAAACACAATTAGCCTACGATTGCTTCTAGGAACTAAACCGTGAAGTCGGTATACCTCAAGCAGCAACTAGACTTCATGTCCAGTTTCAATAATTACAGGGTTTCCCTTAACTGATAGTTATTCCCGAGAAAAATTGCCACCTAGGCCTCACTAAGCCTTCACCTTGATATCCTTACACCACCATCACGACTCCCAGCATGGCAATGGTTACTAATGTCATGCTCCATTGTGTCCACTGGATGTGCAATAAGAGAGCCAGAAACTCCAGAGGAATATGCTGTTTGGTCCCCCTGGAAATTGAGGCTTCCTGGAAAATTGTATTTTCCTCATTAGAAAGTTGAGAGTTGCAGCCTCAGTGTTACCTGGTAAACTCTGTTGTAGCCCACGTTTTCTTCATCGCACAATGGTATTTGTGAGGACAAGTGATTCTCCAAGAAAGAAACTTGGAGGTTGCCATTCTTTGGTATGTGCTCATCCTTCAGTGATCTACAGTGAATTGGCGAACCCGTTTGACCACTAGCCGCAAGGTAACGTTGCTATTGAATCATGCCACAGGTTGGCATGCAGCTGAATCCATGTAGCCTTATTCAGTGTGGTTCTTGAGCTCTAGGAATCATTCCAGGTCTCAAAGTACTGGTGGGTCTGCACTAGGATGAGAAACGTACAAGAAGAATGGCCTGTGTGTTTGGGGATTTGTGAGCAGTGCACCATTGGGAAGAGCTCGATGCTGAGTCTTGGAAGGTGTAGGGCTTCTTTTGTTAAAGCTCTAGAATCTGGTAAGTTGAAACAACTCAAGTGTCTCCCTTCTAAAGCACCTTGGAGGTACCAATCAGAGAAAGAAACAGCAGGGTCAAAGCTCTGTGGTCTCTTTTGAAAATACGGCTCGAAGGAAATCTTTATTTTCTTCATTGGGATCTAGGGAGTTGCGTGCTCAATTCTTCTGAGAAACACTGTAGTTGCACATGTTCTCTTCATAGCACAATTGCCTTTGTGATGACAAGTGAGTTTCTAGGAAGGAAACTTGAGGATTGCCATTCTTTGGTAGGTACTCATTCTTCGGAAATCTTCAGTGAATTGGCGAACCCATTTGTCCACTAGCCTCAAGCTAACGTTCCTCTTCTATCATGCCACAGGTTGGCATGCAGCTGAATCCAAGTAGCCTTATTATGTGTGGTCCTTGAGCTCTAGGAAGCGTTCCTGGTCTCTTAGTACTGGCTGGTCTGCACTCGAATGAGAAACGTGCAGGAAGGAAAGCGTGTGTGTTCCGGGGGTTGTGAGCAATGCACCGTTTGGAAGAGCTAGGTGCTGAGTAATGGGCAGTGTAGGGTTTCCCTGGATAAACACCTAGATTGCGACAGCTTGAAAACACCTAGCTATCAGCGTTCTGTTCAATCCTTCATGCCAAAAGTGTCTGCTTTTCTGCCTATCCTTGAGCACACAGAAAATAATATGATCCTACCCCTCCTTCTGGGAACTCACACGTGATGGAATCTACGCCCAGCAGCCAGTGGACTTTAAGTGCAGCCTGAAAAATTACAGGGTTTCCCTTGAAAGCTAGTTATTCCGGAGATACATTGTACACCCAGGCCTCACTCACCGATGACCCTGTAATACTTTGACCACATTCACGACTGCCTGTATTGCAAAGTTTACTCACAAAAGGGTTTAGTTGGTAACTTGAACGTCCAATAAGTACTCAGAAACTGCAGCATAAGAAGCTGTGCTCTCCCTTTGGAGATTGAGGCTTCATGGGATGTTTATTTTCCACATTGGAATGTCGACACTTGCGGCCTCCGTGTTACCCGATAAACAGTGTAGTTGCCCATCGTCTCTTCACTGCAGAATTGCCTTTTCAGGCAAGTGATTTTCCATGAAACAAACGTTTCCTTTCAATTCCTGCTACGTGCTCCTCCTTCAGCAGTTGTTAGTGAATAGGCCAACCACATGCGACGACTGGCCTCAACCTAACGTTCTGTTTTTCTCGTCATAATGGTAGGCAGGCAGCAGGTTCAATGCAACGTTTGGCAAAGCAGTACTGGAAATGTAGGAGACATTTCTGGTGTCTTAGGAAAGGCGGGTGTGCACTAGGATCCATGATATTCACGAGGGGCTGCCAGTCTCTTCTGGAACTTGTGAGCAACGTTCAGTTGATGACAACTATACGCCAAGAAAGGGCAGTGAAAGGATTATTCTGTTAAACCTCTAGAATGTGGTAAGTTGAAACAACTCAAGTATCTCCCTTCTAACGAACCTTGGAGGAACAAAATAGAGGAAGAAACAGCAGGGTCAATGCTCTGTGGTCCCTTTTGAAAGCAAGGCATGAAGGGAAAGTTTATTTACCTCTTTGGGATTTGAAGAGTCGCAGGCTCAATTCTCCCTGAGAAACATTGTAGTTGCACATGTTCTCTGCATAGCACAATTCCCTTTGTGAGGACAAGGGATTTTCCAAGAAAAAAAAACTTGGAGGTTGCCATTCCTTGGTATGTGCTCATCCTTCAGTAATATACAGTGAATTGGCGACCCTATTTGACCACTAGCCTCAAGCAAACGTTCCTCTTGTCTCCTAACACACGTTGGCGTGCAGCAGAATCCATGGAGCCTTATTCAGTGTTGTTCTTGGACTCTAGGAATCATTCCAGGTCTCAATACTGGCCGGTCTGCAGTAGGATGAGAAACCTACAAGAAGAAAGGCCTGTGAGTTCGGGGAGTTGTGAGCAATGCACCGTTGGGAACAGCTAGATGACGAGTCATGGGCTGTGAAGGGCCTCTTTCCTTAAACCTCTTGAATGTGGTAAGTTGAATGAACTCAAGGATCTCCCTTCTAAAGCACATTGGAGGTACAAACCAGAGAAAGAAAGAGCAGGGGCAGTGCTCTGTGGTCCCTTTTGAAAATAAGGCATGAAGGGAGACTTTATTTACCTCCTTGGGATTTAGAGAGTTGTGGGCTCAACTCTCCTGAGAAACACTGTAGTTGCACATGTTCTCTTCATAGCACATTTGCCTTTGTGATGACAAGTGAGTTTCTAGGAAAAATCTTGGAGGTTGCCATTCTTTGGTAGGTGCTCATCCTTCGGTAATCTTCAGTGAATTGGCGACGCCATTTGACCACTAGCCTCAAGCTAAGGCTCCTCTTGTATCATCCCACAGGTTGGCATGCAGCAGAATCCATGTAGCCTTATTCAGTGTGGTTCTTGGGCTCTAGGAAACATTCGAAGTCTCCTAGGACTCAGGGGTCTGCACTAGACCCGAAACGTACAAAAAGGACGGCCTGTGTGTTCAAGGATTTGTGAGTAAGGCACCGTTGGGAACAGCTAGATGCCGAGTCAGGGGCAGTGAAAGGCTTCTTTTGTTAAACCTCTAGAATGTGGTACGCTGAAACAACTCAAGTATCTCCCTTCTAAATCACCTTGCAGGTACAAAATAGAGAAAGAAACAGCAGGTTCAATGCTCTGTGGTCCCTTTTGAAAATAAGGCTGGAAGGGAAACTTTATTTACCTCCTTGAGATTTAGAGAGTTGCAGGCTCCATTCTCCCTGAGAAACACTGTACTTGCACATCTTCCCTTCATAACACAATTGCCTTTGTGATGACGTGAGTTTCTAGGATAGAACCTTGGAGGTTGCCATTCCTTGGTAGTTGCTCATCCCTCGGTAATCTTCAGGGAATGAACCAAACACATGGGACCTCTAGCCTCAAGTTAACGTTCAGGTTTTCTCATGACAGGGGCAGGCATGCCACAGATTCCATGCAGCCTTAGTCCCTGTGGTTCTTGAACTCTAGGAATCATATCAGTGCTCTTTTGACTCGCTGGTCTGCCCTAGGTTTTGAAACGTACTAAAAGGACCGCCTGTGTCTTCGCGAAGTTGTGAGCAATCTACGGTTGGGAACATCTAGATGCCAAGTGATGGGCAGTGAAGGGCTTCGTTGGTTCCACCCCTAGCTTGCGATGGCTGGAAAGCAACACAGTTATCAACGTTCCGTGCCTTCCTTCATGCAAAGCGTGTCTGCATTCCTCAGGAAACCTGAGCTGCACTGAAAAACACAATTAGCCTACGATTGCTTCTAGGAACTAAACCGTGAAGTCGGTATACCTCAAGCAGCAACTAGACTTCATGTCCAGTTTCAATAATTACAGGGTTTCCCTTAACTGATAGTTATTCCCGAGAAAAATTGCCACCTAGGCCTCACTAAGCCTTCACCTTGATATCCTTACACCACCATCACGACTCCCAGCATGGCAATGGTTACTAAGGTCATGCTCCATTGTGTCCACTGGATGTGCAATAAGAGAGCCAGAAACTCCAGAGGAATATGCTGTTTGGTCCCCCTGGAAATTGAGGCTTCCTGGAAAATTGTATTTTCCTCATTAGAAAGTTGAGAGTTGCAGCCTCAGTGTTACCTGGTAAACTCTGTTGTAGCCCACCTTTTCTTCATCGCACAATGGTATTTGTGAGGACAAGTGATTTTCCAAGAAAGAAACTTGGAGGTTGCCATTCTTTGGTATGTGCTCATCCTTCAGTGATCTACAGTGAATTGGCGAACCCGTTTGACCACTAGCCGCAAGGTAACGTTGCTCTTGAATCATGCCACAGGTTGGCATGCAGCTGAATCCATGTAGCCTTATTCAGTGTGGTTCTTGAGCTCTAGGAATCATTCCAGGTCTCAAAGTACTGGTGGGTCTGCACTAGGATGAGAAACGTACAAGAAGAATGGCCTGTGTGTTTGGGGATTTGTGAGCAGTGCACCATTGGGAAGAGCTCGATGCTGAGTCTTGGAAGGTGTAGGGCTTCTTTTGTTAAAGCTCTAGAATCTGGTAAGTTGAAACAACTCAAGTGTCTCCCTTCTAAAGCACCTTGGAGGTACCAATCAGAGAAAGAAACAGCAGGGTCAATGCTCTGTGGTCTCTTTTGAAAATACGGCTCGAAGGAAATCTTTATTTTCTTCATTGGGATCTAGGGAGCTGCGTGCTCAATTCTTCTGAGAAACACTGTAGTTGCACATGTTCTCTTCATAGCACAATTGCCTTTGTGATGACAAGTGAGTTTCTAGGAAGGAAACTTGAGGATTGCCATTCTTTGGTAGGTACTCATTCTTCGGAAATCTTCAGTGAATTGGCGAACCCATTTGTCCACTAGCCTCAAGCTAACGTTCCTCTTCTATCATGCCACAGGTTGGCATGCAGCTGAATCCAAGTAGCCTTATTATGTGTGGTCCTTGAGCTCTAGGAAGCGTTCCTGGTCTCTTAGTACTGGCTGGTCTGCACTAGAATGAGAAACGTGCAGGAAGGAAAGCGTGTGTGTTCCGGGGGTTGTGAGCAATGCACCGTTTGGAAGAGCTAGGTGCTGAGTAATGGGCAGTGTAGGGTTTCCCTGGATAAACACCTAGATTGCGACAGCTTGAAAACACCTAGCTATCAGCGTTCTGTTCAATCCTTCATGCCAAAAGTGTCTGCTTTTCTGCCTATCCGTGAGCACACAGAAAATAATATGATCCTACCCCTCCTTCTGGGAACTCACACGTGATGGAATCTACGGCCAGCAGCCAGTGGACTTTAAGTGCAGCCTGAAAAATTACAGGGTTTCCCTTGAAAGCTAGTTATTCCGGAGATACATTGTACACCCAGGCCTCACTCACCGATGACCCTGTAATACTTTGACCACATTCACGACTGCCTGTATTGCAAAGTTTACTCACAAAAGGGTTTAGTTGGTAACTTGAACGTCCAATAAGTACTCAGAAACTGCAGCATAAGAAGCTGTGCTCTCCCTTTGGAGATTGAGGCTTCATGGGAAGTTTATTTTCCACATTGGAATGTCGACACTTGCGGCCTCCGTGTTACCCGATAAACAGTGTAGTTGCCCATCGTCTCTTCACTGCAGAATTGCCTTTTCAGGCAAGTGATTTTCCATGAAACAAACGTTTCCTTTCAATTCCTGCTACGTGCTCCTCCTTCAGCAGTTGTTAGTGAATAGGCCAACCACATGCGACGACTGGCCTCAACCTAACGTTCTGTTTTTCTCGTCATAATGGTAGGCAGGCAGCAGGTTCAATGCAACGTTTGGCAAAGCAGTACTGGAAATGTAGGAGACATATCTGGTGTCTTAGGAAAGGCGGGTGTGCACTAGGATCCATGATATTCACGAGGGGCTGCCAGTCTCTTCTGGAACTTGTGAGCAACGTTCAGTTGATGACAACTATACGCCAAGAAAGGGCAGTGAAAGGATTATTCTGTTAAACCTCTAGAATGTGGTAAGTTGAAACAACTCAAGTATCTCCCTTCTAACGAGCCTTGGAGGAACAAAATAGAGGAAGAAACAGCAGGGTCAATGCTCTGTGGTCCCTTTTGAAAGCAAGGCATGAAGGGAAAGTTTATTTACCTCTTTGGGATTTGAAGTGTCGCAGGCTCAATTCTCCCTGAGAAACATTGTAGTTGCACATGTTCTCTGCATAGCACAATTCCCTTTGTGAGGACAAGGGATTTTCCAAGAAAAAAAAACTTGGAGGTTGCCATTCCTTGGTATGTGCTCATCCTTCAGTAATATACAGTGAATTGGCGACCCTATTTGACCACTAGCCTCAAGCAAACGTTCCTCTTGTCTCCTAACACACGTTGGCGTGCTGCAGAATCCATGGAGCCTTATTCAGTGTTGTTCTTGGACTCTAGGAATCATTCCAGGTCTCAATACTGGCCGGTCTGCAGTAGGATGAGAAACCTACAAGAAGAAAGGCCTGTGAGTTCGGGGAGTTGTGAGCAATGCACCGTTGGGAACAGCTAGATGACGAGTCATGGGCTGTGAAGGGCCTCTTTCCTTAAACCTCTTGAATGTGGTAAGTTGAATGAACTCAAGGATCTCCCTTCTAAAGCACATTGGAGGTACAAACCAGAGAAAGAAAGAGCAGGGGCAGTGCTCTGTGGTCCCTTTTGAAAATAAGGCATGAAGGGAGACTTTATTTACCTCCTTGGGATTTAGAGAGTTGTGGGCTCAACTCTCCTGAGAAACACTGTAGTTGCACATGTTCTCTTCATAGCACATTTGCCTTTGTGATGACAAGTGAGTTTCTAGGAAAAATCTTGGAGGTTGCCATTCTTTGGTAGGTGCTCATCCTTCGGTAATCTTCAGTGAATTGGCGACGCCATTTGACCACTAGCCTCAAGCTAAGGCTCCTCTTGTATCATCCCACAGGTTGGCATGCAGCAGAATCCATGTAGCCTTATTCAGTGTGGTTCTTGGGCTCTAGGAAACATTCGAAGTCTCCTAGGACTCAGGGGTCTGCACTAGACCCGAAACGTACAAAAAGGACGGCCTGTGTGTTCAAGGATTTGTGAGTAAGGCACCGTTGGGAACAGCTAGATGCCGAGTCAGGGGCAGTGAAAGGCTTCTTTTGTTAAACCTCTAGAATGTGGTACGCTGAAACAACTCAAGTATCTCCCTTCTAAATCACCTTGCAGGTACAAAATAGAGAAAGAAACAGCAGGTTCAATGCTCTGTGGTCCCTTTTGAAAATAAGGCTGGAAGGGAAACTTTATTTACCTCCTTGAGATTTAGAGAGTTGCAGGCTCCATTCTCCCTGAGAAACACTGTACTTGCACATCTTCCCTTCATAACACAATTGCCTTTGTGATGACGTGAGTTTCTAGGATAGAACCTTGGAGGTTGCCATTCCTTGGTAGTTGCTCATCCCTCGGTAATCTTCAGGGAATGAACCAAACACATGGGACCTCTAGCCTCAAGTTAACGTTCAGGTTTTCTCATGACAGGGGCAGGCATGCCACAGATTCCATGCAGCCTTAGTCCCTGTGGTTCTTGAACTCTAGGAATCATATCAGTTCTCTTTCGACTCGCTGGTCTGCCCTAGGTTTTGAAACGTACTAAAAGGACCGCCTGTGTCTTCGCGAAGTTGTGAGCAATCTACGGTTGGGAACATCTAGATGCCAAGTGATGGGCAGTGAAGGGCTTCGTTGGTTCCACCCCTAGCTTGCGATGGCTGGAAAGCAACACAGTTATCAACGTTCCGTGCCTTCCTTCATGCAAAGCGTGTCTGCATTCCTCAGGAAACCTGAGCTGCACTGAAAAACACAATTAGCCTACGATTGCTTCTAGGAACTAAACCGTGAAGTCGGTATACCTCAAGCAGCAACTAGACTTCATGTCCAGTTTCAATAATTACAGGGTTTCCCTTAACTGATAGTTATTCCCGAGAAAAATTGCCACCTAGGCCTCACTAAGCCTTCACCTTGATATCCTTACACCACCATCACGACTCCCAGCATGGCAATGGTTACTAATGTCATGCTCCATTGTGTCCACTGGATGTGCAATAAGAGAGCCAGAAACTCCAGAGGAATATGCTGTTTGGTCCCCCTGGAAATTGAGGCTTCCTGGAAAATTGTATTTTCCTCATTAGAAAGTTGAGAGTTGCAGCCTCAGTGTTACCTGGTAAACTCTGTTGTAGCCCACCTTTTCTTCATCGCACAATGGTATTTGTGAGGACAAGTGATTTTCCAAGAAAGAAACTTGGAGGTTGCCATTCTTTGGTATGTGCTCATCCTTCAGTGATCTACAGTGAATTGGCGAACCCGTTTGACCACTAGCCGCAAGGTAACGTTGTTCTTGAATCATGCCACAGGTTGGCATGCAGCTAAATCCATGTAGCCTTATTCAGTGTGGTTCTTGAGCTCTAGGAATCATTCCAGGTCTCAAAGTACTGGTGGGTCTGCACTAGGATGAGAAACGTACAAGAAGAATGGCCTGTGTGTTTGGGGATTTGTGAGCAGTGCACCATTGGGAAGAGCTCGATGCTGAGTCTTGGAAGGTGTAGGGCTTCTTTGTTAAAGCTCTAGAATCTGGTAAGTTGAAACAACTCAAGTGTCTCCCTTCTAAAGCACCTTGGAGGTACCAATCAGAGAAAGAAACAGCAGGGTCAATGCTCTGTGGTCTCTTTTGAAAATACGGCTCGAAGGAAATCTTTATTTTCTTCATTGGGATCTAGGGAGTTGCGTGCTCAATTCTTCTGAGAAACACTGTAGTTGCACATGTTCTCTTCATAGCACAATTGCCTTTGTGATGACAAGTGAGTTTCTAGGAAGGAAACTTGAGGATTGCCATTCTTTGGTAGGTACTCATTCTTCGGAAATTTTCAGTGAATTGGCGAACCCATTTGCCCACTAGCCTCACGCTAACGTTCCTCTTCTATCATGCCACAGGTTGGCATGCAGCTGAATCCAAGTAGCCTTATTATGTGTGGTCCTTGAGCTCTAGGAAGCGTTCCTGGTCTCTTAGTACTGGCTGGTCTGCACTAGAATGAGAAACGTGCAGGAAGGAAAGCGTGTGTGTTCCGGGGGTTGTGAGCAATGCACCGTTTGGAAGAGCTAGGTGCTGAGTAATGGGCAGTGTAGGGTTTCCCTGGATAAACACCTAGATTGCGACAGCTTGAAAACACCTGGCTATCAGCGTTCTGTTCAATCCTTCATGCCAAAAGTGTCTGCTTTTCTGCCTATCCGTGAGCACACAAAAAATAATATGATCCTACCCCTCCTTCTGGGAACTCACACGTGATGGAATCTACGCCCAGCAGCCAGTGGACTTTAAGTGCAGCCTGAAAAATTACAGGGTTTCCCTTGAAAGCTAGTTATTCCGGAGATACATTGTACACCCAGGCCTCACTCACCGATGACCCTGTAATACTTTGACCACATTCACGACTGCCTGTATTGCAAAGTTTACTCACAAAAGGGTTTAGTTGGTAACTTGAACGTCCAATAAGTACTCAGAAACTGCAGCATAAGAAGCTGTGCTCTCCCTTTGGAGATTGAGGCTTCATGGGAAGTTTATTTTCCACATTGGAATGTCGACACTTGCGGCCTCCGTGTTACCCGATAAACAGTGTAGTTGCCCATCGTCTCTTCACTGCAGAATTGCCTTTTCAGGCAAGTGATTTTCCATGAAACAAACGTTTCCTTTCAATTCCTGCTACGTGCTCCTCCTTCAGCAGTTGTTAGTGAATAGGCCAACCACATGCGACGACTGGCCTCAACCTAACGTTCTGTTTTTCTCGTCATAATGGTAGGCAGGCAGCAGGTTCAATGCAACGTTTGGCAAAGCAGTACTGGAAATGTAGGAGACATTTCTGGTGTCTTAGGAAAGGCGGGTGTGCACTAGGATCCACGATATTCACGAAGGGCTGCCAGTCTCTTCTGGAACTTGTGAGCAACGTTCAGTTGATGACAACTATACGCCAAGAAAGGGCAGTGAAAGGATTATTCTGTTAAACCTCTAGAATGTGGTAAGTTGAAACAACTCAAGTATCTCCCTTCTAACGAACCTTGGAGGAACAAAATAGAGGAAGAAACAGCAGGGTCAATGCTCTGTGGTCCCTTTTGAAAGCAAGGCATGAAGGGAAAGTTTATTTACCTCTTTGGGATTTGAAGAGTCGCAGGCTCAATTCTCCCTGAGAAACATTGTAGTTGCACATGTTCTCTGCATAGCACAATTCCCTTTGTGAGGACAAGGGATTTTCCAAGAAAAAAAAACTTGGAGGTTGCCATTCCTTGGTATGTGCTCATCCTTCAGTAATATACAGTGAATTGGCGACCCTATTTGACCACTAGCCTCAAGCAAACGTTCCTCTTGTCTCCTAACACACGTTGGCGTGCAGCAGAATCCATTGAGCCTTATTCAGTGTTGTTCTTGGACTCTAGGAATCATTCCAGGTCTCAATACTGGCCGGTCTGCAGTAGGATGAGAAACCTACAAGAAGAAAGGCCTGTGAGTTCGGGGAGTTGTGAGCAATGCACCGTTGGGAACAGCTAGATGACGAGTCATGGGCTGTGAAGGGCCTCTTTCCTTAAACCTCTTGAATGTGGTAAGTTGAATGAACTCAAGGATCTCCCTTCTAAAGCACATTGGAGGTACAAACCAGAGAAAGAAAGAGCAGGGGCAGTGCTCTGTGGTCCCTTTTGAAAATAAGGCATGAAGGGAGACTTTATTTACCTCCTTGGGATTTAGAGAGTTGTGGGCTCAACTCTCCTGAGAAACACTGTAGTTGCACATGTTCTCTTCATAGCACATTTGCCTTTGTGATGACAAGTGAGTTTCTAGGAAAAATCTTGGAGGTTGCCATTCTTTGGTAGGTGCTCATCCTTCGGTAATCTTCAGTGAATTGGCGACGGCATTTGACCACTAGCCTCAAGCTAAGGCTCCTCTTGTATCATCCCACAGGTTGGCATGCAGCAGAATCCATGTAGCCTTATTCAGTGTGGTTCTTGGGCTCTAGGAAACATTCGAAGTCTCCTAGGACTCAGGGGTCTGCACTAGACCCGAAACGTACAAAAAGGACGGCCTGTGTGTTCAAGGATTTGTGAGTAAGGCACCGTTGGGAACAGCTAGATGCCGAGTCAGGGGCAGTGAAAGGCTTCTTTTGTTAAACCTCTAGAATGTGGTACGCTGAAACAACTCAAGTATCTCCCTTCTAAATCACCTTGCAGGTACAAAATAGAGAAAGAAACAGCAGGTTCAATGCTCTGTGGTCCCTTTTGAAAATAAGGCTGGAAGGGAAACTTTATTTACCTCCTTGAGATTTAGAGAGTTGCAGGCTCCATTCTCCCTGAGAAACACTGTACTTGCACATCTTCCCTTCATAACACAATTGCCTTTGTGATGACGTGAGTTTCTAGGATAGAACCTTGGAGGTTGCCATTCCTTGGTAGTTGCTCATCCCTCGGTAATCTTCAGGGAATGAACCAAACACATGGGACCTCTAGCCTCAAGTTAACGTTCAGGTTTTCTCATGACAGGGGCAGGCATGCCCCAGATTCCATGCAGCCTTAGTCCCTGTGGTTCTTGAACTCTAGGAATCATATCAGTGCTCTTTTGACTCGCTGGTCTGCCCTAGGTTTTGAAACGTACTAAAAGGACCGCCTGTGTCTTCGCGAAGTTGTGAGCAATCTACGGTTGGGAACATCTAGATGCCAAGTGATGGGCAGTGAAGGGCTTCGTTGGTTCCACCCCTAGCTTGCGATGGCTGGAAAGCAACACAGTTATCAACGTTCCGTGCCTTCCTTCATGCAAAGCGTGTCTGCATTCCTCAGGAAACCTGAGCTGCACTGAAAAACACAATTAGCTTACGATTGCTTCTAGGAACTAAACCGTGAAGTCGGTATACCTCAAGCAGCAACTAGACTTCATGTCCAGTTTCAATAATTACAGGGTTTCCCTTAACTGATAGTTATTCCCGAGAAAAATTGCCACCTAGGCCTCACTAAGCCTTCACCTTGATATCCTTACACCACCATCACGATTCCCAGCATGGCAATGGTTACTAAGGTCATGCTCCATTGTGTCCACTGGATGTGCAATAAGAGAGCCAGAAACTCCAGAGGAATATGCTGTTTGGTCCCCCTGGAAATTGAGGCTTCCTGGAAAATTGTATTTTCCTCATTAGAAAGTTGAGAGTTGCAGCCTCAGTGTTACCTGGTAAACTCTGTTGTAGCCCACCTTTTCTTCATCGCACAATGGTATTTGTGAGGACAAGTGATTTTCCAAGAAAGAAACTTGGAGGTTGCCATTCTTTGGTATGTGCTCATCCTTCAGTGATCTACAGTGAATTGGCGAACCCGTTTGACCACTAGCCGCAAGGTAACGTTGCTCTTGAATCATGCCACAGGTTGGCATGCAGCTGAATCCATGTAGCCTTATTCAGTGTGGTTCTTGAGCTCTAGGAATCATTCCAGGTCTCAAAGTACTGGTGGGTCTGCACTAGGATGAGAAACGTACAAGAAGAATGGCCTGTGTGTTTGGGGATTTGTGAGCAGTGCACCATTGGGAAGAGCTCGATGCTGAGTCTTGGAAGGTGTAGGGCTTCTTTTGTTAAACCTCTAGAATCTGGTAAGTTGAAACAACTCAAGTGTCTCCCTTCTAAAGCACCTTGGAGGTACCAATCAGAGAAAGAAACAGCGGGGTCAATGCTCTGTGGTCTCTTTTGAAAATACGGCTCGAAGGAAATCTTTATTTTCTTCATCGGGATCTAGGGAGCTGCGTGCTCAATTCTTCTGAGAAACACTGTAGTTGCACATGTTCTCTTCATAGCACAATTGCCTTTGTGATGACAAGTGAGTTTCTAGGAAGGAAACTTGAGGATTGCCATTCTTTGGTAGGTACTCATTCTTCGGAAATCTTCAGTGAATTGGCGAACCCATTTGTCCACTAGCCTCAAGCTAACGTTCCTCTTCTATCATGCCACAGGTTGGCATGCAGCTGAATCCAAGTAGCCTTATTATGTGTGGTCCTTGAGCTCTAGGAAGCGTTCCTGGTCTCTTAGTACTGGCTGGTCTGCACTAGAATGAGAAACGTGCAGGAAGGAAAGCGTGTGTGTTCCGGGGGTTGTGAGCAATGCACCGTTTGGAAGAGCTAGGTGCTGAGTAATGGGCAGTGTAGGGTTTCCCTGGATAAACACCTAGATTGCGACAGCTTGAAAACACCTAGCTATCAGCGTTCTGTTCAATCCTTCATGCCAAAAGTGTCTGCTTTTCTGCCTATCCGTGAGCACACAGAAAATAATATGATCCTACCCCTCCTTCTGGGAACTCACACGTGATGGAATCTACGCCCAGCAGCCAGTGGACTTTAAGTGCAGCCTGAAAAATTACAGGGTTTCCCTTGAAAGCTAGTTATTCCGGAGATACATTGTACACCCAGGCCTCACTCACCGATGACCCTGTAATACTTTGACCACATTCACGACTGCCTGTATTGCAAAGTTTACTCACAAAAGGGTTTAGTTGGTAACTTGAACGTCCAATAAGTACTCAGAAACTGCAGCATAAGAAGCTGTGCTCTCCCTTTGGAGATTGAGGCTTCATGGGAAGTTTATTTTCCACATTGGAATGTCGACACTTGCGGCCTCCGTGTTACCCGATAAACAGTGTAGTTGCCCATCGTCTCTTCACTGCAGAATTGCCTTTTCAGGCAAGTGATTTTCCATGAAACAAACGTTTCCTTTCAATTCCTGCTACGTGCTCCTCCTTCAGCAGTTGTTAGTGAATAGGCCAACCACATGCGACGACTGGCCTCAACCTAACGTTCTGTTTTTCTCGTCATAATGGTAGGCAGGCAGCAGGTTCAATGCAACGTTTGGCAAAGCAGTACTGGAAATGTAGGAGACATTTCTGGTGTCTTAGGAAAGGCGGGTGTGCACTAGGATCCATGATATTCACGAAGGGCTGCCAGTCTCTTCTGGAACTTGTGAGCAACGTTCAGTTGATGACAACTATACGCCAAGAAAGGGCAGTGAAAGGATTATTCTGTTAAACCTCTAGAATGTGGTAAGTTGAAACAACTCAAGTATCTCCCTTCTAACGAACCTTGGAGGAACAAAATAGAGGAAGAAACAGCAGGGTCAATGCTCTGTGGTCCCTTTTGAAAGCAAGGCATGAAGGGAAAGTTTATTTACCTCTTTGGGATTTGAAGAGTCGCAGGCTCAATTCTCCCTGAGAAACATTGTAGTTGCACATGTTCTCTGCATAGCACAATTCCCTTTGTGAGGACAAGGGATTTTCCAAGAAAAAAAAACTTGGAGGTTGCCATTCCTTGGTATGTGCTCATCCTTCAGTAATATACAGTGAATTGGCGACCCTATTTGACCACTAGCCTCAAGCAAACGTTCCTCTTGTCTCCTAACACACGTTGGCGTGCAGCAGAATCCATGGAGCCTTATTCAGTGTTGTTCTTGGACTCTAGGAATCATTCCAGGTCTCAATACTGGCCGGTCTGCAGTAGGATGAGAAACCTACAAGAAGAAAGGCCTGTGAGTTCGGGGAGTTGTGAGCAATGCACCGTTGGGAACAGCTAGATGACGAGTCATGGGTTGTGAAGGGCCTCTTTCCTTAAACCTCTTGAATGTGGTAAGTTGAATGAACTCAAGGATCTCCCTTCTAAAGCACATTGGAGGTACAAACCAGAGAAAGAAAGAGCAGGGGCAGTGCTCTGTGGTCCCTTTTGAAAATAAGGCATGAAGGGAGACTTTATTTACCTCCTTGGGATTTAGAGAGTTGTGGGCTCAACTCTCCTGAGAAACACTGTAGTTGCACATGTTCTCTTCATAGCACATTTGCCTTTGTGATGACAAGTGAGTTTCTAGGAAAAATCTTGGAGGTTGCCATTCTTTGGTAGGTGCTCATCCTTCGGTAATCTTCAGTGAATTGGCGACGCCATTTGACCACTAGCCTCAAGCTAAGGCTCCTCTTGTATCATCCCACAGGTTGGCATGCAGCAGAATCCATGTAGCCTTATTCAGTGTGGTTCTTGGGCTCTAGGAAACATTCGAAGTCTCCTAGGACTCAGGGGTCTGCACTAGACCCGAAACGTACAAAAAGGACGGCCTGTGTGTTCAAGGATTTGTGAGTAAGGCACCGTTGGGAACAGCTAGATGCCGAGTCAGGGGCAGTGAAAGGCTTCTTTTGTTAAACCTCTAGAATGTGGTACGCTGAAACAACTCAAGTATCTCCCTTCTAAATCACCTTGCAGGTACAAAATAGAGAAAGAAACAGCAGGTTCAATGCTCTGTGGTCCCTTTTGAAAATAAGGCTGGAAGGGAAACTTTATTTACCTCCTTGAGATTTAGAGAGTTGCAGGCTCCATTCTCCCTGAGAAACACTGTACTTGCACATCTTCCCTTCATAACACAATTGCCTTTGTGATGACGTGAGTTTCTAGGATAGAACCTTGGAGGTTGCCATTCCTTGGTAGTTGCTCATCCCTCGGTAATCTTCAGGGAATGAACCAAACACATGGGACCTCTAGCCTCAAGTTAACGTTCAGGTTTTCTCATGACAGGGGCAGGCATGCCACAGATTCCATGCAGCCTTAGTCCCTGTGGTTCTTGAACTCTAGGAATCATATCAGTGCTCTTTTGACTCGCTGGTCTGCCCTAGGTTTTGAAACGTACTAAAAGGACCGCCTGTGTCTTCGCGAAGTTGTGAGCAATCTACGGTTGGGAACATCTAGATGCCAAGTGATGGGCAGTGAAGGGCTTCGTTGGTTCCACCCCTAGCCTGCGATGGCTGGAAAGCAACACAGTTATCAACGTTCCGTGCCTTCCTTCATGCAAAGCGTGTCTGCATTCCTTAGGAAACCTGAGCTGCACTGAAAAACACAATTAGCCTACGATTGCTTCTAGGAACTAAACCGTGAAGTCGGTATACCTCAAGCAGCAACTAGACTTCATGTCCAGTTTCAATAATTACAGGGTTTCCCTTAACTGATAGTTATTCCCGAGAAAAATTGCCACCTAGGCCTCACTAAGCCTTCACCTTGATATCCTTACACCACCATCACGACTCCCAGCATGGCAATGGTTACTAATGTCATGCTCCATTGTGTCCACTGGATGTGCAATAAGAGAGCCAGAAACTCCAGAGGAATATGCTGTTTGGTCCCCCTGGAAATTGAGGCTTCCTGGAAAATTGTATTTTCCTCATTAGAAAGTTGAGAGTTGCAGCCTCAGTGTTACCTGGTAAACTCTGTTGTAGCCCACCTTTTCTTCATCGCACAATGGTATTTGTGAGGACAAGTGATTTTCCAAGAAAGAAACTTGGAGGTTGCCATTCTTTGGTATGTGCTCATCCTTCAGTGATCTACAGTGAATTGGCGAACCCGTTTGACCACTAGCCGCAAGGTAACGTTGCTCTTGAATCATGCCACAGGTTGGCATGCAGCTGAATCCATGTAGCCTTATTCAGTGTGGTTCTTGAGCTCTAGGAATCATTCCAGGTCTCAAAGTACTGGTGGGGCTGCACTAGGATGAGAAACGTACAAGAAGAATGGCCTGTGTGTTTGGGGATTTGTGAGCAGTGCACCATTGGGAAGAGCTCGATGCTGAGTCTTGGAAGGTGTAGGGCTTCTTTTGTTAAACCTCTAGAATCTGGTAAGTTGAAACAACTCAAGTGTCTCCCTTCTAAAGCACCTTGGAGGTACCAATCAGAGAAAGAAACAGCAGGGTCAATGCTCTGTGGTCTCTTTTGAAAATACGGCTCGAAGGAAATCTTTATTTTCTTCATTGGGATCTAGGGAGCTGCGTGCTCAATTCTTCTGAGAAACACTGTAGTTGCACATGTTCTCTTCATAGCACAATTGCCTTTGTGATGACAAGTGAGTTTCTAGGAAGGAAACTTGAGGATTGCCATTCTTTGGTAGGTACTCATTCTTCGGAAATCTTCAGTGAATTGGCGAACCCATTTGTCCACTAGCCTCAAGCTAACGTTCCTCTTCTATCATGCCACAGGTTGGCATGCAGCTGAATCCAAGTAGCCTTATTATGTGTGGTCCTTGAGCTCTAGGAAGCGTTCCTGGTCTCTTAGTACTGGCTGGTCTGCACTAGAATGAGAAACGTGCAGGAAGGAAAGCGTGTGTGTTCCGGGGGTTGTGAGCAATGCACCGTTTGGAAGAGCTAGGTGCTGAGTAATGGGCAGTGTAGGGTTTCCCTGGATAAACACCTAGATTACGACAGCTTGAAAACACCTAGCTATCAGCGTTCTGTTCAATCCTTCATGCCAAAAGTGTCTGCTTTTCTGCCTATCCGTGAGCACACAGAAAATAATATGATCCTACCCCTCCTTCTGGGAACTCACACGTGATGGAATCTACGCCCAGCAGCCAGTGGACTTTAAGTGCAGCCTGAAAAATTACAGGGTTTCCCTTGAAAGCTAGTTATTCCGGAGATACATTGTACACCCAGGCCTCACTCACCGATGACCCTGTAATACTTTGACCACATTCACGACTGCCTGTATTGCAAAGTTTACTCACAAAAGGGTTTAGTTGGTAACTTGAACGTCCAATAAGTACTCAGAAACTGCAGCATAAGAAGCTGTGCTCTCCCTTTGGAGATTGAGGCTTCATGGGAAGTTTATTTTCCACATTGGAATGTCGACACTTGCGGCCTCCGTGTTACCCGATAAACAGTGTAGTTGCCCATCGTCTCTTCACTGCAGAATTGCCTTTTCAGGCAAGTGATTTTCCATGAAACAAACGTTTCCTTTCAATTCCTGCTACGTGCTCCTCCTTCAGCAGTTGTTAGTGAATAGGCCAACCACATGCGACGACTGGCCTCAACCTAACGTTCTGTTTTTCTCGTCATAATGGTAGGCAGGCAGCAGGTTCAATGCAACGTTTGGCAAAGCAGTACTGGAAATGTAGGAGACATTTCTGGTGTCTTAGGAAAGGCGGGTGTGCACTAGGATCCACGATATTCACGAAGGGCTGCCAGTGTCTTCTGGAACTTGTGAGCAACGTTCAGTTGATGACAACTATACGCCAAGAAAGGGCAGTGAAAGGATTATTCTGTTAAACCTCTAGAATGTGGTAAGTTGAAACAACTCAAGTATCTCCCTTCTAACGAACCTTGGAGGAACAAAATAGAGGAAGAAACAGCAGGGTCAATGCTCTGTGGTCCCTTTTGAAAGCAAGGCATGAAGGGAAAGTTTATTTACCTCTTTGGGATTTGAAGAGTCGCAGGCTCAATTCTCCCTGAGAAACATTGTAGTTGCACATGTTCTCTGCATAGCACAATTCCCTTTGTGAGGACAAGGGATTTTCCAAGAAAAAAAAACTTGGAGGTTGCCATTCCTTGGTATGTGCTCATCCTTCAGTAATATACAGTGAATTGGCGACCCTATTTGACCACTAGCCTCAAGCAAACGTTCCTCTTGTCTCCTAACACACGTTGGCGTGCAGCAGAATCCATGGAGCCTTATTCAGTGTTGTTCTTGGACTCTAGGAATCATTCCAGGTCTCAATACTGGCCGGTCTGCAGTAGGATGAGAAACCTACAAGAAGAAAGGCCTGTGAGTTCGGGGAGTTGTGAGCAATGCACCGTTGGGAACAGCTAGATGACGAGTCATGGGTTGTGAAGGGCCTCTTTCTTTAAACCTCTTGAATGTGGTAAGTTGAATGAACTCAAGGATCTCCCTTCTAAAGCACATTGGAGGTACAAACCAGAGAAAGAAAGAGCAGGGGCAGTGCTCTGTGGTCCCTTTTGAAAATAAGGCATGAAGGGAGACTTTATTTACCTCCTTGGGATTTAGAGAGTTGTGGGCTCAACTCTCCTGAGAAACACTGTAGTTGCACATGTTCTCTTCATAGCACATTTGCCTTTGTGATGACAAGTGAGTTTCTAGGAAAAATCTTGGAGGTTGCCATTCTTTGGTAGGTGCTCATCCTTCGGTAATCTTCAGTGAATTGGCGACGCCATTTGACCACTAGCCTCAAGCTAAGGCTCCTCTTGTATCATCCCACAGGTTGGCATGCAGCAGAATCCATGTAGCCTTATTCAGTGTGGTTCTTGGGCTCTAGGAAACATTCGAAGTCTCCTAGGACTCAGGGGTCTGCACTAGACCCGAAACGTACAAAAAGGACGGCCTGTGTGTTCAAGGATTTGTGAGTAAGGCACCGTTGGGAACAGCTAGATGCCGAGTCAGGGGCAGTGAAAGGCTTCTTTTGTTAAACCTCTAGAATGTGGTACGCTGAAACAACTCAAGTATCTCCCTTCTAAATCACCTTGCAGGTACAAAATAGAGAAAGAAACAGCAGGTTCAATGCTCTGTGGTCCCTTTTGAAAATAAGGCTGGAAGGGAAACTTTATTTACCTCCTTGAGATTTAGAGAGTTGCAGGCTCCATTCTCCCTGAGAAACACTGTACTTGCACATCTTCCCTTCATAACACAATTGCCTTTGTGATGACGTGAGTTTCTAGGATAGAACCTTGGAGGTTGCCATTCCTTGGTAGTTGCTCATCCCTCGGTAATCTTCAGGGAATGAACCAAACACATGGGACCTCTAGCCTCAAGTTAACGTTCAGGTTTTCTCATGACAGGGGCAGGCATGCCACAGATTCCATGCAGCCTTAGTCCCTGTGGTTCTTGAACTCTAGGAATCATATCAGTGCTCTTTTGACTCGCTGGTCTGCCCTAGGTTTTGAAACGTACTAAAAGGACCGCCTGTGTCTTCGCGAAGTTGTGAGCAATCTACGGTTGGGAACATCTAGATGCCAAGTGATGGGCAGTGAAGGGCTTCGTTGGTTCCACCCCTAGCTTGCGATGGCTGGAAAGCAACACAGTTATCAACGTTCCGTGCCTTCCTTCATGCAAAGCGTGTCTGCATTCCTCAGGAAACCTGAGCTGCACTGAAAAACACAATTAGCCTACGATTGCTTCTAGGAACTAAACCGTGAAGTCGGTATACCTCAAGCAGCAACTAGACTTCATGTCCAGTTTCAATAATTACAGGGTTTCCCTTAACTGATAGTTATTCCCGAGAAAAATTGCCACCTAGGCCTCACTAAGCCTTCACCTTGATATCCTTACACCACCATCACGACTCCCAGCATGGCAATGGTTACTAATGTCATGCTCCATTGTGTCCACTGGATGTGCAATAAGAGAGCCAGAAACTCCAGAGGAATATGCTGTTTGGTCCCCCTGGAAATTGAGGCTTCCTGGAAAATTGTATTTTCCTCATTAGAAAGTTGAGAGTTGCAGCCTCAGTGTTACCTGGTAAACTCTGTTGTAGCCCACCTTTTCTTCATCGCACAATGGTATTTGTGAGGACAAGTGATTTTCCAAGAAAGAAACTTGGAGGTTGCCATTCTTTGGTATGTGCTCATCCTTCAGTGATCTACAGTGAATTGGCGAACCCGTTTGACCACTAGCCGCAAGGTAACGTTGCTCTTGAATCATGCCACAGGTTGGCATGCAGCTGAATCCATGTAGCCTTATTCAGTGTGGTTCTTGAGCTCTAGGAATCATTCCAGGTCTCAAAGTACTGGTGGGGCTGCACTAGGATGAGAAACGTACAAGAAGAATGGCCTGTGTGTTTGGGGATTTGTGAGCAGTGCACCATTGGGAAGAGCTCGATGCTGAGTCTTGGAAGGTGTAGGGCTTCTTTTGTTAAACCTCTAGAATCTGGTAAGTTGAAACAACTCAAGTGTCTCCCTTCTAAAGCACCTTGGAGGTACCAATCAGAGAAAGAAACAGCAGGGTCAATGCTCTGTGGTCTCTTTTGAAAATACGGCTCGAAGGAAATCTTTATTTTCTTCATTGGGATCTAGGGAGCTGCGTGCTCAATTCTTCTGAGAAACACTGTAGTTGCACATGTTCTCTTCATAGCACAATTGCCTTTGTGATGACAAGTGAGTTTCTAGGAAGGAAACTTGAGGATTGCCATTCTTTGGTAGGTACTCATTCTTCGGAAATCTTCAGTGAATTGGCGAACCCATTTGTCCACTAGCCTCAAGCTAACGTTCCTCTTCTATCATGCCACAGGTTGGCATGCAGCTGAATCCAAGTAGCCTTATTATGTGTGGTCCTTGAGCTCTAGGAAGCGTTCCTGGTCTCTTAGTACTGGCTGGTCTGCACTAGAATGAGAAACGTGCAGGAAGGAAAGCGTGTGTGTTCCGGGGGTTGTGAGCAATGCACCGTTTGGAAGAGCTAGGTGCTGAGTAATGGGCAGTGTAGGGTTTCCCTGGATAAACACCTAGATTACGACAGCTTGAAAACACCTAGCTATCAGCGTTCTGTTCAATCCTTCATGCCAAAAGTGTCTGCTTTTCTGCCTATCCGTGAGCACACAGAAAATAATATGATCCTACCCCTCCTTCTGGGAACTCACACGTGATGGAATCTACGCCCAGCAGCCAGTGGACTTTAAGTGCAGCCTGAAAAATTACAGGGTTTCCCTTGAAAGCTAGTTATTCCGGAGATACATTGTACACCCAGGCCTCACTCACCGATGACCCTGTAATACTTTGACCACATTCACGACTGCCTGTATTGCAAAGTTTACTCACAAAAGGGTTTAGTTGGTAACTTGAACGTCCAATAAGTACTCAGAAACTGCAGCATAAGAAGCTGTGCTCTCCCTTTGGAGATTGAGGCTTCATGGGAAGTTTATTTTCCACATTGGAATGTCGACACTTGCGGCCTCCGTGTTACCCGATAAACAGTGTAGTTGCCCATCGTCTCTTCACTGCAGAATTGCCTTTTCAGGCAAGTGATTTTCCATGAAACAAACGTTTCCTTTCAATTCCTGCTACGTGCTCCTCCTTCAGCAGTTGTTAGTGAATAGGCCAACCACATGCGACGACTGGCCTCAACCTAACGTTCTGTTTTTCTCGTCATAATGGTAGGCAGGCAGCAGGTTCAATGCAACGTTTGGCAAAGCAGTACTGGAAATGTAGGAGACATTTCTGGTGTCTTAGGAAAGGCGGGTGTGCACTAGGATCCACGATATTCACGAAGGGCTGCCAGTGTCTTCTGGAACTTGTGAGCAACGTTCAGTTGATGACAACTATACGCCAAGAAAGGGCAGTGAAAGGATTATTCTGTTAAACCTCTAGAATGTGGTAAGTTGAAACAACTCAAGTATCTCCCTTCTAACGAACCTTGGAGGAACAAAATAGAGGAAGAAACAGCAGGGTCAATGCTCTGTGGTCCCTTTTGAAAGCAAGGCATGAAGGGAAAGTTTATTTACCTCTTTGGGATTTGAAGAGTCGCAGGCTCAATTCTCCCTGAGAAACATTGTAGTTGCACATGTTCTCTGCATAGCACAATTCCCTTTGTGAGGACAAGGGATTTTCCAAGAAAAAAAAACTTGGAGGTTGCCATTCCTTGGTATGTGCTCATCCTTCAGTAATATACAGTGAATTGGCGACCCTATTTGACCACTAGCCTCAAGCAAACGTTCCTCTTGTCTCCTAACACACGTTGGCGTGCAGCAGAATCCATGGAGCCTTATTCAGTGTTGTTCTTGGACTCTAGGAATCATTCCAGGTCTCAATACTGGCCGGTCTGCAGTAGGATGAGAAACCTACAAGAAGAAAGGCCTGTGAGTTCGGAGAGTTGTGAGCAATGCACCGTTGGGAACAGCTAGATGACGAGTCATGGGCTGTGAAGGGCCTCTTTCCTTAAACCTCTTGAATGTGGTAAGTTGAATGAACTCAAGGATCTCCCTTCTAAAGCACATTGGAGGTACAAACCAGAGAAAGAAAGAGCAGGGGCAGTGCTCTGTGGTCCCTTTTGAAAATAAGGCATGAAGGGAGACTTTATTTACCTCCTTGGGATTTAGAGAGTTGTGGGCTCAACTCTCCTGAGAAACACTGTAGTTGCACATGTTCTCTTCATAGCACATTTGCCTTTGTGATGACAAGTGAGTTTCTAGGAAAAATCTTGGAGGTTGCCATTCTTTGGTAGGTGCTCATCCTTCGGTAATCTTCAGTGAATTGGCGACGCCATTTGACCACTAGCCTCAAGCTAAGGCTCCTCTTGTATCATCCCACAGGTTGGCATGCAGCAGAATCCATGTAGCCTTATTCAGTGTGGTTCTTGGGCTCTAGGAAACATTCGAAGTCTCCTAGGACTCAGGGGTCTGCACTAGACCCGAAACGTACAAAAAGGACGGCCTGTGTGTTCAAGGATTTGTGAGTAAGGCACCGTTGGGAACAGCTAGATGCCGAGTCAGGGGCAGTGAAAGGCTTCTTTTGTTAAACCTCTAGAATGTGGTACGCTGAAACAACTCAAGTATCTCCCTTCTAAATCACCTTGCAGGTACAAAATAGAGAAAGAAACAGCAGGTTCAATGCTCTGTGGTCCCTTTTGAAAATAAGGCTGGAAGGGAAACTTTATTTACCTCCTTGAGATTTAGAGAGTTGCAGGCTCCATTCTCCCTGAGAAACACTGTACTTGCACATCTTCCCTTCATAACACAATTGCCTTTGTGATGACGTGAGTTTCTAGGATAGAACCTTGGAGGTTGCCATTCCTTGGTAGTTGCTCATCCCTCGGTAATCTTCAGGGAATGAACCAAACACATGGGACCTCTAGCCTCAAGTTAACGTTCAGGTTTTCTCATGACAGGGGCAGGCATGCCACAGATTCCATGCAGCCTTAGTCCCTGTGGTTCTTGAACTCTAGGAATCATATCAGTGCTCTTTTGACTCGCTGGTCTGCCCTAGGTTTTGAAACGTACTAAAAGGACCGCCTGTGTCTTCGCGAAGTTGTGAGCAATCTACGGTTGGGAACATCTAGATGCCAAGTGATGGGCAGTGAAGGGCTTCGTTGGTTCCACCCCTAGCTTGCGATGGCTGGAAAGCAACACAGTTATCAACGTTCCGTGCCTTCCTTCATGCAAAGCGTGTCTGCATTCCTCAGGAAACCTGAGCTGCACTGAAAAACACAATTAGCCTACGATTGCTTCTAGGAACTAAACCGTGAAGTCGGTATACCTCAAGCAGCAACTAGACTTCATGTCCAGTTTCAATAATTACAGGGTTTCCCTTAACTGATAGTTATTCCCGAGAAAAATTGCCACCTAGGCCTCACTAAGCCTTCACCTTGATATCCTTACACCACCATCACGACTCCCAGCATGGCAATGGTTACTAATGTCATGCTCCATTGTGTCCACTGGATGTGCAATAAGAGAGCCAGAAACTCCAGAGGAATATGCTGTTTGGTCCCCCTGGAAATTGAGGCTTCCTGGAAAATTGTATTTTCCTCATTAGAAAGTTGAGAGTTGCAGCCTCAGTGTTACCTGGTAAACTCTGTTGTAGCCCACCTTTTCTTCATCGCACAATGGTATTTGTGAGGACAAGTGATTTTCCAAGAAAGAAACTTGGAGGTTGCCATTCTTTGGTATGTGCTCATCCTTCAGTGATCTACAGTGAATTGGCGAACCCGTTTGACCACTAGCCGCAAGGTAACGTTGCTCTTGAATCATGCCACAGGTTGGCATGCAGCTGAATCCATGTAGCCTTATTCAGTGTGGTTCTTGAGCTCTAGGAATCATTCCAGGTCTCAAAGTACTGGTGGGTCTGCACTAGGATGAGAAACGTACAAGAAGAATGGCCTGTGTGTTTGGGGATTTGTGAGCAGTGCACCATTGGGAAGAGCTCGATGCTGAGTCTTGGAAGGTGTAGGGCTTCTTTTGTTAAACCTCTAGAATCTGGTAAGTTGAAACAACTCAAGTGTCTCCCTTCTAAAGCACCTTGGAGGTACCAATCAGAGAAAGAAACAGCAGGGTCAATGCTCTGTGGTCTCTTTTGAAAATACGGCTCGAAGGAAATCTTTATTTTCTTCATTGGGATCTAGGGAGCTGCGTGCTCAATTCTTCTGAGAAACACTGTAGTTGCACATGTTCTCTTCATAGCACAATTGCCTTTGTGATGACAAGTGAGTTTCTAGGAAGGAAACTTGAGGATTGCCATTCTTTGGTAGGTACTCATTCTTCGGAAATCTTCAGTGAATTGGCGAACCCATTTGTCCACTAGCCTCAAGCTAACGTTCCTCTTCTATCATGCCACAGGTTGGCATGCAGCTGAATCCAAGTAGCCTTATTATGTGTGGTCCTTGAGCTCTAGGAAGCGTTCCTGGTCTCTTAGTACTGGCTGGTCTGCACTAGAATGAGAAACGTGCAGGAAGGAAAGCGTGTGTGTTCCGGGGGTTGTGAGCAATGCACCGTTTGGAAGAGCTAGGTGCTGAGTAATGGGCAGTGTAGGGTTTCCCTGGATAAACACCTAGATTGCGACAGCTTGAAAACACCTAGCTATCAGCGTTCTGTTCAATCCTTCATGCCAAAAGTGTCTGCTTTTCTGCCTATCCGTGAGCACACAGAAAATAATATGATCCTACCCCTCCTTCTGGGAACTCACACGTGATGGAATCTACGCCCAGCAGCCAGTGGACTTTAAGTGCAGCCTGAAAAATTACAGGGTTTCCCTTGAAAGCTAGTTATTCCGGAGATACATTGTACACCCAGGCCTCACTCACCGATGACCCTGTAATACTTTGACCACATTCACGACTGCCTGTATTGCAAAGTTTACTCACAAAAGGGTTTAGTTGGTAACTTGAACGTCCAATAAGTACTCAGAAACTGCAGCATAAGAAGCTGTGCTCTCCCTTTGGAGATTGAGGCTTCATGGGAAGTTTATTTTCCACATTGGAATGTCGACACTTGCGGCCTCCGTGTTACCCGATAAACAGTGTAGTTGCCCATCGTCTCTTCACTGCAGAATTGCCTTTTCAGGCAAGTGATTTTCCATGAAACAAACGTTTCCTTTCAATTCCTGCTACGTGCTCCTCCTTCAGCAGTTGTTAGTGAATAGGCCAACCACATGCGACGACTGGCCTCAACCTAACGTTCTGTTTTTCTCGTCATAATGGTAGGCAGGCAGCAGGTTCAATGCAACGTTTGGCAAAGCAGTACTGGAAATGTAGGAGACATTTCTGGTGTCTTAGGAAAGGCGGGTGTGCACTAGGATCCACGATATTCACGAAGGGCTACCAGTGTCTTCTGGAACTTGTGAGCAACGTTCAGTTGATGACAACTATACGCCAAGAAAGGGCAGTGAAAGGATTATTCTGTTAAACCTCTAGAATGTGGTAAGTTGAAACAACTCAAGTATCTCCCTACTAACGAACCTTGGAGGAACAAAATAGAGGAAGAAACAGCAGGGTCAATGCTCTGTGGTCCCTTTTGAAAGCAAGGCATGAAGGGAAAGTTTATTTACCTCTTTGGGATTTGAAGAGTCGCAGGCTCAATTCTCCCTGAGAAACATTGTAGTTGCACATGTTCTCTGCATAGCACAATTCCCTTTGTGAGGACAAGGGATTTTCCAAGAAAAAAAAACTTGGAGGTTGCCATTCCTTGGTATGTGCTCATCCTTCAGTAATATACAGTGAATTGGCGACCCTATTTGACCACTAGCCTCAAGCAAACGTTCCTCTTGTCTCCTAACACACGTTGGCGTGCAGCAGAATCCATGGAGCCTTATTCAGTGTTGTTCTTGGACTCTAGGAATCATTCCAGGTCTCAATACTGGCCGGTCTGCAGTAGGATGAGAAACCTACAAGAAGAAAGGCCTGTGAGTTCGGGGAGTTGTGAGCAATGCACCGTTGGGAACAGCTAGATGACGAGTCATGGGCTGTGAAGGGCCTCTTTCCTTAAACCTCTTGAATGTGGTAAGTTGAATGAACTCAAGGATCTCCCTTCTAAAGCACATTGGAGGTACAAACCAGAGAAAGAAAGAGCAGGGGCAGTGCTCTGTGGTCCCTTTTGAAAATAAGGCATGAAGGGAGACTTTATTTACCTCCTTGGGATTTAGAGAGTTGTGGGCTCAACTCTCCTGAGAAACACTGTAGTTGCACATGTTCTCTTCATAGCACATTTGCCTTTGTGATGACAAGTGAGTTTCTAGGAAAAATCTTGGAGGTTGCCATTCTTTGGTAGGTGCTCATCCTTCGGTAATCTTCAGTGAATTGGCGACGCCATTTGACCACTAGCCTCAAGCTAAGGCTCCTCTTGTATCATCCCACAGGTTGGCATGCAGCAGAATCCATGTAGCCTTATTCAGTGTGGTTCTTGGGCTCTAGGAAACATTCGAAGTCTCCTAGGACTCAGGGGTCTGCACTAGACCCGAAACGTACAAAAAGGACGGCCTGTGTGTTCAAGGATTTGTGAGTAAGGCACCGTTGGGAACAGCTAGATGCCGAGTCAGGGGCAGTGAAAGGCTTCTTTTGTTAAACCTCTAGAATGTGGTACGCTGAAACAACTCAAGTATCTCCCTTCTAAATCACCTTGCAGGTACAAAATAGAGAAAGAAACAGCAGGTTCAATGCTCTGTGGTCCCTTTTGAAAATAAGGCTGGAAGGGAAACTTTATTTACCTCCTTGAGATTTAGAGAGTTGCAGGCTCCATTCTCCCTGAGAAACACTGTACTTGCACATCTTCCCTTCATAACACAATTGCCTTTGTGATGACGTGAGTTTCTAGGATAGAACCTTGGAGGTTGCCATTCCTTGGTAGTTGCTCATCCCTCGGTAATCTTCAGGGAATGAACCAAACACATGGGACCTCTAGCCTCAAGTTAACGTTCAGGTTTTCTCATGACAGGGGCAGGCATGCCACAGATTCCATGCAGCCTTAGTCCCTGTGGTTCTTGAACTCTAGGAATCATATCAGTGCTCTTTTGACTCGCTGGTCTGCCCTAGGTTTTGAAACGTACTAAAAGGACCGCCTGTGTCTTCGCGAAGTTGTGAGCAATCTACGGTTGGGAACATCTAGATGCCAAGTGATGGGCAGTGAAGGGCTTCGTTGGTTCCACCCCTAGCTTGCGATGGCTGGAAAGCAACACAGTTATCAACGTTCCGTGCCTTCCTTCATGCAAAGCGTGTCTGCATTCCTCAGGAAACCTGAGCTGCACTGAAAAACACAATTAGCCTACGATTGCTTCTAGGAACTAAACCGTGAAGTCGGTATACCTCAAGCAGCAACTAGACTTCATGTCCAGTTTCAATAATTACAGGGTTTCCCTTAACTGATAGTTATTCCCGAGAAAAATTGCCACCTAGGCCTCACTAAGCCTTCACCTTGATATCCTTACACCACCATCACGACTCCCAGCATGGCAATGGTTACTAATGTCATGCTCCATTGTGTCCACTGGATGTGCAATAAGAGAGCCAGAAACTCCAGAGGAATATGCTGTTTGGTCCCCCTGGAAATTGAGGCTTCCTGGAAAATTGTATTTTCCTCATTAGAAAGTTGAGAGTTGCAGCCTCAGTGTTACCTGGTAAACTCTGTTGTAGCCCACCTTTTCTTCATCGCACAATGGTATTTGTGAGGACAAGTGATTTTCCAAGAAAGAAACTTGGAGGTTGCCATTCTTTGGTATGTGCTCATCCTTCAGTGATCTACAGTGAATTGGCGAACCCGTTTGACCACTAGCCGCAAGGTAACGTTGCTCTTGAATCATGCCACAGGTTGGCATGCAGCTGAATCCATGTAGCCTTATTCAGTGTGGTTCTTGAGCTCTAGGAATCATTCCAGGTCTCAAAGTACTGGTGGGTCTGCACTAGGATGAGAAACGTACAAGAAGAATGGCCTGTGTGTTTGGGGATTTGTGAGCAGTGCACCATTGGGAAGAGCTCGATGCTGAGTCTTGGAAGGTGTAGGGCTTCTTTTGTTAAACCTCTAGAATCTGGTAAGTTGAAACAACTCAAGTGTCTCCCTTCTAAAGCACCTTGGAGGTACCAATCAGAGAAAGAAACAGCAGGGTCAATGCTCTGTGGTCTCTTTTGAAAATACGGCTCGAAGGAAATCTTTATTTTCTTAATTGGGATCTAGGGAGCTGCGTGCTCAATTCTTCTGAGAAACACTGTAGTTGCACATGTTCTCTTCATAGCACAATTGCCTTTGTGATGACAAGTGAGTTTCTAGGAAGGAAACTTGAGGATTGCCATTCTTTGGTAGGTACTCATTCTTCGGAAATCTTCAGTGAATTGGCGAACCCATTTGTCCACTAGCCTCAAGCTAACGTTCCTCTTCTATCATGCCACAGGTTGGCATGCAGCTGAATCCAAGTAGCCTTATTATGTGTGGTCCTTGAGCTCTAGGAAGCGTTCCTGGTCTCTTAGTACTGGCTGGTCTGCACTAGAATGAGAAACGTGCAGGAAGGAAAGCGTGTGTGTTCCGGGGGTTGTGAGCAATGCACCGTTTGGAAGAGCTAGGTGCTGAGTAATGGGCAGTGTAGGGTTTCCCCGGATAAACACCTAGATTGCGACAGCTTGAAAACACCTAGCTATCAGCGTTCTGTTCAATCCTTCATGCCAAAAGTGTCTGCTTTTCTGCCTATCCGTGAGCACACAAAAAATAATATGATCCTACCCCTCCTTCTGGGAACTCACACGTGATGGAATCTACGCCCAGCAGCCAGTGCACTTTAAGTGCAGCCTGAAAAATTACAGGGTTTCCCTTGAAAGCTAGTTATTCCGGAGATACATTGTACACCCAGGCCTCATTCACCGATGACCCAGTAATACTTTGACCACATTCACGACTGCCTGTATTGCAAAGTTTACTCACAAAAGGGTTTAGTTGGTAACTTGAACGTCCAATAAGTACTCAGAAACTGCAGCATAAGAAGCTGTGCTCTCCCTTTGGAGATTGAGGCTTCATGGGAAGTTTATTTTCCACATTGGAATGTCGACACTTGCGGCCTCCGTGTTACCCGATAAACAGTGTAGTTGCCCATCGTCTCTTCACTGCAGAATTGCCTTTTCAGGCAAGTGATTTTCCATGAAACAAACGTTTCCTTTCAATTCCTGCTACGTGCTCCTCCTTCAGCAGTTGTTAGTGAATAGGCCAACCACATGCGATGACTGGCCTCAACCTAACGTTCTGTTTTTCTCGTCATAATGGTAGGCAGGCAGCAGGTTCAATGCAACGTTTGGCAAAGCAGTACTGGAAATGTAGGAGACATTTCTGGTGTCTTAGGAAAGGCGGGTGTGCACTAGGATCCATGATATTCACGAGGGGCTGCCAGTCTCTTCTGGAACTTGTGAGCAACGTTCAGTTGATGACAACTATACGCCAAGAAAGGGCAGTGAAAGGATTATTCTGTTAAACCTCTAGAATGTGGTAAGTTGAAACAACTCAAGTATCTCCCTTCTAACGAGCCTTGGAGGAACAAAATAGAGGAAGAAACAGCAGGGTCAATGCTCTGTGGTCCCTTTTGAAAGCAAGGCATGAAGGGAAAGTTTATTTACCTCTTTGGGATTTGAAGTGTCGCAGGCTCAATTCTCCCTGAGAAACATTGTAGTTGCACATGTTCTCTGCATAGCACAATTCCCTTTGTGAGGACAAGGGATTTTCCAAGAAAAAAAAAATTGGAGGTTGCCATTCCTTGGTATGTGCTCATCCTTCAGTAATATACAGTGAATTGGCGACCCTATTTGACCACTAGCCTCAAGCAAACGTTCCTCTTGTCTCCTAACACACGTTGGCGTGCAGCAGAATCCATGGAGCCTTATTCAGTGTTGTTCTTGGACTCTAGGAATCATTCCAGGTCTCAATACTGGCCGGTCTGCAGTAGGATGAGAAACCTACAAGAAGAAAGGCCTGTGAGTTCGGGGAGTTGTGAGCAATGCACCGTTGGGAACAGCTAGATGACGAGTCATGGGCTGTGAAGGGCCTCTTTCCTTAAACCTCTTGAATGTGGTAAGTTGAATGAACTCAAGGATCTCCCTTCTAAAGCACATTGGAGGTACAAACCAGAGAAAGAAAGAGCAGGGGCAGTGCTCTGTGGTCCCTTTTGAAAATAAGGCATGAAGGGAGACTTTATTTACCTCCTTGGGATTTAGAGAGTTGTGGGCTCAACTCTCCTGAGAAACACTGTAGTTGCACATGTTCTCTTCATAGCACATTTGCCTTTGTGATGACAAGTGAGTTTCTAGGAAAAATCTTGGAGGTTGCCATTCTTTGGTAGGTGCTCATCCTTCGGTAATCTTCAGTGAATTGGCGACGCCATTTGACCACTAGCCTCAAGCTAAGGCTCCTCTTGTATCATCCCACAGGTTGGCATGCAGCAGAATCCATGTAGCCTTATTCAGTGTGGTTCTTGGGCTCTAGGAAACATTCGAAGTCTCCTAGGACTCAGGGGTCTGCACTAGACCCGAAACGTACAAAAAGGACGGCCTGTGTGTTCAAGGATTTGTGAGTAAGGCACCGTTGGGAACAGCTAGATGCCGAGTCAGGGGCAGTGAAAGGCTTCTTTTGTTAAACCTCTAGAATGTGGTACGCTGAAACAACTCAAGTATCTCCCTTCTAAATCACCTTGCAGGTACAAAATAGAGAAAGAAACAGCAGGTTCAATGCTCTGTGGTCCCTTTTGAAAATAAGGCTGGAAGGGAAACTTTATTTACCTCCTTGAGATTTAGAGAGTTGCAGGCTCCATTCTCCCTGAGAAACACTGTACTTGCACATCTTCCCTTCATAACACAATTGCCTTTGTGATGACGTGAGTTTCTAGGATAGAACCTTGGAGGTTGCCATTCCTTGGTAGTTGCTCATCCCTCGGTAATCTTCAGGGAATGAACCAAACACATGGGACCTCTAGCCTCAAGTTAACGTTCAGGTTTTCTCATGACAGGGGCAGGCATGCCACAGATTCCATGCAGCCTTAGTCCCTGTGGTTCTTGAACTCTAGGAATCATATCAGTGCTCTTTCGACTCGCTGGTCTGCCCTAGGTTTTGAAACGTACTAAAAGGACCGCCTGTGTCTTCGCGAAGTTGTGAGCAATCTACGTTTGGGAACATCTAGATGCCAAGTGATGGGCAGTGAAGGGCTTCGTTGGTTCCACCCCTAGCTTGCGATGGCTGGAAAGCAACACAGTTATCAACGTTCCGTGCCTTCCTTCATGCAAAGCGTGTCTGCATTCCTCAGGAAACCTGAGCTGCACTGAAAAACACAATTAGCCTACGATTGCTTCTAGGAACTAAACCGTGAAGTCGGTATACCTCAAGCAGCAACTAGACTTCATGTCCAGTTTCAATAATTACAGGGTTTCCCTTAACTGATAGTTATTCCCGAGAAAAATTGCCACCTAGGCCTCACTAAGCCTTCACCTTGATATCCTTACACCACCATCACGACTCCCAGCATGGCAATGGTTACTAATGCCATGCTCCATTGTGTCCACTGGATGTGCAATAAGAGAGCCAGAAACTCCAGAGGAATATGCTGTTTGGTCCCCCTGGAAATTGAGGCTTCCTGGAAAATTGTATTTTCCTCATTAGAAAGTTGAGAGTTGCAGCCTCAGTGTTACCTGGTAAACTCTGTTGTAGCCCACCTTTTCTTCATCGCACAATGGTATTTGTGAGGACAAGTGATTTTCCAAGAAAGAAACTTGGAGGTTGCCATTCTTTGGTATGTGCTCATCCTTCAGTGATCTACAGTGAATTGGTGAACCCGTTTGACCACTAGCCGCAAGGTAACGTTGTTCTTGAATCATGCCACAGGTTGGCATGCAGCTGAATCCATGTAGCCTTATTCAGTGTGGTTCTTGAGCTCTAGGAATCATTCCAGGTCTCAGAGTACTGGTGGGTCTGCACTAGGATGAGAAACGTACAAGAAGAATGGCCTGTGTGTTTGGGGATTTGTGAGCAGTGCACCATTGGGAAGAGGCTCGATGCTGAGTCTTGGAAGGTGTAGGGCTTCTTTGTTAAAGCTCTAGAATCTGGTAAGTTGAAACAACTCAAGTGTCTCCCTTCTAAAGCACCTTGGAGGTACCAATCAGAGAAAGAAACAGCAGGGTCAATGCTCTGTGGTCTCTTTTGAAAATACGGCTCGAAGGAAATCTTTATTTTCTTCATTGGGATCTAGGGAGCTGCGTGCTCAATTCTTCTGAGAAACACTGTAGTTGCACATGTTCTCTTCATAGCACAATTGCCTTTGTGATGACAAGTGAGTTTCTAGGAAGGAAACTTGAGGATTGCCATTCTTTGGTAGGTACTCATTCTTCGGAAATTTTCAGTGAATTGGCGAACCCATTTGCCCACTAGCCTCACGCTAACGTTCCTCTTCTATCATGCCACAGGTTGGCATGCAGCTGAATCCAAGTAGCCTTATTATGTGTGGTCCTTGAGCTCTAGGAAGCGTTCCTGGTCTCTTAGTACTGGCTGGTCTGCACTAGAATGAGAAACGTGCAGGAAGGAAAGCGTGTGTGTTCCGGGGGTTGTGAGCAATGCACCGTTTGGAAGAGCTAGGTGCTGAGTAATGGGCAGTGTAGGGTTTCCCTGGATAAACACCTAGATTGCGACAGCTTGAAAACACCTGGCTATCAGCGTTCTGTTCAATCCTTCATGCCAAAAGTGTCTGCTTTTCTGCCTATCCGTGAGCACACAAAAAATAATATGATCCTACCCCTCCTTCTGGGAACTCACACGTGATGGAATCTACGCCCAGCAGCCAGTGGACTTTAAGTGCAGCCTGAAAAATTACAGGGTTTCCCTTGAAAGCTAGTTATTCCGGAGATACATTGTACACCCAGGCCTCACTCACCGATGACCCTGTAATACTTTGACCACATTCACGACTGCCTGTATTGCAAAGTTTACTCACAAAAGGGTTTAGTTGGTAACTTGAACGTCCAATAAGTACTCAGAAACTGCAGCATAAGAAGCTGTGCTCTCCCTTTGGAGATTGAGGCTTCATGGGAAGTTTATTTTCCACATTGGAATGTCGACACTTGCGGCCTCCGTGTTACCCGATAAACAGTGTAGTTGCCCATCGTCTCTTCACTGCAGAATTGCCTTTTCAGGCAAGTGATTTTCCATGAAACAAACGTTTCCTTTCAATTCCTGCTACGTGCTCCTCCTTCAGCAGTTGTTAGTGAATAGGCCAACCACATGCGACGACTGGCCTCAACCTAACGTTCTGTTTTTCTCGTCATAATGGTAGGCAGGCAGCAGGTTCAATGCAACGTTTGGCAAAGCAGTACTGGAAATGTAGGAGACATTTCTGGTGTCTTAGGAAAGGCGGGTGTGCACTAGGATCCACGATATTCACGAAGGGCTGCCAGTGTCTTCTGGAACTTGTGAGCAACGTTCAGTTGATGACAACTATACGCCAAGAAAGGGCAGTGAAAGGATTATTCTGTTAAACCTCTAGAATGTGGTAAGTTGAAACAACTCAAGTATCTCCCTTCTAACGAACCTTGGAGGAACAAAATAGAGGAAGAAACAGCAGGGTCAATGCTCTGTGGTCCCTTTTGAAAGCAAGGCATGAAGGGAAAGTTTATTTACCTCTTTGGGATTTGAAGAGTCGCAGGCTCAATTCTCCCTGAGAAACATTGTAGTTGCACATGTTCTCTGCATAGCACAATTCCCTTTGTGAGGACAAGGGATTTTCCAAGAAAAAAAAACTTGGAGGTTGCCATTCCTTGGTATGTGCTCATCCTTCAGTAATATACAGTGAATTGGCGACCCTATTTGACCACTAGCCTCAAGCAAACGTTCCTCTTGTCTCCTAACACACGTTGGCGTGCAGCAGAATCCATGGAGCCTTATTCAGTGTTGTTCTTGGACTCTAGGAATCATTCCAGGTCTCAATACTGGCCGGTCTGCAGTAGGATGAGAAACCTACAAGAAGAAAGGCCTGTGAGTTCGGGGAGTTGTGAGCAATGCACCGTTGGGAACAGCTAGATGCCGAGTCATGGGCTGTGAAGGGCCTCTTTCCTTAAACCTCTTGAATGTGGTAAGTTGAATGAACTCAAGGATCTCCCTTCTAAAGCACATTGGAGGTACAAACCAGAGAAAGAAAGAGCAGGGGCAGTGCTCTGTGGTCCCTTTTGAAAATAAGGCATGAAGGGAGACTTTATTTACCTCCTTGGGATTTAGAGAGTTGTGGGCTCAACTCTCCTGAGAAACACTGTAGTTGCACATGTTCTCTTCATAGCACATTTGCCTTTGTGATGACAAGTGAGTTTCTAGGAAAAATCTTGGAGGTTGCCATTCTTTGGTAGGTGCTCATCCTTCGGTAATCTTCAGTGAATTGGCGACGCCATTTGACCACTAGCCTCAAGCTAAGGCTCCTCTTGTATCATCCCACAGGTTGGCATGCAGCAGAATCCATGTAGCCTTATTCAGTGTGGTTCTTGGGCTCTAGGAAACATTCGAAGTCTCCTAGGACTCAGGGGTCTGCACTAGACCCGAAACGTACAAAAAGGACGGCCTGTGTGTTCAAGGATTTGTGAGTAAGGCACCGTTGGGAACAGCTAGATGCCGAGTCAGGGGCAGTGAAAGGCTTCTTTTGTTAAACCTCTAGAATGTGGTACGCTGAAACAACTCAAGTATCTCCCTTCTAAATCACCTTGCAGGTACAAAATAGAGAAAGAAACAGCAGGTTCAATGCTCTGTGGTCCCTTTTGAAAATAAGGCTGGAAGGGAAACTTTATTTACCTCCTTGAGATTTAGAGAGTTGCAGGCTCCATTCTCCCTGAGAAACACTGTACTTGCACATCTTCCCTTCATAACACAATTGCCTTTGTGATGACGTGAGTTTCTAGGATAGAACCTTGGAGGTTGCCATTCCTTGGTAGTTGCTCATCCCTCGGTAATCTTCAGGGAATGAACCAAACACATGGGACCTCTAGCCTCAAGTTAACGTTCAGGTTTTCTCATGACAGGGGCAGGCATGCCACAGATTCCATGCAGCCTTAGTCCCTGTGGTTCTTGAACTCTAGGAATCATATCAGTGCTCTTTTGACTCGCTGGTCTGCCCTAGGTTTTGAAACGTACTAAAAGGACCGCCTGTGTCTTCGCGAAGTTGTGAGCAATCTACGGTTGGGAACATCTAGATGCCAAGTGATGGGCAGTGAAGGGCTTCGTTGGTTCCACCCCTAGCTTGCGATGGCTGGAAAGCAACACAGTTATCAACGTTCCGTGCCTTCCTTCATGCAAAGCGTGTCTGCATTCCTCAGGAAACCTGAGCTGCACTGAAAAACACAATTAGCCTACGATTGCTTCTAGGAACTAAACCGTGAAGTCGGTATACCTCAAGCAGCAACTAGACTTCATGTCCAGTTTCAATAATTACAGGGTTTCCCTTAACTGATAGTTATTCCCGAGAAAAATTGCCACCTAGGCCTCACTAAGCCTTCACCTTGATATCCTTACACCACCATCACGACTCCCAGCATGGCAATGGTTACTAATGTCATGCTCCATTGTGTCCACTGGATGTGCAATAAGAGAGCCAGAAACTCCAGAGGAATATGCTGTTTGGTCCCCCTGGAAATTGAGGCTTCCTGGAAAATTGTATTTTCCTCATTAGAAAGTTGAGAGTTGCAGCCTCAGTGTTACCTGGTAAACTCTGTTGTAGCCCACCTTTTCTTCATCGCACAATGGTATTTGTGAGGACAAGTGATTTTCCAAGAAAGAAACTTGGAGGTTGCCATTCTTTGGTATGTGCTCATCCTTCAGTGATCTACAGTGAATTGGCGAACCCGTTTGACCACTAGCCGCAAGGTAACGTTGCTCTTGAATCATGCCACAGGTTGGCATGCAGCTGAATCCATGTAGCCTTATTCAGTGTGGTTCTTGAGCTCTAGGAATCATTCCAGGTCTCAAAGTACTGGTGGGTCTGCACTAGGATGAGAAACGTACAAGAAGAATGGCCTGTGTGTTTGGGGATTTGTGAGCAGTGCACCATTGGGAAGAGCTCGATGCTGAGTCTTGGAAGGTGTAGGGCTTCTTTTGTTAAACCTCTAGAATCTGGTAAGTTGAAACAACTCAAGTGTCTCCCTTCTAAAGCACCTTGGAGGTACCAATCAGAGAAAGAAACAGCAGGGTCAATGCTCTGTGGTCTCTTTTGAAAATACGGCTCGAAGGAAATCTTTATTTTCTTAATTGGGATCTAGGGAGCTGCGTGCTCAATTCTTCTGAGAAACACTGTAGTTGCACATGTTCTCTTCATAGCACAATTGCCTTTGTGATGACAAGTGAGTTTCTAGGAAGGAAACTTGAGGATTGCCATTCTTTGGTAGGTACTCATTCTTCGGAAATCTTCAGTGAATTGGCGAACCCATTTGTCCACTAGCCTCAAGCTAACGTTCCTCTTCTATCATGCCACAGGTTGGCATGCAGCTGAATCCAAGTAGCCTTATTATGTGTGGTCCTTGAGCTCTAGGAAGCGTTCCTGGTCTCTTAGTACTGGCTGGTCTGCACTAGAATGAGAAACGTGCAGGAAGGAAAGCGTGTGTGTTCCGGGGGTTGTGAGCAATGCACCGTTTGGAAGAGCTAGGTGCTGAGTAATGGGCAGTGTAGGGTTTCCCCGGATAAACACCTAGATTGCGACAGCTTGAAAACACCTAGCTATCAGCGTTCTGTTCAATCCTTCATGCCAAAAGTGTCTGCTTTTCTGCCTATCCGTGAGCACACAAAAAATAATATGATCCTACCCCTCCTTCTGGGAACTCACACGTGATGGAATCTACGCCCAGCAGCCAGTGCACTTTAAGTGCAGCCTGAAAAATTACAGGGTTTCCCTTGAAAGCTAGTTATTCCGGAGATACATTGTACACCCAGGCCTCATTCACCGATGACCCAGTAATACTTTGACCACATTCACGACTGCCTGTATTGCAAAGTTTACTCACAAAAGGGTTTAGTTGGTAACTTGAACGTCCAATAAGTACTCAGAAACTGCAGCATAAGAAGCTGTGCTCTCCCTTTGGAGATTGAGGCTTCATGGGAAGTTTATTTTCCACATTGGAATGTCGACACTTGCGGCCTCCGTGTTACCCGATAAACAGTGTAGTTGCCCATCGTCTCTTCACTGCAGAATTGCCTTTTCAGGCAAGTGATTTTCCATGAAACAAACGTTTCCTTTCAATTCCTGCTACGTGCTCCTCCTTCAGCAGTTGTTAGTGAATAGGCCAACCACATGCGATGACTGGCCTCAACCTAACGTTCTGTTTTTCTCGTCATAATGGTAGGCAGGCAGCAGGTTCAATGCAACGTTTGGCAAAGCAGTACTGGAAATGTAGGAGACATTTCTGGTGTCTTAGGAAAGGCGGGTGTGCACTAGGATCCATGATATTCACGAGGGGCTGCCAGTCTCTTCTGGAACTTGTGAGCAACGTTCAGTTGATGACAACTATACGCCAAGAAAGGGCAGTGAAAGGATTATTCTGTTAAACCTCTAGAATGTGGTAAGTTGAAACAACTCAAGTATCTCCCTTCTAACGAGCCTTGGAGGAACAAAATAGAGGAAGAAACAGCAGGGTCAATGCTCTGTGGTCCCTTTTGAAAGCAAGGCATGAAGGGAAAGTTTATTTACCTCTTTGGGATTTGAAGTGTCGCAGGCTCAATTCTCCCTGAGAAACATTGTAGTTGCACATGTTCTCTGCATAGCACAATTCCCTTTGTGAGGACAAGGGATTTTCCAAGAAAAAAAAAATTGGAGGTTGCCATTCCTTGGTATGTGCTCATCCTTCAGTAATATACAGTGAATTGGCGACCCTATTTGACCACTAGCCTCAAGCAAACGTTCCTCTTGTCTCCTAACACACGTTGGCGTGCAGCAGAATCCATGGAGCCTTATTCAGTGTTGTTCTTGGACTCTAGGAATCATTCCAGGTCTCAATACTGGCCGGTCTGCAGTAGGATGAGAAACCTACAAGAAGAAAGGCCTGTGAGTTCGGGGAGTTGTGAGCAATGCACCGTTGGGAACAGCTAGATGACGAGTCATGGGCTGTGAAGGGCCTCTTTCCTTAAACCTCTTGAATGTGGTAAGTTGAATGAACTCAAGGATCTCCCTTCTAAAGCACATTGGAGGTACAAACCAGAGAAAGAAAGAGCAGGGGCAGTGCTCTGTGGTCCCTTTTGAAAATAAGGCATGAAGGTAGACTTTATTTACCTCCTTGGGATTTAGAGAGTTGTGGGCTCAACTCTCCTGAGAAACACTGTAGTTGCACATGTTCTCTTCATAGCACATTTGCCTTTGTGATGACAAGTGAGTTTCTAGGAAAAATCTTGGAGGTTGCCATTCTTTGGTAGGTGCTCATCCTTCGGTAATCTTCAGTGAATTGGCGACGCCATTTGACCACTAGCCTCAAGCTAAGGCTCCTCTTGTATCATCCCACAGGTTGGCATGCAGCAGAATCCATGTAGCCTTATTCAGTGTGGTTCTTGGGCTCTAGGAAACATTCGAAGTCTCCTAGGACTCAGGGGTCTGCACTAGACCCGAAACGTACAAAAAGGACGGCCTGTGTGTTCAAGGATTTGTGAGTAAGGCACCGTTGGGAACAGCTAGATGCCGAGTCAGGGGCAGTGAAAGGCTTCTTTTGTTAAACCTCTAGAATGTGGTACGCTGAAACAACTCAAGTATCTCCCTTCTAAATCACCTTGCAGGTACAAAATAGAGAAAGAAACAGCAGGTTCAATGCTCTGTGGTCCCTTTTGAAAATAAGGCTGGAAGGGAAACTTTATTTACCTCCTTGAGATTTAGAGAGTTGCAGGCTCCATTCTCCCTGAGAAACACTGTACTTGCACATCTTCCCTTCATAACACAATTGCCTTTGTGATGACGTGAGTTTCTAGGATAGAACCTTGGAGGTTGCCATTCCTTGGTAGTTGCTCATCCCTCGGTAATCTTCAGGGAATGAACCAAACACATGGGACCTCTAGCCTCAAGTTAACGTTCAGGTTTTCTCATGACAGGGGCAGGCATGCCACAGATTCCATGCAGCCTTAGTCCCTGTGGTTCTTGAACTCTAGGAATCATATCAGTGCTCTTTCGACTCGCTGGTCTGCCCTAGGTTTTGAAACGTACTAAAAGGACCGCCTGTGTCTTCGCGAAGTTGTGAGCAATCTACGTTTGGGAACATCTAGATGCCAAGTGATGGGCAGTGAAGGGCTTCGTTGGTTCCACCCCTAGCTTGCGATGGCTGGAAAGCAACACAGTTATCAACGTTCCGTGCCTTCCTTCATGCAAAGCGTGTCTGCATTCCTCAGGAAACCTGAGCTGCACTGAAAAACACAATTAGCCTACGATTGCTTCTAGGAACTAAACCGTGAAGTCGGTATACCTCAAGCAGCAACTAGACTTCATGTCCAGTTTCAATAATTACAGGGTTTCCCTTAACTGATAGTTATTCCCGAGAAAAATTGCCACCTAGGCCTCACTAAGCCTTCACCTTGATATCCTTACACCACCATCACGACTCCCAGCATGGCAATGGTTACTAATGCCATGCTCCATTGTGTCCACTGGATGTGCAATAAGAGAGCCAGAAACTCCAGAGGAATATGCTGTTTGGTCCCCCTGGAAATTGAGGCTTCCTGGAAAATTGTATTTTCCTCATTAGAAAGTTGAGAGTTGCAGCCTCAGTGTTACCTGGTAAACTCTGTTGTAGCCCACCTTTTCTTCATCGCACAATGGTATTTGTGAGGACAAGTGATTTTCCAAGAAAGAAACTTGGAGGTTGCCATTCTTTGGTATGTGCTCATCCTTCAGTGATCTACAGTGAATTGGTGAACCCGTTTGACCACTAGCCGCAAGGTAACGTTGTTCTTGAATCATGCCACAGGTTGGCATGCAGCTGAATCCATGTAGCCTTATTCAGTGTGGTTCTTGAGCTCTAGGAATCATTCCAGGTCTCAGAGTACTGGTGGGTCTGCACTAGGATGAGAAACGTACAAGAAGAATGGCCTGTGTGTTTGGGGATTTGTGAGCAGTGCACCATTGGGAAGAGGCTCGATGCTGAGTCTTGGAAGGTGTAGGGCTTCTTTGTTAAAGCTCTAGAATCTGGTAAGTTGAAACAACTCAAGTGTCTCCCTTCTAAAGCACCTTGGAGGTACCAATCAGAGAAAGAAACAGCAGGGTCAATGCTCTGTGGTCTCTTTTGAAAATACGGCTCGAAGGAAATCTTTATTTTCTTCATTGGGATCTAGGGAGCTGCGTGCTCAATTCTTCTGAGAAACACTGTAGTTGCACATGTTCTCTTCATAGCACAATTGCCTTTGTGATGACAAGTGAGTTTCTAGGAAGGAAACTTGAGGATTGCCATTCTTTGGTAGGTACTCATTCTTCGGAAATTTTCAGTGAATTGGCGAACCCATTTGCCCACTAGCCTCACGCTAACGTTCCTCTTCTATCATGCCACAGGTTGGCATGCAGCTGAATCCAAGTAGCCTTATTATGTGTGGTCCTTGAGCTCTAGGAAGCGTTCCTGGTCTCTTAGTACTGGCTGGTCTGCACTAGAATGAGAAACGTGCAGGAAGGAAAGCGTGTGTGTTCCGGGGGTTGTGAGCAATGCACCGTTTGGAAGAGCTAGGTGCTGAGTAATGGGCAGTGTAGGGTTTCCCTGGATAAACACCTAGATTGCGACAGCTTGAAAACACCTGGCTATCAGCGTTCTGTTCAATCCTTCATGCCAAAAGTGTCTGCTTTTCTGCCTATCCGTGAGCACACAAAAAATAATATGATCCTACCCCTCCTTCTGGGAACTCACACGTGATGGAATCTACGCCCAGCAGCCAGTGGACTTTAAGTGCAGCCTGAAAAATTACAGGGTTTCCCTTGAAAGCTAGTTATTCCGGAGATACATTGTACACCCAGGCCTCACTCACCGATGACCCTGTAATACTTTGACCACATTCACGACTGCCTGTATTGCAAAGTTTACTCACAAAAGGGTTTAGTTGGTAACTTGAACGTCCAATAAGTACTCAGAAACTGCAGCATAAGAAGCTGTGCTCTCCCTTTGGAGATTGAGGCTTCATGGGAAGTTTATTTTCCACATTGGAATGTCGACACTTGCGGCCTCCGTGTTACCCGATAAACAGTGTAGTTGCCCATCGTCTCTTCACTGCAGAATTGCCTTTTCAGGCAAGTGATTTTCCATGAAACAAACGTTTCCTTTCAATTCCTGCTACGTGCTCCTCCTTCAGCAGTTGTTAGTGAATAGGCCAACCACATGCGACGACTGGCCTCAACCTAACGTTCTGTTTTTCTCGTCATAATGGTAGGCAGGCAGCAGGTTCAATGCAACGTTTGGCAAAGCAGTACTGGAAATGTAGGAGACATTTCTGGTGTCTTAGGAAAGGCGGGTGTGCACTAGGATCCACGATATTCACGAAGGGCTGCCAGTGTCTTCTGGAACTTGTGAGCAACGTTCAGTTGATGACAACTATACGCCAAGAAAGGGCAGTGAAAGGATTATTCTGTTAAACCTCTAGAATGTGGTAAGTTGAAACAACTCAAGTATCTCCCTTCTAACGAACCTTGGAGGAACAAAATAGAGGAAGAAACAGCAGGGTCAATGCTCTGTGGTCCCTTTTGAAAGCAAGGCATGAAGGGAAAGTTTATTTACCTCTTTGGGATTTGAAGAGTCGCAGGCTCAATTCTCCCTGAGAAACATTGTAGTTGCACATGTTCTCTGCATAGCACAATTCCCTTTGTGAGGACAAGGGATTTTCCAAGAAAAAAAAACTTGGAGGTTGCCATTCCTTGGTATGTGCTCATCCTTCAGTAATATACAGTGAATTGGCGACCCTATTTGACCACTAGCCTCAAGCAAACGTTCCTCTTGTCTCCTAACACACGTTGGCGTGCAGCAGAATCCATGGAGCCTTATTCAGTGTTGTTCTTGGACTCTAGGAATCATTCCAGGTCTCAATACTGGCCGGTCTGCAGTAGGATGAGAAACCTACAAGAAGAAAGGCCTGTGAGTTCGGGGAGTTGTGAGCAATGCACCGTTGGGAACAGCTAGATGCCGAGTCATGGGCTGTGAAGGGCCTCTTTCCTTAAACCTCTTGAATGTGGTAAGTTGAATGAACTCAAGGATCTCCCTTCTAAAGCACATTGGAGGTACAAACCAGAGAAAGAAAGAGCAGGGGCAGTGCTCTGTGGTCCCTTTTGAAAATAAGGCATGAAGGGAGACTTTATTTACCTCCTTGGGATTTAGAGAGTTGTGGGCTCAACTCTCCTGAGAAACACTGTAGTTGCACATGTTCTCTTCATAGCACATTTGCCTTTGTGATGACAAGTGAGTTTCTAGGAAAAATCTTGGAGGTTGCCATTCTTTGGTAGGTGCTCATCCTTCGGTAATCTTCAGTGAATTGGCGACGCCATTTGACCACTAGCCTCAAGCTAAGGCTCCTCTTGTATCATCCCACAGGTTGGCATGCAGCAGAATCCATGTAGCCTTATTCAGTGTGGTTCTTGGGCTCTAGGAAACATTCGAAGTCTCCTAGGACTCAGGGGTCTGCACTAGACCCGAAACGTACAAAAAGGACGGCCTGTGTGTTCAAGGATTTGTGAGTAAGGCACCGTTGGGAACAGCTAGATGCCGAGTCAGGGGCAGTGAAAGGCTTCTTTTGTTAAACCTCTAGAATGTGGTACGCTGAAACAACTCAAGTATCTCCCTTCTAAATCACCTTGCAGGTACAAAATAGAGAAAGAAACAGCAGGTTCAATGCTCTGTGGTCCCTTTTGAAAATAAGGCTGGAAGGGAAACTTTATTTACCTCCTTGAGATTTAGAGAGTTGCAGGCTCCATTCTCCCTGAGAAACACTGTACTTGCACATCTTCCCTTCATAACACAATTGCCTTTGTGATGACGTGAGTTTCTAGGATAGAACCTTGGAGGTTGCCATTCCTTGGTAGTTGCTCATCCCTCGGTAATCTTCAGGGAATGAACCAAACACATGGGACCTCTAGCCTCAAGTTAACGTTCAGGTTTTCTCATGACAGGGGCAGGCATGCCACAGATTCCATGCAGCCTTAGTCCCTGTGGTTCTTGAACTCTAGGAATCATATCAGTGCTCTTTCGACTCGCTGGTCTGCCCTAGGTTTTGAAACGTACTAAAAGGACCGCCTGTGTCTTCGCGAAGTTGTGAGCAATCTACGGTTGGGAACATCTAGATGCCAAGTGATGGGCAGTGAAGGGCTTCGTTGGTTCCACCCCTAGCTTGCGATGGCTGGAAAGCAACACAGTTATCAACGTTCCGTGCCTTCCTTCATGCAAAGCGTGTCTGCATTCCTCAGGAAACCTGAGCTGCACTGAAAAACACAATTAGCCTACGATTGCTTCTAGGAACTAAACCGTGAAGTCGGTATACCTCAAGCAGCAACTAGACTTCATGTCCAGTTTCAATAATTACAGGGTTTCCCTTAACTGATAGTTATTCCCGAGAAAAATTGCCACCTAGGCCTCACTAAGCCTTCACCTTGATATCCTTACACCACCATCACGACTCCCAGCATGGCAATGGTTACTAATGTCATGCTCCATTGTGTCCACTGGATGTGCAATAAGAGAGCCAGAAACTCCAGAGGAATATGCTGTTTGGTCCCCCTGGAAATTGAGGCTTCCTGGAAAATTGTATTTTCCTCATTAGAAAGTTGAGAGTTGCAGCCTCAGTGTTACCTGGTAAACTCTGTTGTAGCCCACCTTTTCTTCATCGCACAATGGTATTTGTGAGGACAAGTGATTTTCCAAGAAAGAAACTTGGAGGTTGCCATTCTTTGGTATGTGCTCATCCTTCAGTGATCTACAGTGAATTGGCGAACCCGTTTGACCACTAGCCGCAAGGTAACGTTGCTCTTGAATCATGCCACAGGTTGGCATGCAGCTGAATCCATGTAGCCTTATTCAGTGTGGTTCTTGAGCTCTAGGAATCATTCCAGGTCTCAAAGTACTGGTGGGTCTGCACTAGGATGAGAAACGTACAAGAAGAATGGCCTGTGTGTTTGGGGATTTGTGAGCAGTGCACCATTGGGAAGAGCTCGATGCTGAGTCTTGGAAGGTGTAGGGCTTCTTTTGTTAAAGCTCTAGAATCTGGTAAGTTGAAACAACTCAAGTGTCTCCCTTCTAAAGCACCTTGGAGGTACCAATCAGAGAAAGAAACAGCAGGGTCAATGCTCTGTGGTCTCTTTTGAAAATACGGCTCGAAGGAAATCTTTATTTTCTTCATTGGGATCTAGGGAGCTGCGTGCTCAATTCTTCTGAGAAACACTGTAGTTGCACATGTTCTCTTCATAGCACAATTGCCTTTGTGATGACAAGTGAGTTTCTAGGAAGGAAACTTGAGGATTGCCATTCTTTGGTAGGTACTCATTCTTCGGAAATCTTCAGTGAATTGGCGAACCCATTTGTCCACTAGCCTCAAGCTAACGTTCCTCTTCTATCATGCCACAGGTTGGCATGCAGCTGAATCCAAGTAGCCTTATTATGTGTGGTCCTTGAGCTCTAGGAAGCGTTCCTGGTCTCTTAGTACTGGCTGGTCTGCACTAGAATGAGAAACGTGCAGGAAGGAAAGCGTGGGTGTTCCGGGGGTTGTGAGCAATGCACCGTTTGGAAGAGCTAGGTGCTGAGTAATGGGCAGTGTAGGGTTTCCCTGGATAAACACCTAGATTGCGACAGCTTGAAAACACCTGGCTATCAGCGTTCTGTTCAATCCTTCATGCCAAAAGTGTCTGCTTTTCTGCCTATCCGTGAGCACACAGAAAATAATATGATCCTACCCCTCCTTCTGGGAACTCACACGTGATGGAATCTACGCCCAGCAGCCAGTGGACTTTAAGTGCAGCCTGAAAAATTACAGGGTTTCCCTTGAAAGCTAGTTATTCCGGAGATACATTGTACACCCAGGCCTCACTCACCGATGACCCTGTAATACTTTGACCACATTCACGACTGCCTGTATTGCAAAGTTTACTCACAAAAGGGTTTAGTTGGTAACTTGAACGTCCAATAAGTACTCAGAAACTGCAGCATAAGAAGCTGTGCTCTCCCTTTGGAGATTGAGGCTTCATGGGAAGTTTATTTTCCACATTGGAATGTCGACACTTGCGGCCTCCGTGTTACCCGATAAACAGTGTAGTTGCCCATCGTCTCTTCACTGCAGAATTGCCTTTTCAGGCAAGTGATTTTCCATGAAACAAACGTTTCCTTTCAATTCCTGCTACGTGCTCCTCCTTCAGCAGTTGTTAGTGAATAGGCCAACCACATGCGACGACTGGCCTCAACCTAACGTTCTGTTTTTCTCGTCATAATGGTAGGCAGGCAGCAGGTTCAATGCAACGTTTGGCAAAGCAGTACTGGAAATGTAGGAGACATTTCTGGTGTCTTAGGAAAGGCGGGTGTGCACTAGGATCCACGATATTCACGAAGGGCTGCCAGTGTCTTCTGGAACTTGTGAGCAACGTTCAGTTGATGACAACTATACGCCAAGAAAGGGCAGTGAAAGGATTATTCTGTTAAACCTCTAGAATGTGGTAAGTTGAAACAACTCAAGTATCTCCCTTCTAACGAACCTTGGAGGAACAAAATAGAGGAAGAAACAGCAGGGTCAATGCTCTGTGGTCCCTTTTGAAAGCAAGGCATGAAGGGAAAGTTTATTTACCTCTTTGGGATTTGAAGAGTCGCAGGCTCAATTCTCCCTGAGAAACATTGTAGTTGCACATGTTCTCTGCATAGCACAATTCCCTTTGTGAGGACAAGGGATTTTCCAAGAAAAAAAAACTTGGAGGTTGCCATTCCTTGGTATGTGCTCATCCTTCAGTAATATACAGTGAATTGGCGACCCTATTTGACCACTAGCCTCAAGCAAACGTTCCTCTTGTCTCCTAACACACGTTGGCGTGCAGCAGAATCCATGGAGCCTTATTCAGTGTTGTTCTTGGACTCTAGGAATCATTCCAGGTCTCAATACTGGCCGGTCTGCAGTAGGATGAGAAACCTACAAGAAGAAAGGCCTGTGAGTTCGGGGAGTTGTGAGCAATGCACCGTTGGGAACAGCTAGATGACGAGTCATGGGCTGTGAAGGGCCTCTTTCCTTAAACCTCTTGAATGTGGTAAGTTGAATGAACTCAAGGATCTCCCTTCTAAAGCACATTGGAGGTACAAACCAGAGAAAGAAAGAGCAGGGGCAGTGCTCTGTGGTCCCTTTTGAAAATAAGGCATGAAGGGAGACTTTATTTACCTCCTTGGGATTTAGAGAGTTGTGGGCTCAACTCTCCTGAGAAACACTGTAGTTGCACATGTTCTCTTCATAGCACATTTGCCTTTGTGATGACAAGTGAGTTTCTAGGAAAAATCTTGGAGGTTGCCATTCTTTGGTAGGTGCTCATCCTTCGGTAATCTTCAGTGAATTGGCGACGCCATTTGACCACTAGCCTCAAGCTAAGGCTCCTCTTGTATCATCCCACAGGTTGGCATGCAGCAGAATCCATGTAGCCTTATTCAGTGTGGTTCTTGGGCTCTAGGAAACATTCGAAGTCTCCTAGGACTCAGGGGTCTGCACTAGACCCGAAACGTACAAAAAGGACGGCCTGTGTGTTCAAGGATTTGTGAGTAAGGCACCGTTGGGAACAGCTAGATGCCGAGTCAGGGGCAGTGAAAGGCTTCTTTTGTTAAACCTCTAGAATGTGGTACGCTGAAACAACTCAAGTATCTCCCTTCTAAATCACCTTGCAGGTACAAAATAGAGAAAGAAACAGCAGGTTCAATGCTCTGTGGTCCCTTTTGAAAATAAGGCTGGAAGGGAAACTTTATTTACCTCCTTGAGATTTAGAGAGTTGCAGGCTCCATTCTCCCTGAGAAACACTGTACTTGCACATCTTCCCTTCATAACACAATTGCCTTTGTGATGACGTGAGTTTCTAGGATAGAACCTTGGAGGTTGCCATTCCTTGGTAGTTGCTCATCCCTCGGTAATCTTCAGGGAATGAACCAAACACATGGGACCTCTAGCCTCAAGTTAACGTTCAGGTTTTCTCATGACAGGGGCAGGCATGCCACAGATTCCATGCAGCCTTAGTCCCTGTGGTTCTTGAACTCTAGGAATCATATCAGTGCTCTTTTGACTCGCTGGTCTGCCCTAGGTTTTGAAACGTACTAAAAGGACCGCCTGTGTCTTCGCGAAGTTGTGAGCAATCTACGGTTGGGAACATCTAGATGCCAAGTGATGGGCAGTGAAGGGCTTCGTTGGTTCCACCCCTAGCTTGCGATGGCTGGAAAGCAACACAGTTATCAACGTTCCGTGCCTTCCTTCATGCAAAGCGTGTCTGCATTCCTCAGGAAACCTGAGCTGCACTGAAAAACACAATTAGCCTACGATTGCTTCTGGGAACTAAACCGTGAAGTCGGTATACCTCAAGCAGCAACTAGACTTCATGTCCAGTTTCAATAATTACAGGGTTTCCCTTAACTGATAGTTATTCCCGAGAAAAATTGCCACCTAGGCCTCACTAAGCCTTCACCTTGATATCCTTACACCACCATCACGACTCCCAGCATGGCAATGGTTACTAATGTCATGCTCCATTGTGTCCACTGGATGTGCAATAAGAGAGCCAGAAACTCCAGAGGAATATGCTGTTTGGTCCCCCTGGAAATTGAGGCTTCCTGGAAAATTGTATTTTCCTCATTAGAAAGTTGAGAGTTGCAGCCTCAGTGTTACCTGGTAAACTCTGTTGTAGCCCACCTTTTCTTCATCGCACAATGGTATTTGTGAGGACAAGTGATTTTCCAAGAAAGAAACTTGGAGGTTGCCATTCTTTGGTATGTGCTCATCCTTCAGTGATCTACAGTGAATTGGCGAACCCGTTTGACCACTAGCCGCAAGGTAACGTTGCTCTTGAATCATGCCACAGGTTGGCATGCAGCTGAATCCATGTAGCCTTATTCAGTGTGGTTCTTGAGCTCTAGGAATCATTCCAGGTCTCAAAGTACTGGTGGGTCTGCACTAGGATGAGAAACGTACAAGAAGAATGGCCTGTGTGTTTGGGGATTTGTGAGCAGTGCACCATTGGGAAGAGCTCGATGCTGAGTCTTGGAAGGTGTAGGGCTTCTTTTGTTAAACCTCTAGAATCTGGTAAGTTGAAACAACTCAAGTGTCTCCCTTCTAAAGCACCTTGGAGGTACCAATCAGAGAAAGAAACAGCAGGGTCAATGCTCTGTGGTCTCTTTTGAAAATACGGCTCGAAGGAAATCTTTATTTTCTTCATTGGGATCTAGGGAGCTGCGTGCTCAATTCTTCTGAGAAACACTGTAGTTGCACATGTTCTCTTCATAGCACAATTGCCTTTGTGATGACAAGTGAGTTTCTAGGAAGGAAACTTGAGGATTGCCATTCTTTGGTAGGTACTCATTCTTCGGAAATCTTCAGTGAATTGGCGAACCCATTTGTCCACTAGCCTCAAGCTAACGTTCCTCTTCTATCATGCCACAGGTTGGCATGCAGCTGAATCCAAGTAGCCTTATTATGTGTGGTCCTTGAGCTCTAGGAAGCGTTCCTGGTCTCTTAGTACTGGCTGGTCTGCACTAGAATGAGAAACGTGCAGGAAGGAAAGCGTGTGTGTTCCGGGGGTTGTGAGCAATGCACCGTTTGGAAGAGCTAGGTGCTGAGGAATGGGCAGTGTAGGGTTTCCCTGGATAAACACCTAGATTGCGACAGCTTGAAAACACCTAGCTATCAGCGTTCTGTTCAATCCTTCATGCCAAAAGTGTCTGCTTTTCTGCCTATCCGTGAGCACACAAAAAATAATATGATCCTACCCCTCCTTCTGGGAACTCACACGTGATGGAATCTACGCCCAGCAGCCAGTGGACTTTAAGTGCAGCCTGAAAAATTACAGGGTTTCCCTTGAAAGCTAGTTATTCCGGAGATACATTGTACACCCAGGCCTCATTCACCGATGACCCAGTAATACTTTGACCACATTCACGACTGCCTGTATTGCAAAGTTTACTCACAAAAGGGTTTAGTTGGTAACTTGAACGTCCAATAAGTACTCAGAAACTGCAGCATAAGAAGCTGTGCTCTCCCTTTGGAGATTGAGGCTTCATGGGAAGTTTATTTTCCACATTGGAATGTCGACACTTGCGGCCTCCGTGTTACCCGATAAACAGTGTAGTTGCCCATCGTCTCTTCACTGCAGAATTGCCTTTTCAGGCAAGTGATTTTCCATGAAACAAACGTTTCCTTTCAATTCCTGCTACGTGCTCCTCCTTCAGCAGTTGTTAGTGAATAGGCCAACCACATGCGACGACTGGCCTCAACCTAACGTTCTGTTTTTCTCGTCATAATGGTAGGCAGGCAGCAGGTTCAATGCAACGTTTGGCAAAGCAGTACTGGAAATGTAGGAGACATTTCTGGTGTCTTAGGAAAGGCGGGTGTGCACTAGGATCCACGATATTCACGAAGGGCTGCCAGTCTCTTCTGGAACTTGTGAGCAACGTTCAGTTGATGACAACTATACGCCAAGAAAGGGCAGTGAAAGGATTATTCTGTTAAACCTCTAGAATGTGGTAAGTTGAAACAACTCAAGTATCTCCCTTCTAACGAACCTTGGAGGAACAAAATAGAGGAAGAAACAGCAGGGTCAATGCTCTGTGGTCCCTTTTGAAAGCAAGGCATGAAGGGAAAGTTTATTTACCTCTTTGGGATTTGAAGAGTCGCAGGCTCAATTCTCCCTGAGAAACATTGTAGTTGCACATGTTCTCTGCATAGCACAATTCCCTTTGTGAGGACAAGGGATTTTCCAAGAAAAAAAAACTTGGAGGTTGCCATTCCTTGGTATGTGCTCATCCTTCAGTAATATACAGTGAATTGGCGACCCTATTTGACCACTAGCCTCAAGCAAACGTTCCTCTTGTCTCCTAACACACGTTGGCGTGCAGCAGAATCCATGGAGCCTTATTCAGTGTTGTTCTTGGACTCTAGGAATCATTCCAGGTCTCAATACTGGCCGGTCTGCAGTAGGATGAGAAACCTACAAGAAGAAAGGCCTGTGAGTTCGGGGAGTTGTGAGCAATGCACCGTTGGGAACAGCTAGATGACGAGTCATGGGCTGTGAAGGGCCTCTTTCCTTAAACCTCTTGAATGTGGTAAGTTGAATGAACTCAAGGATCTCCCTTCTAAAGCACATTGGAGGTACAAACCAGAGAAAGAAAGAGCAGGGGCAGTGCTCTGTGGTCCCTTTTGAAAATAAGGCATGAAGGGAGACTTTATTTACCTCCTTGGGATTTAGAGAGTTGTGGGCTCAACTCTCCTGAGAAACACTGTAGTTGCACATGTTCTCTTCATAGCACATTTGCCTTTGTGATGACAAGTGAGTTTCTAGGAAAAATCTTGGAGGTTGCCATTCTTTGGTAGGTGCTCATCCTTCGGTAATCTTCAGTGAATTGGCGACGCCATTTGACCACTAGCCTCAAGCTAAGGCTCCTCTTGTATCATCCCACAGGTTGGCATGCAGCAGAATCCATGTAGCCTTATTCAGTGTGGTTCTTGGGCTCTAGGAAACATTCGAAGTCTCCTAGGACTCAGGGGTCTGCACTAGACCCGAAACGTACAAAAAGGACGGCCTGTGTGTTCAAGGATTTGTGAGTAAGGCACCGTTGGGAACAGCTAGATGCCGAGTCAGGGGCAGTGAAAGGCTTCTTTTGTTAAACCTCTAGAATGTGGTACGCTGAAACAACTCAAGTATCTCCCTTCTAAATCACCTTGCAGGTACAAAATAGAGAAAGAAACAGCAGGTTCAATGCTCTGTGGTCCCTTTTGAAAATAAGGCTGGAAGGGAAACTTTATTTACCTCCTTGAGATTTAGAGAGTTGCAGGCTCCATTCTCCCTGAGAAACACTGTACTTGCACATCTTCCCTTCATAACACAATTGCCTTTGTGATGACGTGAGTTTCTAGGATAGAACCTTGGAGGTTGCCATTCCTTGGTAGTTGCTCATCCCTCGGTAATCTTCAGGGAATGAACCAAACACATGGGACCTCTAGCCTCAAGTTAACGTTCAGGTTTCTCATGACAGGGGCAGGCATGCCACAGATTCCATGCAGCCTTAGTCCCTGTGGTTCTTGAACTCTAGGAATCATATCAGTGCTCTTTTGACTCGCTGGTCTGCCCTAGGTTTTGAAACGTACTAAAAGGACCGCCTGTGTCTTCGCGAAGTTGTGAGCAATCTACGGTTGGGAACATCTAGATGCCAAGTGATGGGCAGTGAAGGGCTTCGTTGGTTCCACCCCTAGCTTGCGATGGCTGGAAAGCAACACAGTTATCAACGTTCCGTGCCTTCCTTCATGCAAAGCGTGTCTGCATTCCTCAGGAAACCTGAGCTGCACTGAAAAACACAATTAGCCTACGATTGCTTCTGGGAACTAAACCGTGAAGTCGGTATACCTCAAGCAGCAACTAGACTTCATGTCCAGTTTCAATAATTACAGGGTTTCCCTTAACTGATAGTTATTCCCGAGAAAAATTGCCACCTAGGCCTCACTAAGCCTTCACCTTGATATCCTTACACCACCATCACGACTCCCAGCATGGCAATGGTTACTAATGTCATGCTCCATTGTGTCCACTGGATGTGCAATAAGAGAGCCAGAAACTCCAGAGGAATATGCTGTTTGGTCCCCCTGGAAATTGAGGCTTCCTGGAAAATTGTATTTTCCTCATTAGAAAGTTGAGAGTTGCAGCCTCAGTGTTACCTGGTAAACTCTGTTGTAGCCCACCTTTTCTTCATCGCACAATGGTATTTGTGAGGACAAGTGATTTTCCAAGAAAGAAACTTGGAGGTTGCCATTCTTTGGTATGTGCTCATCCTTCAGTGATCTACAGTGAATTGGCGAACCCGTTTGACCACTAGCCGCAAGGTAACGTTGCTCTTGAATCATGCCACAGGTTGGCATGCAGCTGAATCCATGTAGCCTTATTCAGTGTGGTTCTTGAGCTCTAGGAATCATTCCAGGTCTCAAAGTACTGGTGGGTCTGCACTAGGATGAGAAACGTACAAGAAGAATGGCCTGTGTGTTTGGGGATTTGTGAGCAGTGCACCATTGGGAAGAGCTCGATGCTGAGTCTTGGAAGGTGTAGGGCTTCTTTTGTTAAACCTCTAGAATCTGGTAAGTTGAAACAACTCAAGTGTCTCCCTTCTAAAGCACCTTGGAGGTACCAATCAGAGAAAGAAACAGCAGGGTCAATGCTCTGTGGTCTCTTTTGAAAATACGGCTCGAAGGAAATCTTTATTTTCTTCATTGGGATCTAGGGAGCTGCGTGCTCAATTCTTCTGAGAAACACTGTAGTTGCACATGTTCTCTTCATAGCACAATTGCCTTTGTGATGACAAGTGAGTTTCTAGGAAGGAAACTTGAGGATTGCCATTCTTTGGTAGGTACTCATTCTTCGGAAATCTTCAGTGAATTGGCGAACACATTTGTCCACTAGCCTCAAGCTAACGTTCCTCTTCTATCATGCCACAGGTTGGCATGCAGCTGAATCCAAGTAGCCTTATTATGTGTGGTCCTTGAGCTCTAGGAAGCGTTCCTGGTCTCTTAGTACTGGCTGGTCTGCACTAGAATGAGAAACGTGCAGGAAGGAAAGCGTGTGTGTTCCGGGGGTTGTGAGCAATGCACCGTTTGGAAGAGCTAGGTGCTGAGGAATGGGCAGTGTAGGGTTTCCCTGGATAAACACCTAGATTGCGACAGCTTGAAAACACCTAGCTATCAGCGTTCTGTTCAATCCTTCATGCCAAAAGTGTCTGCTTTTCTGCCTATCCGTGAGCACACAGAAAATAATATGATCCTACCCCTCCTTCTGGGAACTCACACGTGATGGAATCTACGCCCAGCAGCCAGTGGACTTTAAGTGCAGCCTGAAAAATTACAGGGTTTCCCTTGAAAGCTAGTTATTCCGGAGATACATTGTACACCCAGGCCTCACTCACCGATGACCCTGTAATACTTTGACCACATTCACGACTGCCTGTATTGCAAAGTTTACTCACAAAAGGGTTTAGTTGGTAACTTGAACGTCCAATAAGTACTCAGAAACTGCAGCATAAGAAGCTGTGCTCTCCCTTTGGAGATTGAGGCTTCATGGGAAGTTTATTTTCCACATTGGAATGTCGACACTTGCGGCCTCCGTGTTACCCGATAAACAGTGTAGTTGCCCATCGTCTCTTCACTGCAGAATTGCCTTTTCAGGCAAGTGATTTTCCATGAAACAAACGTTTCCTTTCAATTCCTGCTACGTGCTCCTCCTTCAGCAGTTGTTAGTGAATAGGCCAACCACATGCGACGACTGGCCTCAACCTAACGTTCTGTTTTTCTCGTCATAATGGTAGGCAGGCAGCAGGTTCAATGCAACGTTTGGCAAAGCAGTACTGGAAATGTAGGAGACATTTCTGGTGTCTTAGGAAAGGCGGGTGTGCACTAGGATCCATGATATTCACGAAGGGCTGCCAGTCTCTTCTGGAACTTGTGAGCAACGTTCAGTTGATGACAACTATACGCCAAGAAAGGGCAGTGAAAGGATTATTCTGTTAAACCTCTAGAATGTGGTAAGTTGAAACAACTCAAGTATCTCCCTTCTAACGAACCTTGGAGGAACAAAATAGAGGAAGAAACAGCAGGGTCAATGCTCTGTGGTCCCTTTTGAAAGCAAGGCATGAAGGGAAAGTTTATTTACCTCTTTGGGATTTGAAGAGTCGCAGGCTCAATTCTCCCTGAGAAACATTGTAGTTGCACATGTTCTCTGCATAGCACAATTCCCTTTGTGAGGACAAGGGATTTTCCAAGAAAAAAAAACTTGGAGGTTGCCATTCCTTGGTATGTGCTCATCCTTCAGTAATATACAGTGAATTGGCGACCCTATTTGACCACTAGCCTCAAGCAAACGTTCCTCTTGTCTCCTAACACACGTTGGCGTGCAGCAGAATCCATGGAGCCTTATTCAGTGTTGTTCTTGGACTCTAGGAATCATTCCAGGTCTCAATACTGGCCGGTCTGCAGTAGGATGAGAAACCTACAAGAAGAAAGGCCTGTGAGTTCGGGGAGTTGTGAGCAATGCACCGTTGGGAACAGCTAGATGCCGAGTCATGGGCTGTGAAGGGCCTCTTTCCTTAAACCTCTTGAATGTGGTAAGTTGAATGAACTCAAGGATCTCCCTTCTAAAGCACATTGGAGGTACAAACCAGAAAAAGAAAGAGCAGGGGCAGTGCTCTGTGGTCCCTTTTGAAAATAAGGCATGAATGGAGACTTTATTTACCTCCTTGGGATTTAGAGAGTTGTGGGCTCAACTCTCCTGAGAAACACTGTAGTTGCACATGTTCTCTTCATAGCACATTTGCCTTTGTGATGACAAGTGAGTTTCTAGGAAAAATCTTGGAGGTTGCCATTCTTTGGTAGGTGCTCATCCTTCGGTAATCTTCAGTGAATTGGCGACGCCATTTGACCACTAGCCTCAAGCTAAGGCTCCTCTTGTATCATCCCACAGGTTGGCATGCAGCAGAATCCATGTAGCCTTATTCAGTGTGGTTCTTGGGCTCTAGGAAACATTCGAAGTCTCCTAGGACTCAGGGGTCTGCACTAGACCCGAAACGTACAAAAAGGACGGCCTGTGTGTTCAAGGATTTGTGAGTAAGGCACCGTTGGGAACAGCTAGATGCCGAGTCAGGGGCAGTGAAAGGCTTCTTTTGTTAAACCTCTAGAATGTGGTACGCTGAAACAACTCAAGTATCTCCCTTCTAAATCACCTTGCAGGTACAAAATAGAGAAAGAAACAGCAGGTTCAATGCTCTGTGGTCCCTTATGAAAATAAGGCTGGAAGGGAAACTTTATTTACCTCCTTGAGATTTAGAGAGTTGCAGGCTCCATTCTCCCTGAGAAACACTGTACTTGCACATCTTCCCTTCATAACACAATTGCCTTTGTGATGACGTGAGTTTCTAGGATAGAACCTTGGAGGTTGCCATTCCTTGGTAGTTGCTCATCCCTCGGTAATCTTCAGGGAATGAACCAAACACATGGGACCTCTAGCCTCAAGTTAACGTTCAGGTTTTCTCATGACAGGGGCAGGCATGCCACAGATTCCATGCAGCCTTAGTCCCTGTGGTTCTTGAACTCTAGGAATCATATCAGTGCTCTTTTGACTCGCTGGTCTGCCCTAGGTTTTGAAACGTACTAAAAGGACCGCCTGTGTCTTCGCGAAGTTGTGAGCAATCTACGGTTGGGAACATCTAGATGCCAAGTGATGGGCAGTGAAGGGCTTCGTTGGTTCCACCCCTAGCTTGCGATGGCTGGAAAGCAACACAGTTATCAACGTTCCGTGCCTTCCTTCATGCAAAGCGTGTCTGCATTCCTCAGGAAACCTGAGCTGCACTGAAAAACACAATTAGCCTACGATTGCTTCTGGGAACTAAACCGTGAAGTCGGTATACCTCAAGCAGCAACTAGACTTCATGTCCAGTTTCAATAATTACAGGGTTTCCCTTAACTGATAGTTATTCCCGAGAAAAATTGCCACCTAGGCCTCACTAAGCCTTCACCTTGATATCCTTACACCACCATCACGACTCCCAGCATGGCAATGGTTACTAATGTCATGCTCCATTGTGTCCACTGGATGTGCAATAAGAGAGCCAGAAACTCCAGAGGAATATGCTGTTTGGTCCCCCTGGAAATTGAGGCTTCCTGGAAAATTGTATTTTCCTCATTAGAAAGTTGAGAGTTGCAGCCTCAGTGTTACCTGGTAAACTCTGTTGTAGCCCACCTTTTCTTCATCGCACAATGGTATTTGTGAGGACAAGTGATTTTCCAAGAAAGAAACTTGGAGGTTGCCATTCTTTGGTATGTGCTCATCCTTCAGTGATCTACAGTGAATTGGCGAACCCGTTTGACCACTAGCCGCAAGGTAACGTTGCTCTTGAATCATGCCACAGGTTGGCATGCAGCTGAATCCATGTAGCCTTATTCAGTGTGGTTCTTGAGCTCTAGGAATCATTCCAGGTCTCAAAGTACTGGTGGGTCTGCACTAGGATGAGAAACGTACAAGAAGAATGGCCTGTGTGTTTGGGGATTTGTGAGCAGTGCACCATTGGGAAGAGCTCGATGCTGAGTCTTGGAAGGTGTAGGGCTTCTTTTGTTAAACCTCTAGAATCTGGTAAGTTGAAACAACTCAAGTGTCTCCCTTCTAAAGCACCTTGGAGGTACCAATCAGAGAAAGAAACAGCAGGGTCAATGCTCTGTGGTCTCTTTTGAAAATACGGCTCGAAGGAAATCTTTATTTTCTTCATTGGGATCTAGGGAGCTGCGTGCTCAATTCTTCTGAGAAACACTGTAGTTGCACATGTTCTCTTCATAGCACAATTGCCTTTGTGATGACAAGTGAGTTTCTAGGAAGGAAACTTGAGGATTGCCATTCTTTGGTAGGTACTCATTCTTCCGAAATCTTCAGTGAATTGGCGAACCCATTTGTCCACTAGCCTCAAGCTAACGTTCCTCTTCTATCATGCCACAGGTTGGCATGCAGCTGAATCCAAGTAGCCTTATTATGTGTGGTCCTTGAGCTCTAGGAAGCGTTCCTGGTCTCTTAGTACTGGCTGGTCTGCACTAGAATGAGAAACGTGCAGGAAGGAAAGCGTGTGTGTTCCGGGGGTTGTGAGCAATGCACCGTTTGGAAGAGCTAGGTGCTGAGTAATGGGCAGTGTAGGGTTTCCCTGGATAAACACCTAGATTGCGACAGCTTGAAAACACCTAGCTATCAGCGTTCTGTTCAATCCTTCATGCCAAAAGTGTCTGCTTTTCTGCCTATCCGTGAGCACACAAAAAATAATATGATCCTACCCCTCCTTCTGGGAACTCACACGTGATGGAATCTACGCCCAGCAGCCAGTGCACTTTAAGTGCAGCCTGAAAAATTACAGGGTTTCCCTTGAAAGCTAGTTATTCCGGAGATACATTGTACACCCAGGCCTCATTCACCGATGACCCAGTAATACTTTGACCACATTCACGACTGCCTGTATTGCAAAGTTTACTCACAAAAGGGTTTAGTTGGTAACTTGAACGTCCAATAAGTACTCAGAAACTGCAGCATAAGAAGCTGTGCTCTCCCTTTGGAGATTGAGGCTTCATGGGAAGTTTATTTTCCACATTGGAATGTCGACACTTGCGGCCTCCGTGTTACCCGATAAACAGTGTAGTTGCCCATCGTCTCTTCACTGCAGAATTGCCTTTTCAGGCAAGTGATTTTCCATGAAACAAACGTTTCCTTTCAATTCCTGCTACGTGCTCCTCCTTCAGCAGTTGTTAGTGAATAGGCCAACCACATGCGACGACTGGCCTCAACCTAACGTTCTGTTTTTCTCGTCATAATGGTAGGCAGGCAGCAGGTTCAATGCAACGTTTGGCAAAGCAGTACTGGAAATGTAGGAGACATTTCTGGTGTCTTAGGAAAGGCGGGTGTGCACTAGGATCCATGATATTCACGAGGGGCTGCCAGTCTCTTCTGGAACTTGTGAGCAACGTTCAGTTGATGACAACTATACGCCAAGAAAGGGCAGTGAAAGGATTATTCTGTTAAACCTCTAGAATGTGGTAAGTTGAAACAACTCAAGTATCTCCCTTCTAACGAGCCTTGGAGGAACAAAATAGAGGAAGAAACAGCAGGGTCAATGCTCTGTGGTCCCTTTTGAAAGCAAGGCATGAAGGGAAAGTTTATTTACCTCTTTGGGATTTGAAGTGTCGCAGGCTCAATTCTCCCTGAGAAACATTGTAGTTGCACATGTTCTCTGCATAGCACAATTCCCTTTGTGAGGACAAGGGATTTTCCAAGAAAAAAAAACTTGGAGGTTGCCATTCCTTGGTATGTGCTCATCCTTCAGTAATATACAATGAATTGGCGACCCTATTTGACCACTAGCCTCAAGCAAACGTTCCTCTTGTCTCCTAACACACGTTGGCGTGCAGCAGAATCCATGGAGCCTTATTCAGTGCTGTTCTTGGACTCTAGGAATCATTCCAGGTCTCAATACTGGCCGGTCTGCAGTAGGATGAGAAACCTACAAGAAGAAAGGCCTGTGAGTTCGGGGAGTTGTGAGCAATGCACCGTTGGGAACAGCTAGATGACGAGTCATGGGCTGTGAAGGGCCTCTTTCCTTAAACCTCTTGAATGTGGTAAGTTGAATGAACTCAAGGATCTCCCTTCTAAAGCACATTGGAGGTACAAACCAGAGAAAGAAAGAGCAGGGGCAGTGCTCTGTGGTCCCTTTTGAAAATAAGGCATGAAGGGAGACTTTATTTACCTCCTTGGGATTTAGAGAGTTGTGGGCTCAACTCTCCTGAGAAACACTGTAGTTGCACATGTTCTCTTCATAGCACATTTGCCTTTGTGATGACAAGTGAGTTTCTAGGAAAAATCTTGGAGGTTGCCATTCTTTGGTAGGTGCTCATCCTTCGGTAATCTTCAGTGAATTGGCGACGCCATTTGACCACTAGCCTCAAGCTAAGGCTCCTCTTGTATCATCCCACAGGTTGGCATGCAGCAGAATCCATGTAGCCTTATTCAGTGTGGTTCTTGGGCTCTAGGAAACATTCGAAGTCTCCTAGGACTCAGGGGTCTGCACTAGACCCAAAACGTACAAAAAGGACGGCCTGTGTGTTCAAGGATTTGTGAGTAAGGCACCGTTGGGAACAGCTAGATGCCGAGTCAGGGGCAGTGAAAGGCTTCTTTTGTTAAACCTCTAGAATGTGGTACGCTGAAACAACTCAAGTATCTCCCTTCTAAATCACCTTGCAGGTACAAAATAGAGAAAGAAACAGCAGGTTCAATGCTCTGTGGTCCCTTTTGAAAATAAGGCTGGAAGGGAAACTTTATTTACCTCCTTGAGATTTAGAGAGTTGCAGGCTCCATTCTCCCTGAGAAACACTGTACTTGCACATCTTCCCTTCATAACACAATTGCCTTTGTGATGACGTGAGTTTCTAGGATAGAACCTTGGAGGTTGCCATTCCTTGGTAGTTGCTCATCCCTCGGTAATCTTCAGGGAATGAACCAAACACATGGGACCTCTAGCCTCAAGTTAACGTTCAGGTTTTCTCATGACAGGGGCAGGCATGCCACAGATTCCATGCAGCCTTAGTCCCTGTGGTTCTTGAACTCTAGGAATCATATCAGTGCTCTTTTGACTCGCTGGTCTGCCCTAGGTTTTGAAACGTACTAAAAGGACCGCCTGTGTCTTCGCGAAGTTGTGAGCAATCTACGGTTGGGAACATCTAGATGCCAAGTGATGGGCAGTGAAGGGCTTCGTTGGTTCCACCCCTAGCTTGCGATGGCTGGAAAGCAACACAGTTATCAACGTTCCGTGCCTTCCTTCATGCAAAGCGTGTCTGCATTCCTCAGGAAACCTGAGCTGCACTGAAAAACACAATTAGCCTACGATTGCTTCTGGGAACTAAACCGTGAAGTCGGTATACCTCAAGCAGCAACTAGACTTCATGTCCAGTTTCAATAATTACAGGGTTTCCCTTAACTGATAGTTATTCCCGAGAAAAATTGCCACCTAGGCCTCACTAAGCCTTCACCTTGATATCCTTACACCACCATCACGACTCCCAGCATGGCAATGGTTACTAATGTCATGCTCCATTGTGTCCACTGGATGTGCAATAAGAGAGCCAGAAACTCCAGAGGAATATGCTGTTTGGTCCCCCTGGAAATTGAGGCTTCCTGGAAAATTGTATTTTCCTCATTAGAAAGTTGAGAGTTGCAGCCTCAGTGTTACCTGGTAAACTCTGTTGTAGCCCACCTTTTCTTCATCGCACAATGGTATTTGTGAGGACAAGTGATTTTCCAAGAAAGAAACTTGGAGGTTGCCATTCTTTGGTATGTGCTCATCCTTCAGTGATCTACAGTGAATTGGCGAACCCGTTTGACCACTAGCCGCAAGGTAACGTTGCTCTTGAATCATGCCACAGGTTGGCATGCAGCTGAATCCATGTAGCCTTATTCAGTGTGGTTCTTGAGCTCTAGGAATCATTCCAGGTCTCAAAGTACTGGTGGGTCTGCACTAGGATGAGAAACGTACAAGAAGAATGGCCTGTGTGTTTGGGGATTTGTGAGCAGTGCACCATTGGGAAGAGCTCGATGCTGAGTCTTGGAAGGTGTAGGGCTTCTTTTGTTAAACCTCTAGAATCTGGTAAGTTGAAACAACTCAAGTGTCTCCCTTCTAAAGCACCTTGGAGGTACCAATCAGAGAAAGAAACAGCAGGGTCAATGCTCTGTGGTCTCTTTTGAAAATACGGCTCGAAGGAAATCTTTATTTTCTTCATTGGGATCTAGGGAGCTGCGTGCTCAATTCTTCTGAGAAACACTGTAGTTGCACATGTTCTCTTCATAGCACAATTGCCTTTGTGATGACAAGTGAGTTTCTAGGAAGGAAACTTGAGGATTGCCATTCTTTGGTAGGTACTCATTCTTCGGAAATCTTCAGTGAATTGGCGAACCCATTTGTCCACTAGCCTCAAGCTAACGTTCCTCTTCTATCATGCCACAGGTTGGCATGCAGCTGAATCCAAGTAGCCTTATTATGTGTGGTCCTTGAGCTCTAGGAAGCGTTCCTGGTCTCTTAGTACTGGCTGGTCTGCACTAGAATGAGAAACGTGCAGGAAGGAAAGCGTGTGTGTTCCGGGGGTTGTGAGCAATGCACCGTTTGGAAGAGCTAGGTGCTGAGGAATGGGCAGTGTAGGGTTTCCCTGGATAAACACCTAGATTGCGACAGCTTGAAAACACCTAGCTATCAGCGTTCTGTTCAATCCTTCATGCCAAAAGTGTCTGCTTTTCTGCCTATCCGTGAGCACACAAAAAATAATATGATCCTACCCCTCCTTCTGGGAACTCACACGTGATGGAATCTACGCCCAGCAGCCAGTGGACTTTAAGTGCAGCCTGAAAAATTACAGGGTTTCCCTTGAAAGCTAGTTATTCCGGAGATACATTGTACACCCAGGCCTCATTCACCGATGACCCAGTAATACTTTGACCACATTCACGACTGCCTGTATTGCAAAGTTTACTCACAAAAGGGTTTAGTTGGTAACTTGAACGTCCAATAAGTACTCAGAAACTGCAGCATAAGAAGCTGTGCTCTCCCTTTGGAGATTGAGGCTTCATGGGAAGTTTATTTTCCACATTGGAATGTCGACACTTGCGGCCTCCGTGTTACCCGATAAACAGTGTAGTTGCCCATCGTCTCTTCACTGCAGAATTGCCTTTTCAGGCAAGTGATTTTCCATGAAACAAACGTTTCCTTTCAATTCCTGCTACGTGCTCCTCCTTCAGCAGTTGTTAGTGAATAGGCCAACCACATGCGATGACTGGCCTCAACCTAACGTTCTGTTTTTCTCGTCATAATGGTAGGCAGGCAGCAGGTTCAATGCAACGTTTGGCAAAGCAGTACTGGAAATGTAGGAGACATTTCTGGTGTCTTAGGAAAGGCGGGTGTGCACTAGGATCCATGATATTCACGAGGGGCTGCCAGTCTCTTCTGGAACTTGTGAGCAACGTTCAGTTGATGACAACTATACGCCAAGAAAGGGCAGTGAAAGGATTATTCTGTTAAACCTCTAGAATGTGGTAAGTTGAAACAACTCAAGTATCTCCCTTCTAACGAGCCTTGGAGGAACAAAATAGAGGAAGAAACAGCAGGGTCAATGCTCTGTGGTCCCTTTTGAAAGCAAGGCATGAAGGGAAAGTTTATTTACCTCTTTGGGATTTGAAGTGTCGCAGGCTCAATTCTCCCTGAGAAACATTGTAGTTGCACATGTTCTCTGCATAGCACAATTCCCTTTGTGAGGACAAGGGGTTTTCCAAGAAAAAAAAAATTGGAGGTTGCCATTCCTTGGTATGTGCTCATCCTTCAGTAATATACAGTGAATTGGCGACCCTATTTGACCACTAGCCTCAAGCAAACGTTCCTCTTGTCTCCTAACACACGTTGGCGTGCAGCAGAATCCATGTAGCCTTATTCAGTGTTGTTCTTGGACTCTAGGAATCATTCCAGGTCTCAATACTGGCCGGTCTGCAGTAGGATGAGAAACCTACAAGACGAAAGGCCTGTGAGTTCGGGGAGTTGTGAGCAATGCACCGTTGGGAACAGCTAGATGACGAGTCATGGGCTGTGAAGGGCCTCTTTCCTTAAACCTCTTGAATGTGGTAAGTTGAATGAACTCAAGGATCTCCCTTCTAAAGCACATTGGAGGTACAAAGCAGAGAAAGAAAGAGCAGGGGCAGTGCTCTGTGGTCCCTTTTGAAAATAAGGCATGAAGGGAGACTTTATTTACCTCCTTGGGATTTAGGGAGTTGTGGGCTCAACTCTCCTGAGAAACACTGTAGTTGCACATGTTCTCTTCATAGCACATTTGCCTTTGTGATGACAAGTGAGTTTCTAGGAAAAATCTTGGAGGTTGCCATTCTTTGGTAGGTGCTCATCCTTCGGTAATCTTCAGTGAATTGGCGACGCCATTTGACCACTAGCCTCAAGCTAAGGCTCCTCTTGTATCATCCCACAGGTTGGCATGCAGCAGAATCCATGTAGCCTTATTCAGTGTGGTTCTTGGGCTCTAGGAAACATTCGAAGTCTCCTAGGACTCAGGGGTCTGCACTAGACCCGAAACGTACAAAAAGGACGGCCTGTGTGTTCAGGGATTTGTGAGTAAGGCACCGTTGGGAACAGCTAGATGCCGAGTCAGGGGCAGTGAAAGGCTTCTTTTGTTAAACCTCTAGAATGTGGTACGCTGAAACAACTCAAGTATCTCCCTTCTAAATCACCTTGCAGGTACAAAATAGAGAAAGAAACAGCAGGTTCAATGCTCTGTGGTCCCTTTTGAAAATAAGGCTGGAAGGGAAACTTTATTTACCTCCTTGAGATTTAGAGAGTTGCAGGCTCCATTCTCCCTGAGAAACACTGTACTTGCACATCTTCCCTTCATAACACAATTGCCTTTGTGATGACGTGAGTTTCTAGGATAGAACCTTGGAGGTTGCCATTCCTTGGTAGTTGCTCATCCCTCGGTAATCTTCAGGGAATGAACCAAACACATGGGACCTCTAGCCTCAAGTTAACGTTCAGGTTTTCTCATGACAGGGGCAGGCATGCCACAGATTCCATGCAGCCTTAGTCCCTGTGGTTCTTGAACTCTAGGAATCATATCAGTGCTCTTTCGACTCGCTGGTCTGCCCTAGGTTTTGAAACGTACTAAAAGGACCGCCTGTGTCTTCGCGAAGTTGTGAGCAATCTACGGTTGGGAACATCTAGATGCCAAGTGATGGGCAGTGAAGGGCTTCGTTGGTTCCACCCCTAGCTTGCGATGGCTGGAAAGCAACACAGTTATCAACGTTCCGTGCCTTCCTTCATGCAAAGCGTGTCTGCATTCCTCAGGAAACCTGAGCTGCACTGAAAAACACAATTAGCCTACGATTGCTTCTAGGAACTAAACCGTGAAGTCGGTATACCTCAAGCAGCAACTAGACTTCATGTCCAGTTTCAATAATTACAGGGTTTCCCTTAACTGATAGTTATTCCCGAGAAAAATTGCCACCTAGGCCTCACTAAGCCTTCACCTTGATATCCTTACACCACCATCACGACTCCCAGCATGGCAATGGTTACTAATGTCATGCTCCATTGTGTCCACTGGATGTGCAATAAGAGAGCCAGAAACTCCAGAGGAATATGCTGTTTGGTCCCCCTGGAAATTGAGGCTTCCTGGAAAATTGTATTTTCCTCATTAGAAAGTTGAGAGTTGCAGCCTCAGTGTTACCTGGTAAACTCTGTTGTAGCCCACCTTTTCTTCATCGCACAATGGTATTTGTGAGGACAAGTGATTTTCCAAGAAAGAAACTTGGAGGTTGCCATTCTTTGGTATGTGCTCATCCTTCAGTGATCTACAGTGAATTGGCGAACCCGTTTGACCACTAGCCGCAAGGTAACGTTGTTCTTGAATCATGCCACAGGTTGGCATGCAGCTGAATCCATGTAGCCTTATTCAGTGTGTTTCTTGAGCTCTAGGAATCATTCCAGGTCTCAAAGTACTGGTGGGTCTGCACTAGGATGAGAAACGTACAAGAAGAATGGCCTGTGTGTTTGGGGATTTGTGAGCAGTGCACCATTGGGAAGAGGCTCGATGTTGAGTCTTGGAAGGTGTAGGGCTTCTTTGTTAAAGCTCTAGAATCTGGTAAGTTGAAACAACTCAAGTGTCTCCCTTCTAAAGCACCTTGGAGGTACCAATCAGAGAAAGAAACAGCAGGGTCAATGCTCTGTGGTCTCTTTTGAAAATACGGCTCGAAGGAAATCTTTATTTTCTTCATTGGGATCTAGGGAGCTGCGTGCTCAATTCTTCTGAGAAACACTGTAGTTGCACATGTTCTCTTCATAGCACAATTGCCTTTGTGATGACAAGTGAGTTTCTAGGAAGGAAACTTGAGGATTGCCATTCTTTGGTAGGTACTCATTCTTCGGAAATCTTCAGTGAATTGGCGAACCCATTTGTCCACTAGCCTCAAGCTAACGTTCCTCTTCTATCATGCCACAGGTTGGCATGCAGCTGAATCCAAGTAGCCTTATTATGTGTGGTCCTTGAGCTCTAGGAAGCGTTCCTGGTCTCTTAGTACTGGCTGGTCTGCACTAGAATGAGAAACGTGCAGGAAGGAAAGCGTGTGTGTTCCGGGGGTTGTGAGCAATGCACCGTTTGGAAGAGCTAGGTGCTGAGGAATGGGCAGTGTAGGGTTTCCCTGGATAAACACCTAGATTGCGACAGCTTGAAAACACCTAGCTATCAGCGTTCTGTTCAATCCTTCATGCCAAAAGTGTCTGCTTTTCTGCCTATCCGTGAGCACACAAAAAATAATATGATCCTACCCCTCCTTCTGGGAACTCACACGTGATGGAATCTACGCCCAGCAGCCAGTGCACTTTAAGTGCAGCCTGAAAAATTACAGGGTTTCCCTTGAAAGCTAGTTATTCCGGAGATACATTGTACACCCAGGCCTCATTCACCGATGACCCAGTAATACTTTGACCACATTCACGACTGCCTGTATTGCAAAGTTTACTCACAAAAGGGTTTAGTTGGTAACTTGAACGTCCAATAAGTACTCAGAAACTGCAGCATAAGAAGCTGTGCTCTCCCTTTGGAGATTGAGGCTTCATGGGAAGTTTATTTTCCACATTGGAATGTCGACACTTGCGGCCTCCGTGTTACCCGATAAACAGTGTAGTTGCCCATCGTCTCTTCACTGCAGAATTGCCTTTTCAGGCAAGTGATTTTCCATGAAACAAACGTTTCCTTTCAATTCCTGCTACGTGCTCCTCCTTCAGCAGTTGTTAGTGAATAGGCCAACCACATGCGATGACTGGCCTCAACCTAACGTTCTGTTTTTCTCGTCATAATGGTAGGCAGGCAGCAGGTTCAATGCAACGTTTGGCAAAGCAGTACTGGAAATGTAGGAGACATTTCTGGTGTCTTAGGAAAGGCGGGTGTGCACTAGGATCCATGATATTCACGAGGGGCTGCCAGTCTCTTCTGGAACTTGTGAGCAACGTTCAGTTGATGACAACTATACGCCAAGAAAGGGCAGTGAAAGGATTATTCTGTTAAACCTCTAGAATGTGGTAAGTTGAAACAACTCAAGTATCTCCCTTCTAACGAGCCTTGGAGGAACAAAATAGAGGAAGAAACAGCAGGGTCAATGCTCTGTGGTCCCTTTTGAAAGCAAGGCATGAAGGGAAAGTTTATTTACCTCTTTGGGATTTGAAGTGTCGCAGGCTCAATTCTCCCTGAGAAACATTGTAGTTGCACATGTTCTCTGCATAGCACAATTCCCTTTGTGAGGACAAGGGGTTTTCCAAGAAAAAAAAAATTGGAGGTTGCCATTCCTTGGTATGTGCTCATCCTTCAGTAATATACAGTGAATTGGCGACCCTATTTGACCACTAGCCTCAAGCAAACGTTCCTCTTGTCTCCTAACACACGTTGGCGTGCAGCAGAATCCATGGAGCCTTATTCAGTGTTGTTCTTGGACTCTAGGAATCATTCCAGGTCTCAATACTGGCCGGTCTGCAGTAGGATGAGAAACCTACAAGACGAAAGGCCTGTGAGTTCGGGGAGTTGTGAGCAATGCACCGTTGGGAACAGCTAGATGACGAGTCATGGGCTGTGAAGGGCCTCTTTCCTTAAACCTCTTGAATGTGGTAAGTTGAATGAACTCAAGGATCTCCCTTCTAAAGCACATTGGAGGTACAAAGCAGAGAAAGAAAGAGCAGGGGCAGTGCTCTGTGGTCCCTTTTGAAAATAAGGCATGAAGGGAGACTTTATTTACCTCCTTGGGATTTAGGGAGTTGTGGGCTCAACTCTCCTGAGAAACACTGTAGTTGCACATGTTCTCTTCATAGCACATTTGCCTTTGTGATGACAAGTGAGTTTCTAGGAAAAATCTTGGAGGTTGCCATTCTTTGGTAGGTGCTCATCCTTCGGTAATCTTCAGTGAATTGGCGACGCCATTTGACCACTAGCCTCAAGCTAAGGCTCCTCTTGTATCATCCCACAGGTTGGCATGCAGCAGAATCCATGTAGCCTTATTCAGTGTGGTTCTTGGGCTCTAGGAAACATTCGAAGTCTCCTAGGACTCAGGGGTCTGCACTAGACCCGAAACGTACAAAAAGGACGGCCTGTGTGTTCAAAGATTTGTGAGTAAGGCACCGTTGGGAACAGCTAGATGCCGAGTCAGGGGCAGTGAAAGGCTTCTTTTGTTAAACCTCTAGAATGTGGTACGCTGAAACAACTCAAGTATCTCCCTTCTAAATCACCTTGCAGGTACAAAATAGAGAAAGAAACAGCAGGTTCAATGCTCTGTGGTCCCTTTTGAAAATAAGGCTGGAAGGGAAACTTTATTTACCTCCTTGAGATTTAGAGAGTTGCAGGCTCCATTCTCCCTGAGAAACACTGTACTTGCACATCTTCCCTTCATAACACAATTGCCTTTGTGATGACGTGAGTTTCTAGGATAGAACCTTGGAGGTTGCCATTCCTTGGTAGTTGCTCATCCCTCGGTAATCTTCAGGGAATGAACCAAACACATGGGACCTCTAGCCTCAAGTTAACGTTCAGGTTTTCTCATGACAGGGGCAGGCATGCCACAGATTCCATGCAGCCTTAGTCCCTGTGGTTCTTGAACTCTAGGAATCATATCAGTGCTCTTTCGACTCGCTGGTCTGCCCTAGGTTTTGAAACGTACTAAAAGGACCGCCTGTGTCTTCGCGAAGTTGTGAGCAATCTACGGTTGGGAACATCTAGATGCCAAGTGATGGGCAGTGAAGGGCTTCGTTGGTTCCACCCCTAGCTTGCGATGGCTGGAAAGCAACACAGTTATCAACGTTCCGTGCCTTCCTTCATGCAAAGCGTGTCTGCATTCCTCAGGAAACCTGAGCTGCACTGAAAAACACAATTAGCCTACGATTGCTTCTAGGAACTAAACCGTGAAGTCGGTATACCTCAAGCAGCAACTAGACTTCATGTCCAGTTTCAATAATTACAGGGTTTCCCTTAACTGATAGTTATTCCCGAGAAAAATTGCCACCTAGGCCTCACTAAGCCTTCACCTTGATATCCTTACACCACCATCACGACTCCCAGCATGGCAATGGTTACTAATGTCATGCTCCATTGTGTCCACTGGATGTGCAATAAGAGAGCCAGAAACTCCAGAGGAATATGCTGTTTGGTCCCCCTGGAAATTGAGGCTTCCTGGAAAATTGTATTTTCCTCATTAGAAAGTTGAGAGTTGCAGCCTCAGTGTTACCTGGTAAACTCTGTTGTAGCCCACCTTTTCTTCATCGCACAATGGTATTTGTGAGGACAAGTGATTTTCCAAGAAAGAAACTTGGAGGTTGCCATTCTTTGGTATGTGCTCATCCTTCAGTGATCTACAGTGAATTGGCGAACCCGTTTGACCACTAGCCGCAAGGTAACGTTGTTCTTGAATCATGCCACAGGTTGGCATGCAGCTGAATCCATGTAGCCTTATTCAGTGTGTTTCTTGAGCTCTAGGAATCATTCCAGGTCTCAAAGTACTGGTGGGTCTGCACTAGGATGAGAAACGTACAAGAAGAATGGCCTGTGTGTTTGGGGATTTGTGAGCAGTGCACCATTGGGAAGAGGCTCGATGTTGAGTCTTGGAAGGTGTAGGGCTTCTTTGTTAAAGCTCTAGAATCTGGTAAGTTGAAACAACTCAAGTGTCTCCCTTCTAAAGCACCTTGGAGGTACCAATCAGAGAAAGAAACAGCAGGGTCAATGCTCTGTGGTCTCTTTTGAAAATACGGCTCGAAGGAAATCTTTGTTTTCTTCATTGGGATCTAGGGAGCTGCGTGCTCAATTCTTCTGAGAAACACTGTAGTTGCACATGTTCTCTTCATAGCACAATTGCCTTTGTGATGACAAGTGAGTTTCTAGGAAGGAAACTTGAGGATTGCCATTCTTTGGTAGGTACTCATTCTTCGGAAATTTTCAGTGAATTGGCGAACCCATTTGCCCACTAGCCTCAAGCTAACGTTCCTCTTCTATCATGCCACAGGTTGGCATGCAGCTGAATCCAAGTAGCCTTATTATGTGTGGTCCTTGAGCTCTAGGAAGCGTTCCTGGTCTCTTAGTACTGGCTGGTCTGCACTAGAATGAGAAACGTGCAGGAAGGAAAGCGTGTGTGTTCCGGGGGTTGTGAGCAATGCACCGTTTGGAAGAGCTAGGTGCTGAGTAATGGGCAGTGTAGGGTTTCCCTGGATAAACACCTAGATTGCGACAGCTTGAAAACACCTAGCTATCAGCGTTCTGTTCAATCCTTCATGCCAAAAGTGTCTGCTTTTCTGCCTATCCGTGAGCACACAGAAAATAATATGATCCTACCCCTCCTTCTGGGAACTCACACGTGATGGAATCTACGCCCAGCAGCCAGTGGACTTTAAGTGCAGCCTGAAAAATTACAGGGTTTCCCTTGAAAGCTAGTTATTCCGGAGATACATTGTACACCCAGGCCTCACTCACCGATGACCCTGTAATACTTTGACCACATTCACGACTGCCTGTATTGCAAAGTTTACTCACAAAAGGGTTTAGTTGGTAACTTGAACGTCCAATAAGTACTCAGAAACTGCAGCATAAGAAGCTGTGCTCTCCCTTTGGAGATTGAGGCTTCATGGGAAGTTTATTTTCCACATTGGAATGTCGACACTTGCGGCCTCCGTGTTACCCGATAAACAGTGTAGTTGCCCATCGTCTCTTCACTGCAGAATTGCCTTTTCAGGCAAGTGATTTTCCATGAAACAAACGTTTCCTTTCAATTCCTGCTACGTGCTCCTCCTTCAGCAGTTGTTAGTGAATAGGCCAACCACATGCGACGACTGGCCTCAACCTAACGTTCTGTTTTTCTCGTCATAATGGTAGGCAGGCAGCAGGTTCAATGCAACGTTTGGCAAAGCAGTACTGGAAATGTAGGAGACATTTCTGGTGTCTTAGGAAAGGCGGGTGTGCACTAGGATCCATGATATTCACGAAGGGCTGCCAGTCTCTTCTGGAACTTGTGAGCAACGTTCAGTTGATGACAACTATACGCCAAGAAAGGGCAGTGAAAGGATTATTCTGTTAAACCTCTAGAATGTGGTAAGTTGAAACAACTCAAGTATCTCCCTTCTAACGAACCTTGGAGGAACAAAATAGAGGAAGAAACAGCAGGGTCAATGCTCTGTGGTCCCTTTTGAAAGCAAGGCATGAAGGGAAAGTTTATTTACCTCTTTGGGATTTGAAGAGTCGCAGGCTCAATTCTCCCTGAGAAACATTGTAGTTGCACATGTTCTCTGCATAGCACAATTCCCTTTGTGAGGACAAGGGATTTTCCAAGAAAAAAAAACTTGGAGGTTGCCATTCCTTGGTATGTGCTCATCCTTCAGTAATATACAGTGAATTGGCGACCCTATTTGACCACTAGCCTCAAGCAAACGTTCCTCTTGTCTCCTAACACACGTTGGCGTGCAGCAGAATCCATGGAGCCTTATTCAGTGTTGTTCTTGGACTCTAGGAATCATTCCAGGTCTCAATACTGGCCGGTCTGCAGTAGGATGAGAAACCTACAAGAAGAAAGGCCTGTGAGTTCGGGGAGTTGTGAGCAATGCACCGTTGGGAACAGCTAGATGCCGAGTCATGGGCTGTGAAGGGCCTCTTTCCTTAAACCTCTTGAATGTGGTAAGTTGAATGAACTCAAGGATCTCCCTTCTAAAGCACATTGGAGGTACAAACCAGAGAAAGAAAGAGCAGGGGCAGTGCTCTGTGGTCCCTTTTGAAAATAAGGCATGAATGGAGACTTTATTTACCTCCTTGGGATTTAGAGAGTTGTGGGCTCAACTCTCCTGAGAAACACTGTAGTTGCACATGTTCTCTTCATAGCACATTTGCCTTTGTGATGACAAGTGAGTTTCTAGGAAAAATCTTGGAGGTTGCCATTCTTTGGTAGGTGCTCATCCTTCGGTAATCTTCAGTGAATTGGCGACGCCATTTGACCACTAGCCTCAAGCTAAGGCTCCTCTTGTATCATCCCACAGGTTGGCATGCAGCAGAATCCATGTAGCCTTATTCAGTGTGGTTCTTGGGCTCTAGGAAACATTCGAAGTCTCCTAGGACTCAGGGGTCTGCACTAGACCCGAAACGTACAAAAAGGACGGCCTGTGTGTTCAAGGATTTGTGAGTAAGGCACCGTTGGGAACAGCTAGATGCCGAGTCAGGGGCAGTGAAAGGCTTCTTTTGTTAAACCTCTAGAATGTGGTACGCTGAAACAACTCAAGTATCTCCCTTCTAAATCACCTTGCAGGTACAAAATAGAGAAAGAAACAGCAGGTTCAATGCTCTGTGGTCCCTTATGAAAATAAGGCTGGAAGGGAAACTTTATTTACCTCCTTGAGATTTAGAGAGTTGCAGGCTCCATTCTCCCTGAGAAACACTGTACTTGCACATCTTCCCTTCATAACACAATTGCCTTTGTGATGACGTGAGTTTCTAGGATAGAACCTTGGAGGTTGCCATTCCTTGGTAGTTGCTCATCCCTCGGTAATCTTCAGGGAATGAACCAAACACATGGGACCTCTAGCCTCAAGTTAACGTTCAGGTTTTCTCATGACAGGGGCAGGCATGCCACAGATTCCATGCAGCCTTAGTCCCTGTGGTTCTTGAACTCTAGGAATCATATCAGTGCTCTTTTGACTCGCTGGTCTGCCCTAGGTTTTGAAACGTACTAAAAGGACCGCCTGTGTCTTCGCGAAGTTGTGAGCAATCTACGGTTGGGAACATCTAGATGCCAAGTGATGGGCAGTGAAGGGCTTCGTTGGTTCCACCCCTAGCTTGCGATGGCTGGAAAGCAACACAGTTATCAACGTTCCGTGCCTTCCTTCATGCAAAGCGTGTCTGCATTCCTCAGGAAACCTGAGCTGCACTGAAAAACACAATTAGCCTACGATTGCTTCTGGGAACTAAACCGTGAAGTCGGTATACCTCAAGCAGCAACTAGACTTCATGTCCAGTTTCAATAATTACAGGGTTTCCCTTAACTGATAGTTATTCCCGAGAAAAATTGCCACCTAGGCCTCACTAAGCCTTCACCTTGATATCCTTACACCACCATCACGACTCCCAGCATGGCAATGGTTACTAATGTCATGCTCCATTGTGTCCACTGGATGTGCAATAAGAGAGCCAGAAACTCCAGAGGAATATGCTGTTTGGTCCCCCTGGAAATTGAGGCTTCCTGGAAAATTGTATTTTCCTCATTAGAAAGTTGAGAGTTGCAGCCTCAGTGTTACCTGGTAAACTCTGTTGTAGCCCACCTTTTCTTCATCGCACAATGGTATTTGTGAGGACAAGTGATTTTCCAAGAAAGAAACTTGGAGGTTGCCATTCTTTGGTATGTGCTCATCCTTCAGTGATCTACAGTGAATTGGCGAACCCGTTTGACCACTAGCCGCAAGGTAACGTTGCTCTTGAATCATGCCACAGGTTGGCATGCAGCTGAATCCATGTAGCCTTATTCAGTGTGGTTCTTGAGCTCTAGGAATCATTCCAGGTCTCAAAGTACTGGTGGGTCTGCACTAGGATGAGAAACGTACAAGAAGAATGGCCTGTGTGTTTGGGGATTTGTGAGCAGTGCACCATTGGGAAGAGCTCGATGCTGAGTCTTGGAAGGTGTAGGGCTTCTTTTGTTAAACCTCTAGAATCTGGTAAGTTGAAACAACTCAAGTGTCTCCCTTCTAAAGCACCTTGGAGGTACCAATCAGAGAAAGAAACAGCAGGGTCAATGCTCTGTGGTCTCTTTTGAAAATACGGCTCGAAGGAAATCTTTATTTTCTTCATTGGGATCTAGGGAGCTGCGTGCTCAATTCTTCTGAGAAACACTGTAGTTGCACATGTTCTCTTCATAGCACAATTGCCTTTGTGATGACAAGTGAGTTTCTAGGAAGGAAACTTGAGGATTGCCATTCTTTGGTAGGTACTCATTCTTCGGAAATCTTCAGTGAATTGGCGAACCCATTTGTCCACTAGCCTCAAGCTAACGTTCCTCTTCTATCATGCCACAGGTTGGCATGCAGCTGAATCCAAGTAGCCTTATTATGTGTGGTCCTTGAGCTCTAGGAAGCGTTCCTGGTCTCTTAGTACTGGCTGGTCTGCACTAGAATGAGAAACGTGCAGGAAGGAAAGCGTGTGTGTTCCGGGGGTTGTGAGCAATGCACCGTTTGGAAGAGCTAGGTGCTGAGTAATGGGCAGTGTAGGGTTTCCCTGGATAAACACCTAGATTGCGACAGCTTGAAAACACCTAGCTATCAGCGTTCTGTTCAATCCTTCATGCCAACAGTGTCTGCTTTTCTGCCTATCCGTGAGCACACAAAAAATAATATGATCCTACCCCTCCTTCTGGGAACTCACACGTGATGGAATCTACGCCCAGCAGCCAGTGGACTTTAAGTGCAGCCTGAAAAATTACAGGGTTTCCCTTGAAAGCTAGTTATTCCGGAGATACATTGTACACCCAGGCCTCATTCACCGATGACCCAGTAATACTTTGACCACATTCACGACTGCCTGTATTGCAAAGTTTACTCACAAAAGGGTTTAGTTGGTAACTTGAACGTCCAATAAGTACTCAGAAACTGCAGCATAAGAAGCTGTGCTCTCCCTTTGGAGATTGAGGCTTCATGGGAAGTTTATTTTCCACATTGGAATGTCGACACTTGCGGCCTCCGTGTTACCCGATAAACAGTGTAGTTGCCCATCGTCTCTTCACTGCAGAATTGCCTTTTCAGGCAAGTGATTTTCCATGAAACAAACGTTTCCTTTCAATTCCTGCTACGTGCTCCTCCTTCAGCAGTTGTTAGTGAATAGGCCAACCACATGCGATGACTGGCCTCAACCTAACGTTCTGTTTTTCTCGTCATAATGGTAGGCAGGCAGCAGGTTCAATGCAACGTTTGGCAAAGCAGTACTGGAAATGTAGGAGACATTTCTGGTGTCTTAGGAAAGGCGGGTGTGCACTAGGATCCATGATATTCACGAGGGGCTGCCAGTCTCTTCTGGAACTTGTGAGCAACGTTCAGTTGATGACAACTATACGCCAAGAAAGGGCAGTGAAAGGATTATTCTGTTAAACCTCTAGAATGTGGTAAGTTGAAACAACTCAAGTATCTCCCTTCTAACGAGCCTTGGAGGAACAAAATAGAGGAAGAAACAGCAGGGTCAATGCTCTGTGGTCCCTTTTGAAAGCAAGGCATGAAGGGAAAGTTTATTTACCTCTTTGGGATTTGAAGTGTCGCAGGCTCAATTCTCCCTGAGAAACATTGTAGTTGCACATGTTCTCTGCATAGCACAATTCCCTTTGTGAGGACAAGGGGTTTTCCAAGAAAAAAAAAAATTGGAGGTTGCCATTCCTTGGTATGTGCTCATCCTTCAGTAATATACAGTGAATTGGCGACCCTATTTGACCACTAGCCTCAAGCAAACGTTCCTCTTGTCTCCTAACACACGTTGGCGTGCAGCAGAATCCATGTAGCCTTATTCAGTGTTGTTCTTGGACTCTAGGAATCATTCCAGGTCTCAATACTGGCCGGTCTGCAGTAGGATGAGAAACCTACAAGACGAAAGGCCTGTGAGTTCGGGGAGTTGTGAGCAATGCACCGTTGGGAACAGCTAGATGACGAGTCATGGGCTGTGAAGGGCCTCTTTCCTTAAACCTCTTGAATGTGGTAAGTTGAATGAACTCAAGGATCTCCCTTCTAAAGCACATTGGAGGTACAAAGCAGAGAAAGAAAGAGCAGGGGCAGTGCTCTGTGGTCCCTTTTGAAAATAAGGCATGAAGGGAGACTTTATTTACCTCCTTGGGATTTAGGGAGTTGTGGGCTCAACTCTCCTGAGAAACACTGTAGTTGCACATGTTCTCTTCATAGCACATTTGCCTTTGTGATGACAAGTGAGTTTCTAGGAAAAATCTTGGAGGTTGCCATTCTTTGGTAGGTGCTCATCCTTCGGTAATCTTCAGTGAATTGGCGACGCCATTTGACCACTAGCCTCAAGCTAAGGCTCCTCTTGTATCATCCCACAGGTTGGCATGCAGCAGAATCCATGTAGCCTTATTCAGTGTGGTTCTTGGGCTCTAGGAAACATTCGAAGTCTCCTAGGACTCAGGGGTCTGCACTAGACCCGAAACGTACAAAAAGGACGGCCTGTGTGTTCAAGGATTTGTGAGTAAGGCACCGTTGGGAACAGCTAGATGCCGAGTCAGGGGCAGTGAAAGGCTTCTTTTGTTAAACCTCTAGAATGTGGTACGCTGAAACAACTCAAGTATCTCCCTTCTAAATCACCTTGCAGGTACAAAATAGAGAAAGAAACAGCAGGTTCAATGCTCTGTGGTCCCTTTTGAAAATAAGGCTGGAAGGGAAACTTTATTTACCTCCTTGAGATTTAGAGAGTTGCAGGCTCCATTCTCCCTGAGAAACACTGTACTTGCACATCTTCCCTTCATAACACAATTGCCTTTGTGATGACGTGAGTTTCTAGGATAGAACCTTGGAGGTTGCCATTCCTTGGTAGTTGCTCATCCCTCGGTAATCTTCAGGGAATGAACCAAACACATGGGACCTCTAGCCTCAAGTTAACGTTCAGGTTTTCTCATGACAGGGGCAGGCATGCCACAGATTCCATGCAGCCTTAGTCCCTGTGGTTCTTGAACTCTAGGAATCATATCAGTGCTCTTTCGACTCGCTGGTCTGCCCTAGGTTTTGAAACGTACTAAAAGGACCGCCTGTGTCTTCGCGAAGTTGTGAGCAATCTACGGTTGGGAACATCTAGATGCCAAGTGATGGGCAGTGAAGGGCTTCGTTGGTTCCACCCCTAGCTTGCGATGGCTGGAAAGCAACACAGTTATCAACGTTCCGTGCCTTCCTTCATGCAAAGCGTGTCTGCATTCCTCAGGAAACCTGAGCTGCACTGAAAAACACAATTAGCCTACGATTGCTTCTAGGAACTAAACCGTGAAGTCGGTATACCTCAAGCAGCAACTAGACTTCATGTCCAGTTTCAATAATTACAGGGTTTCCCTTAACTGATAGTTATTCCCGAGAAAAATTGCCACCTAGGCCTCACTAAGCCTTCACCTTGATATCCTTACACCACCATCACGACTCCCAGCATGGCAATGGTTACTAATGTCATGCTCCATTGTGTCCACTGGATGTGCAATAAGAGAGCCAGAAACTCCAGAGGAATATGCTGTTTGGTCCCCCTGGAAATTGAGGCTTCCTGGAAAATTGTATTTTCCTCATTAGAAAGTTGAGAGTTGCAGCCTCAGTGTTACCTGGTAAACTCTGTTGTAGCCCACCTTTTCTTCATCGCACAATGGTATTTGTGAGGACAAGTGATTTTCCAAGAAAGAAACTTGGAGGTTGCCATTCTTTGGTATGTGCTCATCCTTCAGTGATCTACAGTGAATTGGCGAACCCGTTTGACCACTAGCCGCAAGGTAACGTTGTTCTTGAATCATGCCACAGGTTGGCATGCAGCTGAATCCATGTAGCCTTATTCAGTGTGTTTCTTGAGCTCTAGGAATCATTCCAGGTCTCAAAGTACTGGTGGGTCTGCACTAGGATGAGAAACGTACAAGAAGAATGGCCTGTGTGTTTGGGGATTTGTGAGCAGTGCACCATTGGGAAGAGGCTCGATGTTGAGTCTTGGAAGGTGTAGGGGTTCTTTGTTAAAGCTCTAGAATCTGGTAAGTTGAAACAACTCAAGTGTCTCCCTTCTAAAGCACCTTGGAGGTACCAATCAGAGAAAGAAACAGCAGGGTCAATGCTCTGTGGTCTCTTTTGAAAATACGGCTCGAAGGAAATCTTTATTTTCTTCATTGGGATCTAGGGAGCTGCGTGCTCAATTCTTCTGAGAAACACTGTAGTTGCACATGTTCTCTTCATAGCACAATTGCCTTTGTGATGACAAGTGAGTTTCTAGGAAGGAAACTTGAGGATTGCCATTCTTTGGTAGGTACTCATTCTTCGGAAATTTTCAGTGAATTGGCGAACCCATTTGCCCACTAGCCTCACGCTAACGTTCCTCTTCTATCATGCCACAGGTTGGCATGCAGCTGAATCCAAGTAGCCTTATTATGTGTGGTCCTTGAGCTCTAGGAAGCGTTCCTGGTCTCTTAGTACTGGCTGGTCTGCACTAGAATGAGAAACGTGCAGGAAGGAAAGCGTGTGTGTTCCGGGGGTTGTGAGCAATGCACCGTTTGGAAGAGCTAGGTGCTGAGTAATGGGCAGTGTAGGGTTTCCCTGGATAAACACCTAGATTGCGACAGCTTGAAAACACCTGGCTATCAGCGTTCTGTTCAATCCTTCATGCCAAAAGTGTCTGCTTTTCTGCCTATCCGTGAGCACACAAAAAATAATATGATCCTACCCCTCCTTCTGGGAACTCACACGTGATGGAATCTACGCCCAGCAGCCAGTGGACTTTAAGTGCAGCCTGAAAAATTACAGGGTTTCCCTTGAAAGCTAGTTATTCCGGAGATACATTGTACACCCAGGCCTCACTCACCGATGACCCTGTAATACTTTGACCACATTCACGACTGCCTGTATTGCAAAGTTTACTCACAAAAGGGTTTAGTTGGTAACTTGAACGTCCAATAAGTACTCAGAAACTGCAGCATAAGAAGCTGTGCTCTCCCTTTGGAGATTGAGGCTTCATGGGAAGTTTATTTTCCACATTGGAATGTCGACACTTGCGGCCTCCGTGTTACCCGATAAACAGTGTAGTTGCCCATCGTCTCTTCACTGCAGAATTGCCTTTTCAGGCAAGTGATTTTCCATGAAACAAACGTTTCCTTTCAATTGCTGCTACGTGCTCCTCCTTCAGCAGTTGTTAGTGAATAGGCCAACCACATGCGACGACTGGCCTCAACCTAACGTTCTGTTTTTCTCGTCATAATAGTAGGCAGGCAGCAGGTTCAATGCAACGTTTGGCAAAGCAGTACTGGAAATGTAGGAGACATTTCTGGTGTCTTAGGAAAGGCGGGTGTGCACTAGGATCCACGATATTCACGAAGGGCTGCCAGTCTCTTCTGGAACTTGTGAGCAACGTTCAGTTGATGACAACTCTACGCCAAGAAAGGGCAGTGAAAGGCTTTTTCTGTTAAACCTCTAGAATGTGGTAAGTTGAAACAACTCAAGTATCTCCCTTCTAACGAACCTTGGAGGAACAAAATAGAGGAAGAAACAGCAGGGTCAATGCTCTGTGGTCCCTTTTGAAAGCAAGGCATGAAGGGAAAGTTTATTTACCTCTTTGGGATTTGAAGAGTCGCAGGCTCAATTCTCCCTGAGAAACATTGTAGTTGCACATGTTCTCTGCATAGCACAATTCCCTTTGTGAGGACAAGGGATTTTCCAAGAAAAAAAAACTTGGAGGTTGCCATTCCTTGGTATGTGCTCATCCTTCAGTAATATACAGTGAATTGGCGACCCTATTTGACCACTAGCCTCAAGCAAACGTTCCTCTTGTCTCCTAACACACGTTGGCGTGCAGCGGAATCCATGGAGCCTTATTCAGTGTTGTTCTTGTACTCTAGGAATCATTCCAGGTCTCAATACTGGCCGGTCTGCAGTAGGATGAGAAACCTACAAGAAGAAAGGCCTGTGAGTTCGGGGAGTTGTGAGCAATGCACCGTTGGGAACAGCTAGATGACGAGTCATGGGCTGTGAAGGGCCTCTTTCCTTAAACCTCTAGAATGTGGTAAGTTGAATGAACTCAAGGATCTCCCTTCTAAAGCACATTGGAGGTACAAACCAGAGAAAGAAAGAGCAGGGGCAGTGCTCTGTGGTCCCTTTTGAAAATAAGGCATGAAGGGAGACTTTATTTACCTCCTTGGGATTTAGAGAGTTGTGGGCTCAACTCTCCTGAGAAACACTGTAGTTGCATATGTTCTCTTCATAGCACATTTGCCTTTGTGATGACAAGTGAGTTTCTAGGAAAAATCTTGGAGGTTGCCATTCTTTGGTAGGTGCTCATCCTTCGGTAATCTTCAGTGAATTGGCGACGCCATTTGACCACTAGTCTCAAGCTAAGGCTCCTCTTGTATCATCCCACAGGTTGGCATGCAGCAGAATCCATGTAGCCTTATTCAGTGTGGTTCTTGGGCTCTAGGAAACATTCGAGGTCTCCTAGGACTCAGGGGTCTGCACTAGACCCGAAACGTACAAAAAGGACGGCCTGTGTGTTCAAGGATTTGTGAGTAAGGCACCGTTGGGAACAGCTAGATGCCGAGTCAGGGGCAGTGAAAGGCTTCTTTTGTTAAACGTCTAGAATGTGGTACGCTGAAACAACTCAAGTATCTCCCTTCTAAATCACCTTGCAGGTACAAAATAGAGAAAGAAACAGCAGGTTCAATGCTCTGTGGTCCCTTTTGAAAATAAGGCTGGAAGGGAAACTTTATTTACCTCCTTGAGATTTAGAGAGTTGCAGGCTCAATTCTCCCTGAGAAACACTATACTTGCACATCTTCCCTTCATAACACAATTGCCTTTGTGATGACGTGAGTTTCTAGGATAGAACCTTGGAGGTTGCCATTCCTTGGTAGTTGTTCATCCCTCGGTAATCTTCAGGGAATGAAACAAACACATGGGACCTCTAGCCTCAAGTTTACGTTCAGGTTTTCTCATGACAGGGGTAGGCATGCAAAAGATTCCATGCAGCCTTAGTCCCTGTGGTTCTTGAACTCTAGGAATCATATCAGTTCTCTTTTGACTCGCTGGTCTGCCCTAGGTTTTGAAACGTACTAAAAGGACCGCCTGTGTCTTCTCGAAGTTGTGAGCAATCTACGGTTGGGAACATCTAGATGCCAAGTGATGGGCAGTGAAGGGCTTCGTTGGTTCCACCCCTAGCTTCCGATGGCTGGAAAACAACACAGTTTTCAACGTTCCGTGCCTTCCTTCATGCAAAGCGTGTCTGCATTCCTCAGGAAACCTGAGCTGCACTGAAAAACACAATTAGCCTACGATTGCTTCTAGGAACTAAACCGTGAAGTCGGTATACCTCAAGCAGCAACTAGACTTCATGTCCAGTTTCAATAATTACAGGGTTTCCCTTAACTGATAGTTATTCCCGAGAAAAATTGCCACCTAGGCCTCACTAAGCCTTCATCTTGATATCCTTACACCACCATCACGACTCCCAGCATGGCAATGGTTACTAATGTCATGCTCCATTGTGTCCACTGGATGTGCAATAAGAGAGCCAGAAACTCCAGAGGAATATGCTGTTTGGTCCCCCTGGAAATTGAGGCTTCCTGGAAAATTGTATTTTCCTCATTAGAAAGTTGAGAGTTGCAGCCTCAGTGTTACCTGGTAAACTCTGTTGTAGCCCACCTTTTCTTCATCGCACAATGGTATTTGTGAGGACAAGTGATTTTCCAAGAAAGAAACTTGGAGGTTGCCATTCTTTGGTATGTGCTCATCCTTCAGTGATCTACAGTGAATTGGCGAACCCGTTTGACCACTAGCCGCAAGGTAACGTTGCTCTTGAATCATGCCACAGGTTGGCATGCAGCTGAATCCATGTAGCCTTATTCAGTGTGGTTCTTGAGCTCTAGGAATCATTCCAGGTCTCAAAGTACTGGTGGGTCTGCACTAGGATGAGAAACGTACAAGAAGAATGGCCTGTGTGTTTGGGGATTTGTGAGCAGTGCACCATTGGGAAGAGCTCGATGCTGAGTCTTGGAAGGTGTAGGGCTTCTTTTGTTAAACCTCTAGAATCTGGTAAGTTGAAACAACTCAAGTGTCTCCCTTCTAAAGCACCTTGGAGGTACCAATCAGAGAAAGAAACAGCAGGGTCAATGCTCTGTGGTCTCTTTTGAAAATACGGCTCGAAGGAAATCTTTATTTTCTTCATTGGGATCTAGGGTGCTGCGTGCTCAATTCTTCTGAGAAACACTGTAGTTGCACATGTTCTCTTCATAGCACAATTGCCTTTGTGATGACAAGTGAGTTTCTAGGAAGGAAACTTGAGGATTGCCATTCTTTGGTAGGTACTCATTCTTCGGAAATCTTCAGTGAATTGGCGAACCCATTTGTCCACTAGCCTCAAGCTAACGTTCCTCTTCTATCATGCCACAGGTTGGCATGCAGCTGAATCCAAGTAGCCTTATTATGTGTGGTCCTTGAGCTCTAGGAAGCGTTCCTGGTCTCTTAGTACTGGCTGGTCTGCACTAGAATGAGAAACGTGCAGGAAGGAAAGCGTGTGTGTTCCGGGGGTTGTGAGCAATGCACCGTTTGGAAGAGCTAGGTGCTGAGTAATGGGCAGTGTAGGGTTTCCCTGGATAAACACCTAGATTGCGACAGCTTGAAAACACCTGGCTATCAGCGTTCTGTTCAATCCTTCATGCCAAAAGTGTCTGCTTTTCTGCCTATCCGTGAGCACACAGAAAATAATATGACCCTACCCCTCCTTCTGGGAACTCACACGTGATGGAATCTACGCCCAGCAGCCAGTGGACTTTAAGTGCAGCCTGAAAAATTACAGGGTTTCCCTTGAAAGCTAGTTATTCCGGAGATACATTGTACACCCAGGCCTCACTCACCGATGACCCTGTAATACTTTGACCACATTCACGACTGCCTGTATTGCAAAGTTTACTCACAAAAGGGTTTAGTTGGTAACTTGAACGTCCAATAAGTACTCAGAAACTGCAGCATAAGAAGCTGTGCTCTCCCTTTGGAGATTGAGGCTTCATGGGAAGTTTATTTTCCACATTGGAATGTCGACACTTGCGGCCTCCGTGTTACCCGATAAACAGTGTAGTTGCCCATCGTCTCTTCACTGCAGAATTGCCTTTTCAGGCAAGTGATTTTCCATGAAACAAACGTTTCCTTTCAATTCCTGCTACGTGCTCCTCCTTCAGCAGTTGTTAGTGAATAGGCCAACCACATGCGATGACTGGCCTCAACCTAACGTTCTGTTTTTCTCGTCATAATGGTAGGCAGGCAGCAGGTTCAATGCAACGTTTGGCAAAGCAGTACTGGAAATGTAGGAGACATTTCTGGTGTCTTAGGAAAGGCGGGTGTGCACTAGGATCCATGATATTCACGAGGGGCTGCCAGTCTCTTCTGGAACTTGTGAGCAACGTTCAGTTGATGACAACTATACGCCAAGAAAGGGCAGTGAAAGGATTATTCTGTTAAACCTCTAGAATGTGGTAAGTTGAAACAACTCAAGTATCTCCCTTCTAACGAACCTTGGAGGAACAAAATAGAGGAAGAAACAGCAGGGTCAATGCTCTGTGGTCCCTTTTGAAAGCAAGGCATGAAGGGAAAGTTTATTTACCTCTTTGGGATTTGAAGTGTCGCAGGCTCAATTCTCCCTGAGAAACATTGTAGTTGCACATGTTCTCTGCATAGCACAATTCCCTTTGGGAGGACAAGGGGTTTTCCAAGAAAAAAAAAATTGGAGGTTGCCATTCCTTGGTATGTGCTCATCCTTCAGTAATATACAGTGAATTGGCGACCCTATTTGACCACTAGCCTCAAGCAAACGTTCCTCTTGTCTCCTAACACACGTTGGCGTGCAGCAGAATCCATGTAGCCTTATTCAGTGTTGTTCTTGGACTCTAGGAATCATTCCAGGTCTCAATACTGGCCGGTCTGCAGTAGGATGAGAAACCTACAAGACGAAAGGCCTGTGAGTTCGGGGAGTTGTGAGCAATGCACCGTTGGGAACAGCTAGATGACGAGTCATGGGCTGTGAAGGGCCTCTTTCCTTAAACCTCTTGAATGTGGTAAGTTGAATGAACTCAAGGATCTCCCTTCTAAAGCACATTGGAGGTACAAAGCAGAGAAAGAAAGAGCAGGGGCAGTGCTCTGTGGTCCCTTTTGAAAATAAGGCATGAAGGGAGACTTTATTTACCTCCTTGGGATTTAGGGAGTTGTGGGCTCAACTCTCCTGAGAAACACTGTAGTTGCACATGTTCTCTTCATAGCACATTTGCCTTTGTGATGACAAGTGAGTTTCTAGGAAAAATCTTGGAGGTTGCCATTCTTTGGTAGGTGCTCATCCTTCGGTAATCTTCAGTGAATTGGCGACGCCATTTGACCACTAGCCTCAAGCTAAGGCTCCTCTTGTATCATCCCACAGGTTGGCATGCAGCAGAATCCATGTAGCCTTATTCAGTGTGGTTCTTGGGCTCTAGGAAACATTCGAAGTCTCCTAGGACTCAGGGGTCTGCACTAGACCCGAAACGTACAAAAAGGACGGCCTGTGTGTTCAAGGATTTGTGAGTAAGGCACCGTTGGGAACAGCTAGATGCCTAGTCAGGGGCAGTGAAAGGCTTCTTTTGTTAAACCTCTAGAATGTGGTACGCTGAAACAACTCAAGTATCTCCCTTCTAAATCACCTTGCAGGTACAAAATAGAGAAAGAAACAGCAGGTTCAATGCTCTGTGGTCCCTTTTGAAAATAAGGCTGGAAGGGAAACTTTATTTACCTCCTTGAGATTTAGAGAGTTGCAGGCTCCATTCTCCCTGAGAAACACTGTACTTGCACATCTTCCCTTCATAACACAATTGCCTTTGTGATGACGTGAGTTTCTAGGATAGAACCTTGGAGGTTGCCATTCCTTGGTAGTTGCTCATCCCTCGGTAATCTTCAGGGAATGAACCAAACACATGGGACCTCTAGCCTCAAGTTAACGTTCAGGTTTTCTCATGACAGGGGCAGGCATGCCACAGATTCCATGCAGCCTTAGTCCCTGTGGTTCTTAAACTCTAGGAATCATATCAGTGCTCTTTCGACTCGCTGGTCTGCCCTAGGTTTTTAAACGTACTAAAAGGACCGCCTGTGTCTTCGCGAAGTTGTGAGCAATCTACGGTTGGGAACATCTAGATGCCAAGTGATGGGCAGTGAAGGGCTTCGTTGGTTCCACCCCTAGCTTGCGATGGCTGGAAAGCAACACAGTTATCAACGTTCCGTGCCTTCCTTCATGCAAAGCGTGTCTGCATTCCTCAGGAAACCTGAGCTGCACTGAAAAACACAATTAGCCTACGATTGCTTCTAGGAACTAAACCGTGAAGTCGGTATACCTCAAGCAGCAACTAGACTTCATGTCCAGTTTCAATAATTACAGGGTTTCCCTTAACTGATAGTTATTCCCGAGAAAAATTGCCACCTAGGCCTCACTAAGCCTTCACCTTGATATCCTTACACCACCATCACGACTCCCAGCATGGCAATGGTTACTAATGTCATGCTCCATTGTGTCCACTGGATGTGCAATAAGAGAGCCAGAAACTCCAGAGGAATATGCTGTTTGGTCCCCCTGGAAATTGAGGCTTCCTGGAAAATTGTATTTTCCTCATTAGAAAGTTGAGAGTTGCAGCCTCAGTGTTACCTGGTAAACTCTGTTGTAGCCCACCTTTTCTTCATCGCACAATGGTATTTGTGAGGACAAGTGATTTTCCAAGAAAGAAACTTGGAGGTTGCCATTCTTTGGTATGTGCTCATCCTTCAGTGATCTACAGTGAATTGGCGAACCCGTTTGACCACTAGCCGCAAGGTAACGTTGCTCTTGAATCATGCCACAGGTTGGCATGCAGCTGAATCCATGTAGCCTTATTCAGTGTGGTTCTTGAGCTCTAGGAATCATTCCAGGTCTCAAAGTACTGGTGGGTCTGCACTAGGATGAGAAACGTACAAGAAGAATGGCCTGTGTGTTTGGGGATTTGTGAGCAGTGCACCATTGGGAAGAGCTCGATGCTGAGTCTTGGAAGGTGTAGGGCTTCTTTGTTAAAGCTCTAGAATCTGGTAAGTTGAAACAACTCAAGTGTCTCCCTTCTAAAGCACCTTGGAGGTACCAATCAGAGAAAGAAACAGCAGGGTCAATGCTCTGTGGTCTCTTTTGAAAATACGGCTCGAAGGAAATCTTTATTTTCTTCATTGGGATCTAGGGAGTTGCGTGCTCAATTCTTCTGAGAAACACTGTAGTTGCACATGTTCTCTTCATAGCACAATTGCCTTTGAGATGACAAGTGAGTTTCTAGGAAGGAAACTTGAGGATTGCCATTCTTTGGTAGGTACTCATTCTTCGGAAATCTTCAGTCAATTGGCGAACCCATTTGTCCACTCGCCTCAAGCTAACGTTCCTCTTCTGTCATGCAACAGGTTGGCATGCAGCTGAATCCAAGTAGCCTTATTATGTGTGGTCCTTGAGCTCTAGGAAGCGTTCCTGGTCTCTTAGTACTGGCTGGTCTGCACTAGAATGAGAAACGTGCAGGAAGGAAAGCGTGTGTGTTCCGGGGGTTGTGAGCAATGCACCGTTTGGAAGAGCTAGGTGCTGAGTAATGGGCAGTGTAGGGTTTCCCTGGATAAACACCTAGATTGCGACAGCTTGAAAACACCTAGCTATCAGCGTTCTGTTCAATCCTTCATGCCAAAAGTGTCTGCTTTTCTGCCTATCCGTGAGCACACAAAAAATAATATGATCCTACCCCTCCTTCTGGGAACTCACACGTGATGGAATCTACGCCCAGCAGCCAGTGGACTTTAAGTGCAGCCTGAAAAATTACAGGGTTTCCCTTGAAAGCTAGTTATTCCGGAGATACATTGTACACCCAGGCCTCACTCACCGATGACGCTGTAATACTTTGACCACATTCACGACTGCCTGTATTGCAAAGTTTACTCACAAAAGGGTTTAGTTGGTAACTTGAACGTCCAATAAGTACTCAGAAACTGCAGCATAAGAAGCTGTGCTCTCCCTTTGGAGATTGAGGCTTCATGGGAAGTTTATTTTCCACATTGGAATGTCGACACTTGCGGCCTCCGTGTTACCCGATAAACAGTGTAGTTGCCCATCGTCTCTTCACTGCAGAATTGCCTTTTCAGGCAAGTGATTTTCCATGAAACAAACGTTTCCTTTCAATTCCTGCTACGTGCTCCTCCTTCAGCAGTTGTCAGTGAATAGGCCAACCACATGCGACGACTGGCCTCAACCTAACGTTCTGTTTTTCTCGTCACAATGGTAGGCAGGCAGCAGGTTCAATGCAGCGTTTTTCAAAGCAGTACTGGAACTGTAGGAGACATTTCTGGTGTCTTAGGAAAGGCGGGTGTGCACTAGGATCCACGATATTCACGAGGGGCTGCCAGTCTCTTCTGGAACTTGTGAGCAACGTTCAGTTGATGACAACTCTACGCCAAGAAAGGGCAGTGAAAGGCTTTTTCTGTTAAACCTCTAGAATGTGGTAAGTTGAAACAACTCAAGTATCTCCCTTCTAACGAACCTTGGAGGAACAAAATAGAGGAAGAAACAGCAGGGTCAATGCTCTGTGGTCCCTTTTGAAAGCAAGGCATGAAGGGAAAGTTTATTTACCTCTTTGGGATTTGAAGAGTCGCAGGCTCAATTCTCCCTGAGAAACATTGTAGTTGCACATGTTCTCTGCATAGCACAATTCCCTTTGTGAGGACAAGGGATTTTCCAAGAAAAAAAAACTTGGAGGTTGCCATTCCTTGGTATGTGCTCATCCTTCAGTAATATACAGTGAATTGGCGACCCTATTTGACCACTAGCCTCAAGCAAACGTTCCTCTTGTCTCCTAACACACGTTGGCGTGCAGCGGAATCCATGGAGCCTTATTCAGTGTTGTTCTTGGACTCTAGGAATCATTCCAGGTCTCAATACTGGCCGGTCTGCAGTAGGATGAGAAACCTACAAGAAGAAAGGCCTGTGAGTTCGGGGAGTTGTGAGCAATGCACCGTTGGGAACAGCTAGATGACGAGTCATGGGCTGTGAAGGGCCTCTTTCCTTAAACCTCTAGAATGTGGTAAGTTGAATGAACTCAAGGATCTCCCTTCTAAAGCACATTGGAGGTACAAACCAGAGAAAGAAAGAGCAGGGGCAGTGCTCTGTGGTCCCTTTTGAAAATAAGGCATGAAGGGAGACTTTATTTACCTCCTTGGGATTTAGAGAGTTGTGGGCTCAACTCTCCTGAGAAACACTGTAGTTGCATATGTTCTCTTCATAGCACATTTGCCTTTGTGATGACAAGTGAGTTTCTAGGAAAAATCTTGGAGGTTGCCATTCTTTGGTAGGTGCTCATCCTTCGGTAATCTTCAGTGAATTGGCGACGCCATTTGACCACTAGTCTCAAGCTAAGGCTCCTCTTGTATCATCCCACAGGTTGGCATGCAGCAGAATCCATGTAGCCTTATTCAGTGTGGTTCTTGGGCTCTAGGAAACATTCGAGGTCTCCTAGGACTCAGGGGTCTGCACTAGACCCGAAACGTACAAAAAGGACGGCCTGTGTGTTCAAGGATTTGTGAGTAAGGCACCGTTGGGAACAGCTAGATGCCGAGTCAGGGGCAGTGAAAGGCTTCTTTTGTTAAACCTCTAGAATGTGGTACGCTGAAACAACTCAAGTATCTCCCTTCTAAATCACCTTGCAGGTACAAAATAGAGAAAGAAACAGCAGGTTCAATGCTCTGTGGTCCCTTTTGAAAATAAGGCTGGAAGGGAAACTTTATTTACCTCCTTGAGATTTAGAGAGTTGCAGGCTCAATTCTCCCTGAGAAACACTGTACTTGCACATCTTCCCTTCATAACACAATTGCCTTTGTGATGACGTGAGTTTCTAGGATAGAACCTTGGAGGTTGCCATTCCTTGGTAGTTGTTCATCCCTCGGTAATCTTCAGGGAATGAAACAAACACATGGGACCTCTAGCCTCAAGTTTACGTTCAGGTTTTCTCATGACAGGGGTAGGCATGCAAAAGATTCCATGCAGCCTTAGTCCCTGTGGTTCTTGAACTCTAGGAATCATATCAGTTCTCTTTTGACTCGCTGGTCTGCCCTAGGTTTTGAAACGTACTAAAAGGACCGCCTGTGTCTTCGCGAAGTTGTGAGCAATCTACGGTTGGGAACATCTAGATGCCAAGTGATGGGCAGTGAAGGGCTTCGTTGGTTCCACCCCTAGCTTGCGATGGCTGGAAAACAACACAGTTTTCAACGTTCCGTGCCTTCCTTCATGCAAAGCGTGTCTGCATTCCTCAGGAAACCTGAGCTGCACTGAAAAACACAATTAGCCTACGATTGCTTCTAGGAACTAAACCGTGAAGTCGGTATACCTCAAGCAGCAACTAGACTTCATGTCCAGTTTCAATAATTACAGGGTTTCCCTTAACTGATAGTTATTCCCGAGAAAAATTGCCACCTAGGCCTCACTAAGCCTTCATCTTGATATCCTTACACCACCATCACGACTCCCAGCATGGCAATGGTTACTAATGTCATGCTCCATTGTGTCCACTGGATGTGCAATAAGAGAGCCAGAAACTCCAGAGGAATATGCTGTTTGGTCCCCCTGGAAATTGAGGCTTCCTGGAAAATTGTATTTTCCTCATTAGAAAGTTGAGAGTTGCAGCCTCAGTGTTACCTGGTAAACTCTGTTGTAGCCCACCTTTTCTTCATCGCACAATGGTATTTGTGAGGACAAGTGATTTTCCAAGAAAGAAACTTGGAGGTTGCCATTCTTTGGTATGTGCTCATCCTTCAGTGATCTACAGTGAATTGGCGAACCCGTTTGACCACTAGCCGCAAGGTAACGTTGCTCTTGAATCATGCCACAGGTTGGCATGCAGCTGAATCCATGTAGCCTTATTCAGTGTGGTTCTTGAGCTCTAGGAATCATTCCAGGTCTCAAAGTACTGGTGGGTCTGCACTAGGATGAGAAACGTACAAGAAGAATGGCCTGTGTGTTTGGGGATTTGTGAGCAGTGCACCATTGGGAAGAGCTCGATGCTGAGTCTTGGAAGGTGTAGGGCTTCTTTGTTAAAGCTCTAGAATCTGGTAAGTTGAAACAACTCAAGTGTCTCCCTTCTAAAGCACCTTGGAGGTACCAATCAGAGAAAGAAACAGCAGGGTCAATGCTCTGTGGTCTCTTTTGAAAATACGGCTCGAAGGAAATCTTTATTTTCTTCATTGGGATCTAGGGAGTTGCGTGCTCAATTCTTCTGAGAAACACTGTAGTTGCACATGTTCTCTTCATAGCACAATTGCCTTTGAGATGACAAGTGAGTTTCTAGGAAGGAAACTTGAGGATTGCCATTCTTTGGTAGGTACTCATTCTTCGGAAATCTTCAGTCAATTGGCGAACCCATTTGTCCACTCGCCTCAAGCTAACGTTCCTCTTCTGTCATGCAACAGGTTGGCATGCAGCTGAATCCAAGTAGCCTTATTATGTGTGGTCCTTGAGCTCTAGGAAGCGTTCCTGGTCTCTTAGTACTGGCTGGTCTGCACTAGAATGAGAAACGTGCAGGAAGGAAAGCGTGTGTGTTCCGGGGGTTGTGAGCAATGCACCGTTTGGAAGAGCTAGGTGCTGAGTAATGGGCAGTGTAGGGTTTCCCTGGATAAACACCTAGATTGCGACAGCTTGAAAACACCTAGCTATCAGCGTTCTGTTCAATCCTTCATGCCAAAAGTGTCTGCTTTTCTGCCTATCCGTGAGCACACAAAAAATAATATGATCCTACCCCTCCTTCTGGGAACTCACACGTGATGGAATCTACGCCCAGCAGCCAGTGGACTTTAAGTGCAGCCTGAAAAATTACAGGGTTTCCCTTGAAAGCTAGTTATTCCGGAGATACATTGTACACCCAGGCCTCACTCACCGATGACGCTGTAATACTTTGACCACATTCACGACTGCCTGTATTGCAAAGTTTACTCACAAAAGGGTTTAGTTGGTAACTTGAACGTCCAATAAGTACTCAGAAACTGCAGCATAAGAAGCTGTGCTCTCCCTTTGGAGATTGAGGCTTCATGGGAAGTTTATTTTCCACATTGGAATGTCGACACTTGCGGCCTCCGTGTTACCCGATAAACAGTGTAGTTGCCCATCGTCTCTTCACTGCAGAATTGCCTTTTCAGGCAAGTGATTTTCCATGAAACAAACGTTTCCTTTCAATTCCTGCTACGTGCTCCTCCTTCAGCAGTTGTCAGTGAATAGGCCAACCACATGCGACGACTGGCCTCAACCTAACGTTCTGTTTTTCTCGTCACAATGGTAGGCAGGCAGCAGGTTCAATGCAGCGTTTTTCAAAGCAGTACTGGAACTGTAGGAGACATTTCTGGTGTCTTAGGAAAGGCGGGTGTGCACTAGGATCCACGATATTCACGAGGGGCTGCCAGTCTCTTCTGGAACTTGTGAGCAACGTTCAGTTGATGACAACTCTACGCCAAGAAAGGGCAGTGAAAGGCTTTTTCTGTTAAACCTCTAGAATGTGGTAAGTTGAAACAACTCAAGTATCTCCCTTCTAACGAACCTTGGAGGAACAAAATAGAGGAAGAAACAGCAGGGTCAATGCTCTGTGGTCCCTTTTGAAAGCAAGGCATGAAGGGAAAGTTTATTTACCTCTTTGGGATTTGAAGAGTCGCAGGCTCAATTCTCCCTGAGAAACATTGTAGTTGCACATGTTCTCTGCATAGCACAATTCCCTTTGTGAGGACAAGGGATTTTCCAAGAAAAAAAAACTTGGAGGTTGCCATTCCTTGGTATGTGCTCATCCTTCAGTAATATACAGTGAATTGGCGACCCTATTTGACCACTAGCCTCAAGCAAACGTTCCTCTTGTCTCCTAACACACGTTGGCGTGCAGCGGAATCCATGGAGCCTTATTCAGTGTTGTTCTTGGACTCTAGGAATCATTCCAGGTCTCAATACTGGCCGGTCTGCAGTAGGATGAGAAACCTACAAGAAGAAAGGCCTGTGAGTTCGGGGAGTTGTGAGCAATGCACCGTTGGGAACAGCTAGATGACGAGTCATGGGCTGTGAAGGGCCTCTTTCCTTAAACCTCTAGAATGTGGTAAGTTGAATGAACTCAAGGATCTCCCTTCTAAAGCACATTGGAGGTACAAACCAGAGAAAGAAAGAGCAGGGGCAGTGCTCTGTGGTCCCTTTTGAAAATAAGGCATGAAGGGAGACTTTATTTACCTCCTTGGGATTTAGAGAGTTGTGGGCTCAACTCTCCTGAGAAACACTGTAGTTGCATATGTTCTCTTCATAGCACATTTGCCTTTGTGATGACAAGTGAGTTTCTAGGAAAAATCTTGGAGGTTGCCATTCTTTGGTAGGTGCTCATCCTTCGGTAATCTTCAGTGAATTGGCGACGCCATTTGACCACTAGTCTCAAGCTAAGGCTCCTCTTGTATCATCCCACAGGTTGGCATGCAGCAGAATCCATGTAGCCTTATTCAGTGTGGTTCTTGGGCTCTAGGAAACATTCGAGGTCTCCTAGGACTCAGGGGTCTGCACTAGACCCGAAACGTACAAAAAGGACGGCCTGTGTGTTCAAGGATTTGTGAGTAAGGCACCGTTGGGAACAGCTAGATGCCGAGTCAGGGGCAGTGAAAGGCTTCTTTTGTTAAACGTCTAGAATGTGGTACGCTGAAACAACTCAAGTATCTCCCTTCTAAATCACCTTGCAGGTACAAAATAGAGAAAGAAACAGCAGGTTCAATGCTCTGTGGTCCCTTTTGAAAATAAGGCTGGAAGGGAAACTTTATTTACCTCCTTGAGATTTAGAGAGTTGCAGGCTCAATTCTCCCTGAGAAACACTGTACTTGCACATCTTCCCTTCATAACACAATTGCCTTTGTGATGACGTGAGTTTCTAGGATAGAACCTTGGAGGTTGCCATTCCTTGGTAGTTGTTCATCCCTCGGTAATCTTCAGGGAATGAAACAAACACATGGGACCTCTAGCCTCAAGTTTACGTTCAGGTTTTCTCATGACAGGGGTAGGCATGCAAAAGATTCCATGCAGCCTTAGTCCCTGTGGTTCTTGAACTCTAGGAATCATATCAGTTCTCTTTTGACTCGCTGGTCTGCCCTAGGTTTTGAAACGTACTAAAAGGACCGCCTGTGTCTTCGCGAAGTTGTGAGCAATCTACGGTTGGGAACATCTAGATGCCAAGTGATGGGCAGTGAAGGGCTTCGTTGGTTCCACCCCTAGCTTGCGATGGCTGGAAAACAACACAGTTTTCAACGTTCCGTGCCTTCCTTCATGCAAAGCGTGTCTGCATTCCTCAGGAAACCTGAGCTGCACTGAAAAACACAATTAGCCTACGATTGCTTCTAGGAACTAAACCGTGAAGTCGGTATACCTCAAGCAGCAACTAGACTTCATGTCCAGTTTCAATAATTACAGGGTTTCCCTTAACTGATAGTTATTCCCGAGAAAAATTGCCACCTAGGCCTCACTAAGCCTTCATCTTGATATCCTTACACCACCATCACGACTCCCAGCATGGCAATGGTTACTAATGTCATGCTCCATTGTGTCCACTGGATGTGCAATAAGAGAGCCAGAAACTCCAGAGGAATATGCTGTTTGGTCCCCCTGGAAATTGAGGCTTCCTGGAAAATTGTATTTTCCTCATTAGAAAGTTGAGAGTTGCAGCCTCAGTGTTACCTGGTAAACTCTGTTGTAGCCCACCTTTTCTTCATCGCACAATGGTATTTGTGAGGACAAGTGATTTTCCAAGAAAGAAACTTGGAGGTTGCCATTCTTTGGTATGTGCTCATCCTTCAGTGATCTACAGTGAATTGGCGAACCCGTTTGACCACTAGCCGCAAGGTAACGTTGCTCTTGAATCATGCCACAGGTTGGCATGCAGCTGAATCCATGTAGCCTTATTCAGTGTGGTTCTTGAGCTCTAGGAATCATTCCAGGTCTCAAAGTACTGGTGGGTCTGCACTAGGATGAGAAACGTACAAGAAGAATGGCCTGTGTGTTTGGGGATTTGTGAGCAGTGCACCATTGGGAGGAGCTCGATGCTGAGTCTTGGAGGGTGTAGGGCTTCTTTTGTTAAAGCTCTAGAATCTGGTAAGTTGAAACAACTCAAGTGTCTCCCTTCTAAAGCACCTTGGAGGTACCAATCAGAGAAAGAAACAGCAGGGTCAATGCTCTGTTGTCTCTTTTGAAAATACGGCTCGAAGGAAATCTTTATTTTCTTCATTGAGATCTAGGGAGTTGCGTGCTCAATTCTTCTGAGAAACACTGTAGTTGCACATGTTCTCTTCATAGCACAATTGCCTTTGAGATGACAAGTGAGTTTCTAGGAAGGAAACTTGAGGATTGCCATTCTTTGGTAGGTACTCATTCTTCGGAAATCTTCAGTCAATTGGCGAACCCATTTGTCCACTCGCCTCAAGCTAACGTTCCTCTTCTGTCATGCAACAGGTTGGCATGCAGCTGAATCCAAGTAGCCTTATTATGTGTGGTCCTTGAGCTCTAGGAAGCGTTCCTGGTCTCTTAGTACTGGCTGGTCTGCACTAGAATGAGAAACGTGCAGGAAGGAAAGCGTGTGTGTTCCGGGGGTTGTGAGCAATGCACCGTTTGGAAGAGCTAGGTGCTGAGTAATGGGCAGTGTAGGGTTTCCCTGGATAAACACCTAGATTGCGACAGCTTGAAAACACCTAGCTATCAGCGTTCTGTTCAATCCTTCATGCCAACAGTGTCTGCTTTTCTGCCTATCCGTGAGCACACAAAAAATAATATGATCCTACCCCTCCTTCTGGGAACTCACACGTGATGGAATCTACGCCCAGCAGCCAGTGGACTTTAAGTGCAGCCTGAAAAATTACAGGGTTTCCCTTGAAAGCTAGTTATTCCGGAGATACATTGTACACCCAGGCCTCACTCACCGATGACCCTGTAATACTTTGACCACATTCACGACTGCCTGTATTGCAAAGTTTACTCACAAAAGGGTTTACTTGGTAACTTGAACGTCCAATAAGTACTCAGAAACTGCAGCATAAGAAGCTGTGCTCTCCCTTTGGAGATTGAGGCTTCATGGGAAGTTTATTTTCCACATTGGAATGTCGACACTTGCGGCCTCCGTGTTACCCGATAAACAGTGTAGTTGCCCATCGTCTCTTCACTGCAGAATTGCCTTTTCAGGCAAGTGATTTTCCATGAAACAAACGTTTCCTTTCAATTCCTGCTACGTGCTCCTCCTTCAGCAGTTGTCAGTGAATAGGCCAACCACATGCGACGACTGGCCTCAACCTAACGTTCTGTTTTTCTCGTCACAATGGTAGGCAGGCAGCAGGTTCAATGCAGCGTTTTTCAAAGCAGTACTGGAACTGTAGGAGACATTTCTGGTGTCTTAGGAAAGGCGGGTGTGCACTAGGATCCACGATATTCACGAGGGGCTGCCAGTCTCTTCTGGAACTTGTGAGCAACGTTCAGTTGATGACAACTATACGCCAAGAAAGGGCAGTGAAAGGCTTTTTCTGTTAAACCTCTAGAATGTGGTAAGTTGAAACAACTCAAGTATCTCCCTTCTAACGAACCTTGGAGGAACAAAATAGAGGAAGAAACAGCAGGGTCAATGCTCTGTGGTCCCTTTTGAAAGCAAGGCATGAAGGGAAAGTTTATTTACCTCTTTGGGATTTGAAGAGTCGCAGGCTCAATTCTCCCTGAGAAACATTGTAGTTGCACATGTTCTCTGCATAGCACAATTCCCTTTGTGAGGACAAGGGATTTTCCAAGAAAAAAAAACTTGGAGGTTGCCATTCCTTGGTATGTGCTCATCCTTCAGTAATATACAGTGAATTGGCGACCCTATTTGACCACTAGCCTCAAGCAAACGTTCCTCTTGTCTCCTAACACACGTTGGCGTGCAGCGGAATCCATGGAGCCTTATTCAGTGTTGTTCTTGGACTCTAGGAATCATTCCAGGTCTCAATACTGGCCGGTCTGCAGTAGGATGAGAAACCTACAAGAAGAAAGGCCTGTGAGTTCGGGGAGTTGTGAGCAATGCACCGTTGGGAACAGCTAGATGACGAGTCATGGGCTGTGAAGGGCCTCTTTCCTTAAACCTCTAGAATGTGGTAAGTTGAATGAACTCAAGGATCTCCCTTCTAAAGCACATTGGAGGTACAAACCAGAGAAAGAAAGAGCAGGGGCAGTGCTCTGTGGTCCCTTTTGAAAATAAGGCATGAAGGGAGACTTTATTTACCTCCTTGGGATTTAGAGATTTGTGGGCTCAACTCTCCTGAGAAACACTGTAGTTGCATATGTTCTCTTCATAGCACATTTGCCTTTGTGATGACAAGTGAGTTTCTAGGAAAAATCTTGGAGGTTGCCATTCTTTGGTAGGTGCTCATCCTTCGGTAATCTTCAGTGAATTGGCGACGCCATTTGACCACTAGTCTCAAGCTAAGGCTCCTCTTGTATCATCCCACAGGTTGGCATGCAGCAGAATCCATGTAGCCTTATTCAGTGTGGTTCTTGGGCTCTAGGAAACATTCGAGGTCTCCTAGGACTCAGGGGTCTGCACTAGACCCGAAACGTACAAAAAGGACGGCCTGTGTGTTCAAGGATTTGTGAGTAAGGCACCGTTGGGAACAGCTAGATGCCGAGTCAGGGGCAGTGAAAGGCTTCTTTTGTTAAACCTCTAGAATGTGGTACGCTGAAACAACTCAAGTATCTCCCTTCTAAATCACCTTGCAGGTACAAAATAGAGAAAGAAACAGCAGGTTCAATGCTCTGTGGTCCCTTTTGAAAATAAGGCTGGAAGGGAAACTTTATTTACCTCCTTGAGATTTAGAGAGTTGCAGGCTCAATTCTCCCTGAGAAACACTGTACTTGCACATCTTCCCTTCATAACACAATTGCCTTTGTGATGACGTGAGTTTCTAGGATAGAACCTTGGAGGTTGCCATTCCTTGGTAGTTGCTCATCCCTCGGTAATCTTCAGGGAATGAACCAAACACATGGGACCTCTAGCCTCAAGTTAACGTTCAGGTTTTCTCATGACAGGGGCAGGCATGCCACAGATTCCATGCAGCCTTAGTCCCTGTGGTTCTTGAACTCTAGGAATCATATCAGTTCTCTTTTGACTCGCTGGTCTGCCCTAGGTTTTGAAACGTACTAAAAGGACCGCCTGTGTCTTCGCGAAGTTGTGAGCAATCTACGGTTGGGAACATCTAGATGCCAAGTGATGGGCAGTGAAGGGCTTCGTTGGTTCCACCCCTAGCTTGCGATGGCTGGAAAGCAACACAGTTATCAACGTTCCGTGCCTTCCTTCATGCAAAGCGTGTCTGCATTCCTCAGGAAACCTGAGCTGCACTGAAAAACACAATTAGCCTACGATTGCTTCTAGGAACTAAACCGTGAAGTCGGTATACCTCAAGCAGCAACTAGACTTCATGTCCAGTTTCAATAATTACAGGGTTTCCCTTAACTGATAGTTATTCCCGAGAAAAATTGCCACCTAGGCCTCACTAAGCCTTCACCTTGATATCCTTACACCACCATCACGACTCCCAGCATGGCAATGGTTACTAATGTCATGCTCCATTGTGTCCACTGGATGTGCAATAAGAGAGCCAGAAACTCCAGAGGAATATGCTGTTTGGTCCCCCTGGAAATTGAGGCTTCCTGGAAAATTGTATTTTCCTCATTAGAAAGTTGAGAGTTGCAGCCTCAGTGTTACCTGGTAAACTCTGTTGTAGGCCACCTTTTCTTCATCGCACAATGGTATTTGTGAGGACAAGTGATTTTCCAAGAAAGAAACTTGGAGGTTGCCATTCTTTGGTATGTGCTCATCCTTCAGTGATCTACAGTGAATTGGCGAACCCGTTTGACCACTAGCCGCAAGGTAAAGTTGCTCTTGAATCATGCCACAGGTTGGCATGCAGCTGAATCCATGTAGCCTTATTCAGTGTGGTTCTTGAGCTCTAGGAATCATTCCAGGTCTCAAAGTACTGGTGGGTCTGCACTAGGATGAGAAACGTACAAGAAGAATGGCCTGTGTGTTTGGGGATTTGTGAGCAGTGCACCATTGGGAAGAGCTCGATGCTGAGTCTTGGAAGGTGTAGGGCTTCTTTTGTTAAAGCTCTAGAATCTGGTAAGTTGAAACAACTCAAGTGTCTCCCTTCTAAAGCACCTTGGAGGTACCAATCAGAGAAAGAAACAGCAGGGTCAATGCTCTGTGGTCTCTTTTGAAAATACGGCTCGAAGGAAATCTTTATTTTCTTCATTGGGATCTAGGGAGTTGCGTGCTCAATTCTTCTGAGAAACACTGTAGTTGCACATGTTCTCTTCATAGCACAATTGCCTTTGTGATGACAAGTGAGTTTCTAGGAAGGAAACTTGAGGATTGCCATTCTTTGGTAGGTACTCATTCTTCGGAAATCTTCAGTCAATTGGCGAACCCATTTGTCCACTAGCCTCAAGCTAACGTTCCTCTTCTATCATGCCACAGGTTGGCATGCAGCTGAATCCAAGTAGCCTTATTATGTGTGGTCCTTGAGCTCTAGGTAGCGTTCCTGGTCTCTTAGTACTGGCTGGTCTGCACTAGAATGAGAAACGTGCAGGAAGGAAAGCGTGTGTGTTCCGGGGGTTGTGAGCAATGCACCGTTTGGAAGAGCTAGGTGCTGAGTAATGGGCAGTGTAGGGTTTCCCTGGATAAACACCTAGATTGCGACAGCTTGAAAACACCTGGCAATCAGCGTTCTGTTCAATCCTTCATGCCAAAACTGTCTGCTTTTCTGCCTATCCGTGAGCACACAAAAAATAATATGATCCTACCCCTCCTTCTGGGAACTCACACGTGATGGAATCTACGCCCAGCAGCCAGTGGACTTTAAGTGCAGCCTGAAAAATTACAGGGTTTCCCTTGAAAGCTAGTTATTCCGGAGATACATTGTACACCCAGGCCTCACTCACCGATGACCCTGTAATACTTTGACCACATTCACGACTGCCTGTATTGCAAAATTTACTCACAAAAGGGTTTACTTGGTAACTTGAACGTCCAATAAGTACTCAGAAACTGCAGCATAAGAAGCTGTGCTCTCCCTTTGGAGATTGAGGCTTCATCGGAAGTTTATTTTCCACATTGGAATGTCGACACTTGCGGCCTCCCTGTTACCCGATAAACAGTGTAGTTGCTCATCGTCTCTTCACTGCAGAATTGCCTTTTCAGGCAAGTGATTTTCCATGAAACAAACGTTTCCTTTCAATTCCTGCTATGTGCTCCTCCTTCAGCAGTTGTTATTGAATAGGCCAACCACATGCGACGACTGGCCTCAACCTAAAGTTCTGTTTTTCTCGTCACAATGGTAGGCAGGAAGCAGGTTCAATGCAGCGTTTGGCAAAGCAGTACTGGAACTGTAGGAGACATTTCTGGTGTCTTAGGTAAGGCGGGTGTGCACTAGGATCCACGATATTCACGAGGGGCTGCCAGTCTCTTCTGGAACTTGTGAGCAACTTTAAGTTGATGACAACTATACGCCAAGAAAGGGCAGTGAAAGGCTTTTTCTGTTAAACCTCTAGAATGTGGTAAGTTGAAACAACTCAAGTATCTCCCTTCTAACGAACCTTGGAGGAACAAAATAGAGGAAGAAACAGCAGGGTCAATGCTCTGTGGTCCCTTTTGAAAGCAAGGCATGAAGGGAAAGTTTATTTACCTCTTTGGGATTTGAAGAGTCGCAGGCTCAATTCTCCCTGAGAAACATTGTAGTTGCACATTTTCTCTGCATAGCACAATTCCCTTTGTGAGGACAAGGGATTTTCCAAGAAAAAAAAAACTTGGAGGTTGCCATTCCTTGGTATGTGCTCATCCTTCAGTAATATATAGTGAATTGGCGACCCTATTTGACCACTAGCCTCAAGCAAACGTTCCTCTTGTCTCATAACACACGTTGGCGTGCAGCAGAATCCATGGAGCCTTATTCAGTGTTGTTCTTGGACTCTAGGAATCATTCCAGGTCTCAATACTGGCCGGTCTGCAGTAGGATGAGAAACCTACAAGAAGAAAGGCCTGTGAGTTCGGGGAGTTGTGAGCAATGCACCGTTGGGAACAGCTAGATGACGAGCCATGGGCTGTGAAGGGCCTCTTTCCTTAAACCTCTAGAATGTGGTAAGTTGAATGAACTCAAGGATCTCCCTTCTAAAGCACATTGGAGGTACAAACCAGAGAAAGAAAGAGCAGGGGCAGTGCTCTGTGGTCCCTTTTGAAAATAAGGCATGAAGGGAGACTTTATTTACCTCCTTGGGATTTAGAGAGTTGTGGGCTCAACTCTCCTGAGAAACACTGTAGTTGCACATGTTCTCTTCATAGCACATTTGCCTTTGTGATGACAAGTGAGTTTCTAGGAAAAATATTGGAGGTTGCCATTCTTTGGTAGGTGCTCATCCTTCGGTAATCTTCAGTGAATTGGCGACGCCATTTGACCACTAGCCTCAAGCTAAGGCTCCTCTTGTATCATCCCACAGGTTGGCATGCAGCAGAATCCATGTAGCCTTATTCAGTGTGGTTCTTGGGCTCTAGGAAACATTCGAAGTCTCCTAGGACTCAGGGGTCTGCACTAGACCCGAAACGTACAAAAAGGACGGCCTGTGTGTTCAAGGATTTGTGAGTAAGGCACCGTTGGGAACAGCTAGATGCCGAGTCAGGGGCAGTGAAAGGCTTCTTTTGTTAAACCTCTAGAATGTGGTACGCTGAAACAACTCAAGTATCTCCCTTCTAAATCATCTTGCAGGTACAAAATAGAGAAAGAAACAGCAGGTACAATGCTCTGTGGTCCCTTTTGAAAATAAGGCTGGAAGGGAAACTTTATTTACCTCCTTGAGATTTAGAGAGTTGCAGGCTCAATTCTCCCTGAGAAACACTGTACTTGCACATCTTCCCTTCATAACACAATTGCCTTTGTGATGACGTGAGTTTCTAGGATAGAACCTTGGAGGTTGCCATTCCTTGGTAGTTGCTCATCCCTCGGTAATCTTCAGGGAATGAACCAAACACATGGGACCTCTAGCCTCAAGTTAACGTTCAGGTTTTCTCATGACAGGGGCAGGCATGCCACAGATTCCATGCAGCCTTAGTCCCTGTGGTTCTTGAACTCTAGGAATCATATCAGTTCTCTTTTGACTCGCTGGTCTGCCCTAGGTTTTGAAACGTACTAAAAGGACCGCCTGTGTCTTCGCGAAGTTGTGAGCAATCTACGGTTGGGAACATCTAGATGCCAAGTGATGGGCAGTGAAGGGCTTCGTTGGTTCCACCCCTAGCTTGCGATGGCTGGAAAGCAACACAGTTATCAACGTTCCGTGCCTTCCTTCATGCAAAGCGTGTCTGCATTCCTCAGGAAACCTGAGCTGCACTGAAAAACACAATTAGCCTACGATTGCTTCTAGGAACTAAACCGTGAAGTCGGTATACCTCAAGCAGCAACTAGACTTCATGTCCAGTTTCAATAATTACAGGGTTTCCCTTAACTGATAGTTATTCCCGAGAAAAATTGCCACCTAGGCCTCACTAAGCCTTCACCTTGATATCCTTACACCACCATCACGACTCCCAGCATGGAAATGGTTACTAATGTCATGCTCCATTGTGTCCACTGGATGTGCAATAAGAGAGCCAGAAACTCCAGAGGAATATGCTGTTTGGTCCCCCTGGAAATTGAGGCTTCCTGGAAAATTGTATTTTCCTCATTAGAAAGTTGAGAGTTGCAGCCTCAGTGTTACCTGGTAAACTCTGTTGTAGGCCACCTTTTCTTCATCGCACAATGGTATTTGTGAGGACAAGTGATTTTCCAAGAAAGAAACTTGGAGGTTGCCATTCTTTGGTATGTGCTCATCCTTCAGTGATCTACAGTGAATTGGCGAACCCGTTTGACCACTAGCCGCAAGGTAAAGTTGCTCTTGAATCATGCCACAGGTTGGCATGCAGCTGAATCCATGTAGCCTTATTCAGTGTGGTTCTTGAGCTCTAGGAATCATTCCAGGTCTCAAAGTACTGGTGGGTCTGCACTAGGATGAGAAACGTACAAGAAGAATGGCCTGTGTGTTTGGGGATTTGTGAGCAGTGCACCATTGGGAGGAGCTCGATACTGAGTCTTGGAAGGTGTAGGGCTTCTTTTGTTAAAGCTCTAGAATCTGGTAAGTTGAAACAACTCAAGTGTCTCCCTTCTAAAGCACCTTGGAGGTACCAATCAGAGAAAGAAACAGCAGGGTCAATGCTCTGTGGTCTCTTTTGAAAATACGGCTCGAAGGAAATCTTTATTTTCTTCATTGGGATCTAGGGAGTTGCGTGCTCAATTCTTCTGAGAAACACTGTAGTTGCACATGTTCTCTTCATAGCACAATTGCCTTTGTGATGACAAGTGAGTTTCTAGGAAGGAAACTTGAGGATTGCCATTCTTTGGTAGGTACTCATTCTTCGGAAATCTTCAGTCAATTGGCGAACCCATTTGTCCACTAGCCTCAAGCTAACGTTCCTCTTCTATCATGCCACAGGTTGGCATGCAGCTGAATCCAAGTAGCCTTATTATGTGTGGTCCTTGAGCTCTAGGAAGCGTTCCTGGTCTCTTAGTACTGGCTGGTCTGCACTAGAATGAGAAACGTGCAGGAAGGAAAGCGTGTGTGTTCCGGGGGTTGTGAGCAATGCACCGTTTGGAAGAGCTAGGTGCTGAGTAATGGGCAGTGTAGGGTTTCCCTGGATAAACACCTAGATTGCGACAGCTTGAAAACACCTAGCTATCAGCGTTCTGTTCAATCCTTCATGCCAAAAGTGTCTGCTTTTCTGCCTATCCGTGAGCACACAAAAAATAATATGATCCTACCCCTCCTTCTGGGAACTCACACGTGATGGAATCTACGCCCAGCAGCCAGTGGACTTTAAGTGCAGCCTGAAAAATTACAGGGTTTCCCTTGTAAGCTAGTTATTCCGGAGATACATTGTACACCCAGGCCTCACTCACCGATGACCCTGTAATACTTTGACCACATTCACGACTGCCTGTATTGCAAAGTTTACTCACAAAAGGGTTTAGTTGGTAACTTGAACGTCCAATAAGTACTCAGAAACTGCAGCATAAGAAGCTGTGCTCTCCCTTTGGAGATTGAGGCTTCATGGGAAGTTTATTTTCCACATTGGAATGTCGACACTTGCGGCCTCCATGTTACCCGATAAACAGTGTAGTTGCCCATCGTCTCTTCACTGCAGAATTGCCTTTTCAGGCAAGTGATTTTCCATGAAACAAACGTTTCCTTTCAATTCCTGCTACGTGCTCCTCCTTCAGCAGTTGTTAGTGAATAGGCCAACCACATGCGACGACTGGCCTCAACCTAACGTTCTGTTTTTCTCGTCACAATGGTAGGCAGGCAGCAGGTTCAATGCAGCGTTTGGCAAAGCAGTACTGGAACTGTAGGAGACATTTCTGGTGTCTTAGGAAAGGCGGGTGTGCACTAGGATCCATGATATTCACGAAGGGCTGCCAGTCTCTTCTGGAACTTGTGAGCAACGTTCAGTTGATGACAACTATACGCCAAGAAAGGGCAGTGAAAGGATTATTCTGTTAAACCTCTAGAATGTGGTAAGTTGAAACAACTCAAGTATCTCCCTTCTAACGAACCTTGGAGGAACAAAATAGAGGAAGAAACAGCAGGGTCAATGCTCTGTGGTCCCTTTTGAAAGCAAGGCATGAAGGGAAAGTTTATTTACCTCTTTGGGATTTGAAGAGTTGCAGGCTCAATTCTCCCTGAGAAACATTGTAGTTGCACATGTTCTCTGCATAGCACAATTCCCTTTGTGAGGACAAGGGATTTTCCAAGAAAAAAAAACTTGGAGGTTGCCATTCCTTGGTATGTGCTCATCCTTCAGTAATATACAGTGAATTGGCGACCCTATTTGACCACTAGCCTCAAGCAAACGTTCCTCTTGTCTCCTAACACACGTTGGCGTGCAGCAGAATCCATGTAGCCTTATTCAGTGTTATTCTTGGACTCTAGGAATCATTCCAGGTCTCAATACTGGCCGGTCTGCAGTAGGATGAGAAACCTACAAGAAGAAAGGCCTGTGAGTTCGGGGAGTTGTGAGCAATGCACCGTTGGGAACAGCTAGATGCCGAGTCATGGGCTGTGAAGGGCCTCTTTCCTTAAACCTCTTGAATGTGGTAAGTTGAATGAACTCAAGGATCTCCCTTCTAAAGCACATTGGAGGTACAAACCAGAGAAAGAAAGAGCAGGGGCAGTGCTCTGTGGTCCCTTTTGAAAATAAGGCATGAATGGAGACTTTATTTACCTCCTTGGGATTTAGAGAGTTGTGGGCTCAACTCTCCTGAGAAACACTGTAGTTGCACATGTTCTCTTCATAGCACATTTGCCTTTGTGATGACAAGTGAGTTTCTAGGAAAAATCTTGGAGGTTGCCATTCTTTGGTAGGTGCTCATCCTTCGGTAATCTTCAGTGAATTGGCGACGCCATTTGACCACTAGCCTCAAGCTAAGGCTCCTCTTGTATCATCCCACAGGTTGGCATGCAGCAGAATCCATGTAGCCTTATTCAGTGTGGTTCTTGGGCTCTAGGAAACATTCGAAGTCTCCTAGGACTCAGGGGTCTGCACTAGACCCGAAACGTACAAAAAGGACGGCCTGTGTGTTCAAGGATTTGTGAGTAAGGCACCGTTGGGAACAGCTAGATGCCGAGTCAGGGGCAGTGAAAGGCTTCTTTTGTTAAACCTCTAGAATGTGGTACGCTGAAACAACTCAAGTATCTCCCTTCTAAATCACCTTGCAGGTACAAAATAGAGAAAGAAACAGCAGGTTCAATGCTCTGTGGTCCCTTTTGAAAATAAGGCTGGAAGGGAAACTTTATTTACCTCCTTGAGATTTAGAGAGTTGCAGGCTCCATTCTCCCTGAGAAACACTGTACTTGCACATCTTCCCTTCATAACACAATTGCCTTTGTGATGACGTGAGTTTCTAGGATAGAACCTTGGAGGTTGCCATTCCTTGGTAGTTGCTCATCCCTCGGTAATCTTCAGGGAATGAACCAAACACATGGGACCTCTAGCCTCAAGTTAACGTTCAGGTTTTCTCATGACAGGGGCAGGCATGCCACAGATTCCATGCAGCCTTAGTCCCTGTGGTTCTTGAACTCTAGGAATCATATCAGTTCTCTTTTGACTCGCTGGTCTGCCCTAGGTTTTGAAACGTACTAAAAGGACCGCCTGTGTCTTCGCGAAGTTGTGAGCAATCTACGGTTGGGAACATCTAGATGCCAAGTGATGGGCAGTGAAGGGCTTCGTTGGTTCCACCCCTAGCTTGCGATGGCTGGAAAGCAACACAGTTATCAACGTTCCGTGCCTTCCTTCATGCAAAGCGTGTCTGCATTCCTCAGGAAACCTGAGCTGCACTGAAAAACACAATTAGCCTACGATTGCTTCTAGGAACTAAACCGTGAAGTCGGTATACCTCAAGCAGCAACTAGACTTCATGTCCAGTTTCAATAATTACAGGGTTTCCCTTAACTGATAGTTATTCCCGAGAAAAATTGCCACCTAGGCCTCACTAAGCCTTCACCTTGATATCCTTACACCACCATCACGACTCCCAGCATGGCAATGGTTACTAATGTCATGCTCCATTGTGTCCACTGGATGTGCAATAAGAGAGCCAGAAACTCCAGAGGAATATGCTGTTTGGTCCCCCTGGAAATTGAGGCTTCCTGGAAAATTGTATTTTCCTCATTAGAAAGTTGAGAGTTGCAGCCTCAGTGTTACCTGGTAAACTCTGTTGTAGGCCACCTTTTCTTCATCGCACAATGGTATTTGTGAGGACAAGTGATTTTCCAAGAAAGAAACTTGGAGGTTGCCATTCTTTGGTATGTGCTCATCCTTCAGTGATCTACAGTGAATTGGCGAACCCGTTTGACCACTAGCCGCAAGGTAAAGTTGCTCTTGAATCATGCCACAGGTTGGCATGCAGCTGAATCCATGTAGCCTTATTCAGTGTGGTTCTTGAGCTCTAGGAATCATTCCAGGTCTCAAAGTACTGGTGGGTCTGCACTAGGATGAGAAACGTACAAGAAGAATGGCCTGTGTGTTTGGGGATTTGTGAGCAGTGCACCATTGGGAGGAGCTCGATACTGAGTCTTGGAAGGTGTAGGGCTTCTTTTGTTAAAGCTCTAGAATCTGGTAAGTTGAAACAACTCAAGTGTCTCCCTTCTAAAGCACCTTGGAGGTACCAATCAGAGAAAGAAACAGCAGGGTCAATGCTCTGTGGTCTCTTTTGAAAATACGGCTCGAAGGAAATCTTTATTTTCTTCATTGGGATCTAGGGAGTTGCGTGCTCAATTCTTCTGAGAAACACTGTAGTTGCACATGTTCTCTTCATAGCACAATTGCCTTTGTGATGACAAGTGAGTTTCTAGGAAGGAAACTTGAGGATTGCCATTCTTTGGTAGGTACTCATTCTTCGGAAATCTTCAGTCAATTGGCGAACCCATTTGTCCACTAGCCTCAAGCTAACGTTCCTCTTCTATCATGCCACAGGTTGGCATGCAGCTGAATCCAAGTAGCCTTATTATGTGTGGTCCTTGAGCTCTAGGAAGCGTTCCTGGTCTCTTAGTACTGGCTGGTCTGCACTAGAATGAGAAACGTGCAGGAAGGAAAGCGTGTGTGTTCCGGGGGTTGTGAGCAATGCACCGTTTGGAAGAGCTAGGTGCTGAGTAATGGGCAGTGTAGGGTTTCCCTGGATAAACACCTAGATTGCGACAGCTTGAAAACACCTAGCTATCAGCGTTCTGTTCAATCCTTCATGCCAAAAGTGTCTGCTTTTCTGCCTATCCGTGAGCACACAAAAAATAATATGATCCTACCCCTCCTTCTGGGAACTCACACGTGATGGAATCTACGCCCAGCAGCCAGTGGACTTTAAGTGCAGCCTGAAAAATTACAGGGTTTCCCTTGAAAGCTAGTTATTCCGGAGATACATTGCACACCCAGGCCTCACTCACCGATGACCCTGTAATACTTTGACCACATTCATACTGCCTGTATTGCAAAGTTTACTCACAAAAGGGTTTAGTTGGTAACTTGAACGTCCAATAAGTACTCAGAAACTGCAGCATAAGAAGCTGTGCTCTCCCTTTGGAGATTGAGGCTTCATGGGAAGTTTATTTTCCACATTGGAATGTCGACACTTGCGGCCTCCGTGTTACCCGATAAACAGTGTAGTTGCCCATCGTCTCTTCACTGCAGAATTGCCTTTTCAGGCAAGTGATTTTCCATGAAACAAACGTTTCCTTTCAATTCCTGCTACGTGCTCCTCCTTCAGCAGTTGTTAGTGAATAGGCCAACCACATGCGACGACTGGCCTCAACCTAACGTTCTGTTTTTCTCGTCACAATGGTAGGCAGGCAGCAGGTTCAATGCAGCGTTTGGCAAAGCAGTACTGGAACTGTAGGAGACATTTCTGGTGTCTTAGGAAAGGCGGGTGTGCACTAGGATCCATGATATTCACGAAGGGCTGCCAGTCTCTTCTGGAACTTGTGAGCAACGTTCAGTTGATGACAACTATACGCCAAGAAAGGGCAGTGAAAGGATTATTCTGTTAAACCTCTAGAATGTGGTAAGTTGAAACAACTCAAGTATCTCCCTTCTAACGAACCTTGGAGGAACAAAATAGAGGAAGAAACAGCAGGGTCAATGCTCTGTGGTCCCTTTTGAAAGCAAGGCATGAAGGGAAAGTTTATTTACCTCTTTGGGATTTGAAGAGTCGCAGGCTCAATTCTCCCTGAGAAACATTGTAGTTGCACATGTTCTCTGCATAGCACAATTCCCTTTGTGAGGACAAGGGATTTTCCAAGAAAAAAAAACTTGGAGGTTGCCATTCCTTGGTATGTGCTCATCCTTCAGTAATATACAGTGAATTGGCGACCCTATTTGACCACTAGCCTCAAGCAAACGTTCCTCTTGTCTCCTAACACACGTTGGCGTGCAGCAGAATCCATGTAGCCTTATTCAGTGTTGTTCTTGGACTCTAGGAATCATTCCAGGTCTCAATACTGGCCGGTCTGCAGTAGGATGAGAAACCTACAAGAAGAAAGGCCTGTGAGTTCGGGGAGTTGTGAGCAATGCACCGTTGGGAACAGCTAGATGCCGAGTCATGGGCTGTGAAGGGCCTCTTTCCTTAAACCTCTTGAATGTGGTAAGTTGAATGAACTCAAGGATCTCCCTTCTAAAGCACATTGGAGGTACAAACCAGAGAAAGAAAGAGCAGGGGCAGTGCTCTGTGGTCCCTTTTGAAAATAAGGCATGAATGGAGACTTTATTTACCTCCTTGGGATTTAGAGAGTTGTGGGCTCAACTCTCCTGAGAAACACTGTAGTTGCACATGTTCTCTTCATAGCACATTTGCCTTTGTGATGACAAGTGAGTTTCTAGGAAAAATCTTGGAGGTTGCCATTCTTTGGTAGGTGCTCATCCTTCGGTAATCTTCAGTGAATTGGCGACGCCATTTGACCACTAGCCTCAAGCTAAGGCTCCTCTTGTATCATCCCACAGGTTGGCATGCAGCAGAATCCATGTAGCCTTATTCAGTGTGGTTCTTGGGCTCTAGGAAACATTCGAAGTCTCCTAGGACTCAGGGGTCTGCACTAGACCCGAAACGTACAAAAAGGACGGCCTGTGTGTTCAAGGATTTGTGAGTAAGGCACCGTTGGGAACAGCTAGATGCCGAGTCAGGGGCAGTGAAAGGCTTCTTTTGTTAAACCTCTAGAATGTGGTACGCTGAAACAACTCAAGTATCTCCCTTCTAAATCATCTTGCAGGTACAAAATAGAGAAAGAAACAGCAGGTACAATGCTCTGTGGTCCCTTTTGAAAATAAGGCTGGAAGGGAAACTTTATTTACCTCCTTGAGATTTAGAGAGTTGCAGGCTCAATTCTCCCTGAGAAACACTGTACTTGCACATCTTCCCTTCATAACACAATTGCCTTTGTGATGACGTGAGTTTCTAGGATAGAACCTTGGAGGTTGCCATTCCTTGGTAGTTGCTCATCCCTCGGTAATCTTCAGGGAATGAACCAAACACATGGGACCTCTAGCCTCAAGTTAACGTTCAGGTTTTCTCATGACAGGGGCAGGCATGCCACAGATTCCATGCAGCCTTAGTCCCTGTGGTTCTTGAACTCTAGGAATCATATCAGTTCTCTTTTGACTCGCTGGTCTGCCCTAGGTTTTGAAACGTACTAAAAGGACCGCCTGTGTCTTCGCGAAGTTGTGAGCAATCTACGGTTGGGAACATCTAGATGCCAAGTGATGGGCAGTGAAGGGCTTCGTTGGTTCCACCCCTAGCTTGCGATGGCTGGAAAGCAACACAGTTATCAACGTTCCGTGCCTTCCTTCATGCAAAGCGTGTCTGCATTCCTCAGGAAACCTGAGCTGCACTGAAAAACACAATTAGCCTACGATTGCTTCTAGGAACTAAACCGTGAAGTCGGTATACCTCAAGCAGCAACTAGACTTCATGTCCAGTTTCAATAATTACAGGGTTTCCCTTAACTGATAGTTATTCCCGAGAAAAATTGCCACCTAGGCCTCACTAAGCCTTCACCTTGATATCCTTACACCACCATCACGACTCCCAGCATGGCAATGGTTACTAATGTCATGCTCCATTGTGTCCACTGGATGTGCAATAAGAGAGCCAGAAACTCCAGAGGAATATGCTGTTTGGTCCCCCTGGAAATTGAGGCTTCCTGGAAAATTGTATTTTCCTCATTAGAAAGTTGAGAGTTGCAGCCTCAGTGTTACCTGGTAAACTCTGTTGTAGGCCACCTTTTCTTCATCGCACAATGGTATTTGTGAGGACAAGTGATTTTCCAAGAAAGAAACTTGGAGGTTGCCATTCTTTGGTATGTGCTCATCCTTCAGTGATCTACAGTGAATTGGCGAACCCGTTTGACCACTAGCCGCAAGGTAAAGTTGCTCTTGAATCATGCCACAGGTTGGCATGCAGCTGAATCCATGTAGCCTTATTCAGTGTGGTTCTTGAGCTCTAGGAATCATTCCAGGTCTCAAAGTACTGGTGGGTCTGCACTAGGATGAGAAACGTACAAGAAGAATGGCCTGTGTGTTTGGGGATTTGTGAGCAGTGCACCATTGGGAAGAGCTCGATACTGAGTCTTGGAAGGTGTAGGGCTTCTTTTGTTAAAGCTCTAGAATCTGGTAAGTTGAAACAACTCAAGTGTCTCCCTTCTAAAGCACCTTGGAGGTACCAATCAGAGAAAGAAACAGCAGGGTCAATGCTCTGTGGTCTCTTTTGAAAATACGGCTCGAAGGAAATCTTTATTTTCTTCATTGGGATCTAGGGAGTTGCGTGCTCAATTCTTCTGAGAAACACTGTAGTTGCACATGTTCTCTTCATAGCACAATTGCCTTTGTGATGACAAGTGAGTTTCTAGGAAGGAAACTTGAGGATTGCCATTCTTTGGTAGGTACTCATTCTTCGGAAATCTTCAGTCAATTGGCGAACCCATTTGTCCACTAGCCTCAAGCTAACGTTCCTCTTCTATCATGCCACAGGTTGGCATGCAGCTGAATCCAAGTAGCCTTATTATGTGTGGTCCTTGAGCTCTAGGAAGCGTTCCTGGTCTCTTAGTACTGGCTGGTCTGCACTAGAATGAGAAACGTGCAGGAAGGAAAGCGTGTGTGTTCCGGGGGTTGTGAGCAATGCACCGTTTGGAAGAGCTAGGTGCTGAGTAATGGGCAGTGTAGGGTTTCCCTGGATAAACACCTAGATTGCGACAGCTTGAAAACACCTAGCTATCAGCGTTCTGTTCAATCCTTCATGCCAAAAGTGTCTGCTTTTCTGCCTATCCGTGAGCACACAAAAAATAATATGATCCTACCCCTCCTTCTGGGAACTCACACGTGATGGAATCTACGCCCAGCAGCCAGTGGACTTTAAGTGCAGCCTGAAAAATTACAGGGTTTCCCTTGAAAGCTAGTTATTCCGGAGATACATTGTACACCCAGGCCTCACTCACCGATGACCCTGTAATACTTTGACCACATTCACGACTGCCTGTATTGCAAAGTTTACTCACAAAAGGGTTTAGTTGGTAACTTGAACGTCCAATAAGTACTCAGAAACTGCAGCATAAGAAGCTGTGCTCTCCCTTTGGAGATTGAGGCTTCATGGGAAGTTTATTTTCCACATTGGAATGTCGACACTTGCGGCCTCCGTGTTACCCGATAAACAGTGTAGTTGCCCATCGTCTCTTCACTGCAGAATTGCCTTTTCAGGCAAGTGATTTTCCATGAAACAAACGTTTCCTTTCAATTCCTGCTACGTGCTCCTCCTTCAGCAGTTGTTAGTGAATAGGCCAACCACATGCGACGACTGGCCTCAACCTAACGTTCTGTTTTTCTCGTCACAATGGTAGGCAGGCAGCAGGTTCAATGCAGCGTTTGGCAAAGCAGTACTGGAACTGTAGGAGACATTTCTGGTGTCTTAGGAAAGGCGGGTGTGCACTAGGATCCATGATATTCACGAAGGGCTGCCAGTCTCTTCTGGAACTTGTGAGCAACGTTCAGTTGATGACAACTATACGCCAAGAAAGGGCAGTGAAAGGATTATTCTGTTAAACCTCTAGAATGTGGTAAGTTGAAACAACTCAAGTATCTCCCTTCTAACGAACCTTGGAGGAACAAAATAGAGGAAGAAACAGCAGGGTCAATGCTCTGTGGTCCCTTTTGAAAGCAAGGCATGAAGGGAAAGTTTATTTACCTCTTTGGGATTTGAAGAGTCGCAGGCTCAATTCTCCCTGAGAAACATTGTAGTTGCACATGTTCTCTGCATAGCACAATTCCCTTTGTGAGGACAAGGGATTTTCCAAGAAAAAAAAACTTGGAGGTTGCCATTCCTTGGTATGTGCTCATCCTTCAGTAATATACAGTGAATTGGCGACCCTATTTGACCACTAGCCTCAAGCAAACGTTCCTCTTGTCTCCTAACACACGTTGGCGTGCAGCAGAATCCATGTAGCCTTATTCAGTGTTGTTCTTGGACTCTAGGAATCATTCCAGGTCTCAATACTGGCCGGTCTGCAGTAGGATGAGAAACCTACAAGAAGAAAGGCCTGTGAGTTCGGGGAGTTGTGAGCAATGCACCGTTGGGAACAGCTAGATGCCGAGTCATGGGCTGTGAAGGGCCTCTTTCCTTAAACCTCTTGAATGTGGTAAGTTGAATGAACTCAAGGATCTCCCTTCTAAAGCACATTGGAGGTACAAACCAGAGAAAGAAAGAGCAGGGGCAGTGCTCTGTGGTCCCTTTTGAAAATAAGGCATGAATGGAGACTTTATTTACCTCCTTGGGATTTAGAGAGTTGTGGGCTCAACTCTCCTGAGAAACACTGTAGTTGCACATGTTCTCTTCATAGCACATTTGCCTTTGTGATGACAAGTGAGTTTCTAGGAAAAATCTTGGAGGTTGCCATTCTTTGGTAGGTGCTCATCCTTCGGTAATCTTCAGTGAATTGGCGACGCCATTTGACCACTAGCCTCAAGCTAAGGCTCCTCTTGTATCATCCCACAGGTTGGCATGCAGCAGAATCCATGTAGCCTTATTCAGTGTGGTTCTTGGGCTCTAGGAAACATTCGAAGTCTCCTAGGACTCAGGGGTCTGCACTAGACCCGAAACGTACAAAAAGGACGGCCTGTGTGTTCAAGGATTTGTGAGTAAGGCACCGTTGGGAACAGCTAGATGCCGAGTCAGGGGCAGTGAAAGGCTTCTTTTGTTAAACCTCTAGAATGTGGTACGCTGAAACAACTCAAGTATCTCCCTTCTAAATCATCTTGCAGGTACAAAATAGAGAAAGAAACAGCAGGTACAATGCTCTGTGGTCCCTTTTGAAAATAAGGCTGGAAGGGAAACTTTATTTACCTCCTTGAGATTTAGAGAGTTGCAGGCTCAATTCTCCCTGAGAAACACTGTACTTGCACATCTTCCCTTCATAACACAATTGCCTTTGTGATGACGTGAGTTTCTAGGATAGAACCTTGGAGGTTGCCATTCCTTGGTAGTTGCTCATCCCTCGGTAATCTTCAGGGAATGAACCAAACACATGGGACCTCTAGCCTCAAGTTAACGTTCAGGTTTTCTCATGACAGGGGCAGGCATGCCACAGATTCCATGCAGCCTTAGTCCCTGTGGTTCTTGAACTCTAGGAATCATATCAGTTCTCTTTTGACTCGCTGGTCTGCCCTAGGTTTTGAAACGTACTAAAAGGACCGCCTGTGTCTTCGCGAAGTTGTGAGCAATCTACGGTTGGGAACATCTAGATGCCAAGTGATGGGCAGTGAAGGGCTTCGTTGGTTCCACCCCTAGCTTGCGATGGCTGGAAAGCAACACAGTTATCAACGTTCCGTGCCTTCCTTCATGCAAAGCGTGTCTGCATTCCTCAGGAAACCTGAGCTGCACTGAAAAACACAATTAGCCTACGATTGCTTCTAGGAACTAAACCGTGAAGTCGGTATACCTCAAGCAGCAACTAGACTTCATGTCCAGTTTCAATAATTACAGGGTTTCCCTTAACTGATAGTTATTCCCGAGAAAAATTGCCACCTAGGCCTCACTAAGCCTTCACCTTGATATCCTTACACCACCATCACGACTCCCAGCATGGCAATGGTTACTAATGTCATGCTCCATTGTGTCCACTGGATGTGCAATAAGAGAGCCAGAAACTCCAGAGGAATATGCTGTTTGGTCCCCCTGGAAATTGAGGCTTCCTGGAAAATTGTATTTTCCTCATTAGAAAGTTGAGAGTTGCAGCCTCAGTGTTACCTGGTAAACTCTGTTGTAGGCCACCTTTTCTTCATCGCACAATGGTATTTGTGAGGACAAGTGATTTTCCAAGAAAGAAACTTGGAGGTTGCCATTCTTTGGTATGTGCTCATCCTTCAGTGATCTACAGTGAATTGGCGAACCCGTTTGACCACTAGCCGCAAGGTAAAGTTGCTCTTGAATCATGCCACAGGTTGGCATGCAGCTGAATCCATGTAGCCTTATTCAGTGTGGTTCTTGAGCTCTAGGAATCATTCCAGGTCTCAAAGTACTGGTGGGTCTGCACTAGGATGAGAAACGTACAAGAAGAATGGCCTGTGTGTTTGGGGATTTGTGAGCAGTGCACCATTGGGAGGAGCTCGATACTGAGTCTTGGAAGGTGTAGGGCTTCTTTTGTTAAAGCTCTAGAATCTGGTAAGTTGAAACAACTCAAGTGTCTCCCTTCTAAAGCACCTTGGAGGTACCAATCAGAGAAAGAAACAGCAGGGTCAATGCTCTGTGGTCTCTTTTGAAAATACGGCTCGAAGGAAATCTTTATTTTCTTCATTGGGATCTAGGGAGTTGCGTGCTCAATTCTTCTGAGAAACACTGTAGTTGCACATGTTCTCTTCATAGCACAATTGCCTTTGTGATGACAAGTGAGTTTCTAGGAAGGAAACTTGAGGATTGCCATTCTTTGGTAGGTACTCATTCTTCGGAAATCTTCAGTCAATTGGCGAACCCATTTGTCCACTAGCCTCAAGCTAACGTTCCTCTTCTATCATGCCACAGGTTGGCATGCAGCTGAATCCAAGTAGCCTTATTATGTGTGGTCCTTGAGCTCTAGGAAGCGTTCCTGGTCTCTTAGTACTGGCTGGTCTGCACTAGAATGAGAAACGTGCAGGAAGGAAAGCGTGTGTGTTCCGGGGGTTGTGAGCAATGCACCGTTTGGAAGAGCTAGGTGCTGAGTAATGGGCAGTGTAGGGTTTCCCTGGATAAACACCTAGATTGCGACAGCTTGAAAACACCTAGCTATCAGCGTTCTGTTCAATCCTTCATGCCAAAAGTGTCTGCTTTTCTGCCTATCCGTGAGCACACAAAAAATAATATGATCCTACCCCTCCTTCTGGGAACTCACACGTGATGGAATCTACGCCCAGCAGCCAGTGGACTTTAAGTGCAGCCTGAAAAATTACAGGGTTTCCCTTGTAAGCTAGTTATTCCGGAGATACATTGTACACCCAGGCCTCACTCACCGATGACCCTGTAATACTTTGACCACATTCACGACTGCCTGTATTGCAAAGTTTACTCACAAAAGGGTTTAGTTGGTAACTTGAACGTCCAATAAGTACTCAGAAACTGCAGCATAAGAAGCTGTGCTCTCCCTTTGGAGATTGAGGCTTCATGGGAAGTTTATTTTCCACATTGGAATGTCGACACTTGCGGCCTCCGTGTTACCCGATAAACAGTGTAGTTGCCCATCGTCTCTTCACTGCAGAATTGCCTTTTCAGGCAAGTGATTTTCCATGAAACAAACGTTTCCTTTCAATTCCTGCTACGTGCTCCTCCTTCAGCAGTTGTTAGTGAATAGGCCAACCACATGCGACGACTGGCCTCAACCTAACGTTCTGTTTTTCTCGTCACAATGGTAGGCAGGCAGCAGGTTCAATGCAGCGTTTGGCAAAGCAGTACTGGAACTGTAGGAGACATTTCTGGTGTCTTAGGAAAGGCGGGTGTGCACTAGGATCCATGATATTCACGAAGGGCTGCCAGTCTCTTCTGGAACTTGTGAGCAACGTTCAGTTGATGACAACTATACGCCAAGAAAGGGCAGTGAAAGGATTATTCTGTTAAACCTCTAGAATGTGGTAAGTTGAAACAACTCAAGTATCTCCCTTCTAACGAACCTTGGAGGAACAAAATAGAGGAAGAAACAGCAGGGTCAATGCTCTGTGGTCCCTTTTGAAAGCAAGGCATGAAGGGAAAGTTTATTTACCTCTTTGGGATTTGAAGAGTCGCAGGCTCAATTCTCCCTGAGAAACATTGTAGTTGCACATGTTCTCTGCATAGCACAATTCCCTTTGTGAGGACAAGGGATTTTCCAAGAAAAAAAAACTTGGAGGTTGCCATTCCTTGGTATGTGCTCATCCTTCAGTAATATACAGTGAATTGGCGACCCTATTTGACCACTAGCCTCAAGCAAACGTTCCTCTTGTCTCCTAACACACGTTGGCGTGCAGCAGAATCCATGTAGCCTTATTCAGTGTTGTTCTTGGACTCTAGGAATCATTCCAGGTCTCAATACTGGCCGGTCTGCAGTAGGATGAGAAACCTACAAGAAGAAAGGCCTGTGAGTTCGGGGAGTTGTGAGCAATGCACCGTTGGGAACAGCTAGATGCCGAGTCATGGGCTGTGAAGGGCCTCTTTCCTTAAACCTCTTGAATGTGGTAAGTTGAATGAACTCAAGGATCTCCCTTCTAAAGCACATTGGAGGTACAAACCAGAGAAAGAAAGAGCAGGGGCAGTGCTCTGTGGTCCCTTTTGAAAATAAGGCATGAATGGAGACTTTATTTACCTCCTTGGGATTTAGAGAGTTGTGGGCTCAACTCTCCTGAGAAACACTGTAGTTGCACATGTTCTCTTCATAGCACATTTGCCTTTGTGATGACAAGTGAGTTTCTAGGAAAAATCTTGGAGGTTGCCATTCTTTGGTAGGTGCTCATCCTTCGGTAATCTTCAGTGAATTGGCGACGCCATTTGACCACTAGCCTCAAGCTAAGGCTCCTCTTGTATCATCCCACAGGTTGGCATGCAGCAGAATCCATGTAGCCTTATTCAGTGTGGTTCTTGGGCTCTAGGAAACATTCGAAGTCTCCTAGGACTCAGGGGTCTGCACTAGACCCGAAACGTACAAAAAGGACGGCCTGTGTGTTCAAGGATTTGTGAGTAAGGCACCGTTGGGAACAGCTAGATGCCGAGTCAGGGGCAGTGAAAGGCTTCTTTTGTTAAACCTCTAGAATGTGGTACGCTGAAACAACTCAAGTATCTCCCTTCTAAATCACCTTGCAGGTACAAAATAGAGAAAGAAACAGCAGGTTCAATGCTCTGTGGTCCCTTTTGAAAATAAGGCTGGAAGGGAAACTTTATTTACCTCCTTGAGATTTAGAGAGTTGCAGGCTCCATTCTCCCTGAGAAACACTGTACTTGCACATCTTCCCTTCATAACACAATTGCCTTTGTGATGACGTGAGTTTCTAGGATAGAACCTTGGAGGTTGCCATTCCTTGGTAGTTGCTCATCCCTCGGTAATCTTCAGGGAATGAACCAAACACATGGGACCTCTAGCCTCAAGTTAACGTTCAGGTTTTCTCATGACAGGGGCAGGCATGCCACAGATTCCATGCAGCCTTAGTCCCTTTGGTTCTTGAACTCTAGGAATCATATCAGTTCTCTTTCGGCTCGCTGGTCTGCCCTAGGTTTTGAAACGTACTAAAAGGACTGCCTGTGTCTTCGCGAAGTTGTGAGCAATCTACGGTTGGGAACATCTAGATGCCAAGTGATGGGCAGTGAAGGGCTTCGTTGGTTCCACCCCTAGCTTGCGATGGCTGGAAAGCAACACAGTTATCAACGTTCCGTGCCTTCCTTCATGCAAAGCGTGTCTGCATTCCTCAGGAAACCTGAGCTGCACTGAAAAACACAATTAGCCTACGATTGCTTCTAGGAACTAAACCGTGAAGTCGGTATACCTCAAGCAGCAACTAGACTTCATGTCCAGTTTCAATAATTACAGGGTTTCCCTTAACTGATAGTTATTCCCGAGAAAAATTGCCACCTAGGCCTCACTAAGCCTTCACCTTGATATCCTTACACCACCATCACGACTCCCAGCATGGCAATGGTTACTAATGTCATGCTCCATTGTGTCCACTGGATGTGCAATAAGAGAGCCAGAAACTCCAGAGGAATATGCTGTTTGGTCCCCCTGGAAATTGAGGCTTCCTGGAAAATTGTATTTTCCTCATTAGAAAGTTGAGAGTTGCAGCCTCAGTGTTACCTGGTAAACTCTGTTGTAGCCCACCTTTTCTTCATCGCACAATGGTATTTGTGAGGACAAGTGATTTTCCAAGAAAGAAACTTGGAGGTTGCCATTCTTTGGTATGTGCTCATCCTTCAGTGATCTACAGTGAATTGGCGAACCCGTTTGACCACTAGCCGCAAGGTAACGTTGCTCTTGAATCATGCCACAGGTTGGCATGCAGCTGAATCCATGTAGCCTTATTCAGTGTGGTTCTTGAGCTCTAGGAATCATTCCAGGTCTCAAAGTACTGGTGGGTCTGCACTAGGATGAGAAACGTACAAGAAGAATGGCCTGTGTGTTTGGGGATTTGTGAGCAGTGCACCATTGGGAAGAGCTCGATGCTGAGTCTTGGAAGGTGTAGGGCTTCTTTGTTAAAGCTCTAGAATCTGGTAAGTTGAAACAACTCAAGTGTCTCCCTTCTAAAGCACCTTGGAGGTACCAATCAGAGAAAGAAACAGCAGGGTCAATGCTCTGTGGTCTCTTTTGAAAATACGGCTCGAAGGAAATCTTTATTTTCTTCATTGGGATCTAGGGAGTTGCGTGCTCAATTCTTCTGAGAAACACTGTAGTTGCACATGTTCTCTTCATAGCACAATTGCCTTTGAGATGACAAGTGAGTTTCTAGGAAGGAAACTTGAGGATTGCCATTCTTTGGTAGGTACTCATTCTTCGGAAATCTTCAGTCAATTGGCGAACCCATTTGTCCACTCGCCTCAAGCTAACGTTCCTCTTCTGTCATGCAACAGGTTGGCATGCAGCTGAATCCAAGTAGCCTTATTATGTGTGGTCCTTGAGCTCTAGGAAGCGTTCCTGGTCTCTTAGTACTGGCTGGTCTGCACTAGAATGAGAAACGTGCAGGAAGGAAAGCGTGTGTGTTCCGGGGGTTGTGAGCAATGCACCGTTTGGAAGAGCTAGGTGCTGAGTAATGGGCAGTGTAGGGTTTCCCTGGATAAACACCTAGATTGCGACAGCTTGAAAACACCTAGCTATCAGCGTTCTGTTCAATCCTTCATGCCAAAAGTGTCTGCTTTTCTGCCTATCCGTGAGCACACAAAAAATAATATGATCCTACCCCTCCTTCTGGGAACTCACACGTGATGGAATCTACGCCCAGCAGCCAGTGGACTTTAAGTGCAGCCTGAAAAATTACAGGGTTTCCCTTGAAAGCTAGTTATTCCGGAGATACATTGTACACCCAGGCCTCACTCACCGATGACGCTGTAATACTTTGACCACATTCACGACTGCCTGTATTGCAAAGTTTACTCACAAAAGGGTTTAGTTGGTAACTTGAACGTCCAATAAGTACTCAGAAACTGCAGCATAAGAAGCTGTGCTCTCCCTTTGGAGATTGAGGCTTCATGGGAAGTTTATTTTCCACATTGGAATGTCGACACTTGCGGCCTCCGTGTTACCCGATAAACAGTGTAGTTGCCCATCGTCTCTTCACTGCAGAATTGCCTTTTCAGGCAAGTGATTTTCCATGAAACAAACGTTTCCTTTCAATTCCTGCTACGTGCTCCTCCTTCAGCAGTTGTCAGTGAATAGGCCAACCACATGCGACGACTGGCCTCAACCTAACGTTCTGTTTTTCTCGTCACAATGGTAGGCAGGCAGCAGGTTCAATGCAGCGTTTTTCAAAGCAGTACTGGAACTGTAGGAGACATTTCTGGTGTCTTAGGAAAGGCGGGTGTGCACTAGGATCCACGATATTCACGAGGGGCTGCCAGTCTCTTCTGGAACTTGTGAGCAACGTTCAGTTGATGACAACTCTACGCCAAGAAAGGACAGTGAAAGGCTTTTTCTGTTAAACCTCTAGAATGTGGTAAGTTGAAACAACTCAAGTATCTCCCTTCTAACGAACCTTGGAGGAACAAAATAGAGGAAGAAACAGCAGGGTCAATGCTCTGTGGTCCCTTTTGAAAGCAAGGCATGAAGGGAAAGTTTATTTACCTCTTTGGGATTTGAAGAGTCGCAGGCTCAATTCTCCCTGAGAAACATTGTAGTTGCACATGTTCTCTGCATAGCACAATTCCCTTTGTGAGGACAAGGGATTTTCCAAGAAAAAAAAACTTGGAGGTTGCCATTCCTTGGTATGTGCTCATCCTTCAGTAATATACAGTGAATTGGCGACCCTATTTGACCACTAGCCTCAAGCAAACGTTCCTCTTGTCTCCTAACACACGTTGGCGTGCAGCGGAATCCATGGAGCCTTATTCAGTGTTGTTCTTGGACTCTAGGAATCATTCCAGGTCTCAATACTGGCCGGTCTGCAGTAGGATGAGAAACCTACAAGAAGAAAGGCCTGTGAGTTCGGGGAGTTGTGAGCAATGCACCGTTGGGAACAGCTAGATGACGAGTCATGGGCTGTGAAGGGCCTCTTTCCTTAAACCTCTAGAATGTGGTAAGTTGAATGAACTCAAGGATCTCCCTTCTAAAGCACATTGGAGGTACAAACCAGAGAAAGAAAGAGCAGGGGCAGTGCTCTGTGGTCCCTTTTGAAAATAAGGCATGAATGGAGACTTTATTTACCTCCTTGGGATTTAGAGAGTTGTGGGCTCAACTCTCCTGAGAAACACTGTAGTTGCATATGTTCTCTTCATAGCACATTTGCCTTTGTGATGACAAGTGAGTTTCTAGGAAAAATCTTGGAGGTTGCCATTCTTTGGTAGGTGCTCATCCTTCGGTAATCTTCAGTGAATTGGCGACGCCATTTGACCACTAGTCTCAAGCTAAGGCTCCTCTTGTATCATCCCACAGGTTGGCATGCAGCAGAATCCATGTAGCCTTATTCAGTGTGGTTCTTGGGCTCTAGGAAACATTCGAGGTCTCCTAGGACTCAGGGGTCTGCACTAGACCCGAAACGTACAAAAAGGACGGCCTGTGTGTTCAAGGATTTGTGAGTAAGGCACCGTTGGGAACAGCTAGATGCCGAGTCAGGGGCAGTGAAAGGCTTCTTTTGTTAAACCTCTAGAATGTGGTACGCTGAAACAACTCAAGTATCTCCCTTCTAAATCACCTTGCAGGTACAAAATAGAGAAAGAAACAGCAGGTTCAATGCTCTGTGGTCCCTTTTGAAAATAAGGCTGGAAGGGAAACTTTATTTACCTCCTTGAGATTTAGAGAGTTGCAGGCTCAATTCTCCCTGAGAAACACTGTACTTGCACATCTTCCCTTCATAACACAATTGCCTTTGTGATGACGTGAGTTTCTAGGATAGAACCTTGGAGGTTGCCATTCCTTGGTAGTTGTTCATCCCTCGGTAATCTTCAGGGAATGAAACAAACACATGGGACCTCTAGCCTCAAGTTTACGTTCATGTTTTCTCATGACAGGGGTAGGCATGCAAAAGATTCCATGCAGCCTTAGTCCCTGTGGTTCTTGAACTCTAGGAATCATATCAGTTCTCTTTTGACTCGCTGGTCTGCCCTAGGTTTTGAAACGTACTAAAAGGACCGCCTGTGTCTTCGCGAAGTTGTGAGCAATCTACGGTTGGGAACATCTAGATGCCAAGTGATGGGCAGTGAAGGGCTTCGTTGGTTCCACCCCTAGCTTGCGATGGCTGGAAAACAACACAGTTTTCAACGTTCCGTGCCTTCCTTCATGCAAAGCGTGTCTGCATTCCTCAGGAAACCTGAGCTGCACTGAAAAACACAATTAGCCTACGATTGCTTCTAGGAACTAAACCGTGAAGTCGGTATACCTCAAGCAGCAACTAGACTTCATGTCCAGTTTCAATAATTACAGGGTTTCCCTTAACTGATAGTTATTCCCGAGAAAAATTGCCACCTAGGCCTCACTAAGCCTTCATCTTGATATCCTTACACCACCATCACGACTCCCAGCATGGCAATGGTTACTAATGTCATGCTCCATTGTGTCCACTGGATGTGCAATAAGAGAGCCAGAAACTCCAGAGGAATATGCTGTTTGGTCCCCCTGGAAATTGAGGCTTCCTGGAAAATTGTATTTTCCTCATTAGAAAGTTGAGAGTTGCAGCCTCAGTGTTACCTGGTAAACTCTGTTGTAGCCCACCTTTTCTTCATCGCACAATGGTATTTGTGAGGACAAGTGATTTTCCAAGAAAGAAACTTGGAGGTTGCCATTCTTTGGTATGTGCTCATCCTTCAGTGATCTACAGTGAATTGGCGAACCCGTTTGACCACTAGCCGCAAGGTAACGTTGCTCTTGAATCATGCCACAGGTTGGCATGCAGCTGAATCCATGTAGCCTTATTCAGTGTGGTTCTTGAGCTCTAGGAATCATTCCAGGTCTCAAAGTACTGGTGGGTCTGCACTAGGATGAGAAACGTACAAGAAGAATGGCCTGTGTGTTTGGGGATTTGTGAGCAGTGCACCATTGGGAGGAGCTCGATGCTGAGTCTTGGAGGGTGTAGGGCTTCTTTTGTTAAAGCTCTAGAATCTGGTAAGTTGAAACAACTCAAGTGTCTCCCTTCTAAAGCACCTTGGAGGTACCAATCAGAGAAAGAAACAGCAGGGTCAATGCTCTGTTGTCTCTTTTGAAAATACGGCTCGAAGGAAATCTTTATTTTCTTCATTGAGATCTAGGGAGTTGCGTGCTCAATTCTTCTGAGAAACACTGTAGTTGCACATGTTCTCTTCATAGCACAATTGCCTTTGAGATGACAAGTGAGTTTCTAGGAAGGAAACTTGAGGATTGCCATTCTTTGGTAGGTACTCATTCTTCGGAAATCTTCAGTCAATTGGCGAACCCATTTGTCCACTCGCCTCAAGCTAACGTTCCTCTTCTGTCATGCAACAGGTTGGCATGCAGCTGAATCCAAGTAGCCTTATTATGTGTGGTCCTTGAGCTCTAGGAAGCGTTCCTGGTCTCTTAGTACTGGCTGGTCTGCACTAGAATGAGAAACGTGCAGGAAGGAAAGCGTGTGTGTTCCGGGGGTTGTGAGCAATGCACCGTTTGGAAGAGCTAGGTGCTGAGTAATGGGCAGTGTAGGGTTTCCCTGGATAAACACCTAGATTGCGACAGCTTGAAAACACCTAGCTATCAGCGTTCTGTTCAATCCTTCATGCCAAAAGTGTCTGCTTTTCTGCCTATCCGTGAGCACACAAAAAATAATATGATCCTACCCCTCCTTCTGGGAACTCACACGTGATGGAATCTACGCCCAGCAGCCAGTGGACTTTAAGTGCAGCCTGAAAAATTACAGGGTTTCCCTTGAAAGCTAGTTATTCCGGAGATACATTGTACACCCAGGCCTCACTCACCGATGACCCTGTAATACTTTGACCACATTCACGACTGCCTGTATTGCAAAGTTTACTCACAAAAGGGTTTACTTGGTAACTTGAACGTCCAATAAGTACTCAGAAACTGCAGCATAAGAAGCTGTGCTCTCCCTTTGGAGATTGAGGCTTCATGGGAAGTTTATTTTCCACATTGGAATGTCGACACTTGCGGCCTCCGTGTTACCCGATAAACAGTGTAGTTGCCCATCGTCTCTTCACTGCAGAATTGCCTTTTCAGGCAAGTGATTTTCCATGAAACAAACGTTTCCTTTCAATTCCTGCTACGTGCTCCTCCTTCAGCAGTTGTCAGTGAATAGGCCAACCACATGCGACGACTGGCCTCAACCTAACGTTCTGTTTTTCTCGTCACAATGGTAGGCAGGCAGCAGGTTCAATGCAGCGTTTTTCAAAGCAGTACTGGAACTGTAGGAGACATTTCTGGTGTCTTAGGAAAGGCGGGTGTGCACTAGGATCCACGATATTCACGAGGGGCTGCCAGTCTCTTCTGGAACTTGTGAGCAACGTTCAGTTGATGACAACTATACGCCAAGAAAGGGCAGTGAAAGGCTTTTTCTGTTAAACCTCTAGAATGTGGTAAGTTGAAACAACTCAAGTATCTCCCTTCTAACGAACCTTGGAGGAACAAAATAGAGGAAGAAACAGCAGGGTCAATGCTCTGTGGTCCCTTTTGAAAGCAAGGCATGAAGGGAAAGTTTATTTACCTCTTTGGGATTTGAAGAGTCGCAGGCTCAATTCTCCCTGAGAAACATTGTAGTTGCACATGTTCTCTGCATAGCACAATTCCCTTTGTGAGGACAAGGGATTTTCCAAGAAAAAAAAACTTGGAGGTTGCCATTCCTTGGTATGTGCTCATCCTTCAGTAATATACAGTGAATTGGCGACCCTATTTGACCACTAGCCTCAAGCAAACGTTCCTCTTGTCTCCTAACACACGTTGGCGTGCAGCGGAATCCATGGAGCCTTATTCAGTGTTGTTCTTGGACTCTAGGAATCATTCCAGGTCTCAATACTGGCCGGTCTGCAGTAGGATGAGAAACCTACAAGAAGAAAGGCCTGTGAGTTCGGGGAGTTGTGAGCAATGCACCGTTGGGAACAGCTAGATGACGAGTCATGGGCTGTGAAGGGCCTCTTTCCTTAAACCTCTAGAATGTGGTAAGTTGAATGAACTCAAGGATCTCCCTTCTAAAGCACATTGGAGGTACAAACCAGAGAAAGAAAGAGCAGGGGCAGTGCTCTGTGGTCCCTTTTGAAAATAAGGCATGAATGGAGACTTTATTTACCTCCTTGGGATTTAGAGAGTTGTGGGCTCAACTCTCCTGAGAAACACTGTAGTTGCATATGTTCTCTTCATAGCACATTTGCCTTTGTGATGACAAGTGAGTTTCTAGGAAAAATCTTGGAGGTTGCCATTCTTTGGTAGGTGCTCATCCTTCGGTAATCTTCAGTGAATTGGCGACGCCATTTGACCACTAGTCTCAAGCTAAGGCTCCTCTTGTATCATCCCACAGGTTGGCATGCAGCAGAATCCATGTAGCCTTATTCAGTGTGGTTCTTGGGCTCTAGGAAACATTCGAGGTCTCCTAGGACTCAGGGGTCTGCACTAGACCCGAAACGTACAAAAAGGACGGCCTGTGTGTTCAAGGATTTGTGAGTAAGGCACCGTTGGGAACAGCTAGATGCCGAGTCAGGGGCAGTGAAAGGCTTCTTTTGTTAAACCTCTAGAATGTGGTACGCTGAAACAACTCAAGTATCTCCCTTCTAAATCACCTTGCAGGTACAAAATAGAGAAAGAAACAGCAGGTTCAATGCTCTGTGGTCCCTTTTGAAAATAAGGCTGGAAGGGAAACTTTATTTACCTCCTTGAGATTTAGAGAGTTGCAGGCTCAATTCTCCCTGAGAAACACTGTACTTGCACATCTTCCCTTCATAACACAATTGCCTTTGTGATGACGTGAGTTTCTAGGATAGAACCTTGGAGGTTGCCATTCCTTGGTAGTTGTTCATCCCTCGGTAATCTTCAGGGAATGAAACAAACACATGGGACCTCTAGCCTCAAGTTTACGTTCATGTTTTCTCATGACAGGGGTAGGCATGCAAAAGATTCCATGCAGCCTTAGTCCCTGTGGTTCTTGAACTCTAGGAATCATATCAGTTCTCTTTTGACTCGCTGGTCTGCCCTAGGTTTTGAAACGTACTAAAAGGACCGCCTGTGTCTTCGCGAAGTTGTGAGCAATCTACGGTTGGGAACATCTAGATGCCAAGTGATGGGCAGTGAAGGGCTTCGTTGGTTCCACCCCTAGCTTGCGATGGCTGGAAAACAACACAGTTTTCAACGTTCCGTGCCTTCCTTCATGCAAAGCGTGTCTGCATTCCTCAGGAAACCTGAGCTGCACTGAAAAACACAATTAGCCTACGATTGCTTCTAGGAACTAAACCGTGAAGTCGGTATACCTCAAGCAGCAACTAGACTTCATGTCCAGTTTCAATAATTACAGGGTTTCCCTTAACTGATAGTTATTCCCGAGAAAAATTGCCACCTAGGCCTCACTAAGCCTTCATCTTGATATCCTTACACCACCATCACGACTCCCAGCATGGCAATGGTTACTAATGTCATGCTCCATTGTGTCCACTGGATGTGCAATAAGAGAGCCAGAAACTCCAGAGGAATATGCTGTTTGGTCCCCCTGGAAATTGAGGCTTCCTGGAAAATTGTATTTTCCTCATTAGAAAGTTGAGAGTTGCAGCCTCAGTGTTACCTGGTAAACTCTGTTGTAGCCCACCTTTTCTTCATCGCACAATGGTATTTGTGAGGACAAGTGATTTTCCAAGAAAGAAACTTGGAGGTTGCCATTCTTTGGTATGTGCTCATCCTTCAGTGATCTACAGTGAATTGGCGAACCCGTTTGACCACTAGCCGCAAGGTAACGTTGCTCTTGAATCATGCCACAGGTTGGCATGCAGCTGAATCCATGTAGCCTTATTCAGTGTGGTTCTTGAGCTCTAGGAATCATTCCAGGTCTCAAAGTACTGGTGGGTCTGCACTAGGATGAGAAACGTACAAGAAGAATGGCCTGTGTGTTTGGGGATTTGTGAGCAGTGCACCATTGGGAGGAGCTCGATGCTGAGTCTTGGAGGGTGTAGGGCTTCTTTTGTTAAAGCTCTAGAATCTGGTAAGTTGAAACAACTCAAGTGTCTCCCTTCTAAAGCACCTTGGAGGTACCAATCAGAGAAAGAAACAGCAGGGTCAATGCTCTGTTGTCTCTTTTGAAAATACGGCTCGAAGGAAATCTTTATTTTCTTCATTGAGATCTAGGGAGTTGCGTGCTCAATTCTTCTGAGAAACACTGTAGTTGCACATGTTCTCTTCATAGCACAATTGCCTTTGAGATGACAAGTGAGTTTCTAGGAAGGAAACTTGAGGATTGCCATTCTTTGGTAGGTACTCATTCTTCGGAAATCTTCAGTCAATTGGCGAACCCATTTGTCCACTCGCCTCAAGCTAACGTTCCTCTTCTGTCATGCAACAGGTTGGCATGCAGCTGAATCCAAGTAGCCTTATTATGTGTGGTCCTTGAGCTCTAGGAAGCGTTCCTGGTCTCTTAGTACTGGCTGGTCTGCACTAGAATGAGAAACGTGCAGGAAGGAAAGCGTGTGTGTTCCGGGGGTTGTGAGCAATGCACCGTTTGGAAGAGCTAGGTGCTGAGTAATGGGCAGTGTAGGGTTTCCCTGGATAAACACCTAGATTGCGACAGCTTGAAAACACCTAGCTATCAGCGTTCTGTTCAATCCTTCATGCCAAAAGTGTCTGCTTTTCTGCCTATCCGTGAGCACACAAAAAATAATATGATCCTACCCCTCCTTCTGGGAACTCACACGTGATGGAATCTACGCCCAGCAGCCAGTGGACTTTAAGTGCAGCCTGAAAAATTACAGGGTTTCCCTTGAAAGCTAGTTATTCCGGAGATACATTGTACACCCAGGCCTCACTCACCGATGACCCTGTAATACTTTGACCACATTCACGACTGCCTGTATTGCAAAGTTTACTCACAAAAGGGTTTACTTGGTAACTTGAACGTCCAATAAGTACTCAGAAACTGCAGCATAAGAAGCTGTGCTCTCCCTTTGGAGATTGAGGCTTCATGGGAAGTTTATTTTCCACATTGGAATGTCGACACTTGCGGCCTCCGTGTTACCCGATAAACAGTGTAGTTGCCCATCGTCTCTTCACTGCAGAATTGCCTTTTCAGGCAAGTGATTTTCCATGAAACAAACGTTTCCTTTCAATTCCTGCTACGTGCTCCTCCTTCAGCAGTTGTCAGTGAATAGGCCAACCACATGCGACGACTGGCCTCAACCTAACGTTCTGTTTTTCTCGTCACAATGGTAGGCAGGCAGCAGGTTCAATGCAGCGTTTTTCAAAGCAGTACTGGAACTGTAGGAGACATTTCTGGTGTCTTAGGAAAGGCGGGTGTGCACTAGGATCCACGATATTCACGAGGGGCTGCCAGTCTCTTCTGGAACTTGTGAGCAACGTTCAGTTGATGACAACTATACGCCAAGAAAGGGCAGTGAAAGGCTTTTTCTGTTAAACCTCTAGAATGTGGTAAGTTGAAACAACTCAAGTATCTCCCTTCTAACGAACCTTGGAGGAACAAAATAGAGGAAGAAACAGCAGGGTCAATGCTCTGTGGTCCCTTTTGAAAGCAAGGCATGAAGGGAAAGTTTATTTACCTCTTTGGGATTTGAAGAGTCGCAGGCTCAATTCTCCCTGAGAAACATTGTAGTTGCACATGTTCTCTGCATAGCACAATTCCCTTTGTGAGGACAAGGGATTTTCCAAGAAAAAAAAACTTGGAGGTTGCCATTCCTTGGTATGTGCTCATCCTTCAGTAATATACAGTGAATTGGCGACCCTATTTGACCACTAGCCTCAAGCAAACGTTCCTCTTGTCTCCTAACACACGTTGGCGTGCAGCGGAATCCATGGAGCCTTATTCAGTGTTGTTCTTGGACTCTAGGAATCATTCCAGGTCTCAATACTGGCCGGTCTGCAGTAGGATGAGAAACCTACAAGAAGAAAGGCCTGTGAGTTCGGGGAGTTGTGAGCAATGCACCGTTGGGAACAGCTAGATGACGAGTCATGGGCTGTGAAGGGCCTCTTTCCTTAAACCTCTAGAATGTGGTAAGTTGAATGAACTCAAGGATCTCCCTTCTAAAGCACATTGGAGGTACAAACCAGAGAAAGAAAGAGCAGGGGCAGTGCTCTGTGGTCCCTTTTGAAAATAAGGCATGAAGGGAGACTTTATTTACCTCCTTGGGATTTAGAGATTTGTGGGCTCAACTCTCCTGAGAAACACTGTAGTTGCATATGTTCTCTTCATAGCACATTTGCCTTTGTGATGACAAGTGAGTTTCTAGGAAAAATCTTGGAGGTTGCCATTCTTTGGTAGGTGCTCATCCTTCGGTAATCTTCAGTGAATTGGCGACGCCATTTGACCACTAGTCTCAAGCTAAGGCTCCTCTTGTATCATCCCACAGGTTGGCATGCAGCAGAATCCATGTAGCCTTATTCAGTGTGGTTCTTGGGCTCTAGGAAACATTCGAGGTCTCCTAGGACTCAGGGGTCTGCACTAGACCCGAAACGTACAAAAAGGACGGCCTGTGTGTTCAAGGATTTGTGAGTAAGGCACCGTTGGGAACAGCTAGATGCCGAGTCAGGGGCAGTGAAAGGCTTCTTTTGTTAAACCTCTAGAATGTGGTACGCTGAAACAACTCAAGTATCTCCCTTCTAAATCACCTTGCAGGTACAAAATAGAGAAAGAAACAGCAGGTTCAATGCTCTGTGGTCCCTTTTGAAAATAAGGCTGGAAGGGAAACTTTATTTACCTCCTTGAGATTTAGAGAGTTGCAGGCTCAATTCTCCCTGAGAAACACTGTACTTGCACATCTTCCCTTCATAACACAATTGCCTTTGTGATGACGTGAGTTTCTAGGATAGAACCTTGGAGGTTGCCATTCCTTGGTAGTTGCTCATCCCTCGGTAATCTTCAGGGAATGAACCAAACACATGGGACCTCTAGCCTCAAGTTAACGTTCAGGTTTTCTCATGACAGGGGCAGGCATGCCACAGATTCCATGCAGCCTTAGTCCCTGTGGTTCTTGAACTCTAGGAATCATATCAGTTCTCTTTTGACTCGCTGGTCTGCCCTAGGTTTTGAAACGTACTAAAAGGACCGCCTGTGTCTTCGCGAAGTTGTGAGCAATCTACGGTTGGGAACATCTAGATGCCAAGTGATGGGCAGTGAAGGGCTTCGTTGGTTCCACCCCTAGCTTGCGATGGCTGGAAAGCAACACAGTTATCAACGTTCCGTGCCTTCCTTCATGCAAAGCGTGTCTGCATTCCTCAGGAAACCTGAGCTGCACTGAAAAACACAATTAGCCTACGATTGCTTCTAGGAACTAAACCGTGAAGTCGGTATACCTCAAGCAGCAACTAGACTTCATGTCCAGTTTCAATAATTACAGGGTTTCCCTTAACTGATAGTTATTCCCGAGAAAAATTGCCACCTAGGCCTCACTAAGCCTTCACCTTGATATCCTTACACCACCATCACGACTCCCAGCATGGCAATGGTTACTAATGTCATGCTCCATTGTGTCCACTGGATGTGCAATAAGAGAGCCAGAAACTCCAGAGGAATATGCTGTTTGGTCCCCCTGGAAATTGAGGCTTCCTGGAAAATTGTATTTTCCTCATTAGAAAGTTGAGAGTTGCAGCCTCAGTGTTACCTGGTAAACTCTGTTGTAGCCCACCTTTTCTTCATCGCACAATGGTATTTGTGAGGACAAGTGATTTTCCAAGAAAGAAACTTGGAGGTTGCCATTCTTTGGTATGTGCTCATCCTTCAGTGATCTACAGTGAATTGGCGAACCCGTTTGACCACTAGCCACAAGGTAACGTTGCTCTTGAATCATGCCACAGGTTGGCATGCAGCTGAATCCATGTAGCCTTATTCAGTGTGGTTCTTGAGCTCTAGGAATCATTCCAGGTCTCAAAGTACTGGTGGGTCTGCACTAGGATGAGAAACGTACAAGAAGAATGGCCTGTGTGTTTGGGGATTTGTGAGCAGTGCACCATTGGGAAGAGCTCGATGCTGAGTCTTGGAAGGTGTAGGGCTTCTTTTGTTAAAGCTCTAGAATCTGGTAAGTTGAAACAACTCAAGTGTCTCCCTTCTAAAGCACCTTGGAGGTACCAATCAGAGAAAGAAACAGCAGGGTCAATGCTCTGTGGTCTCTTTTGAAAATACGGCTCGAAGGAAATCTTTATTTTCTTCATTGGGATCTAGGGAGTTGCGTGCTCAATTCTTCTGAGAAACACTGTAGTTGCACATGTTCTCTTCATAGCACAATTGCCTTTGTGATGACAAGTGAGTTTCTAGGAAGGAAACTTGAGGATTGCCATTCTTTGGTAGGTACTCATTCTTCGGAAATCTTCAGTCAATTGGCGAACCCATTTGTCCACTAGCCTCAAGCTAACGTTCCTCTTCTATCATGCCACAGGTTGGCATGCAGCTGAATCCAAGTAGCCTTATTATGTGTGGTCCTTGAGCTCTAGGTAGCGTTCCTGGTCTCTTAGTACTGGCTGGTCTGCACTAGAATGAGAAACGTGCAGGAAGGAAAGCGTGTGTGTTCCGGGGGTTGTGAGCAATGCACCGTTTGGAAGAGCTAGGTGCTGAGTAATGGGCAGTGTAGGGTTTCCCTGGATAAACACCTAGATTGCGACAGCTTGAAAACACCTGGCAATCAGCGTTCTGTTCAATCCTTCATGCCAAAAGTGTCTGCTTTTCTGCCTATCCGTGAGCACACAAAAAATAATATGATCCTACCCCTCCTTCTGGGAACTCACACGTGATGGAATCTACGCCCAGCAGCCAGTGGACTTTAAGTGCAGCCTGAAAAATTACAGGGTTTCCCTTGAAAGCTAGTTATTCCGGAGATACATTGTACACCCAGGCCTCACTCACCGATGACCCTGTAATACTTTGACCACATTCACGACTGCCTGTATTGCAAAATTTACTCACAAAAGGGTTTACTTGGTAACTTGAACGTCCAATAAGTACTCAGAAACTGCAGCATAAGAAGCTGTGCTCTCCCTTTGGAGATTGAGGCTTCATGGGAAGTTTATTTTCCACATTGGAATGTCGACACTTGCGGCCTCCCTGTTACCCGATAAACAGTGTAGTTGCCCATCGTCTCTTCACTGCAGAATTGCCTTTTCAGGCAAGTGATTTTCCATGAAACAAACGTTTCCTTTCAATTCCTGCTATGTGCTCCTCCTTCAGCAGTTGTTATTGAATAGGCCAACCACATGCGACGACTGGCCTCAACCTAAAGTTCTGTTTTTCTCGTCACAATGGTAGGCAGGCAGCAGGTTCAATGCAGCGTTTGGCAAAGCAGTACTGGAACTGTAGGAGACATTTCTGGTGTCTTAGGTAAGGCGGGTGTGCCCTAGGATCCACGATATTCACGAGGGGCTGCCAGTCTCTTCTGGAACTTGTGAGCAACTTTAAGTTGATGACAACTATACGCCAAGAAAGGGCAGTGAAAGGCTTTTTCTGTTAAACCTCTAGAATGTGGTAAGTTGAAACAACTCAAGTATCTCCCTTCTAACGAACCTTGGAGGAACAAAATAGAGGAAGAAACAGCAGGGTCAATGCTCTGTGGTCCCTTTTGAAAGCAAGGCATGAAGGGAAAGTTTATTTACCTCTTTGGGATTTGAAGAGTCGCAGGCTCAATTCTCCCTGAGAAACATTGTAGTTGCACATGTTCTCTGCATAGCACAATTCCCTTTGTGAGGACAAGGGATTTTCCAAGAAAAAAAAACTTGGAGGTTGCCATTCCTTGGTATGTGCTCATCCTTCAGTAATATACAGTGAATTGGCGACCCTATTTGACCACTAGCCTCAAGCAAACGTTCCTCTTGTCTCCTAACACACGTTGGCGTGCAGCGGAATCCATGGAGCCTTATTCAGTGTTGTTCTTGGACTCTAGGAATCATTCCAGGTCTCAATACTGGCCGGTCTGCAGTAGGATGAGAAACCTACAAGAAGAAAGGCCTGTGAGTTCGGGGAGTTGTGAGCAATGCACCGTTGGGAACAGCTAGATGACGAGTCATGGGCTGTGAAGGGCCTCTTTCCTTAAACCTCTAGAATGTGGTAAGTTGAATGAACTCAAGGATCTCCCTTCTAAAGCACATTGGAGGTACAAACCAGAGAAAGAAAGAGCAGGGGCAGTGCTCTGTGGTCCCTTTTGAAAATAAGGCATGAATGGAGACTTTATTTACCTCCTTGGGATTTAGAGAGTTGTGGGCTCAACTCTCCTGAGAAACACTGTAGTTGCATATGTTCTCTTCATAGCACATTTGCCTTTGTGATGACAAGTGAGTTTCTAGGAAAAATCTTGGAGGTTGCCATTCTTTGGTAGGTGCTCATCCTTCGGTAATCTTCAGTGAATTGGCGACGCCATTTGACCACTAGTCTCAAGCTAAGGCTCCTCTTGTATCATCCCACAGGTTGGCATGCAGCAGAATCCATGTAGCCTTATTCAGTGTGGTTCTTGGGCTCTAGGAAACATTCGAGGTCTCCTAGGACTCAGGGGTCTGCACTAGACCCGAAACGTACAAAAAGGACGGCCTGTGTGTTCAAGGATTTGTGAGTAAGGCACCGTTGGGAACAGCTAGATGCCGAGTCAGGGGCAGTGAAAGGCTTCTTTTGTTAAACCTCTAGAATGTGGTACGCTGAAACAACTCAAGTATCTCCCTTCTAAATCACCTTGCAGGTACAAAATAGAGAAAGAAACAGCAGGTTCAATGCTCTGTGGTCCCTTTTGAAAATAAGGCTGGAAGGGAAACTTTATTTACCTCCTTGAGATTTAGAGAGTTGCAGGCTCAATTCTCCCTGAGAAACACTGTACTTGCACATCTTCCCTTCATAACACAATTGCCTTTGTGATGACGTGAGTTTCTAGGATAGAACCTTGGAGGTTGCCATTCCTTGGTAGTTGTTCATCCCTCGGTAATCTTCAGGGAATGAAACAAACACATGGGACCTCTAGCCTCAAGTTTACGTTCAGGTTTTCTCATGACAGGGGTAGGCATGCAAAAGATTCCATGCAGCCTTAGTCCCTGTGGTTCTTGAACTCTAGGAATCATATCAGTTCTCTTTTGACTCGCTGGTCTGCCCTAGGTTTTGAAACGTACTAAAAGGACCGCCTGTGTCTTCGCGAAGTTGTGAGCAATCTACGGTTGGGAACATCTAGATGCCAAGTGATGGGCAGTGAAGGGCTTCGTTGGTTCCACCCCTAGCTTGCGATGGCTGGAAAACAACACAGTTTTCAACGTTCCGTGCCTTCCTTCATGCAAAGCGTGTCTGCATTCCTCAGGAAACCTGAGCTGCACTGAAAAACACAATTAGCCTACGATTGCTTCTAGGAACTAAACCGTGAAGTCGGTATACCTCAAGCAGCAACTAGACTTCATGTCCAGTTTCAATAATTACAGGGTTTCCCTTAACTGATAGTTATTCCCGAGAAAAATTGCCACCTAGGCCTCACTAAGCCTTCATCTTGATATCCTTACACCACCATCACGACTCCCAGCATGGCAATGGTTACTAATGTCATGCTCCATTGTGTCCACTGGATGTGCAATAAGAGAGCCAGAAACTCCAGAGGAATATGCTGTTTGGTCCCCCTGGAAATTGAGGCTTCCTGGAAAATTGTATTTTCCTCATTAGAAAGTTGAGAGTTGCAGCCTCAGTGTTACCTGGTAAACTCTGTTGTAGCCCACCTTTTCTTCATCGCACAATGGTATTTGTGAGGACAAGTGATTTTCCAAGAAAGAAACTTGGAGGTTGCCATTCTTTGGTATGTGCTCATCCTTCAGTGATCTACAGTGAATTGGCGAACCCGTTTGACCACTAGCCGCAAGGTAACGTTGCTCTTGAATCATGCCACAGGTTGGCATGCAGCTGAATCCATGTAGCCTTATTCAGTGTGGTTCTTGAGCTCTAGGAATCATTCCAGGTCTCAAAGTACTGGTGGGTCTGCACTAGGATGAGAAACGTACAAGAAGAATGGCCTGTGTGTTTGGGGATTTGTGAGCAGTGCACCATTGGGAGGAGCTCGATGCTGAGTCTTGGAGGGTGTAGGGCTTCTTTTGTTAAAGCTCTAGAATCTGGTAAGTTGAAACAACTCAAGTGTCTCCCTTCTAAAGCACCTTGGAGGTACCAATCAGAGAAAGAAACAGCAGGGTCAATGCTCTGTTGTCTCTTTTGAAAATACGGCTCGAAGGAAATCTTTATTTTCTTCATTGAGATCTAGGGAGTTGCGTGCTCAATTCTTCTGAGAAACACTGTAGTTGCACATGTTCTCTTCATAGCACAATTGCCTTTGAGATGACAAGTGAGTTTCTAGGAAGGAAACTTGAGGATTGCCATTCTTTGGTAGGTACTCATTCTTCGGAAATCTTCAGTCAATTGGCGAACCCATTTGTCCACTCGCCTCAAGCTAACGTTCCTCTTCTGTCATGCAACAGGTTGGCATGCAGCTGAATCCAAGTAGCCTTATTATGTGTGGTCCTTGAGCTCTAGGAAGCGTTCCTGGTCTCTTAGTACTGGCTGGTCTGCACTAGAATGAGAAACGTGCAGGAAGGAAAGCGTGTGTGTTCCGGGGGTTGTGAGCAATGCACCGTTTGGAAGAGCTAGGTGCTGAGTAATGGGCAGTGTAGGGTTTCCCTGGATAAACACCTAGATTGCGACAGCTTGAAAACACCTAGCTATCAGCGTTCTGTTCAATCCTTCATGCCAAAAGTGTCTGCTTTTCTGCCTATCCGTGAGCACACAAAAAATAATATGATCCTACCCCTCCTTCTGGGAACTCACACGTGATGGAATCTACGCCCAGCAGCCAGTGGACTTTAAGTGCAGCCTGAAAAATTACAGGGTTTCCCTTGAAAGCTAGTTATTCCGGAGATACATTGTACACCCAGGCCTCACTCACTGATGACCCTGTAATACTTTGACCACATTCACGACTGCCTGTATTGCAAAGTTTACTCACAAAAGGGTTTACTTGGTAACTTGAACGTCCAATAAGTACTCAGAAACTGCAGCATAAGAAGCTGTGCTCTCCCTTTGGAGATTGAGGCTTCATGGGAAGTTTATTTTCCACATTGGAATGTCGACACTTGCGGCCTCCGTGTTACCCGATAAACAGTGTAGTTGCCCATCGTCTCTTCACTGCAGAATTGCCTTTTCAGGCAAGTGATTTTCCATGAAACAAACGTTTCCTTTCAATTCCTGCTACGTGCTCCTCCTTCAGCAGTTGTCAGTGAATAGGCCAACCACATGCGACGACTGGCCTCAACCTAACGTTCTGTTTTTCTCGTCACAATGGTAGGCAGGCAGCAGGTTCAATGCAGCGTTTTTCAAAGCAGTACTGGAACTGTAGGAGACATTTCTGGTGTCTTAGGAAAGGCGGGTGTGCACTAGGATCCACGATATTCACGAGGGGCTGCCAGTCTCTTCTGGAACTTGTGAGCAACGTTCAGTTGATGACAACTATACGCCAAGAAAGGGCAGTGAAAGGCTTTTTCTGTTAAACCTCTAGAATGTGGTAAGTTGAAACAACTCAAGTATCTCCCTTCTAACGAACCTTGGAGGAACAAAATAGAGGAAGAAACAGCAGGGTCAATGCTCTGTGGTCCCTTTTGAAAGCAAGGCATGAAGGGAAAGTTTATTTACCTCTTTGGGATTTGAAGAGTCGCAGGCTCAATTCTCCCTGAGAAACATTGTAGTTGCACATGTTCTCTGCATAGCACAATTCCCTTTGTGAGGACAAGGGATTTTCCAAGAAAAAAAAACTTGGAGGTTGCCATTCCTTGGTATGTGCTCATCCTTCAGTAATATACAGTGAATTGGCGACCCTATTTGACCACTAGCCTCAAGCAAACGTTCCTCTTGTCTCCTAACACACGTTGGCGTGCAGCGGAATCCATGGAGCCTTATTCAGTGTTGTTCTTGGACTCTAGGAATCATTCCAGGTCTCAATACTGGCCGGTCTGCAGTAGGATGAGAAACCTACAAGAAGAAAGGCCTGTGAGTTCGGGGAGTTGTGAGCAATGCACCGTTGGGAACAGCTAGATGACGAGTCATGGGCTGTGAAGGGCCTCTTTCCTTAAACCTCTAGAATGTGGTAAGTTGAATGAACTCAAGGATCTCCCTTCTAAAGCACATTGGAGGTACAAACCAGAGAAAGAAAGAGCAGGGGCAGTGCTCTGTGGTCCCTTTTGAAAATAAGGCATGAAGGGAGACTTTATTTACCTCCTTGGGATTTAGAGATTTGTGGGCTCAACTCTCCTGAGAAACACTGTAGTTGCATATGTTCTCTTCATAGCACATTTGCCTTTGTGATGACAAGTGAGTTTCTAGGAAAAATCTTGGAGGTTGCCATTCTTTGGTAGGTGCTCATCCTTCGGTAATCTTCAGTGAATTGGCGACGCCATTTGACCACTAGTCTCAAGCTAAGGCTCCTCTTGTATCATCCCACAGGTTGGCATGCAGCAGAATCCATGTAGCCTTATTCAGTGTGGTTCTTGGGCTCTAGGAAACATTCGAGGTCTCCTAGGACTCAGGGGTCTGCACTAGACCCGAAACGTACAAAAAGGACGGCCTGTGTGTTCAAGGATTTGTGAGTAAGGCACCGTTGGGAACAGCTAGATGCCGAGTCAGGGGCAGTGAAAGGCTTCTTTTGTTAAACCTCTAGAATGTGGTACGCTGAAACAACTCAAGTATCTCCCTTCTAAATCACCTTGCAGGTACAAAATAGAGAAAGAAACAGCAGGTTCAATGCTCTGTGGTCCCTTTTGAAAATAAGGCTGGAAGGGAAACTTTATTTACCTCCTTGAGATTTAGAGAGTTGCAGGCTCAATTCTCCCTGAGAAACACTGTACTTGCACATCTTCCCTTCATAACACAATTGCCTTTGTGATGACGTGAGTTTCTAGGATAGAACCTTGGAGGTTGCCATTCCTTGGTAGTTGCTCATCCCTCGGTAATCTTCAGGGAATGAACCAAACACATGGGACCTCTAGCCTCAAGTTAACGTTCAGGTTTTCTCATGACAGGGGCAGGCATGCCACAGATTCCATGCAGCCTTAGTCCCTGTGGTTCTTGAACTCTAGGAATCATATCAGTTCTCTTTTGACTCGCTGGTCTGCCCTAGGTTTTGAAACGTACTAAAAGGACCGCCTGTGTCTTCGCGAAGTTGTGAGCAATCTACGGTTGGGAACATCTAGATGCCAAGTGATGGGCAGTGAAGGGCTTCGTTGGTTCCACCCCTAGCTTGCGATGGCTGGAAAGCAACACAGTTATCAACGTTCCGTGCCTTCCTTCATGCAAAGCGTGTCTGCATTCCTCAGGAAACCTGAGCTGCACTGAAAAACACAATTAGCCTACGATTGCTTCTAGGAACTAAACCGTGAAGTCGGTATACCTCAAGCAGCAACTAGACTTCATGTCCAGTTTCAATAATTACAGGGTTTCCCTTAACTGATAGTTATTCCCGAGAAAAATTGCCACCTAGGCCTCACTAAGCCTTCACCTTGATATCCTTACACCACCATCACGACTCCCAGCATGGCAATGGTTACTAATGTCATGCTCCATTGTGTCCACTGGATGTGCAATAAGAGAGCCAGAAACTCCAGAGGAATATGCTGTTTGGTCCCCCTGGAAATTGAGGCTTCCTGGAAAATTGTATTTTCCTCATTAGAAAGTTGAGAGTTGCAGCCTCAGTGTTACCTGGTAAACTCTGTTGTAGCCCACCTTTTCTTCATCGCACAATGGTATTTGTGAGGACAAGTGATTTTCCAAGAAAGAAACTTGGAGGTTGCCATTCTTTGGTATGTGCTCATCCTTCAGTGATCTACAGTGAATTGGCGAACCCGTTTGACCACTAGCCACAAGGTAACGTTGCTCTTGAATCATGCCACAGGTTGGCATGCAGCTGAATCCATGTAGCCTTATTCAGTGTGGTTCTTGAGCTCTAGGAATCATTCCAGGTCTCAAAGTACTGGTGGGTCTGCACTAGGATGAGAAACGTACAAGAAGAATGGCCTGTGTGTTTGGGGATTTGTGAGCAGTGCACCATTGGGAAGAGCTCGATGCTGAGTCTTGGAAGGTGTAGGGCTTCTTTTGTTAAAGCTCTAGAATCTGGTAAGTTGAAACAACTCAAGTGTCTCCCTTCTAAAGCACCTTGGAGGTACCAATCAGAGAAAGAAACAGCAGGGTCAATGCTCTGTGGTCTCTTTTGAAAATACGGCTCGAAGGAAATCTTTATTTTCTTCATTGGGATCTAGGGAGTTGCGTGCTCAATTCTTCTGAGAAACACTGTAGTTGCACATGTTCTCTTCATAGCACAATTGCCTTTGTGATGACAAGTGAGTTTCTAGGAAGGAAACTTGAGGATTGCCATTCTTTGGTAGGTACTCATTCTTCGGAAATCTTCAGTCAATTGGCGAACCCATTTGTCCACTAGCCTCAAGCTAACGTTCCTCTTCTATCATGCCACAGGTTGGCATGCAGCTGAATCCAAGTAGCCTTATTATGTGTGGTCCTTGAGCTCTAGGTAGCGTTCCTGGTCTCTTAGTACTGGCTGGTCTGCACTAGAATGAGAAACGTGCAGGAAGGAAAGCGTGTGTGTTCCGGGGGTTGTGAGCAATGCACCGTTTGGAAGAGCTAGGTGCTGAGTAATGGGCAGTGTAGGGTTTCCCTGGATAAACACCTAGATTGCGACAGCTTGAAAACACCTGGCAATCAGCGTTCTGTTCAATCCTTCATGCCAAAAGTGTCTGCTTTTCTGCCTATCCGTGAGCACACAAAAAATAATATGATCCTACCCCTCCTTCTGGGAACTCACACGTGATGGAATCTACGCCCAGCAGCCAGTGGACTTTAAGTGCAGCCTGAAAAATTACAGGGTTTCCCTTGAAAGCTAGTTATTCCGGAGATACATTGTACACCCAGGCCTCACTCACCGATGACCCTGTAATACTTTGACCACATTCACGACTGCCTGTATTGCAAAATTTACTCACAAAAGGGTTTACTTGGTAACTTGAACGTCCAATAAGTACTCAGAAACTGCAGCATAAGAAGCTGTGCTCTCCCTTTGGAGATTGAGGCTTCATGGGAAGTTTATTTTCCACATTGGAATGTCGACACTTGCGGCCTCCCTGTTACCCGATAAACAGTGTAGTTGCCCATCGTCTCTTCACTGCAGAATTGCCTTTTCAGGCAAGTGATTTTCCATGAAACAAACGTTTCCTTTCAATTCCTGCTATGTGCTCCTCCTTCAGCAGTTGTTATTGAATAGGCCAACCACATGCGACGACTGGCCTCAACCTAAAGTTCTGTTTTTCTCGTCACAATGGTAGGCAGGCAGCAGGTTCAATGCAGCGTTTGGCAAAGCAGTACTGGAACTGTAGGAGACATTTCTGGTGTCTTAGGTAAGGCGGGTGTGCACTAGGATCCACGATATTCACGAGGGGCTGCCAGTCTCTTCTGGAACTTGTGAGCAACTTTAAGTTGATGACAACTATACGCCAAGAAAGGGCAGTGAAAGGCTTTTTCTGTTAAACCTCTAGAATGTGGTAAGTTGAAACAACTCAAGTATCTCCCTTCTAACGAACCTTGGAGGAACAAAATAGAGGAAGAAACAGCAGGGTCAATGCTCTGTGGTCCCTTTTGAAAGCAAGGCATGAAGGGAAAGTTTATTTACCTCTTTGGGATTTGAAGAGTCGCAGGCTCAATTCTCCCTGAGAAACATTGTAGTTGCACATTTTCTCTGCATAGCACAATTCCCTTTGTGAGGACAAGGGATTTTCCAAGAAAAAAAAAACTTGGAGGTTGCCATTCCTTGGTATGTGCTCATCCTTCAGTAATATACAGTGAATTGGCGACCCTATTTGACCACTAGCCTCAAGCAAACGTTCCTCTTGTCTCCTAACACACGTTGGCGTGCAGCAGAATCCATGTAGCCTTATTCAGTGTTGTTCTTGGACTCTAGGAATCATTCCAGGTCTCAATACTGGCCGGTCTGCAGTAGGATGAGAAACCTACAAGAAGAAAGGCCTGTGAGTTCGGGGAGTTGTGAGCAATGCACCGTTGGGAACAGCTAGATGCCGAGTCATGGGCTGTGAAGGGCCTCTTTCCTTAAACCTCTTGAATGTGGTAAGTTGAATGAACTCAAGGATCTCCCTTCTAAAGCACATTGGAGGTACAAACCAGAGAAAGAAAGAGCAGGGGCAGTGCTCTGTGGTCCCTTTTGAAAATAAGGCATGAATGGAGACTTTATTTACCTCCTTGGGATTTAGAGAGTTGTGGGCTCAACTCTCCTGAGAAACACTGTAGTTGCACATGTTCTCTTCATAGCACATTTGCCTTTGTGATGACAAGTGAGTTTCTAGGAAAAATCTTGGAGGTTGCCATTCTTTGGTAGGTGCTCATCCTTCGGTAATCTTCAGTGAATTGGCGACGCCATTTGACCACTAGCCTCAAGCTAAGGCTCCTCTTGTATCATCCCACAGGTTGGCATGCAGCAGAATCCATGTAGCCTTATTCAGTGTGGTTCTTGGGCTCTAGGAAACATTCGAAGTCTCCTAGGACTCAGGGGTCTGCACTAGACCTGAAACGTACAAAAAGGACGGCCTGTGTGTTCAAGGATTTGTGAGTAAGGCACCGTTGGGAACAGCTAGATGCCGAGTCAGGGGCAGTGAAAGGCTTCTTTTGTTAAACCTCTAGAATGTGGTACGCTGAAACAACTCAAGTATCTCCCTTCTAAATCACCTTGCAGGTACAAAATAGAGAAAGAAACAGCAGGTTCAATGCTCTGTGGTCCCTTTTGAAAATAAGGCTGGAAGGGAAACTTTATTTACCTCCTTGAGATTTAGAGAGTTGCAGGCTCCATTCTCCCTGAGAAACACTGTACTTGCACATCTTCCCTTCATAACACAATTGCCTTTGTGATGACGTGAGTTTCTAGGATAGAACCTTGGAGGTTGCCATTCCTTGGTAGTTGCTCATCCCTCGGTAATCTTCAGGGAATGAACCAAACACATGGGACCTCTAGCCTCAAGTTAACGTTCAGGTTTTCTCATGACAGGGGCAGGCATGCCACAGATTCCATGCAGCCTTAGTCCCTGTGGTTCTTGAACTCTAGGAATCATATCAGTTCTCTTTTGACTCGCTGGTCTGCCCTAGGTTTTGAAACGTACTAAAAGGACCGCCTGTGTCTTCGCGAAGTTGTGAGCAATCTACGGTTGGGAACATCTAGATGCCAAGTGATGGGCAGTGAAGGGCTTCGTTGGTTCCACCCCTAGCTTGCGATGGCTGGAAAGCAACACAGTTATCAACGTTCCGTGCCTTCCTTCATGCAAAGCGTGTCTGCATTCCTCAGGAAACCTGAGCTGCACTGAAAAACACAATTAGCCTACGATTGCTTCTAGGAACTAAACCGTGAAGTCGGTATACCTCAAGCAGCAACTAGACTTCATGTCCAGTTTCAATAATTACAGGGTTTCCCTTAACTGATAGTTATTCCCGAGAAAAATTGCCACCTAGGCCTCACTAAGCCTTCACCTTGATATCCTTACACCACCATCACGACTCCCAGCATGGCAATGGTTACTAATGTCATGCTCCATTGTGTCCACTGGATGTGCAATAAGAGAGCCAGAAACTCCAGAGGAATATGCTGTTTGGTCCCCCTGGAAATTGAGGCTTCCTGGAAAATTGTATTTTCCTCATTAGAAAGTTGAGAGTTGCAGCCTCAGTGTTACCTGGTAAACTCTGTTGTAGGCCACCTTTTCTTCATCGCACAATGGTATTTGTGAGGACAAGTGATTTTCCAAGAAAGAAACTTGGAGGTTGCCATTCTTTGGTATGTGCTCATCCTTCAGTGATCTACAGTGAATTGGCGAACCCGTTTGACCACTAGCCGCAAGGTAAAGTTGCTCTTGAATCATGCCACAGGTTGGCATGCAGCTGAATCCATGTAGCCTTATTCAGTGTGGTTCTTGAGCTCTAGGAATCATTCCAGGTCTCAAAGTACTGGTGGGTCTGCACTAGGATGAGAAACGTACAAGAAGAATGGCCTGTGTGTTTGGGGATTTGTGAGCAGTGCACCATTGGGAGGAGCTCGATACTGAGTCTTGGAAGGTGTAGGGCTTCTTTTGTTAAAGCTCTAGAATCTGGTAAGTTGAAACAACTCAAGTGTCTCCCTTCTAAAGCACCTTGGAGGTACCAATCAGAGAAAGAAACAGCAGGGTCAATGCTCTGTGGTCTCTTTTGAAAATACGGCTCGAAGGAAATCTTTATTTTCTTCATTGGGATCTAGGGAGTTGCGTGCTCAATTCTTCTGAGAAACACTGTAGTTGCACATGTTCTCTTCATAGCACAATTGCCTTTGTGATGACAAGTGAGTTTCTAGGAAGGAAACTTGAGGATTGCCATTCTTTGGTAGGTACTCATTCTTCGGAAATCTTCAGTCAATTGGCGAACCCATTTGTCCACTAGCCTCAAGCTAACGTTCCTCTTCTATCATGCCACAGGTTGGCATGCAGCTGAATCCAAGTAGCCTTATTATGTGTGGTCCTTGAGCTCTAGGAAGCGTTCCTGGTCTCTTAGTACTGGCTGGTCTGCACTAGAATGAGAAACGTGCAGGAAGGAAAGCGTGTGTGTTCCGGGGGTTGTGAGCAATGCACCGTTTGGAAGAGCTAGGTGCTGAGTAATGGGCAGTGTAGGGTTTCCCTGGATAAACACCTAGATTGCGACAGCTTGAAAACACCTAGCTATCAGCGTTCTGTTCAATCCTTCATGCCAAAAGTGTCTGCTTTTCTGCCTATCCGTGAGCACACAAAAAATAATATGATCCTACCCCTCCTTCTGGGAACTCACACGTGATGGAATCTACGCCCAGCAGCCAGTGGACTTTAAGTGCAGCCTGAAAAATTACAGGGTTTCCCTTGTAAGCTAGTTATTCCGGAGATACATTGTACACCCAGGCCTCACTCACCGATGACCCTGTAATACTTTGACCACATTCACGACTGCCTGTATTGCAAAGTTTACTCACAAAAGGGTTTAGTTGGTAACTTGAACGTCCAATAAGTACTCAGAAACTGCAGCATAAGAAGCTGTGCTCTCCCTTTGGAGATTGAGGCTTCATGGGAAGTTTATTTTCCACATTGGAATGTCGACACTTGCGGCCTCCGTGTTACCCGATAAACAGTGTAGTTGCCCATCGTCTCTTCACTGCAGAATTGCCTTTTCAGGCAAGTGATTTTCCATGAAACAAACGTTTCCTTTCAATTCCTGCTACGTGCTCCTCCTTCAGCAGTTGTTAGTGAATAGGCCAACCACATGCGACGACTGGCCTCAACCTAACGTTCTGTTTTTCTCGTCACAATGGTAGGCAGGCAGCAGGTTCAATGCAGCGTTTGGCAAAGCAGTACTGGAACTGTAGGAGACATTTCTGGTGTCTTAGGAAAGGCGGGTGTGCACTAGGATCCATGATATTCACGAAGGGCTGCCAGTCTCTTCTGGAACTTGTGAGCAACGTTCAGTTGATGACAACTATACGCCAAGAAAGGGCAGTGAAAGGATTATTCTGTTAAACCTCTAGAATGTGGTAAGTTGAAACAACTCAAGTATCTCCCTTCTAACGAACCTTGGAGGAACAAAATAGAGGAAGAAACAGCAGGGTCAATGCTCTGTGGTCCCTTTTGAAAGCAAGGCATGAAGGGAAAGTTTATTTACCTCTTTGGGATTTGAAGAGTTGCAGGCTCAATTCTCCCTGAGAAACATTGTAGTTGCACATGTTCTCTGCATAGCACAATTCCCTTTGTGAGGACAAGGGATTTTCCAAGAAAAAAAAACTTGGAGGTTGCCATTCCTTGGTATGTGCTCATCCTTCAGTAATATACAGTGAATTGGCGACCCTATTTGACCACTAGCCTCAAGCAAACGTTCCTCTTGTCTCCTAACACACGTTGGCGTGCAGCAGAATCCATGTAGCCTTATTCAGTGTTGTTCTTGGACTCTAGGAATCATTCCAGGTCTCAATACTGGCCGGTCTGCAGTAGGATGAGAAACCTACAAGAAGAAAGGCCTGTGAGTTCGGGGAGTTGTGAGCAATGCACCGTTGGGAACAGCTAGATGCCGAGTCATGGGCTGTGAAGGGCCTCTTTCCTTAAACCTCTTGAATGTGGTAAGTTGAATGAACTCAAGGATCTCCCTTCTAAAGCACATTGGAGGTACAAACCAGAGAAAGAAAGAGCAGGGGCAGTGCTCTGTGGTCCCTTTTGAAAATAAGGCATGAATGGAGACTTTATTTACCTCCTTGGGATTTAGAGAGTTGTGGGCTCAACTCTCCTGAGAAACACTGTAGTTGCACATGTTCTCTTCATAGCACATTTGCCTTTGTGATGACAAGTGAGTTTCTAGGAAAAATCTTGGAGGTTGCCATTCTTTGGTAGGTGCTCATCCTTCGGTAATCTTCAGTGAATTGGCGACGCCATTTGACCACTAGCCTCAAGCTAAGGCTCCTCTTGTATCATCCCACAGGTTGGCATGCAGCAGAATCCATGTAGCCTTATTCAGTGTGGTTCTTGGGCTCTAGGAAACATTCGAAGTCTCCTAGGACTCAGGGGTCTGCACTAGACCCGAAACGTACAAAAAGGACGGCCTGTGTGTTCAAGGATTTGTGAGTAAGGCACCGTTGGGAACAGCTAGATGCCGAGTCAGGGGCAGTGAAAGGCTTCTTTTGTTAAACCTCTAGAATGTGGTACGCTGAAACAACTCAAGTATCTCCCTTCTAAATCACCTTGCAGGTACAAAATAGAGAAAGAAACAGCAGGTTCAATGCTCTGTGGTCCCTTTTGAAAATAAGGCTGGAAGGGAAACTTTATTTACCTCCTTGAGATTTAGAGAGTTGCAGGCTCCATTCTCCCTGAGAAACACTGTACTTGCACATCTTCCCTTCATAACACAATTGCCTTTGTGATGACGTGAGTTTCTAGGATAGAACCTTGGAGGTTGCCATTCCTTGGTAGTTGCTCATCCCTCGGTAATCTTCAGGGAATGAACCAAACACATGGGACCTCTAGCCTCAAGTTAACGTTCAGGTTTTCTCATGACAGGGGCAGGCATGCCACAGATTCCATGCAGCCTTAGTCCCTGTGGTTCTTGAACTCTAGGAATCATATCAGTTCTCTTTTGACTCGCTGGTCTGCCCTAGGTTTTGAAACGTACTAAAAGGACCGCCTGTGTCTTCGCGAAGTTGTGAGCAATCTACGGTTGGGAACATCTAGATGCCAAGTGATGGGCAGTGAAGGGCTTCGTTGGTTCCACCCCTAGCTTGCGATGGCTGGAAAGCAACACAGTTATCAACGTTCCGTGCCTTCCTTCATGCAAAGCGTGTCTGCATTCCTCAGGAAACCTGAGCTGCACTGAAAAACACAATTAGCCTACGATTGCTTCTAGGAACTAAACCGTGAAGTCGGTATACCTCAAGCAGCAACTAGACTTCATGTCCAGTTTCAATAATTACAGGGTTTCCCTTAACTGATAGTTATTCCCGAGAAAAATTGCCACCTAGGCCTCACTAAGCCTTCACCTTGATATCCTTACACCACCATCACGACTCCCAGCATGGCAATGGTTACTAATGTCATGCTCCATTGTGTCCACTGGATGTGCAATAAGAGAGCCAGAAACTCCAGAGGAATATGCTGTTTGGTCCCCCTGGAAATTGAGGCTTCCTGGAAAATTGTATTTTCCTCATTAGAAAGTTGAGAGTTGCAGCCTCAGTGTTACCTGGTAAACTCTGTTGTAGGCCACCTTTTCTTCATCGCACAATGGTATTTGTGAGGACAAGTGATTTTCCAAGAAAGAAACTTGGAGGTTGCCATTCTTTGGTATGTGCTCATCCTTCAGTGATCTACAGTGAATTGGCGAACCCGTTTGACCACTAGCCGCAAGGTAAAGTTGCTCTTGAATCATGCCACAGGTTGGCATGCAGCTGAATCCATGTAGCCTTATTCAGTGTGGTTCTTGAGCTCTAGGAATCATTCCAGGTCTCAAAGTACTGGTGGGTCTGCACTAGGATGAGAAACGTACAAGAAGAATGGCCTGTGTGTTTGGGGATTTGTGAGCAGTGCACCATTGGGAGGAGCTCGATACTGAGTCTTGGAAGGTGTAGGGCTTCTTTTGTTAAAGCTCTAGAATCTGGTAAGTTGAAACAACTCAAGTGTCTCCCTTCTAAAGCACCTTGGAGGTACCAATCAGAGAAAGAAACAGCAGGGTCAATGCTCTGTGGTCTCTTTTGAAAATACGGCTCGAAGGAAATCTTTATTTTCTTCATTGGGATCTAGGGAGTTGCGTGCTCAATTCTTCTGAGAAACACTGTAGTTGCACATGTTCTCTTCATAGCACAATTGCCTTTGTGATGACAAGTGAGTTTCTAGGAAGGAAACTTGAGGATTGCCATTCTTTGGTAGGTACTCATTCTTCGGAAATCTTCAGTCAATTGGCGAACCCATTTGTCCACTAGCCTCAAGCTAACGTTCCTCTTCTATCATGCCACAGGTTGGCATGCAGCTGAATCCAAGTAGCCTTATTATGTGTGGTCCTTGAGCTCTAGGAAGCGTTCCTGGTCTCTTAGTACTGGCTGGTCTGCACTAGAATGAGAAACGTGCAGGAAGGAAAGCGTGTGTGTTCCGGGGGTTGTGAGCAATGCACCGTTTGGAAGAGCTAGGTGCTGAGTAATGGGCAGTGTAGGGTTTCCCTGGATAAACACCTAGATTGCGACAGCTTGAAAACACCTAGCTATCAGCGTTCTGTTCAATCCTTCATGCCAAAAGTGTCTGCTTTTCTGCCTATCCGTGAGCACACAAAAAATAATATGATCCTACCCCTCCTTCTGGGAACTCACACGTGATGGAATCTACGCCCAGCAGCCAGTGGACTTTAAGTGCAGCCTGAAAAATTACAGGGTTTCCCTTGAAAGCTAGTTATTCCGGAGATACATTGTACACCCAGGCCTCACTCACCGATGACCCTGTAATACTTTGACCACATTCATACTGCCTGTATTGCAAAGTTTACTCACAAAAGGGTTTAGTTGGTAACTTGAACGTCCAATAAGTACTCAGAAACTGCAGCATAAGAAGCTGTGCTCTCCCTTTGGAGATTGAGGCTTCATGGGAAGTTTATTTTCCACATTGGAATGTCGACACTTGCGGCCTCCGTGTTACCCGATAAACAGTGTAGTTGCCCATCGTCTCTTCACTGCAGAATTGCCTTTTCAGGCAAGTGATTTTCCATGAAACAAACGTTTCCTTTCAATTCCTGCTACGTGCTCCTCCTTCAGCAGTTGTTAGTGAATAGGCCAACCACATGCGACGACTGGCCTCAACCTAACGTTCTGTTTTTCTCGTCACAATGGTAGGCAGGCAGCAGGTTCAATGCAGCGTTTGGCAAAGCAGTACTGGAACTGTAGGAGACATTTCTGGTGTCTTAGGAAAGGCGGGTGTGCACTAGGATCCATGATATTCACGAAGGGCTGCCAGTCTCTTCTGGAACTTGTGAGCAACGTTCAGTTGATGACAACTATACGCCAAGAAAGGGCAGTGAAAGGATTATTCTGTTAAACCTCTAGAATGTGGTAAGTTGAAACAACTCAAGTATCTCCCTTCTAACGAACCTTGGAGGAACAAAATAGAGGAAGAAACAGCAGGGTCAATGCTCTGTGGTCCCTTTTGAAAGCAAGGCATGAAGGGAAAGTTTATTTACCTCTTTGGGATTTGAAGAGTCGCAGGCTCAATTCTCCCTGAGAAACATTGTAGTTGCACATGTTCTCTGCATAGCACAATTCCCTTTGTGAGGACAAGGGATTTTCCAAGAAAAAAAAACTTGGAGGTTGCCATTCCTTGGTATGTGCTCATCCTTCAGTAATATACAGTGAATTGGCGACCCTATTTGACCACTAGCCTCAAGCAAACGTTCCTCTTGTCTCCTAACACACGTTGGCGTGCAGCAGAATCCATGTAGCCTTATTCAGTGTTGTTCTTGGACTCTAGGAATCATTCCAGGTCTCAATACTGGCCGGTCTGCAGTAGGATGAGAAACCTACAAGAAGAAAGGCCTGTGAGTTCGGGGAGTTGTGAGCAATGCACCGTTGGGAACAGCTAGATGCCGAGTCATGGGCTGTGAAGGGCCTCTTTCCTTAAACCTCTTGAATGTGGTAAGTTGAATGAACTCAAGGATCTCCCTTCTAAAGCACATTGGAGGTACAAACCAGAGAAAGAAAGAGCAGGGGCAGTGCTCTGTGGTCCCTTTTGAAAATAAGGCATGAATGGAGACTTTATTTACCTCCTTGGGATTTAGAGAGTTGTGGGCTCAACTCTCCTGAGAAACACTGTAGTTGCACATGTTCTCTTCATAGCACATTTGCCTTTGTGATGACAAGTGAGTTTCTAGGAAAAATCTTGGAGGTTGCCATTCTTTGGTAGGTGCTCATCCTTCGGTAATCTTCAGTGAATTGGCGACGCCATTTGACCACTAGCCTCAAGCTAAGGCTCCTCTTGTATCATCCCACAGGTTGGCATGCAGCAGAATCCATGTAGCCTTATTCAGTGTGGTTCTTGGGCTCTAGGAAACATTCGAAGTCTCCTAGGACTCAGGGGTCTGCACTAGACCCGAAACGTACAAAAAGGACGGCCTGTGTGTTCAAGGATTTGTGAGTAAGGCACCGTTGGGAACAGCTAGATGCCGAGTCAGGGGCAGTGAAAGGCTTCTTTTGTTAAACCTCTAGAATGTGGTACGCTGAAACAACTCAAGTATCTCCCTTCTAAATCATCTTGCAGGTACAAAATAGAGAAAGAAACAGCAGGTACAATGCTCTGTGGTCCCTTTTGAAAATAAGGCTGGAAGGGAAACTTTATTTACCTCCTTGAGATTTAGAGAGTTGCAGGCTCAATTCTCCCTGAGAAACACTGTACTTGCACATCTTCCCTTCATAACACAATTGCCTTTGTGATGACGTGAGTTTCTAGGATAGAACCTTGGAGGTTGCCATTCCTTGGTAGTTGCTCATCCCTCGGTAATCTTCAGGGAATGAACCAAACACATGGGACCTCTAGCCTCAAGTTAACGTTCAGGTTTTCTCATGACAGGGGCAGGCATGCCACAGATTCCATGCAGCCTTAGTCCCTGTGGTTCTTGAACTCTAGGAATCATATCAGTTCTCTTTTGACTCGCTGGTCTGCCCTAGGTTTTGAAACGTACTAAAAGGACCGCCTGTGTCTTCGCGAAGTTGTGAGCAATCTACGGTTGGGAACATCTAGATGCCAAGTGATGGGCAGTGAAGGGCTTCGTTGGTTCCACCCCTAGCTTGCGATGGCTGGAAAGCAACACAGTTATCAACGTTCCGTGCCTTCCTTCATGCAAAGCGTGTCTGCATTCCTCAGGAAACCTGAGCTGCACTGAAAAACACAATTAGCCTACGATTGCTTCTAGGAACTAAACCGTGAAGTCGGTATACCTCAAGCAGCAACTAGACTTCATGTCCAGTTTCAATAATTACAGGGTTTCCCTTAACTGATAGTTATTCCCGAGAAAAATTGCCACCTAGGCCTCACTAAGCCTTCACCTTGATATCCTTACACCACCATCACGACTCCCAGCATGGCAATGGTTACTAATGTCATGCTCCATTGTGTCCACTGGATGTGCAATAAGAGAGCCAGAAACTCCAGAGGAATATGCTGTTTGGTCCCCCTGGAAATTGAGGCTTCCTGGAAAATTGTATTTTCCTCATTAGAAAGTTGAGAGTTGCAGCCTCAGTGTTACCTGGTAAACTCTGTTGTAGGCCACCTTTTCTTCATCGCACAATGGTATTTGTGAGGACAAGTGATTTTCCAAGAAAGAAACTTGGAGGTTGCCATTCTTTGGTATGTGCTCATCCTTCAGTGATCTACAGTGAATTGGCGAACCCGTTTGACCACTAGCCGCAAGGTAAAGTTGCTCTTGAATCATGCCACAGGTTGGCATGCAGCTGAATCCATGTAGCCTTATTCAGTGTGGTTCTTGAGCTCTAGGAATCATTCCAGGTCTCAAAGTACTGGTGGGTCTGCACTAGGATGAGAAACGTACAAGAAGAATGGCCTGTGTGTTTGGGGATTTGTGAGCAGTGCACCATTGGGAGGAGCTCGATACTGAGTCTTGGAAGGTGTAGGGCTTCTTTTGTTAAAGCTCTAGAATCTGGTAAGTTGAAACAACTCAAGTGTCTCCCTTCTAAAGCACCTTGGAGGTACCAATCAGAGAAAGAAACAGCAGGGTCAATGCTCTGTGGTCTCTTTTGAAAATACGGCTCGAAGGAAATCTTTATTTTCTTCATTGGGATCTAGGGAGTTGCGTGCTCAATTCTTCTGAGAAACACTGTAGTTGCACATGTTCTCTTCATAGCACAATTGCCTTTGTGATGACAAGTGAGTTTCTAGGAAGGAAACTTGAGGATTGCCATTCTTTGGTAGGTACTCATTCTTCGGAAATCTTCAGTCAATTGGCGAACCCATTTGTCCACTAGCCTCAAGCTAACGTTCCTCTTCTATCATGCCACAGGTTGGCATGCAGCTGAATCCAAGTAGCCTTATTATGTGTGGTCCTTGAGCTCTAGGAAGCGTTCCTGGTCTCTTAGTACTGGCTGGTCTGCACTAGAATGAGAAACGTGCAGGAAGGAAAGCGTGTGTGTTCCGGGGGTTGTGAGCAATGCACCGTTTGGAAGAGCTAGGTGCTGAGTAATGGGCAGTGTAGGGTTTCCCTGGATAAACACCTAGATTGCGACAGCTTGAAAACACCTAGCTATCAGCGTTCTGTTCAATCCTTCATGCCAAAAGTGTCTGCTTTTCTGCCTATCCGTGAGCACACAAAAAATAATATGATCCTACCCCTCCTTCTGGGAACTCACACGTGATGGAATCTACGCCCAGCAGCCAGTGGACTTTAAGTGCAGCCTGAAAAATTACAGGGTTTCCCTTGTAAGCTAGTTATTCTGGAGATACATTGTACACCCAGGCCTCACTCACCGATGACCCTGTAATACTTTGACCACATTCACGACTGCCTGTATTGCAAAGTTTACTCACAAAAGGGTTTAGTTGGTAACTTGAACGTCCAATAAGTACTCAGAAACTGCAGCATAAGAAGCTGTGCTCTCCCTTTGGAGATTGAGGCTTCATGGGAAGTTTATTTTCCACATTGGAATGTCGACACTTGCGGCCTCCGTGTTACCCGATAAACAGTGTAGTTGCCCATCGTCTCTTCACTGCAGAATTGCCTTTTCAGGCAAGTGATTTTCCATGAAACAAACGTTTCCTTTCAATTCCTGCTACGTGCTCCTCCTTCAGCAGTTGTTAGTGAATAGGCCAACCACATGCGACGACTGGCCTCAACCTAACGTTCTGTTTTTCTCGTCACAATGGTAGGCAGGCAGCAGGTTCAATGCAGCGTTTGGCAAAGCAGTACTGGAACTGTAGGAGACATTTCTGGTGTCTTAGGAAAGGCGGGTGTGCACTAGGATCCATGATATTCACGAAGGGCTGCCAGTCTCTTCTGGAACTTGTGAGCAACGTTCAGTTGATGACAACTATACGCCAAGAAAGGGCAGTGAAAGGATTATTCTGTTAAACCTCTAGAATGTGGTAAGTTGAAACAACTCAAGTATCTCCCTTCTAACGAACCTTGGAGGAACAAAATAGAGGAAGAAACAGCAGGGTCAATGCTCTGTGGTCCCTTTTGAAAGCAAGGCATGAAGGGAAAGTTTATTTACCTCTTTGGGATTTGAAGAGTTGCAGGCTCAATTCTCCCTGAGAAACATTGTAGTTGCACATGTTCTCTGCATAGCACAATTCCCTTTGTGAGGACAAGGGATTTTCCAAGAAAAAAAAACTTGGAGGTTGCCATTCCTTGGTATGTGCTCATCCTTCAGTAATATACAGTGAATTGGCGACCCTATTTGACCACTAGCCTCAAGCAAACGTTCCTCTTGTCTCCTAACACACGTTGGCGTGCAGCAGAATCCATGTAGCCTTATTCAGTGTTGTTCTTGGACTCTAGGAATCATTCCAGGTCTCAATACTGGCCGGTCTGCAGTAGGATGAGAAACCTACAAGAAGAAAGGCCTGTGAGTTCGGGGAGTTGTGAGCAATGCACCGTTGGGAACAGCTAGATGCCGAGTCATGGGCTGTGAAGGGCCTCTTTCCTTAAACCTCTTGAATGTGGTAAGTTGAATGAACTCAAGGATCTCCCTTCTAAAGCACATTGGAGGTACAAACCAGAGAAAGAAAGAGCAGGGGCAGTGCTCTGTGGTCCCTTTTGAAAATAAGGCATGAATGGAGACTTTATTTACCTCCTTGGGATTTAGAGAGTTGTGGGCTCAACTCTCCTGAGAAACACTGTAGTTGCACATGTTCTCTTCATAGCACATTTGCCTTTGTGATGACAAGTGAGTTTCTAGGAAAAATCTTGGAGGTTGCCATTCTTTGGTAGGTGCTCATCCTTCGGTAATCTTCAGTGAATTGGCGACGCCATTTGACCACTAGCCTCAAGCTAAGGCTCCTCTTGTATCATCCCACAGGTTGGCATGCAGCAGAATCCATGTAGCCTTATTCAGTGTGGTTCTTGGGCTCTAGGAAACATTCGAAGTCTCCTAGGACTCAGGGGTCTGCACTAGACCCGAAACGTACAAAAAGGACGGCCTGTGTGTTCAAGGATTTGTGAGTAAGGCACCGTTGGGAACAGCTAGATGCCGAGTCAGGGGCAGTGAAAGGCTTCTTTTGTTAAACCTCTAGAATGTGGTACGCTGAAACAACTCAAGTATCTCCCTTCTAAATCACCTTGCAGGTACAAAATAGAGAAAGAAACAGCAGGTTCAATGCTCTGTGGTCCCTTTTGAAAATAAGGCTGGAAGGGAAACTTTATTTACCTCCTTGAGATTTAGAGAGTTGCAGGCTCCATTCTCCCTGAGAAACACTGTACTTGCACATCTTCCCTTCATAACACAATTGCCTTTGTGATGACGTGAGTTTCTAGGATAGAACCTTGGAGGTTGCCATTCCTTGGTAGTTGCTCATCCCTCGGTAATCTTCAGGGAATGAACCAAACACATGGGACCTCTAGCCTCAAGTTAACGTTCAGGTTTTCTCATGACAGGGGCAGGCATGCCACAGATTCCATGCAGCCTTAGTCCCTGTGGTTCTTGAACTCTAGGAATCATATCAGTTCTCTTTTGACTCGCTGGTCTGCCCTAGGTTTTGAAACGTACTAAAAGGACCGCCTGTGTCTTCGCGAAGTTGTGAGCAATCTACGGTTGGGAACATCTAGATGCCAAGTGATGGGCAGTGAAGGGCTTCGTTGGTTCCACCCCTAGCTTGCGATGGCTGGAAAGCAACACAGTTATCAACGTTCCGTGCCTTCCTTCATGCAAAGCGTGTCTGCATTCCTCAGGAAACCTGAGCTGCACTGAAAAACACAATTAGCCTACGATTGCTTCTAGGAACTAAACCGTGAAGTCGGTATACCTCAAGCAGCAACTAGACTTCATGTCCAGTTTCAATAATTACAGGGTTTCCCTTAACTGATAGTTATTCCCGAGAAAAATTGCCACCTAGGCCTCACTAAGCCTTCACCTTGATATCCTTACACCACCATCACGACTCCCAGCATGGCAATGGTTACTAATGTCATGCTCCATTGTGTCCACTGGATGTGCAATAAGAGAGCCAGAAACTCCAGAGGAATATGCTGTTTGGTCCCCCTGGAAATTGAGGCTTCCTGGAAAATTGTATTTTCCTCATTAGAAAGTTGAGAGTTGCAGCCTCAGTGTTACCTGGTAAACTCTGTTGTAGGCCACCTTTTCTTCATCGCACAATGGTATTTGTGAGGACAAGTGATTTTCCAAGAAAGAAACTTGGAGGTTGCCATTCTTTGGTATGTGCTCATCCTTCAGTGATCTACAGTGAATTGGCGAACCCGTTTGACCACTAGCCGCAAGGTAAAGTTGCTCTTGAATCATGCCACAGGTTGGCATGCAGCTGAATCCATGTAGCCTTATTCAGTGTGGTTCTTGAGCTCTAGGAATCATTCCAGGTCTCAAAGTACTGGTGGGTCTGCACTAGGATGAGAAACGTACAAGAAGAATGGCCTGTGTGTTTGGGGATTTGTGAGCAGTGCACCATTGGGAGGAGCTCGATACTGAGTCTTGGAAGGTGTAGGGCTTCTTTTGTTAAAGCTCTAGAATCTGGTAAGTTGAAACAACTCAAGTGTCTCCCTTCTAAAGCACCTTGGAGGTACCAATCAGAGAAAGAAACAGCAGGGTCAATGCTCTGTGGTCTCTTTTGAAAATACGGCTCGAAGGAAATCTTTATTTTCTTCATTGGGATCTAGGGAGTTGCGTGCTCAATTCTTCTGAGAAACACTGTAGTTGCACATGTTCTCTTCATAGCACAATTGCCTTTGTGATGACAAGTGAGTTTCTAGGAAGGAAACTTGAGGATTGCCATTCTTTGGTAGGTACTCATTCTTCGGAAATCTTCAGTCAATTGGCGAACCCATTTGTCCACTAGCCTCAAGCTAACGTTCCTCTTCTATCATGCCACAGGTTGGCATGCAGCTGAATCCAAGTAGCCTTATTATGTGTGGTCCTTGAGCTCTAGGAAGCGTTCCTGGTCTCTTAGTACTGGCTGGTCTGCACTAGAATGAGAAACGTGCAGGAAGGAAAGCGTGTGTGTTCCGGGGGTTGTGAGCAATGCACCGTTTGGAAGAGCTAGGTGCTGAGTAATGGGCAGTGTAGGGTTTCCCTGGATAAACACCTAGATTGCGACAGCTTGAAAACACCTAGCTATCAGCGTTCTGTTCAATCCTTCATGCCAAAAGTGTCTGCTTTTCTGCCTATCCGTGAGCACACAAAAAATAATATGATCCTACCCCTCCTTCTGGGAACTCACACGTGATGGAATCTACGCCCAGCAGCCAGTGGACTTTAAGTGCAGCCTGAAAAATTACAGGGTTTCCCTTGAAAGCTAGTTATTCCGGAGATACATTGTACACCCAGGCCTCACTCACCGATGACCCTGTAATACTTTGACCACATTCACGACTGCCTGTATTGCAAAGTTTACTCACAAAAGGGTTTAGTTGGTAACTTGAACGTCCAATAAGTACTCAGAAACTGCAGCATAAGAAGCTGTGCTCTCCCTTTGGAGATTGAGGCTTCATGGGAAGTTTATTTTCCACATTGGAATGTCGACACTTGCGGCCTCCGTGTTACCCGATAAACAGTGTAGTTGCCCATCGTCTCTTCACTGCAGAATTGCCTTTTCAGGCAAGTGATTTTCCATGAAACAAACGTTTCCTTTCAATTCCTGCTACGTGCTCCTCCTTCAGCAGTTGTTAGTGAATAGGCCAACCACATGCGACGACTGGCCTCAACCTAACGTTCTGTTTTTCTCGTCACAATGGTAGGCAGGCAGCAGGTTCAATGCAGCGTTTGGCAAAGCAGTACTGGAACTGTAGGAGACATTTCTGGTGTCTTAGGAAAGGCGGGTGTGCACTAGGATCCATGATATTCACGAAGGGCTGCCAGTCTCTTCTGGAACTTGTGAGCAACGTTCAGTTGATGACAACTATACGCCAAGAAAGGGCAGTGAAAGGATTATTCTGTTAAACCTCTAGAATGTGGTAAGTTGAAACAACTCAAGTATCTCCCTTCTAACGAACCTTGGAGGAACAAAATAGAGGAAGAAACAGCAGGGTCAATGCTCTGTGGTCCCTTTTGAAAGCAAGGCATGAAGGGAAAGTTTATTTACCTCTTTGGGATTTGAAGAGTCGCAGGCTCAATTCTCCCTGAGAAACATTGTAGTTGCACATGTTCTCTGCATAGCACAATTCCCTTTGTGAGGACAAGGGATTTTCCAAGAAAAAAAAACTTGGAGGTTGCCATTCCTTGGTATGTGCTCATCCTTCAGTAATATACAGTGAATTGGCGACCCTATTTGACCACTAGCCTCAAGCAAACGTTCCTCTTGTCTCCTAACACACGTTGGCGTGCAGCAGAATCCATGTAGCCTTATTCAGTGTTGTTCTTGGACTCTAGGAATCATTCCAGGTCTCAATACTGGCCGGTCTGCAGTAGGATGAGAAACCTACAAGAAGAAAGGCCTGTGAGTTCGGGGAGTTGTGAGCAATGCACCGTTGGGAACAGCTAGATGCCGAGTCATGGGCTGTGAAGGGCCTCTTTCCTTAAACCTCTTGAATGTGGTAAGTTGAATGAACTCAAGGATCTCCCTTCTAAAGCACATTGGAGGTACAAACCAGAGAAAGAAAGAGCAGGGGCAGTGCTCTGTGGTCCCTTTTGAAAATAAGGCATGAATGGAGACTTTATTTACCTCCTTGGGATTTAGAGAGTTGTGGGCTCAACTCTCCTGAGAAACACTGTAGTTGCACATGTTCTCTTCATAGCACATTTGCCTTTGTGATGACAAGTGAGTTTCTAGGAAAAATCTTGGAGGTTGCCATTCTTTGGTAGGTGCTCATCCTTCGGTAATCTTCAGTGAATTGGCGACGCCATTTGACCACTAGCCTCAAGCTAAGGCTCCTCTTGTATCATCCCACAGGTTGGCATGCAGCAGAATCCATGTAGCCTTATTCAGTGTGGTTCTTGGGCTCTAGGAAACATTCGAAGTCTCCTAGGACTCAGGGGTCTGCACTAGACCCGAAACGTACAAAAAGGACGGCCTGTGTGTTCAAGGATTTGTGAGTAAGGCACCGTTGGGAACAGCTAGATGCCGAGTCAGGGGCAGTGAAAGGCTTCTTTTGTTAAACCTCTAGAATGTGGTACGCTGAAACAACTCAAGTATCTCCCTTCTAAATCATCTTGCAGGTACAAAATAGAGAAAGAAACAGCAGGTACAATGCTCTGTGGTCCCTTTTGAAAATAAGGCTGGAAGGGAAACTTTATTTACCTCCTTGAGATTTAGAGAGTTGCAGGCTCAATTCTCCCTGAGAAACACTGTACTTGCACATCTTCCCTTCATAACACAATTGCCTTTGTGATGACGTGAGTTTCTAGGATAGAACCTTGGAGGTTGCCATTCCTTGGTAGTTGCTCATCCCTCGGTAATCTTCAGGGAATGAACCAAACACATGGGACCTCTAGCCTCAAGTTAACGTTCAGGTTTTCTCATGACAGGGGCAGGCATGCCACAGATTCCATGCAGCCTTAGTCCCTGTGGTTCTTGAACTCTAGGAATCATATCAGTTCTCTTTTGACTCGCTGGTCTGCCCTAGGTTTTGAAACGTACTAAAAGGACCGCCTGTGTCTTCGCGAAGTTGTGAGCAATCTACGGTTGGGAACATCTAGATGCCAAGTGATGGGCAGTGAAGGGCTTCGTTGGTTCCACCCCTAGCTTGCGATGGCTGGAAAGCAACACAGTTATCAACGTTCCGTGCCTTCCTTCATGCAAAGCGTGTCTGCATTCCTCAGGAAACCTGAGCTGCACTGAAAAACACAATTAGCCTACGATTGCTTCTAGGAACTAAACCGTGAAGTCGGTATACCTCAAGCAGCAACTAGACTTCATGTCCAGTTTCAATAATTACAGGGTTTCCCTTAACTGATAGTTATTCCCGAGAAAAATTGCCACCTAGGCCTCACTAAGCCTTCACCTTGATATCCTTACACCACCATCACGACTCCCAGCATGGCAATGGTTACTAATGTCATGCTCCATTGTGTCCACTGGATGTGCAATAAGAGAGCCAGAAACTCCAGAGGAATATGCTGTTTGGTCCCCCTGGAAATTGAGGCTTCCTGGAAAATTGTATTTTCCTCATTAGAAAGTTGAGAGTTGCAGCCTCAGTGTTACCTGGTAAACTCTGTTGTAGGCCACCTTTTCTTCATCGCACAATGGTATTTGTGAGGACAAGTGATTTTCCAAGAAAGAAACTTGGAGGTTGCCATTCTTTGGTATGTGCTCATCCTTCAGTGATCTACAGTGAATTGGCGAACCCGTTTGACCACTAGCCGCAAGGTAAAGTTGCTCTTGAATCATGCCACAGGTTGGCATGCAGCTGAATCCATGTAGCCTTATTCAGTGTGGTTCTTGAGCTCTAGGAATCATTCCAGGTCTCAAAGTACTGGTGGGTCTGCACTAGGATGAGAAACGTACAAGAAGAATGGCCTGTGTGTTTGGGGATTTGTGAGCAGTGCACCATTGGGAGGAGCTCGATACTGAGTCTTGGAAGGTGTAGGGCTTCTTTTGTTAAAGCTCTAGAATCTGGTAAGTTGAAACAACTCAAGTGTCTCCCTTCTAAAGCACCTTGGAGGTACCAATCAGAGAAAGAAACAGCAGGGTCAATGCTCTGTGGTCTCTTTTGAAAATACGGCTCGAAGGAAATCTTTATTTTCTTCATTGGGATCTAGGGAGTTGCGTGCTCAATTCTTCTGAGAAACACTGTAGTTGCACATGTTCTCTTCATAGCACAATTGCCTTTGTGATGACAAGTGAGTTTCTAGGAAGGAAACTTGAGGATTGCCATTCTTTGGTAGGTACTCATTCTTCGGAAATCTTCAGTCAATTGGCGAACCCATTTGTCCACTAGCCTCAAGCTAACGTTCCTCTTCTATCATGCCACAGGTTGGCATGCAGCTGAATCCAAGTAGCCTTATTATGTGTGGTCCTTGAGCTCTAGGAAGCGTTCCTGGTCTCTTAGTACTGGCTGGTCTGCACTAGAATGAGAAACGTGCAGGAAGGAAAGCGTGTGTGTTCCGGGGGTTGTGAGCAATGCACCGTTTGGAAGAGCTAGGTGCTGAGTAATGGGCAGTGTAGGGTTTCCCTGGATAAACACCTAGATTGCGACAGCTTGAAAACACCTAGCTATCAGCGTTCTGTTCAATCCTTCATGCCAAAAGTGTCTGCTTTTCTGCCTATCCGTGAGCACACAAAAAATAATATGATCCTACCCCTCCTTCTGGGAACTCACACGTGATGGAATCTACGCCCAGCAGCCAGTGGACTTTAAGTGCAGCCTGAAAAATTACAGGGTTTCCCTTGAAAGCTAGTTATTCCGGAGATACATTGTACACCCAGGCCTCACTCACCGATGACCCTGTAATACTTTGACCACATTCACGACTGCCTGTATTGCAAAGTTTACTCACAAAAGGGTTTAGTTGGTAACTTGAACGTCCAATAAGTACTCAGAAACTGCAGCATAAGAAGCTGTGCTCTCCCTTTGGAGATTGAGGCTTCATGGGAAGTTTATTTTCCACATTGGAATGTCGACACTTGCGGCCTCCGTGTTACCCGATAAACAGTGTAGTTGCCCATCGTCTCTTCACTGCAGAATTGCCTTTTCAGGCAAGTGATTTTCCATGAAACAAACGTTTCCTTTCAATTCCTGCTACGTGCTCCTCCTTCAGCAGTTGTTAGTGAATAGGCCAACCACATGCGACGACTGGCCTCAACCTAACGTTCTGTTTTTCTCGTCACAATGGTAGGCAGGCAGCAGGTTCAATGCAGCGTTTGGCAAAGCAGTACTGGAACTGTAGGAGACATTTCTGGTGTCTTAGGAAAGGCGGGTGTGCACTAGGATCCATGATATTCACGAAGGGCTGCCAGTCTCTTCTGGAACTTGTGAGCAACGTTCCGTTGATGACAACTATACGCCAAGAAAGGGCAGTGAAAGGATTATTCTGTTAAACCTCTAGAATGTGGTAAGTTGAAACAACTCAAGTATCTCCCTTCTAACGAACCTTGGAGGAACAAAATAGAGGAAGAAACAGCAGGGTCAATGCTCTGTGGTCCCTTTTGAAAGCAAGGCATGAAGGGAAAGTTTATTTACCTCTTTGGGATTTGAAGAGTCGCAGGCTCAATTCTCCCTGAGAAACATTGTAGTTGCACATGTTCTCTGCATAGCACAATTCCCTTTGTGAGGACAAGGGATTTTCCAAGAAAAAAAAACTTGGAGGTTGCCATTCCTTGGTATGTGCTCATCCTTCAGTAATATACAGTGAATTGGCGACCCTATTTGACCACTAGCCTCAAGCAAACGTTCCTCTTGTCTCCTAACACACGTTGGCGTGCAGCAGAATCCATGTAGCCTTATTCAGTGTTGTTCTTGGACTCTAGGAATCATTCCAGGTCTCAATACTGGCCGGTCTGCAGTAGGATGAGAAACCTACAAGAAGAAAGGCCTGTGAGTTCGGGGAGTTGTGAGCAATGCACCGTTGGGAACAGCTAGATGCCGAGTCATGGGCTGTGAAGGGCCTCTTTCCTTAAACCTCTTGAATGTGGTAAGTTGAATGAACTCAAGGATCTCCCTTCTAAAGCACATTGGAGGTACAAACCAGAGAAAGAAAGAGCAGGGGCAGTGCTCTGTGGTCCCTTTTGAAAATAAGGCATGAATGGAGACTTTATTTACCTCCTTGGGATTTAGAGAGTTGTGGGCTCAACTCTCCTGAGAAACACTGTAGTTGCACATGTTCTCTTCATAGCACATTTGCCTTTGTGATGACAAGTGAGTTTCTAGGAAAAATCTTGGAGGTTGCCATTCTTTGGTAGGTGCTCATCCTTCGGTAATCTTCAGTGAATTGGCGACGCCATTTGACCACTAGCCTCAAGCTAAGGCTCCTCTTGTATCATCCCACAGGTTGGCATGCAGCAGAATCCATGTAGCCTTATTCAGTGTGGTTCTTGGGCTCTAGGAAACATTCGAAGTCTCCTAGGACTCAGGGGTCTGCACTAGACCCGAAACGTACAAAAAGGACGGCCTGTGTGTTCAAGGATTTGTGAGTAAGGCACCGTTGGGAACAGCTAGATGCCGAGTCAGGGGCAGTGAAAGGCTTCTTTTGTTAAACCTCTAGAATGTGGTACGCTGAAACAACTCAAGTATCTCCCTTCTAAATCATCTTGCAGGTACAAAATAGAGAAAGAAACAGCAGGTACAATGCTCTGTGGTCCCTTTTGAAAATAAGGCTGGAAGGGAAACTTTATTTACCTCCTTGAGATTTAGAGAGTTGCAGGCTCAATTCTCCCTGAGAAACACTGTACTTGCACATCTTCCCTTCATAACACAATTGCCTTTGTGATGACGTGAGTTTCTAGGATAGAACCTTGGAGGTTGCCATTCCTTGGTAGTTGCTCATCCCTCGGTAATCTTCAGGGAATGAACCAAACACATGGGACCTCTAGCCTCAAGTTAACGTTCAGGTTTTCTCATGACAGGGGCAGGCATGCCACAGATTCCATGCAGCCTTAGTCCCTGTGGTTCTTGAACTCTAGGAATCATATCAGTTCTCTTTTGACTCGCTGGTCTGCCCTAGGTTTTGAAACGTACTAAAAGGACCGCCTGTGTCTTCGCGAAGTTGTGAGCAATCTACGGTTGGGAACATCTAGATGCCAAGTGATGGGCAGTGAAGGGCTTCGTTGGTTCCACCCCTAGCTTGCGATGGCTGGAAAGCAACACAGTTATCAACGTTCCGTGCCTTCCTTCATGCAAAGCGTGTCTGCATTCCTCAGGAAACCTGAGCTGCACTGAAAAACACAATTAGCCTACGATTGCTTCTAGGAACTAAACCGTGAAGTCGGTATACCTCAAGCAGCAACTAGACTTCATGTCCAGTTTCAATAATTACAGGGTTTCCCTTAACTGATAGTTATTCCCGAGAAAAATTGCCACCTAGGCCTCACTAAGCCTTCACCTTGATATCCTTACACCACCATCACGACTCCCAGCATGGCAATGGTTACTAATGTCATGCTCCATTGTGTCCACTGGATGTGCAATAAGAGAGCCAGAAACTCCAGAGGAATATGCTGTTTGGTCCCCCTGGAAATTGAGGCTTCCTGGAAAATTGTATTTTCCTCATTAGAAAGTTGAGAGTTGCAGCCTCAGTGTTACCTGGTAAACTCTGTTGTAGGCCACCTTTTCTTCATCGCACAATGGTATTTGTGAGGACAAGTGATTTTCCAAGAAAGAAACTTGGAGGTTGCCATTCTTTGGTATGTGCTCATCCTTCAGTGATCTACAGTGAATTGGCGAACCCGTTTGACCACTAGCCGCAAGGTAAAGTTGCTCTTGAATCATGCCACAGGTTGGCATGCAGCTGAATCCATGTAGCCTTATTCAGTGTGGTTCTTGAGCTCTAGGAATCATTCCAGGTCTCAAAGTACTGGTGGGTCTGCACTAGGATGAGAAACGTACAAGAAGAATGGCCTGTGTGTTTGGGGATTTGTGAGCAGTGCACCATTGGGAAGAGCTCGATACTGAGTCTTGGAAGGTGTAGGGCTTCTTTTGTTAAAGCTCTAGAATCTGGTAAGTTGAAACAACTCAAGTGTCTCCCTTCTAAAGCACCTTGGAGGTACCAATCAGAGAAAGAAACAGCAGGGTCAATGCTCTGTGGTCTCTTTTGAAAATACGGCTCGAAGGAAATCTTTATTTTCTTCATTGGGATCTAGGGAGTTGCGTGCTCAATTCTTCTGAGAAACACTGTAGTTGCACATGTTCTCTTCATAGCACAATTGCCTTTGTGATGACAAGTGAGTTTCTAGGAAGGAAACTTGAGGATTGCCATTCTTTGGTAGGTACTCATTCTTCGGAAATCTTCAGTCAATTGGCGAACCCATTTGTCCACTAGCCTCAAGCTAACGTTCCTCTTCTATCATGCCACAGGTTGGCATGCAGCTGAATCCAAGTAGCCTTATTATGTGTGGTCCTTGAGCTCTAGGAAGCGTTCCTGGTCTCTTAGTACTGGCTGGTCTGCACTAGAATGAGAAACGTGCAGGAAGGAAAGCGTGTGTGTTCCGGGGGTTGTGAGCAATGCACCGTTTGGAAGAGCTAGGTGCTGAGTAATGGGCAGTGTAGGGTTTCCCTGGATAAACACCTAGATTGCGACAGCTTGAAAACACCTAGCTATCAGCGTTCTGTTCAATCCTTCATGCCAAAAGTGTCTGCTTTTCTGCCTATCCGTGAGCACACAAAAAATAATATGATCCTACCCCTCCTTCTGGGAACTCACACGTGATGGAATCTACGCCCAGCAGCCAGTGGACTTTAAGTGCAGCCTGAAAAATTACAGGGTTTCCCTTGAAAGCTAGTTATTCCGGAGATACATTGTACACCCAGGCCTCACTCACCGATGACCCTGTAATACTTTGACCACATTCACGACTGCCTGTATTGCAAAGTTTACTCACAAAAGGGTTTAGTTGGTAACTTGAACGTCCAATAAGTACTCAGAAACTGCAGCATAAGAAGCTGTGCTCTCCCTTTGGAGATTGAGGCTTCATGGGAAGTTTATTTTCCACATTGGAATGTCGACACTTGCGGCCTCCATGTTACCCGATAAACAGTGTAGTTGCCCATCGTCTCTTCACTGCAGAATTGCCTTTTCAGGCAAGTGATTTTCCATGAAACAAACGTTTCCTTTCAATTCCTGCTACGTGCTCCTCCTTCAGCAGTTGTTAGTGAATAGGCCAACCACATGCGACGACTGGCCTCAACCTAACGTTCTGTTTTTCTCGTCACAATGGTAGGCAGGCAGCAGGTTCAATGCAGCGTTTGGCAAAGCAGTACTGGAACTGTAGGAGACATTTCTGGTGTCTTAGGAAAGGCGGGTGTGCACTAGGATCCATGATATTCACGAAGGGCTGCCAGTCTCTTCTGGAACTTGTGAGCAACGTTCAGTTGATGACAACTATACGCCAAGAAAGGGCAGTGAAAGGATTATTCTGTTAAACCTCTAGAATGTGGTAAGTTGAAACAACTCAAGTATCTCCCTTCTAACGAACCTTGGAGGAACAAAATAGAGGAAGAAACAGCAGGGTCAATGCTCTGTGGTCCCTTTTGAAAGCAAGGCATGAAGGGAAAGTTTATTTACCTCTTTGGGATTTGAAGAGTCGCAGGCTCAATTCTCCCTGAGAAACATTGTAGTTGCACATGTTCTCTGCATAGCACAATTCCCTTTGTGAGGACAAGGGATTTTCCAAGAAAAAAAAACTTGGAGGTTGCCATTCCTTGGTATGTGCTCATCCTTCAGTAATATACAGTGAATTGGCGACCCTATTTGACCACTAGCCTCAAGCAAACGTTCCTCTTGTCTCCTAACACACGTTGGCGTGCAGCAGAATCCATGTAGCCTTATTCAGTGTTGTTCTTGGACTCTAGGAATCATTCCAGGTCTCAATACTGGCCGGTCTGCAGTAGGATGAGAAACCTACAAGAAGAAAGGCCTGTGAGTTCGGGGAGTTGTGAGCAATGCACCGTTGGGAACAGCTAGATGCCGAGTCATGGGCTGTGAAGGGCCTCTTTCCTTAAACCTCTTGAATGTGGTAAGTTGAATGAACTCAAGGATCTCCCTTCTAAAGCACATTGGAGGTACAAACCAGAGAAAGAAAGAGCAGGGGCAGTGCTCTGTGGTCCCTTTTGAAAATAAGGCATGAATGGAGACTTTATTTACCTCCTTGGGATTTAGAGAGTTGTGGGCTCAACTCTCCTGAGAAACACTGTAGTTGCACATGTTCTCTTCATAGCACATTTGCCTTTGTGATGACAAGTGAGTTTCTAGGAAAAATCTTGGAGGTTGCCATTCTTTGGTAGGTGCTCATCCTTCGGTAATCTTCAGTGAATTGGCGACGCCATTTGACCACTAGCCTCAAGCTAAGGCTCCTCTTGTATCATCCCACAGGTTGGCATGCAGCAGAATCCATGTAGCCTTATTCAGTGTGGTTCTTGGGCTCTAGGAAACATTCGAAGTCTCCTAGGACTCAGGGGTCTGCACTAGACCCGAAACGTACAAAAAGGACGGCCTGTGTGTTCAAGGATTTGTGAGTAAGGCACCGTTGGGAACAGCTAGATGCCGAGTCAGGGGCAGTGAAAGGCTTCTTTTGTTAAACCTCTAGAATGTGGTACGCTGAAACAACTCAAGTATCTCCCTTCTAAATCACCTTGCAGGTACAAAATAGAGAAAGAAACAGCAGGTTCAATGCTCTGTGGTCCCTTTTGAAAATAAGGCTGGAAGGGAAACTTTATTTACCTCCTTGAGATTTAGAGAGTTGCAGGCTCCATTCTCCCTGAGAAACACTGTACTTGCACATCTTCCCTTCATAACACAATTGCCTTTGTGATGACGTGAGTTTCTAGGATAGAACCTTGGAGGTTGCCATTCCTTGGTAGTTGCTCATCCCTCGGTAATCTTCAGGGAATGAACCAAACACATGGGACCTCTAGCCTCAAGTTAACGTTCAGGTTTTCTCATGACAGGGGCAGGCATGCCACAGATTCTATGCAGCCTTAGTCCCTGTGGTTCTTGAACTCTAGGAATCATATCAGTTCTCTTTTGACTCGCTGGTCTGCCCTAGGTTTTGAAACGTACTAAAAGGACCGCCTGTGTCTTCGCGAAGTTGTGAGCAATCTACGGTTGGGAACATCTAGATGCCAAGTGATGGGCAGTGAAGGGCTTCGTTGGTTCCACCCCTAGCTTGCGATGGCTGGAAAGCAACACAGTTATCAACGTTCCGTGCCTTCCTTCATGCAAAGCGTGTCTGCATTCCTCAGGAAACCTGAGCTGCACTGAAAAACACAATTAGCCTACGATTGCTTCTAGGAACTAAACCGTGAAGTCGGTATACCTCAAGCAGCAACTAGACTTCATGTCCAGTTTCAATAATTACAGGGTTTCCCTTAACTGATAGTTATTCCCGAGAAAAATTGCCACCTAGGCCTCACTAAGCCTTCACCTTGATATCCTTACACCACCATCACGACTCCCAGCATGGCAATGGTTACTAATGTCATGCTCCATTGTGTCCACTGGATGTGCAATAAGAGAGCCAGAAACTCCAGAGGAATATGCTGTTTGGTCCCCCTGGAAATTGAGGCTTCCTGGAAAATTGTATTTTCCTCATTAGAAAGTTGAGAGTTGCAGCCTCAGTGTTACCTGGTAAACTCTGTTGTAGGCCACCTTTTCTTCATCGCACAATGGTATTTGTGAGGACAAGTGATTTTCCAAGAAAGAAACTTGGAGGTTGCCATTCTTTGGTATGTGCTCATCCTTCAGTGATCTACAGTGAATTGGCGAACCCGTTTGACCACTAGCCGCAAGGTAAAGTTGCTCTTGAATCATGCCACAGGTTGGCATGCAGCTGAATCCATGTAGCCTTATTCAGTGTGGTTCTTGAGCTCTAGGAATCATTCCAGGTCTCAAAGTACTGGTGGGTCTGCACTAGGATGAGAAACGTACAAGAAGAATGGCCTGTGTGTTTGGGGATTTGTGAGCAGTGCACCATTGGGAAGAGCTCGATACTGAGTCTTGGAAGGTGTAGGGCTTCTTTTGTTAAAGCTCTAGAATCTGGTAAGTTGAAACAACTCAAGTGTCTCCCTTCTAAAGCACCTTGGAGGTACCAATCAGAGAAAGAAACAGCAGGGTCAATGCTCTGTGGTCTCTTTTGAAAATACGGCTCGAAGGAAATCTTTATTTTCTTCATTGGGATCTAGGGAGTTGCGTGCTCAATTCTTCTGAGAAACACTGTAGTTGCACATGTTCTCTTCATAGCACAATTGCCTTTGTGATGACAAGTGAGTTTCTAGGAAGGAAACTTGAGGATTGCCATTCTTTGGTAGGTACTCATTCTTCGGAAATCTTCAGTCAATTGGCGAACCCATTTGTCCACTAGCCTCAAGCTAACGTTCCTCTTCTATCATGCCACAGGTTGGCATGCAGCTGAATCCAAGTAGCCTTATTATGTGTGGTCCTTGAGCTCTAGGAAGCGTTCCTGGTCTCTTAGTACTGGCTGGTCTGCACTAGAATGAGAAACGTGCAGGAAGGAAAGCGTGTGTGTTCCGGGGGTTGTGAGCAATGCACCGTTTGGAAGAGCTAGGTGCTGAGTAATGGGCAGTGTAGGGTTTCCCTGGATAAACACCTAGATTGCGACAGCTTGAAAACACCTAGCTATCAGCGTTCTGTTCAATCCTTCATGCCAAAAGTGTCTGCTTTTCTGCCTATCCGTGAGCACACAAAAAATAATATGATCCTACCCCTCCTTCTGGGAACTCACACGTGATGGAATCTACGCCCAGCAGCCAGTGGACTTTAAGTGCAGCCTGAAAAATTACAGGGTTTCCCTTGAAAGCTAGTTATTCCGGAGATACATTGTACACCCAGGCCTCACTCACCGATGACCCTGTAATACTTTGACCACATTCACGACTGCCTGTATTGCAAAGTTTACTCACAAAAGGGTTTAGTTGGTAACTTGAACGTCCAATAAGTACTCAGAAACTGCAGCATAAGAAGCTGTGCTCTCCCTTTGGAGATTGAGGCTTCATGGGAAGTTTATTTTCCACATTGGAATGTCGACACTTGCGGCCTCCGTGTTACCCGATAAACAGTGTAGTTGCCCATCGTCTCTTCACTGCAGAATTGCCTTTTCAGGCAAGTGATTTTCCATGAAACAAACGTTTCCTTTCAATTCCTGCTACGTGCTCCTCCTTCAGCAGTTGTTAGTGAATAGGCCAACCACATGCGACGACTGGCCTCAACCTAACGTTCTGTTTTTCTCGTCACAATGGTAGGCAGGCAGCAGGTTCAATGCAGCGTTTGGCAAAGCAGTACTGGAACTGTAGGAGACATTTCTGGTGTCTTAGGAAAGGCGGGTGTGCACTAGGATCCATGATATTCACGAAGGGCTGCCAGTCTCTTCTGGAACTTGTGAGCAACGTTCCGTTGATGACAACTATACGCCAAGAAAGGGCAGTGAAAGGATTATTCTGTTAAACCTCTAGAATGTGGTAAGTTGAAACAACTCAAGTATCTCCCTTCTAACGAACCTTGGAGGAACAAAATAGAGGAAGAAACAGCAGGGTCAATGCTCTGTGGTACCTTTTGAAAGCAAGGCATGAAGGGAAAGTTTATTTACCTCTTTGGGATTTGAAGAGTCGCAGGCTCAATTCTCCCTGAGAAACATTGTAGTTGCACATGTTCTCTGCATAGCACAATTCCCTTTGTGAGGACAAGGGATTTTCCAAGAAAAAAAAACTTGGAGGTTGCCATTCCTTGGTATGTGCTCATCCTTCAGTAATATACAGTGAATTGGCGACCCTATTTGACCACTAGCCTCAAGCAAACGTTCCTCTTGTCTCCTAACACACGTTGGCGTGCAGCAGAATCCATGTAGCCTTATTCAGTGTTATTCTTGGACTCTAGGAATCATTCCAGGTCTCAATACTGGCCGGTCTGCAGTAGGATGAGAAACCTACAAGAAGAAAGGCCTGTGAGTTCGGGGAGTTGTGAGCAATGCACCGTTGGGAACAGCTAGATGCCGAGTCATGGGCTGTGAAGGGCCTCTTTCCTTAAACCTCTTGAATGTGGTAAGTTGAATGAACTCAAGGATCTCCCTTCTAAAGCACATTGGAGGTACAAACCAGAGAAAGAAAGAGCAGGGGCAGTGCTCTGTGGTCCCTTTTGAAAATAAGGCATGAATGGAGACTTTATTTACCTCCTTGGGATTTAGAGAGTTGTGGGCTCAACTCTCCTGAGAAACACTGTAGTTGCACATGTTCTCTTCATAGCACATTTGCCTTTGTGATGACAAGTGAGTTTCTAGGAAAAATCTTGGAGGTTGCCATTCTTTGGTAGGTGCTCATCCTTCGGTAATCTTCAGTGAATTGGCGACGCCATTTGACCACTAGCCTCAAGCTAAGGCTCCTCTTGTATCATCCCACAGGTTGGCATGCAGCAGAATCCATGTAGCCTTATTCAGTGTGGTTCTTGGGCTCTAGGAAACATTCGAAGTCTCCTAGGACTCAGGGGTCTGCACTAGACCCGAAACGTACAAAAAGGACGGCCTGTGTGTTCAAGGATTTGTGAGTAAGGCACCGTTGGGAACAGCTAGATGCCGAGTCAGGGGCAGTGAAAGGCTTCTTTTGTTAAACCTCTAGAATGTGGTACGCTGAAACAACTCAAGTATCTCCCTTCTAAATCACCTTGCAGGTACAAAATAGAGAAAGAAACAGCAGGTTCAATGCTCTGTGGTCCCTTTTGAAAATAAGGCTGGAAGGGAAACTTTATTTACCTCCTTGAGATTTAGAGAGTTGCAGGCTCCATTCTCCCTGAGAAACACTGTACTTGCACATCTTCCCTTCATAACACAATTGCCTTTGTGATGACGTGAGTTTCTAGGATAGAACCTTGGAGGTTGCCACTCCTTGGTAGTTGCTCATCCCTCGGTAATCTTCAGGGAATGAACCAAACACATGGGACCTCTAGCCTCAAGTTAACGTTCAGGTTTTCTCATGACAGGGGCAGGCATGCCACAGATTCCATGCAGCCTTAGTCCCTGTGGTTCTTGAACTCTAGGAATCATATCAGTTCTCTTTTGACTCGCTGGTCTGCCCTAGGTTTTGAAACGTACTAAAAGGACCGCCTGTGTCTTCGCGAAGTTGTGAGCAATCTACGGTTGGGAACATCTAGATGCCAAGTGATGGGCAGTGAAGGGCTTCGTTGGTTCCACCCCTAGCTTGCGATGGCTGGAAAGCAACACAGTTATCAACGTTCCGTGCCTTCCTTCATGCAAAGCGTGTCTGCATTCCTCAGGAAACCTGAGCTGCACTGAAAAACACAATTAGCCTACGATTGCTTCTAGGAACTAAACCGTGAAGTCGGTATACCTCAAGCAGCAACTAGACTTCATGTCCAGTTTCAATAATTACAGGGTTTCCCTTAACTGATAGTTATTCCCGAGAAAAATTGCCACCTAGGCCTCACTAAGCCTTCACCTTGATATCCTTACACCACCATCACGACTCCCAGCATGGCAATGGTTACTAATGTCATGCTCCATTGTGTCCACTGGATGTGCAATAAGAGAGCCAGAAACTCCAGAGGAATATGCTGTTTGGTCCCCCTGGAAATTGAGGCTTCCTGGAAAATTGTATTTTCCTCATTAGAAAGTTGAGAGTTGCAGCCTCAGTGTTACCTGGTAAACTCTGTTGTAGGCCACCTTTTCTTCATCGCACAATGGTATTTGTGAGGACAAGTGATTTTCCAAGAAAGAAACTTGGAGGTTGCCATTCTTTGGTATGTGCTCATCCTTCAGTGATCTACAGTGAATTGGCGAACCCGTTTGACCACTAGCCGCAAGGTAAAGTTGCTCTTGAATCATGCCACAGGTTGGCATGCAGCTGAATCCATGTAGCCTTATTCAGTGTGGTTCTTGAGCTCTAGGAATCATTCCAGGTCTCAAAGTACTGGTGGGTCTGCACTAGGATGAGAAACGTACAAGAAGAATGGCCTGTGTGTTTGGGGATTTGTGAGCAGTGCACCATTGGGAGGAGCTCGATACTGAGTCTTGGAAGGTGTAGGGCTTCTTTTGTTAAAGCTCTAGAATCTGGTAAGTTGAAACAACTCAAGTGTCTCCCTTCTAAAGCACCTTGGAGGTACCAATCAGAGAAAGAAACAGCAGGGTCAATGCTCTGTGGTCTCTTTTGAAAATACGGCTCGAAGGAAATCTTTATTTTCTTCATTGGGATCTAGGGAGTTGCGTGCTCAATTCTTCTGAGAAACACTGTAGTTGCACATGTTCTCTTCATAGCACAATTGCCTTTGTGATGACAAGTGAGTTTCTAGGAAGGAAACTTGAGGATTGCCATTCTTTGGTAGGTACTCATTCTTCGGAAATCTTCAGTCAATTGGCGAACCCATTTGTCCACTAGCCTCAAGCTAACGTTCCTCTTCTATCATGCCACAGGTTGGCATGCAGCTGAATCCAAGTAGCCTTATTATGTGTGGTCCTTGAGCTCTAGGAAGCGTTCCTGGTCTCTTAGTACTGGCTGGTCTGCACTAGAATGAGAAACGTGCAGGAAGGAAAGCGTGTGTGTTCCGGGGGTTGTGAGCAATGCACCGTTTGGAAGAGCTAGGTGCTGAGTAATGGGCAGTGTAGGGTTTCCCTGGATAAACACCTAGATTGCGACAGCTTGAAAACACCTAGCTATCAGCGTTCTGTTCAATCCTTCATGCCAAAAGTGTCTGCTTTTCTGCCTATCCGTGAGCACACAAAAAATAATATGATCCTACCCCTCCTTCTGGGAACTCACACGTGATGGAATCTACGCCCAGCAGCCAGTGGACTTTAAGTGCAGCCTGAAAAATTACAGGGTTTCCCTTGAAAGCTAGTTATTCCGGAGATACATTGTACACCCAGGCCTCACTCACCGATGACCCTGTAATACTTTGACCACATTCACGACTGCCTGTATTGCAAAGTTTACTCACAAAAGGGTTTAGTTGGTAACTTGAACGTCCAATAAGTACTCAGAAACTGCAGCATAAGAAGCTGTGCTCTCCCTTTGGAGATTGAGGCTTCATGGGAAGTTTATTTTCCACATTGGAATGTCGACACTTGCGGCCTCCGTGTTACCCGATAAACAGTGTAGTTGCCCATCGTCTCTTCACTGCAGAATTGCCTTTTCAGGCAAGTGATTTTCCATGAAACAAACGTTTCCTTTCAATTCCTGCTACGTGCTCCTCCTTCAGCAGTTGTTAGTGAATAGGCCAACCACATGCGACGACTGGCCTCAACCTAACGTTCTGTTTTTCTCGTCACAATGGTAGGCAGGCAGCAGGTTCAATGCAGCGTTTGGCAAAGCAGTACTGGAACTGTAGGAGACATTTCTGGTGTCTTAGGAAAGGCGGGTGTGCACTAGGATCCATGATATTCACGAAGGGCTGCCAGTCTCTTCTGGAACTTGTGAGCAACGTTCCGTTGATGACAACTATACGCCAAGAAAGGGCAGTGAAAGGATTATTCTGTTAAACCTCTAGAATGTGGTAAGTTGAAACAACTCAAGTATCTCCCTTCTAACGAACCTTGGAGGAACAAAATAGAGGAAGAAACAGCAGGGTCAATGCTCTGTGGTACCTTTTGAAAGCAAGGCATGAAGGGAAAGTTTATTTACCTCTTTGGGATTTGAAGAGTCGCAGGCTCAATTCTCCCTGAGAAACATTGTAGTTGCACATGTTCTCTGCATAGCACAATTCCCTTTGTGAGGACAAGGGATTTTCCAAGAAAAAAAAACTTGGAGGTTGCCATTCCTTGGTATGTGCTCATCCTTCAGTAATATACAGTGAATTGGCGACCCTATTTGACCACTAGCCTCAAGCAAACGTTCCTCTTGTCTCCTAACACACGTTGGCGTGCAGCAGAATCCATGTAGCCTTATTCAGTGTTATTCTTGGACTCTAGGAATCATTCCAGGTCTCAATACTGGCCGGTCTGCAGTAGGATGAGAAACCTACAAGAAGAAAGGCCTGTGAGTTCGGGGAGTTGTGAGCAATGCACCGTTGGGAACAGCTAGATGCCGAGTCATGGGCTGTGAAGGGCCTCTTTCCTTAAACCTCTTGAATGTGGTAAGTTGAATGAACTCAAGGATCTCCCTTCTAAAGCACATTGGAGGTACAAACCAGAGAAAGAAAGAGCAGGGGCAGTGCTCTGTGGTCCCTTTTGAAAATAAGGCATGAATGGAGACTTTATTTACCTCCTTGGGATTTAGAGAGTTGTGGGCTCAACTCTCCTGAGAAACACTGTAGTTGCACATGTTCTCTTCATAGCACATTTGCCTTTGTGATGACAAGTGAGTTTCTAGGAAAAATCTTGGAGGTTGCCATTCTTTGGTAGGTGCTCATCCTTCGGTAATCTTCAGTGAATTGGCGACGCCATTTGACCACTAGCCTCAAGCTAAGGCTCCTCTTGTATCATCCCACAGGTTGGCATGCAGCAGAATCCATGTAGCCTTATTCAGTGTGGTTCTTGGGCTCTAGGAAACATTCGAAGTCTCCTAGGACTCAGGGGTCTGCACTAGACCCGAAACGTACAAAAAGGACGGCCTGTGTGTTCAAGGATTTGTGAGTAAGGCACCGTTGGGAACAGCTAGATGCCGAGTCAGGGGCAGTGAAAGGCTTCTTTTGTTAAACCTCTAGAATGTGGTACGCTGAAACAACTCAAGTATCTCCCTTCTAAATCACCTTGCAGGTACAAAATAGAGAAAGAAACAGCAGGTTCAATGCTCTGTGGTCCCTTTTGAAAATAAGGCTGGAAGGGAAACTTTATTTACCTCCTTGAGATTTAGAGAGTTGCAGGCTCCATTCTCCCTGAGAAACACTGTACTTGCACATCTTCCCTTCATAACACAATTGCCTTTGTGATGACGTGAGTTTCTAGGATAGAACCTTGGAGGTTGCCATTCCTTGGTAGTTGCTCATCCCTCGGTAATCTTCAGGGAATGAACCAAACACATGGGACCTCTAGCCTCAAGTTAACGTTCAGGTTTTCTCATGACAGGGGCAGGCATGCCACAGATTCCATGCAGCCTTAGTCCCTGTGGTTCTTGAACTCTAGGAATCATATCAGTTCTCTTTTGACTCGCTGGTCTGCCCTAGGTTTTGAAACGTACTAAAAGGACCGCCTGTGTCTTCGCGAAGTTGTGAGCAATCTACGGTTGGGAACATCTAGATGCCAAGTGATGGGCAGTGAAGGGCTTCGTTGGTTCCACCCCTAGCTTGCGATGGCTGGAAAGCAACACAGTTATCAACGTTCCATGCCTTCCTTCATGCAAAGCGTGTCTGCATTCCTCAGGAAACCTGAGCTGCACTGAAAAACACAATTAGCCTACGATTGCTTCTAGGAACTAAACCGTGAAGTCGGTATACCTCAAGCAGCAACTAGACTTCATGTCCAGTTTCAATAATTACAGGGTTTCCCTTAACTGATAGTTATTCCCGAGAAAAATTGCCACCTAGGCCTCACTAAGCCTTCACCTTGATATCCTTACACCACCATCACGACTCCCAGCATGGCAATGGTTACTAATGTCATGCTCCATTGTGTCCACTGGATGTGCAATAAGAGAGCCAGAAACTCCAGAGGAATATGCTGTTTGGTCCCCCTGGAAATTGAGGCTTCCTGGAAAATTGTATTTTCCTCATTAGAAAGTTGAGAGTTGCAGCCTCAGTGTTACCTGGTAAACTCTGTTGTAGCCCACCTTTTCTTCATCGCACAATGGTATTTGTGAGGACAAGTGATTTTCCAAGAAAGAAACTTGGAGGTTGCCATTCTTTGGTATGTGCTCATCCTTCAGTGATCTACAGTGAATTGGCGAACCCGTTTGACCACTAGCCGCAAGGTAAAGTTGCTCTTGAATCATGCCACAGGTTGGCATGCAGCTGAATCCATGTAGCCTTATTCAGTGTGGTTCTTGAGCTCTAGGAATCATTCCAGGTCTCAAAGTACTGGTGGGTCTGCACTAGGATGAGAAACGTACAAGAAGAATGGCCTGTGTGTTTGGGGATTTGTGAGCAGTGCACCATTGGGAGGAGCTCGATACTGAGTCTTGGAAGGTGTAGGGCTTCTTTTGTTAAAGCTCTAGAATCTGGTAAGTTGAAACAACTCAAGTGTCTCCCTTCTAAAGCACCTTGGAGGTACCAATCAGAGAAAGAAACAGCAGGGTCAATGCTCTGTGGTCTCTTTTGAAAATACGGCTCGAAGGAAATCTTTATTTTCTTCATTGGGATCTAGGGAGTTGCGTGCTCAATTCTTCTGAGAAACACTGTAGTTGCACATGTTCTCTTCATAGCACAATTGCCTTTGTGATGACAAGTGAGTTTCTAGGAAGGAAACTTGAGGATTGCCATTCTTTGGTAGGTACTCATTCTTCGGAAATCTTCAGTCAATTGGCGAACCCATTTGTCCACTAGCCTCAAGCTAACGTTCCTCTTCTATCATGCCACAGGTTGGCATGCAGCTGAATCCAAGTAGCCTTATTATGTGTGGTCCTTGAGCTCTAGGAAGCGTTCCTGGTCTCTTAGTACTGGCTGGTCTGCACTAGAATGAGAAACGTGCAGGAAGGAAAGCGTGTGTGTTCCGGGGGTTGTGAGCAATGCACCGTTTGGAAGAGCTAGGTGCTGAGTAATGGGCAGTGTAGGGTTTCCCTGGATAAACACCTAGATTGCGACAGCTTGAAAACACCTAGCTATCAGCGTTCTGTTCAATCCTTCATGCCAAAAGTGTCTGCTTTTCTGCCTATCCGTGAGCACACAAAAAATAATATGATCCTACCCCTCCTTCTGGGAACTCACACGTGATGGAATCTACGCCCAGCAGCCAGTGGACTTTAAGTGCAGCCTGAAAAATTACAGGGTTTCCCTTGAAAGCTAGTTATTCCGGAGATACATTGTACACCCAGGCCTCACTCACCGATGACCCTGTAATACTTTGACCACATTCACGACTGCCTGTATTGCAAAGTTTACTCACAAAAGGGTTTAGTTGGTAACTTGAACGTCCAATAAGTACTCAGAAACTGCAGCATAAGAAGCTGTGCTCTCCCTTTGGAGATTGAGGCTTCATGGGAAGTTTATTTTCCACATTGGAATGTCGACACTTGCGGCCTCCGTGTTACCCGATAAACAGTGTAGTTGCCCATCGTCTCTTCACTGCAGAATTGCCTTTTCAGGCAAGTGATTTTCCATGAAACAAACGTTTCCTTTCAATTCCTGCTACGTGCTCCTCCTTCAGCAGTTGTTAGTGAATAGGCCAACCACATGCGACGACTGGCCTCAACCTAACGTTCTGTTTTTCTCGTCACAATGGTAGGCAGGCAGCAGGTTCAATGCAGCGTTTGGCAAAGCAGTACTGGAACTGTAGGAGACATTTCTGGTGTCTTAGGAAAGGCGGGTGTGCACTAGGATCCATGATATTCACGAAGGGCTGCCAGTCTCTTCTGGAACTTGTGAGCAACGTTCAGTTGATGACAACTATACGCCAAGAAAGGGCAGTGAAAGGATTATTCTGTTAAACCTCTAGAATGTGGTAAGTTGAAACAACTCAAGTATCTCCCTTCTAACGAACCTTGGAGGAACAAAATAGAGGAAGAAACAGCAGGGTCAATGCTCTGTGGTCCCTTTTGAAAGCAAGGCATGAAGGGAAAGTTTATTTACCTCTTTGGGATTTGAAGAGTCGCAGGCTCAATTCTCCCTGAGAAACATTGTAGTTGCACATGTTCTCTGCATAGCACAATTCCCTTTGTGAGGACAAGGGATTTTCCAAGAAAAAAAAACTTGGAGGTTGCCATTCCTTGGTATGTGCTCATCCTTCAGTAATATACAGTGAATTGGCGACCCTATTTGACCACTAGCCTCAAGCAAACGTTCCTCTTGTCTCCTAACACACGTTGGCGTGCAGCAGAATCCATGTAGCCTTATTCAGTGTTGTTCTTGGACTCTAGGAATCATTGCAGGTCTCAATACTGGCCGGTCTGCAGTAGGATGAGAAACCTACAAGAAGAAAGGCCTGTGAGTTCGGGGAGTTGTGAGCAATGCACCGTTGGGAACAGCTAGATGACGAGCCATGGGCTGTGAAGGGCCTCTTTCCTTAAACCTCTAGAATGTGGTAAGTTGAATGAACTCAAGGATCTCCCTTCTAAAGCACATTGGAGGTACAAACCAGAGAAAGAAAGAGCAGGGGCAGTGCTCTGTGGTCCCTTTTGAAAATAAGGCATGAAGGGAGACTTTATTTACCTCCTTGGGATTTAGAGAGTTGTGTGCTCAACTCTCCTGAGAAACACTGTAGTTGCACATGTTCTCTTCATAGCACATTTGCCTTTGTGATGACAAGTGAGTTTCTAGGAAAAATCTTGGAGGTTGCCATTCTTTGGTAGGTGCTCATCCTTCGGTAATCTTCAGTGAATTGGCGACGCCATTTGACCACTAGCCTCAAGCTAAGGCTCCTCTTGTATCATCCCACAGGTTGGCATGCAGCAGAATCCATGTAGCCTTATTCAGTGTGGTTCTTGGGCACTAGGAAACATTCGAAGTCTCCTAGGACTCAGGGGTCTGCACTAGACCCGAAACGTACAAAAAGGACGGCCTGTGTGTTCAAGGATTTGTGAGTAAGGCACCGTTGGGAACAGCTAGATGCCGAGTCAGGGGCAGTGAAAGGCTTCTTTTGTTAAACCTCTAGAATGTGGTACGCTGAAACAACTCAAGTATCTCCCTTCTAAATCATCTTGCAGGTACAAAATAGAGAAAGAAACAGCAGCTACAATGCTCTGTGGTCCCTTTTGAAAATAAGGCTGGAAGGGAAACTTTATTTACCTCCTTGAGATTTAGAGAGTTGCAGGCTCAATTCTCCCTGAGAAACACTGTACTTGCACATCTTCCCTTCATAACACAATTGCCTTTGTGATGACGTGAGTTTCTAGGATAGAACCTTGGAGGTTGCCATTCCTTGGTAGTTGCTCATCCCTCGGTAATCTTCAGGGAATGAACCAAACACATGGGACCTCTAGCCTCAAGTTAACGTTCAGGTTTTCTCATGACAGGGGCAGGCATGCCACAGATTCCATGCAGCCTTAGTCCCTGTGGTTCTTGAACTCTAGGAATCATATCAGTTCTCTTTTGACTCGCTGGTCTGCCCTAGGTTTTGAAACGTACTAAAAGGACCGCCTGTGTCTTCGCGAAGTTGTGAGCAATCTACGGTTGGGAACATCTAGATGCCAAGTGATGGGCAGTGAAGGGCTTCGTTGGTTCCACCCCTAGCTTGCGATGGCTGGAAAGCAACACAGTTATCAACGTTCCGTGCCTTCCTTCATGCAAAGCGTGTCTGCATTCCTCAGGAAACCTGAGCTGCACTGAAAAACACAATTAGCCTACGATTGCTTCTAGGAACTAAACCGTGAAGTCGGTATACCTCAAGCAGCAACTAGACTTCATGTCCAGTTTCAATAATTACAGGGTTTCCCTTAACTGATAGTTATTCCCGAGAAAAATTGCCACCTAGGCCTCACTAAGCCTTCACCTTGATATCCTTACACCACCATCACGACTCCCAGCATGGCAATGGTTACTAATGTCATGCTCCATTGTGTCCACTGGATGTGCAATAAGAGAGCCAGAAACTCCAGAGGAATATGCTGTTTGGTCCCCCTGGAAATTGAGGCTTCCTGGAAAATTGTATTTTCCTCATTAGAAAGTTGAGAGTTGCAGCCTCAGTGTTACCTGGTAAACTCTGTTGTAGGCCACCTTTTCTTCATCGCACAATGGTATTTGTGAGGACAAGTGATTTTCCAAGAAAGAAACTTGGAGGTTGCCATTCTTTGGTATGTGCTCATCCTTCAGTGATCTACAGTGAATTGGCGAACCCGTTTGACCACTAGCCGCAAGGTAAAGTTGCTCTTGAATCATGCCACAGGTTGGCATGCAGCTGAATCCATGTAGCCTTATTCAGTGTGGTTCTTGAGCTCTAGGAATCATTCCAGGTCTCAAAGTACTGGTGGGTCTGCACTAGGATGAGAAACGTACAAGAAGAATGGCCTGTGTGTTTGGGGATTTGTGAGCAGTGCACCATTGGGAGGAGCTCGATACTGAGTCTTGGAAGGTGTAGGGCTTCTTTTGTTAAAGCTCTAGAATCTGGTAAGTTGAAACAACTCAAGTGTCTCCCTTCTAAAGCACCTTGGAGGTACCAATCAGAGAAAGAAACAGCAGGGTCAATGCTCTGTGGTCTCTTTTGAAAATACGGCTCGAAGGAAATCTTTATTTTCTTCATTGGGATCTAGGGAGTTGCGTGCTCAATTCTTCTGAGAAACACTGTAGTTGCACATGTTCTCTTCATAGCACAATTGCCTTTGAGATGACAAGTGAGTTTCTAGGAAGGAAACTTGAGGATTGCCATTCTTTGGTAGGTACTCATTCTTCGGAAATCTTCAGTCAATTGGCGAACCCATTTGTCCACTCGCCTCAAGCTAACGTTCCTCTTCTGTCATGCCACAGGTTGGCATGCAGCTGAATCCAAGTAGCCTTATTATGTGTGGTCCTTGAGCTCTAGGAAGCGTTCCTGGTCTCTTAGTACTGGCTGGTCTGCACTAGAATGAGAAACGTGCAGGAAGGAAAGCGTGTGTGTTCCGGGGGTTGTGAGCAATGCACCGTTTGGAAGAGCTAGGTGCTGAGTAATGGGCAGTGTAGGGTTTCCCTGGATAAACACCTAGATTGCGACAGCTTGAAAACACCTAGCTATCAGCGTTCTGTTCAATCCTTCATGCCAAAAGTGTCTGCTTTTCTGCCTATCCGTGAGCACACAAAAAATAATATGATCCTACCCCTCCTTCTGGGAACTCACACGTGATGGAATCTACGCCCAGCAGCCAGTGGACTTTAAGTGCAGCCTGAAAAATTACAGGGTTTCCCTTGAAAGCTAGTTATTCCGGAGATACATTGTACACCCAGGCCTCATTCACCGATGACCCTGTAATACTTTGACCACATTCACGACTGCCTGTATTGCAAAGTTTACTCACAAAAGGGTTTAGTTGGTAACTTGAACGTCCAATAAGTACTCAGAAACTGCAGCATAAGAAGCTGTGCTCTCCCTTTGGAGATTGAGGCTTCATGGGAAGTTTATTTTCCACATTGGAATGTCGACACTTGCGGCCTCCGTGTTACCCGATAAACAGTGTAGTTGCCCATCGTCTCTTCACTGCAGAATTGCCTTTTCAGGCAAGTGATTTTCCATGAAACAAACGTTTCCTTTCAATTCCTGCTACGTGCTCCTCCTTCAGCAGTTGTTAGTGAATAGGCCAACCACATGCGACGACTGGCCTCAACCTAACGTTCTGTTTTTCTCGTCACAATGGTAGGCAGGCAGCAGGTTCAATGCAACGTTTGGCAAAGCAGTACTGGAAATGTAGGAGACATTTCTGGTGCCTTAGGAAAGGCGGGTGTGCACTAGGATCCACGATATTCACGAGGGGCTGCCAGTCTCTTCTGGAAGTTGTGAGCAACGTTCAGTTGATGACAACTATACGCCAAGAAAGGGCAGTGAAAGGATTATTCTGTTAAACCTCTAGAATGTGGTAAGTTGAAACAACTCAAGTATCTCCCTTCTAACGAACCTTGGAGGAACAAAATAGAGGAAGAAACAGCAGGGTCAATGCTCTGTGGTCCCTTTTGAAAGCAAGGCATGAAGGGAAAGTTTATTTACCTCTTTGGGATTTGAAGAGTCGCAGGCTCAATTCTCCCTGAGAAACATTGTAGTTGCACATGTTCTCTGCATAGCACAATTCCCTTTGTGAGGACAAGGGATTTTCCAAGAAAAAAAAACTTGGAGGTTGCCATTCCTTGGTATGTGCTCATCCTTCAGTAATATACAGTGAATTGGCGACCCTATTTGACCACTAGCCTCAAGCAAACGTTCCTCTTGTCTCCTAACACACGTTGGCGTGCAGCAGAATCCATGTAGCCTTATTCAGTGTTGTTCTTGGACTCTAGGAATCATTGCAGGTCTCAATACTGGCCGGTCTGCAGTAGGATGAGAAACCTACAAGAAGAAAGGCCTGTGAGTTCGGGGAGTTGTGAGCAATGCACCGTTGGGAACAGCTAGATGACGAGCCATGGGCTGTGAAGGGCCTCTTTCCTTAAACCTCTAGAATGTGGTAAGTTGAATGAACTCAAGGATCTCCCTTCTAAAGCACATTGGAGGTACAAACCAGAGAAAGAAAGAGCAGGGGCAGTGCTCTGTGGTCCCTTTTGAAAATAAGGCATGAAGGGAGACTTTATTTACCTCCTTGGGATTTAGAGAGTTGTGTGCTCAACTCTCCTGAGAAACACTGTAGTTGCACATGTTCTCTTCATAGCACATTTGCCTTTGTGATGACAAGTGAGTTTCTAGGAAAAATCTTGGAGGTTGCCATTCTTTGGTAGGTGCTCATCCTTCGGTAATCTTCAGTGAATTGGCGACGCCATTTGACCACTAGCCTCAAGCTAAGGCTCCTCTTGTATCATCCCACAGGTTGGCATGCAGCAGAATCCATGTAGCCTTATTCAGTGTGGTTCTTGGGCACTAGGAAACATTCGAAGTCTCCTAGGACTCAGGGGTCTGCACTAGACCCGAAACGTACAAAAAGGACGGCCTGTGTGTTCAAGGATTTGTGAGTAAGGCACCGTTGGGAACAGCTAGATGCCGAGTCAGGGGCAGTGAAAGGCTTCTTTTGTTAAACCTCTAGAATGTGGTACGCTGAAACAACTCAAGTATCTCCCTTCTAAATCATCTTGCAGGTACAAAATAGAGAAAGAAACAGCAGCTACAATGCTCTGTGGTCCCTTTTGAAAATAAGGCTGGAAGGGAAACTTTATTTACCTCCTTGAGATTTAGAGAGTTGCAGGCTCAATTCTCCCTGAGAAACACTGTACTTGCACATCTTCCCTTCATAACACAATTGCCTTTGTGATGACGTGAGTTTCTAGGATAGAACCTTGGAGGTTGCCATTCCTTGGTAGTTGCTCATCCCTCGGTAATCTTCAGGGAATGAACCAAACACATGGGACCTCTAGCCTCAAGTTAACGTTCAGGTTTTCTCATGACAGGGGCAGGCATGCCACAGATTCCATGCAGCCTTAGTCCCTGTGGTTCTTGAACTCTAGGAATCATATCAGTTCTCTTTTGACTCGCTGGTCTGCCCTAGGTTTTGAAACGTACTAAAAGGACCGCCTGTGTCTTCGCGAAGTTGTGAGCAATCTACGGTTGGGAACATCTAGATGCCAAGTGATGGGCAGTGAAGGGCTTCGTTGGTTCCACCCCTAGCTTGCGATGGCTGGAAAGCAACACAGTTATCAACGTTCCGTGCCTTCCTTCATGCAAAGCGTGTCTGCATTCCTCAGGAAACCTGAGCTGCACTGAAAAACACAATTAGCCTACGATTGCTTCTAGGAACTAAACCGTGAAGTCGGTATACCTCAAGCAGCAACTAGACTTCATGTCCAGTTTCAATAATTACAGGGTTTCCCTTAACTGATAGTTATTCCCGAGAAAAATTGCCACCTAGGCCTCACTAAGCCTTCACCTTGATATCCTTACACCACCATCACGACTCCCAGCATGGCAATGGTTACTAATGTCATGCTCCATTGTGTCCACTGGATGTGCAATAAGAGAGCCAGAAACTCCAGAGGAATATGCTGTTTGGTCCCCCTGGAAATTGAGGCTTCCTGGAAAATTGTATTTTCCTCATTAGAAAGTTGAGAGTTGCAGCCTCAGTGTTACCTGGTAAACTCTGTTGTAGGCCACCTTTTCTTCATCGCACAATGGTATTTGTGAGGACAAGTGATTTTCCAAGAAAGAAACTTGGAGGTTGCCATTCTTTGGTATGTGCTCATCCTTCAGTGATCTACAGTGAATTGGCGAACCCGTTTGACCACTAGCCGCAAGGTAAAGTTGCTCTTGAATCATGCCACAGGTTGGCATGCAGCTGAATCCATGTAGCCTTATTCAGTGTGGTTCTTGAGCTCTAGGAATCATTCCAGGTCTCAAAGTACTGGTGGGTCTGCACTAGGATGAGAAACGTACAAGAAGAATGGCCTGTGTGTTTGGGGATTTGTGAGCAGTGCACCATTGGGAGGAGCTCGATACTGAGTCTTGGAAGGTGTAGGGCTTCTTTTGTTAAAGCTCTAGAATCTGGTAAGTTGAAACAACTCAAGTGTCTCCCTTCTAAAGCACCTTGGAGGTACCAATCAGAGAAAGAAACAGCAGGGTCAATGCTCTGTGGTCTCTTTTGAAAATACGGCTCGAAGGAAATCTTTATTTTCTTCATTGGGATCTAGGGAGTTGCGTGCTCAATTCTTCTGAGAAACACTGTAGTTGCACATGTTCTCTTCATAGCACAATTGCCTTTGAGATGACAAGTGAGTTTCTAGGAAGGAAACTTGAGGATTGCCATTCTTTGGTAGGTACTCATTCTTCGGAAATCTTCAGTCAATTGGCGAACCCATTTGTCCACTCGCCTCAAGCTAACGTTCCTCTTCTGTCATGCAACAGGTTGGCATGCAGCTGAATCCAAGTAGCCTTATTATGTGTGGTCCTTGAGCTCTAGGAAGCGTTCCTGGTCTCTTAGTACTGGCTGGTCTGCACTAGAATGAGAAACGTGCAGGAAGGAAAGCGTGTGTGTTCCGGGGGTTGTGAGCAATGCACCGTTTGGAAGAGCTAGGTGCTGAGTAATGGGCAGTGTAGGGTTTCCCTGGATAAACACCTAGATTGCGACAGCTTGAAAACACCTAGCTATCAGCGTTCTGTTCAATCCTTCATGCCAAAAGTGTCTGCTTTTCTGCCTATCCGTGAGCACACAAAAAATAATATGATCCTACCCCTCCTTCTGGGAACTCACACGTGATGGAATCTACGCCCAGCAGCCAGTGGACTTTAAGTGCAGCCTGAAAAATTACAGGGTTTCCCTTGAAAGCTAGTTATTCCGGAGATACATTGTACACCCAGGCCTCATTCACCGATGACCCTGTAATACTTTGACCACATTCACGACTGCCTGTATTGCAAAGTTTACTCACAAAAGGGTTTAGTTGGTAACTTGAACGTCCAATAAGTACTCAGAAACTGCAGCATAAGAAGCTGTGCTCTCCCTTTGGAGATTGAGGCTTCATGGGAAGTTTATTTTCCACATTGGAATGTCGACACTTGCGGCCTCCGTGTTACCCGATAAACAGTGTAGTTGCCCATCGTCTCTTCACTGCAGAATTGCCTTTTCAGGCAAGTGATTTTCCATGAAACAAACGTTTCCTTTCAATTCCTGCTACGTGCTCCTCCTTCAGCAGTTGTTAGTGAATAGGCCAACCACATGCGACGACTGGCCTCAACCTAACGTTCTGTTTTTCTCGTCACAATGGTAGGCAGGCAGCAGGTTCAATGCAGCGTTTGGCAAAGCAGTACTGGAACTGTAGGAGACATTTCTGGTGTCTTAGGAAAGGCGGGTGTGCACTAGGATCCATGATATTCACGAAGGGCTGCCAGTCTCTTCTGGAACTTGTGAGCAACGTTCAGTTGATGACAACTATACGCCAAGAAAGGGCAGTGAAAGGATTATTCTGTTAAACCTCTAGAATGTGGTAAGTTGAAACAACTCAAGTATCTCCCTTCTAACGAACCTTGGAGGAACAAAATAGAGGAAGAAACAGCAGGGTCAATGCTCTGTGGTCCCTTTTGAAAGCAAGGCATGAAGGGAAAGTTTATTTACCTCTTTGGGATTTGAAGAGTCGCAGGCTCAATTCTCCCTGAGAAACATTGTAGTTGCACATGTTCTCTGCATAGCACAATTCCCTTTGTGAGGACAAGGGATTTTCCAAGAAAAAAAAACTTGGAGGTTGCCATTCCTTGGTATGTGCTCATCCTTCAGTAATATACAGTGAATTGGCGACCCTATTTGACCACTAGCCTCAAGCAAACGTTCCTCTTGTCTCCTAACACACGTTGGCGTGCAGCAGAATCCATGTAGCCTTATTCAGTGTTGTTCTTGGACTCTAGGAATCATTGCAGGTCTCAATACTGGCCGGTCTGCAGTAGGATGAGAAACCTACAAGAAGAAAGGCCTGTGAGTTCGGGGAGTTGTGAGCAATGCACCGTTGGGAACAGCTAGATGACGAGCCATGGGCTGTGAAGGGCCTCTTTCCTTAAACCTCTAGAATGTGGTAAGTTGAATGAACTCAAGGATCTCCCTTCTAAAGCACATTGGAGGTACAAACCAGAGAAAGAAAGAGCAGGGGCAGTGCTCTGTGGTCCCTTTTGAAAATAAGGCATGAAGGGAGACTTTATTTACCTCCTTGGGATTTAGAGAGTTGTGTGCTCAACTCTCCTGAGAAACACTGTAGTTGCACATGTTCTCTTCATAGCACATTTGCCTTTGTGATGACAAGTGAGTTTCTAGGAAAAATCTTGGAGGTTGCCATTCTTTGGTAGGTGCTCATCCTTCGGTAATCTTCAGTGAATTGGCGACGCCATTTGACCACTAGCCTCAAGCTAAGGCTCCTCTTGTATCATCCCACAGGTTGGCATGCAGCAGAATCCATGTAGCCTTATTCAGTGTGGTTCTTGGGCACTAGGAAACATTCGAAGTCTCCTAGGACTCAGGGGTCTGCACTAGACCCGAAACGTACAAAAAGGACGGCCTGTGTGTTCAAGGATTTGTGAGTAAGGCACCGTTGGGAACAGCTAGATGCCGAGTCAGGGGCAGTGAAAGGCTTCTTTTGTTAAACCTCTAGAATGTGGTACGCTGAAACAACTCAAGTATCTCCCTTCTAAATCATCTTGCAGGTACAAAATAGAGAAAGAAACAGCAGCTACAATGCTCTGTGGTCCCTTTTGAAAATAAGGCTGGAAGGGAAACTTTATTTACCTCCTTGAGATTTAGAGAGTTGCAGGCTCAATTCTCCCTGAGAAACACTGTACTTGCACATCTTCCCTTCATAACACAATTGCCTTTGTGATGACGTGAGTTTCTAGGATAGAACCTTGGAGGTTGCCATTCCTTGGTAGTTGCTCATCCCTCGGTAATCTTCAGGGAATGAACCAAACACATGGGACCTCTAGCCTCAAGTTAACGTTCAGGTTTTCTCATGACAGGGGCAGGCATGCCACAGATTCCATGCAGCCTTAGTCCCTGTGGTTCTTGAACTCTAGGAATCATATCAGTTCTCTTTTGACTCGCTGGTCTGCCCTAGGTTTTGAAACGTACTAAAAGGACCGCCTGTGTCTTCGCGAAGTTGTGAGCAATCTACGGTTGGGAACATCTAGATGCCAAGTGATGGGCAGTGAAGGGCTTCGTTGGTTCCACCCCTAGCTTGCGATGGCTGGAAAGCAACACAGTTATCAACGTTCCGTGCCTTCCTTCATGCAAAGCGTGTCTGCATTCCTCAGGAAACCTGAGCTGCACTGAAAAACACAATTAGCCTACGATTGCTTCTAGGAACTAAACCGTGAAGTCGGTATACCTCAAGCAGCAACTAGACTTCATGTCCAGTTTCAATAATTACAGGGTTTCCCTTAACTGATAGTTATTCCCGAGAAAAATTGCCACCTAGGCCTCACTAAGCCTTCACCTTGATATCCTTACACCACCATCACGACTCCCAGCATGGCAATGGTTACTAATGTCATGCTCCATTGTGTCCACTGGATGTGCAATAAGAGAGCCAGAAACTCCAGAGGAATATGCTGTTTGGTCCCCCTGGAAATTGAGGCTTCCTGGAAAATTGTATTTTCCTCATTAGAAAGTTGAGAGTTGCAGCCTCAGTGTTACCTGGTAAACTCTGTTGTAGGCCACCTTTTCTTCATCGCACAATGGTATTTGTGAGGACAAGTGATTTTCCAAGAAAGAAACTTGGAGGTTGCCATTCTTTGGTATGTGCTCATCCTTCAGTGATCTACAGTGAATTGGCGAACCCGTTTGACCACTAGCCGCAAGGTAAAGTTGCTCTTGAATCATGCCACAGGTTGGCATGCAGCTGAATCCATGTAGCCTTATTCAGTGTGGTTCTTGAGCTCTAGGAATCATTCCAGGTCTCAAAGTACTGGTGGGTCTGCACTAGGATGAGAAACGTACAAGAAGAATGGCCTGTGTGTTTGGGGATTTGTGAGCAGTGCACCATTGGGAGGAGCTCGATACTGAGTCTTGGAAGGTGTAGGGCTTCTTTTGTTAAAGCTCTAGAATCTGGTAAGTTGAAACAACTCAAGTGTCTCCCTTCTAAAGCACCTTGGAGGTACCAATCAGAGAAAGAAACAGCAGGGTCAATGCTCTGTGGTCTCTTTTGAAAATACGGCTCGAAGGAAATCTTTATTTTCTTCATTGGGATCTAGGGAGTTGCGTGCTCAATTCTTCTGAGAAACACTGTAGTTGCACATGTTCTCTTCATAGCACAATTGCCTTTGAGATGACAAGTGAGTTTCTAGGAAGGAAACTTGAGGATTGCCATTCTTTGGTAGGTACTCATTCTTCGGAAATCTTCAGTCAATTGGCGAACCCATTTGTCCACTCGCCTCAAGCTAACGTTCCTCTTCTGTCATGCCACAGGTTGGCATGCAGCTGAATCCAAGTAGCCTTATTATGTGTGGTCCTTGAGCTCTAGGAAGCGTTCCTGGTCTCTTAGTACTGGCTGGTCTGCACTAGAATGAGAAACGTGCAGGAAGGAAAGCGTGTGTGTTCCGGGGGTTGTGAGCAATGCACCGTTTGGAAGAGCTAGGTGCTGAGTAATGGGCAGTGTAGGGTTTCCCTGGATAAACACCTAGATTGCGACAGCTTGAAAACACCTAGCTATCAGCGTTCTGTTCAATCCTTCATGCCAAAAGTGTCTGCTTTTCTGCCTATCCGTGAGCACACAAAAAATAATATGATCCTACCCCTCCTTCTGGGAACTCACACGTGATGGAATCTACGCCCAGCAGCCAGTGGACTTTAAGTGCAGCCTGAAAAATTACAGGGTTTCCCTTGAAAGCTAGTTATTCCGGAGATACATTGTACACCCAGGCCTCATTCACCGATGACCCTGTAATACTTTGACCACATTCACGACTGCCTGTATTGCAAAGTTTACTCACAAAAGGGTTTAGTTGGTAACTTGAACGTCCAATAAGTACTCAGAAACTGCAGCATAAGAAGCTGTGCTCTCCCTTTGGAGATTGAGGCTTCATGGGAAGTTTATTTTCCACATTGGAATGTCGACACTTGCGGCCTCCGTGTTACCCGATAAACAGTGTAGTTGCCCATCGTCTCTTCACTGCAGAATTGCCTTTTCAGGCAAGTGATTTTCCATGAAACAAACGTTTCCTTTCAATTCCTGCTACGTGCTCCTCCTTCAGCAGTTGTTAGTGAATAGGCCAACCACATGCGACGACTGGCCTCAACCTAACGTTCTGTTTTTCTCGTCACAATGGTAGGCAGGCAGCAGGTTCAATGCAACGTTTGGCAAAGCAGTACTGGAAATGTAGGAGACATTTCTGGTGCCTTAGGAAAGGCGGGTGTGCACTAGGATCCACGATATTCACGAGGGGCTGCCAGTCTCTTCTGGAAGTTGTGAGCAACGTTCAGTTGATGACAACTATACGCCAAGAAAGGGCAGTGAAAGGATTATTCTGTTAAACCTCTAGAATGTGGTAAGTTGAAACAACTCAAGTATCTCCCTTCTAACGAACCTTGGAGGAACAAAATAGAGGAAGAAACAGCAGGGTCAATGCTCTGTGGTCCCTTTTGAAAGCAAGGCATGAAGGGAAAGTTTATTTACCTCTTTGGGATTTGAAGAGTCGCAGGCTCAATTCTCCCTGAGAAACATTGTAGTTGCACATGTTCTCTGCATAGCACAATTCCCTTTGTGAGGACAAGGGATTTTCCAAGAAAAAAAAACTTGGAGGTTGCCATTCCTTGGTATGTGCTCATCCTTCAGTAATATACAGTGAATTGGCGACCCTATTTGACCACTAGCCTCAAGCAAACGTTCCTCTTGTCTCCTAACACACGTTGGCGTGCAGCAGAATCCATGTAGCCTTATTCAGTGTTGTTCTTGGACTCTAGGAATCATTGCAGGTCTCAATACTGGCCGGTCTGCAGTAGGATGAGAAACCTACAAGAAGAAAGGCCTGTGAGTTCGGGGAGTTGTGAGCAATGCACCGTTGGGAACAGCTAGATGACGAGCCATGGGCTGTGAAGGGCCTCTTTCCTTAAACCTCTAGAATGTGGTAAGTTGAATGAACTCAAGGATCTCCCTTCTAAAGCACATTGGAGGTACAAACCAGAGAAAGAAAGAGCAGGGGCAGTGCTCTGTGGTCCCTTTTGAAAATAAGGCATGAAGGGAGACTTTATTTACCTCCTTGGGATTTAGAGAGTTGTGTGCTCAACTCTCCTGAGAAACACTGTAGTTGCACATGTTCTCTTCATAGCACATTTGCCTTTGTGATGACAAGTGAGTTTCTAGGAAAAATCTTGGAGGTTGCCATTCTTTGGTAGGTGCTCATCCTTCGGTAATCTTCAGTGAATTGGCGACGCCATTTGACCACTAGCCTCAAGCTAAGGCTCCTCTTGTATCATCCCACAGGTTGGCATGCAGCAGAATCCATGTAGCCTTATTCAGTGTGGTTCTTGGGCACTAGGAAACATTCGAAGTCTCCTAGGACTCAGGGGTCTGCACTAGACCCGAAACGTACAAAAAGGACGGCCTGTGTGTTCAAGGATTTGTGAGTAAGGCACCGTTGGGAACAGCTAGATGCCGAGTCAGGGGCAGTGAAAGGCTTCTTTTGTTAAACCTCTAGAATGTGGTACGCTGAAACAACTCAAGTATCTCCCTTCTAAATCATCTTGCAGGTACAAAATAGAGAAAGAAACAGCAGCTACAATGCTCTGTGGTCCCTTTTGAAAATAAGGCTGGAAGGGAAACTTTATTTACCTCCTTGAGATTTAGAGAGTTGCAGGCTCAATTCTCCCTGAGAAACACTGTACTTGCACATCTTCCCTTCATAACACAATTGCCTTTGTGATGACGTGAGTTTCTAGGATAGAACCTTGGAGGTTGCCATTCCTTGGTAGTTGCTCATCCCTCGGTAATCTTCAGGGAATGAACCAAACACATGGGACCTCTAGCCTCAAGTTAACGTTCAGGTTTTCTCATGACAGGGGCAGGCATGCCACAGATTCCATGCAGCCTTAGTCCCTGTGGTTCTTGAACTCTAGGAATCATATCAGTTCTCTTTTGACTCGCTGGTCTGCCCTAGGTTTTGAAACGTACTAAAAGGACCGCCTGTGTCTTCGCGAAGTTGTGAGCAATCTACGGTTGGGAACATCTAGATGCCAAGTGATGGGCAGTGAAGGGCTTCGTTGGTTCCACCCCTAGCTTGCGATGGCTGGAAAGCAACACAGTTATCAACGTTCCGTGCCTTCCTTCATGCAAAGCGTGTCTGCATTCCTCAGGAAACCTGAGCTGCACTGAAAAACACAATTAGCCTACGATTGCTTCTAGGAACTAAACCGTGAAGTCGGTATACCTCAAGCAGCAACTAGACTTCATGTCCAGTTTCAATAATTACAGGGTTTCCCTTAACTGATAGTTATTCCCGAGAAAAATTGCCACCTAGGCCTCACTAAGCCTTCACCTTGATATCCTTACACCACCATCACGACTCCCAGCATGGCAATGGTTACTAATGTCATGCTCCATTGTGTCCACTGGATGTGCAATAAGAGAGCCAGAAACTCCAGAGGAATATGCTGTTTGGTCCCCCTGGAAATTGAGGCTTCCTGGAAAATTGTATTTTCCTCATTAGAAAGTTGAGAGTTGCAGCCTCAGTGTTACCTGGTAAACTCTGTTGTAGGCCACCTTTTCTTCATCGCACAATGGTATTTGTGAGGACAAGTGATTTTCCAAGAAAGAAACTTGGAGGTTGCCATTCTTTGGTATGTGCTCATCCTTCAGTGATCTACAGTGAATTGGCGAACCCGTTTGACCACTAGCCGCAAGGTAAAGTTGCTCTTGAATCATGCCACAGGTTGGCATGCAGCTGAATCCATGTAGCCTTATTCAGTGTGGTTCTTGAGCTCTAGGAATCATTCCAGGTCTCAAAGTACTGGTGGGTCTGCACTAGGATGAGAAACGTACAAGAAGAATGGCCTGTGTGTTTGGGGATTTGTGAGCAGTGCACCATTGGGAGGAGCTCGATACTGAGTCTTGGAAGGTGTAGGGCTTCTTTTGTTAAAGCTCTAGAATCTGGTAAGTTGAAACAACTCAAGTGTCTCCCTTCTAAAGCACCTTGGAGGTACCAATCAGAGAAAGAAACAGCAGGGTCAATGCTCTGTGGTCTCTTTTGAAAATACGGCTCGAAGGAAATCTTTATTTTCTTCATTGGGATCTAGGGAGTTGCGTGCTCAATTCTTCTGAGAAACACTGTAGTTGCACATGTTCTCTTCATAGCACAATTGCCTTTGAGATGACAAGTGAGTTTCTAGGAAGGAAACTTGAGGATTGCCATTCTTTGGTAGGTACTCATTCTTCGGAAATCTTCAGTCAATTGGCGAACCCATTTGTCCACTCGCCTCAAGCTAACGTTCCTCTTCTGTCATGCAACAGGTTGGCATGCAGCTGAATCCAAGTAGCCTTATTATGTGTGGTCCTTGAGCTCTAGGAAGCGTTCCTGGTCTCTTAGTACTGGCTGGTCTGCACTAGAATGAGAAACGTGCAGGAAGGAAAGCGTGTGTGTTCCGGGGGTTGTGAGCAATGCACCGTTTGGAAGAGCTAGGTGCTGAGTAATGGGCAGTGTAGGGTTTCCCTGGATAAACACCTAGATTGCGACAGCTTGAAAACACCTAGCTATCAGCGTTCTGTTCAATCCTTCATGCCAAAAGTGTCTGCTTTTCTGCCTATCCGTGAGCACACAAAAAATAATATGATCCTACCCCTCCTTCTGGGAACTCACACGTGATGGAATCTACGCCCAGCAGCCAGTGGACTTTAAGTGCAGCCTGAAAAATTACAGGGTTTCCCTTGAAAGCTAGTTATTCCGGAGATACATTGTACACCCAGGCCTCATTCACCGATGACCCTGTAATACTTTGACCACATTCACGACTGCCTGTATTGCAAAGTTTACTCACAAAAGGGTTTAGTTGGTAACTTGAACGTCCAATAAGTACTCAGAAACTGCAGCATAAGAAGCTGTGCTCTCCCTTTGGAGATTGAGGCTTCATGGGAAGTTTATTTTCCACATTGGAATGTCGACACTTGCGGCCTCCGTGTTACCCGATAAACAGTGTAGTTGCCCATCGTCTCTTCACTGCAGAATTGCCTTTTCAGGCAAGTGATTTTCCATGAAACAAACGTTTCCTTTCAATTCCTGCTACGTGCTCCTCCTTCAGCAGTTGTTAGTGAATAGGCCAACCACATGCGACGACTGGCCTCAACCTAACGTTCTGTTTTTCTCGTCACAATGGTAGGCAGGCAGCAGGTTCAATGCAACGTTTGGCAAAGCAGTACTGGAAATGTAGGAGACATTTCTGGTGCCTTAGGAAAGGCGGGTGTGCACTAGGATCCACGATATTCACGAGGGGCTGCCAGTCTCTTCTGGAAGTTGTGAGCAACGTTCAGTTGATGACAACTATACGCCAAGAAAGGGCAGTGAAAGGATTATTCTGTTAAACCTCTAGAATGTGGTAAGTTGAAACAACTCAAGTATCTCCCTTCTAACGAACCTTGGAGGAACAAAATAGAGGAAGAAACAGCAGGGTCAATGCTCTGTGGTCCCTTTTGAAAGCAAGGCATGAAGGGAAAGTTTATTTACCTCTTTGGGATTTGAAGAGTCGCAGGCTCAATTCTCCCTGAGAAACATTGTAGTTGCACATGTTCTCTGCATAGCACAATTCCCTTTGTGAGGACAAGGGATTTTCCAAGAAAAAAAAACTTGGAGGTTGCCATTCCTTGGTATGTGCTCATCCTTCAGTAATATACAGTGAATTGGCGACCCTATTTGACCACTAGCCTCAAGCAAACGTTCCTCTTGTCTCCTAACACACGTTGGCGTGCAGCAGAATCCATGTAGCCTTATTCAGTGTTGTTCTTGGACTCTAGGAATCATTGCAGGTCTCAATACTGGCCGGTCTGCAGTAGGATGAGAAACCTACAAGAAGAAAGGCCTGTGAGTTCGGGGAGTTGTGAGCAATGCACCGTTGGGAACAGCTAGATGACGAGCCATGGGCTGTGAAGGGCCTCTTTCCTTAAACCTCTAGAATGTGGTAAGTTGAATGAACTCAAGGATCTCCCTTCTAAAGCACATTGGAGGTACAAACCAGAGAAAGAAAGAGCAGGGGCAGTGCTCTGTGGTCCCTTTTGAAAATAAGGCATGAAGGGAGACTTTATTTACCTCCTTGGGATTTAGAGAGTTGTGTGCTCAACTCTCCTGAGAAACACTGTAGTTGCACATGTTCTCTTCATAGCACATTTGCCTTTGTGATGACAAGTGAGTTTCTAGGAAAAATCTTGGAGGTTGCCATTCTTTGGTAGGTGCTCATCCTTCGGTAATCTTCAGTGAATTGGCGACGCCATTTGACCACTAGCCTCAAGCTAAGGCTCCTCTTGTATCATCCCACAGGTTGGCATGCAGCAGAATCCATGTAGCCTTATTCAGTGTGGTTCTTGGGCACTAGGAAACATTCGAAGTCTCCTAGGACTCAGGGGTCTGCACTAGACCCGAAACGTACAAAAAGGACGGCCTGTGTGTTCAAGGATTTGTGAGTAAGGCACCGTTGGGAACAGCTAGATGCCGAGTCAGGGGCAGTGAAAGGCTTCTTTTGTTAAACCTCTAGAATGTGGTACGCTGAAACAACTCAAGTATCTCCCTTCTAAATCATCTTGCAGGTACAAAATAGAGAAAGAAACAGCAGCTACAATGCTCTGTGGTCCCTTTTGAAAATAAGGCTGGAAGGGAAACTTTATTTACCTCCTTGAGATTTAGAGAGTTGCAGGCTCAATTCTCCCTGAGAAACACTGTACTTGCACATCTTCCCTTCATAACACAATTGCCTTTGTGATGACGTGAGTTTCTAGGATAGAACCTTGGAGGTTGCCATTCCTTGGTAGTTGCTCATCCCTCGGTAATCTTCAGGGAATGAACCAAACACATGGGACCTCTAGCCTCAAGTTAACGTTCAGGTTTTCTCATGACAGGGGCAGGCATGCCACAGATTCCATGCAGCCTTAGTCCCTGTGGTTCTTGAACTCTAGGAATCATATCAGTTCTCTTTTGACTCGCTGGTCTGCCCTAGGTTTTGAAACGTACTAAAAGGACCGCCTGTGTCTTCGCGAAGTTGTGAGCAATCTACGGTTGGGAACATCTAGATGCCAAGTGATGGGCAGTGAAGGGCTTCGTTGGTTCCACCCCTAGCTTGCGATGGCTGGAAAGCAACACAGTTATCAACGTTCCGTGCCTTCCTTCATGCAAAGCGTGTCTGCATTCCTCAGGAAACCTGAGCTGCACTGAAAAACACAATTAGCCTACGATTGCTTCTAGGAACTAAACCGTGAAGTCGGTATACCTCAAGCAGCAACTAGACTTCATGTCCAGTTTCAATAATTACAGGGTTTCCCTTAACTGATAGTTATTCCCGAGAAAAATTGCCACCTAGGCCTCACTAAGCCTTCACCTTGATATCCTTACACCACCATCACGACTCCCAGCATGGCAATGGTTACTAATGTCATGCTCCATTGTGTCCACTGGATGTGCAATAAGAGAGCCAGAAACTCCAGAGGAATATGCTGTTTGGTCCCCCTGGAAATTGAGGCTTCCTGGAAAATTGTATTTTCCTCATTAGAAAGTTGAGAGTTGCAGCCTCAGTGTTACCTGGTAAACTCTGTTGTAGCCCACCTTTTCTTCATCGCACAATGGTATTTGTGAGGACAAGTGATTTTCCAAGAAAGAAACTTGGAGGTTGCCATTCTTTGGTATGTGCTCATCCTTCAGTGATCTACAGTGAATTGGCGAACCCGTTTGACCACTAGCCACAAGGTAACGTTGCTCTTGAATCATGCCACAGGTTGGCATGCAGCTGAATCCATGTAGCCTTATTCAGTGTGGTTCTTGAGCTCTAGGAATCATTCCAGGTCTCAAAGTACTGGTGGGTCTGCACTAGGATGAGAAACGTACAAGAAGAATGGCCTGTGTGTTTGGGGATTTGTGAGCAGTGCACCATTGGGAAGAGCTCGATGCTGAGTCTTGGAAGGTGTAGGGCTTCTTTTGTTAAAGCTCTAGAATCTGGTAAGTTCAAACAACTCAAGTGTCTCCCTTCTAAAGCACCTTGGAGGTACCAATCAGAGAAAGAAACAGCAGGGTCAATGCTCTGTGGTCTCTTTTGAAAATACGGCTCGAAGGAAATCTTTATTTTCTTCATTGGGATCTAGGGAGTTGCGTGCTCAATTCTTCTGAGAAACACTGTAGTTGCACATGTTCTCTTCATAGCACAATTGCCTTTGTGATGACAAGTGAGTTTCTAGGAAGGAAACTTGAGGATTGCCATTCTTTGGTAGGTACTCATTCTTCGGAAATCTTCAGTCAATTGGCGAACCCATTTGTCCACTAGCCTCAAGCTAACGTTCCTCTTCTATCATGCCACAGGTTGGCATGCAGCTGAATCCAAGTAGCCTTATTATGTGTGGTCCTTGAGCTCTAGGAAGCGTTCCTGGTCTCTTAGTACTGGCTGGTCTGCACTAGAATGAGAAACGTGCAGGAAGGAAAGCGTGTGTGTTCCGGGGGTTGTGAGCAATGCACCGTTTGGAAGAGCTAGGTGCTGAGTAATGGGCAGTGTAGGGTTTCCCTGGATAAACACCTAGATTGCGACAGCTTGAAAACACCTAGCTATCAGCGTTCTGTTCAATCCTTCATGCCAAAAGTGTCTGCTTTTCTGCCTATCCGTGAGCACACAAAAAATAATATGATCCTACCCCTCCTTCTGGGAACTCACACGTGATGGAATCTACGCCCAGCAGCCAGTGGACTTTAAGTGCAGCCTGAAAAATTACAGGGTTTCCCTTGAAAGCTAGTTATTCCGGAGATACATTGTACACCCAGGCCTCACTCACCGATGACCCTGTAATACTTTGACCACATTCACGACTGCCTGTATTGCAAAGTTTACTCACAAAAGGGTTTAGTTGGTAACTTGAACGTCCAATAAGTACTCAGAAACTGCAGCATAAGAAGCTGTGCTCTCCCTTTGGAGATTGAGGCTTCATGGGAAGTTTATTTTCCACATTGGAATGTCGACACTTGCGGCCTCCATGTTACCCGATAAACAGTGTAGTTGCCCATCGTCTCTTCACTGCAGAATTGCCTTTTCAGGCAAGTGATTTTCCATGAAACAAACGTTTCCTTTCAATTCCTGCTACGTGCTCCTCCTTCAGCAGTTGTTAGTGAATAGGCCAACCACATGCGACGACTGGCCTCAACCTAACGTTCTGTTTTTCTCGTCACAATGGTAGGCAGGCAGCAGGTTCAATGCAGCGTTTGGCAAAGCAGTACTGGAACTGTAGGAGACATTTCTGGTGTCTTAGGAAAGGCGGGTGTGCACTAGGATCCATGATATTCACGAAGGGCTGCCAGTCTCTTCTGGAACTTGTGAGCAACGTTCAGTTGATGACAACTATACGCCAAGAAAGGGCAGTGAAAGGATTATTCTGTTAAACCTCTAGAATGTGGTAAGTTGAAACAACTCAAGTATCTCCCTTCTAACGAACCTTGGAGGAACAAAATAGAGGAAGAAACAGCAGGGTCAATGCTCTGTGGTCCCTTTTGAAAGCAAGGCATGAAGGGAAAGTTTATTTACCTCTTTGGGATTTGAAGAGTCGCAGGCTCAATTCTCCCTGAGAAACATTGTAGTTGCACATGTTCTCTGCATAGCACAATTCCCTTTGTGAGGACAAGGGATTTTCCAAGAAAAAAAAACTTGGAGGTTGCCATTCCTTGGTATGTGCTCATCCTTCAGTAATATACAGTGAATTGGCGACCCTATTTGACCACTAGCCTCAAGCAAACGTTCCTCTTGTCTCCTAACACACGTTGGCGTGCAGCAGAATCCATGTAGCCTTATTCAGTGTTGTTCTTGGACTCTAGGAATCATTCCAGGTCTCAATACTGGCCGGTCTGCAGTAGGATGAGAAACCTACAAGAAGAAAGGCCTGTGAGTTCGGGGAGTTGTGAGCAATGCACCGTTGGGAACAGCTAGATGCCGAGTCATGGGCTGTGAAGGGCCTCTTTCCTTAAACCTCTAGAATGTGGTAAGTTGAATGAACTCAAGGATCTCCCTTCTAAAGCACATTGGAGGTACAAACCAGAGAAAGAAAGAGCAGGGGCAGTGCTCTGTGGTCCCTTTTGAAAATAAGGCATGAATGGAGACTTTATTTACCTCCTTGGGATTTAGAGAGTTGTGGGCTCAACTCTCCTGAGAAACACTGTAGTTGCACATGTTCTCTTCATAGCACATTTGCCTTTGTGATGACAAGTGAGTTTCTAGGAAAAATCTTGGAGGTTGCCATTCTTTGGTAGGTGCTCATCCTTCGGTAATCTTCAGTGAATTGGCGACGCCATTTGACCACTAGCCTCAAGCTAAGGCTCCTCTTGTATCATCCCACAGGTTGGCATGCAGCAGAATCCATGTAGCCTTATTCAGTGTGGTTCTTGGGCTCTAGGAAACATTCGAAGTCTCCTAGGACTCAGGGGTCTGCACTAGACCCGAAACGTACAAAAAGGACGGCCTGTGTGTTCAAGGATTTGTGAGTAAGGCACCGTTGGGAACAGCTAGATGCCGAGTCAGGGGCAGTGAAAGGCTTCTTTTGTTAAACCTCTAGAATGTGGTACGCTGAAACAACTCAAGTATCTCCCTTCTAAATCACCTTGCAGGTACAAAATAGAGAAAGAAACAGCAGGTTCAATGCTCTGTGGTCCCTTTTGAAAATAAGGCTGGAAGGGAAACTTTATTTACCTCCTTGAGATTTAGAGAGTTGCAGGCTCCATTCTCCCTGAGAAACACTGTACTTGCACATCTTCCCTTCATAACACAATTGCCTTTGTGATGACGTGAGTTTCTAGGATAGAACCTTGGAGGTTGCCATTCCTTGGTAGTTGCTCATCCCTCGGTAATCTTCAGGGAATGAACCAAACACATGGGACCTCTAGCCTCAAGTTAATGTTCAGGTTTTCTCATGACAGGGGCAGGCATGCCACAGATTCCATGCAGCCTTAGTCCCTGTGGTTCTTGAACTCTAGGAATCATATCAGTTCTCTTTTGACTCGCTGGTCTGCCCTAGGTTTTGAAACGTACTAAAAGGACCGCCTGTGTCTTCGCGAAGTTGTGAGCAATCTACGGTTGGGAACATCTAGATGCCAAGTGATGGGCAGTGAAGGGCTTCGTTGGTTCCACCCCTAGCTTGCGATGGCTGGAAAGCAACACAGTTATCAACGTTCCGTGCCTTCCTTCATGCAAAGCGTGTCTGCATTCCTCAGGAAACCTGAGCTGCACTGAAAAACACAATTAGCCTACGATTGCTTCTAGGAACTAAACCGTGAAGTCGGTATACCTCAAGCAGCAACTAGACTTCATGTCCAGTTTCAATAATTACAGGGTTTCCCTTAACTGATAGTTATTCCCGAGAAAAATTGCCACCTAGGCCTCACTAAGCCTTCACCTTGATATCCTTACACCACCATCACGACTCCCAGCATGGCAATGGTTACTAATGTCATGCTCCATTGTGTCCACTGGATGTGCAATAAGAGAGCCAGAAACTCCAGAGGAATATGCTGTTTGGTCCCCCTGGAAATTGAGGCTTCCTGGAAAATTGTATTTTCCTCATTAGAAAGTTGAGAGTTGCAGCCTCAGTGTTACCTGGTAAACTCTGTTGTAGGCCACCTTTTCTTCATCGCACAATGGTATTTGTGAGGACAAGTGATTTTCCAAGAAAGAAACTTGGAGGTTGCCATTCTTTGGTATGTGCTCATCCTTCAGTGATCTACAGTGAATTGGCGAACCCGTTTGACCACTAGCCGCAAGGTAAAGTTGCTCTTGAATCATGCCACAGGTTGGCATGCAGCTGAATCCATGTAGCCTTATTCAGTGTGGTTCTTGAGCTCTAGGAATCATTCCAGGTCTCAAAGTACTGGTGGGTCTGCACTAGGATGAGAAACGTACAAGAAGAATGGCCTGTGTGTTTGGGGATTTGTGAGCAGTGCACCATTGGGAGGAGCTCGATACTGAGTCTTGGAAGGTGTAGGGCTTCTTTTGTTAAAGCTCTAGAATCTGGTAAGTTGAAACAACTCAAGTGTCTCCCTTCTAAAGCACCTTGGAGGTACCAATCAGAGAAAGAAACAGCAGGGTCAATGCTCTGTGGTCTCTTTTGAAAATACGGCTCGAAGGAAATCTTTATTTTCTTCATTGGGATCTAGGGAGTTGCGTGCTCAATTCTTCTGAGAAACACTGTAGTTGCACATGTTCTCTTCATAGCACAATTGCCTTTGTGATGACAAGTGAGTTTCTAGGAAGGAAACTTGAGGATTGCCATTCTTTGGTAGGTACTCATTCTTCGGAAATCTTCAGTCAATTGGCGAACCCATTTGTCCACTAGCCTCAAGCTAACGTTCCTCTTCTATCATGCCACAGGTTGGCATGCAGCTGAATCCAAGTAGCCTTATTATGTGTGGTCCTTGAGCTCTAGGAAGCGTTCCTGGTCTCTTAGTACTGGCTGGTCTGCACTAGAATGAGAAACGTGCAGGAAGGAAAGCGTGTGTGTTCCGGGGGTTGTGAGCAATGCACCGTTTGGAAGAGCTAGGTGCTGAGTAATGGGCAGTGTAGGGTTTCCCTGGATAAACACCTAGATTGCGACAGCTTGAAAACACCTAGCTATCAGCGTTCTGTTCAATCCTTCATGCCAAAAGTGTCTGCTTTTCTGCCTATCCGTGAGCACACAAAAAATAATATGATCCTACCCCTCCTTCTGGGAACTCACACGTGATGGAATCTACGCCCAGCAGCCAGTGGACTTTAAGTGCAGCCTGAAAAATTACAGGGTTTCCCTTGAAAGCTAGTTATTCCGGAGATACATTGTACACCCAGGCCTCACTCACCGATGACCCTGTAATACTTTGACCACATTCACGACTGCCTGTATTGCAAAATTTACTCACAAAAGGGTTTACTTGGTAACTTGAACGTCCAATAAGTACTCAGAAACTGCAGCATAAGAAGCTGTGCTCTCCCTTTGGAGATTGAGGCTTCATGGGAAGTTTATTTTCCACATTGGAATGTCGACACTTGCGGCCTCCGTGTTACCCGATAAACAGTGTAGTTGCCCATCGTCTCTTCACTGCAGAATTGCCTTTTCAGGCAAGTGATTTTCCATGAAACAAACGTTTCCTTTCAATTCCTGCTACGTGCTCCTCCTTCAGCAGTTGTTAGTGAATAGGCCAACCACATGCGACGACTGGCCTCAACCTAACGTTCTGTTTTTCTCGTCACAATGGTAGGCAGGCAGCAGGTTCAATGCAGCGTTTGGCAAAGCAGTACTGGAACTGTAGGAGACATTTCTGGTGTCTTAGGAAAGGCGGGTGTGCACTAGGATCCATGATATTCACGAAGGGCTGCCAGTCTCTTCTGGAACTTGTGAGCAACGTTCCGTTGATGACAACTATACGCCAAGAAAGGGCAGTGAAAGGATTATTCTGTTAAACCTCTAGAATGTGGTAAGTTGAAACAACTCAAGTATCTCCCTTCTAACGAACCTTGGAGGAACAAAATAGAGGAAGAAACAGCAGGGTCAATGCTCTGTGGTACCTTTTGAAAGCAAGGCATGAAGGGAAAGTTTATTTACCTCTTTGGGATTTGAAGAGTCGCAGGCTCAATTCTCCCTGAGAAACATTGTAGTTGCACATGTTCTCTGCATAGCACAATTCCCTTTGTGAGGACAAGGGATTTTCCAAGAAAAAAAAACTTGGAGGTTGCCATTCCTTGGTATGTGCTCATCCTTCAGTAATATACAGTGAATTGGCGACCCTATTTGACCACTAGCCTCAAGCAAACGTTCCTCTTGTCTCCTAACACACGTTGGCGTGCAGCAGAATCCATGTAGCCTTATTCAGTGTTGTTCTTGGACTCTAGGAATCATTCCAGGTCTCAATACTGGCCGGTCTGCAGTAGGATGAGAAACCTACAAGAAGAAAGGCCTGTGAGTTCGGGGAGTTGTGAGCAATGCACCGTTGGGAACAGCTAGATGCCGAGTCATGGGCTGTGAAGGGCCTCTTTCCTTAAACCTCTTGAATGTGGTAAGTTGAATGAACTCAAGGATCTCCCTTCTAAAGCACATTGGAGGTACAAACCAGAGAAAGAAAGAGCAGGGGCAGTGCTCTGTGGTCCCTTTTGAAAATAAGGCATGAATGGAGACTTTATTTACCTCCTTGGGATTTAGAGAGTTGTGGGCTCAACTCTCCTGAGAAACACTGTAGTTGCACATGTTCTCTTCATAGCACATTTGCCTTTGTGATGACAAGTGAGTTTCTAGGAAAAATCTTGGAGGTTGCCATTCTTTGGTAGGTGCTCATCCTTCGGTAATCTTCAGTGAATTGGCGACGCCATTTGACCACTAGCCTCAAGCTAAGGCTCCTCTTGTATCATCCCACAGGTTGGCATGCAGCAGAATCCATGTAGCCTTATTCAGTGTGGTTCTTGGGCTCTAGGAAACATTCGAAGTCTCCTAGGACTCAGGGGTCTGCACTAGACCCGAAACGTACAAAAAGGACGGCCTGTGTGTTCAAGGATTTGTGAGTAAGGCACCGTTGGGAACAGCTAGATGCCGAGTCAGGGGCAGTGAAAGGCTTCTTTTGTTAAACCTCTAGAATGTGGTACGCTGAAACAACTCAAGTATCTCCCTTCTAAATCACCTTGCAGGTACAAAATAGAGAAAGAAACAGCAGGTTCAATGCTCTGTGGTCCCTTTTGAAAATAAGGCTGGAAGGGAAACTTTATTTACCTCCTTGAGATTTAGAGAGTTGCAGGCTCCATTCTCCCTGAGAAACACTGTACTTGCACATCTTCCCTTCATAACACAATTGCCTTTGTGATGACGTGAGTTTCTAGGATAGAACCTTGGAGGTTGCCATTCCTTGGTAGTTGCTCATCCCTCGGTAATCTTCAGGGAATGAACCAAACACATGGGACCTCTAGCCTCAAGTTAACGTTCAGGTTTTCTCATGACAGGGGCAGGCATGCCACAGATTCCATGCAGCCTTAGTCCCTGTGGTTCTTGAACTCTAGGAATCATATCAGTTCTCTTTTGACTCGCTGGTCTGCCCTAGGTTTTGAAACGTACTAAAAGGACCGCCTGTGTCTTCGCGAAGTTGTGAGCAATCTACGGTTGGGAACATCTAGATGCCAAGTGATGGGCAGTGAAGGGCTTCGTTGGTTCCACCCCTAGCTTGCGATGGCTGGAAAGCAACACAGTTATCAACGTTCCGTGCCTTCCTTCATGCAAAGCGTGTCTGCATTCCTCAGGAAACCTGAGCTGCACTGAAAAACACAATTAGCCTACGATTGCTTCTAGGAACTAAACCGTGAAGTCGGTATACCTCAAGCAGCAACTAGACTTCATGTCCAGTTTCAATAATTACAGGGTTTCCCTTAACTGATAGTTATTCCCGAGAAAAATTGCCACCTAGGCCTCACTAAGCCTTCACCTTGATATCCTTACACCACCATCACGACTCCCAGCATGGCAATGGTTACTAATGTCATGCTCCATTGTGTCCACTGGATGTGCAATAAGAGAGCCAGAAACTCCAGAGGAATATGCTGTTTGGTCCCCCTGGAAATTGAGGCTTCCTGGAAAATTGTATTTTCCTCATTAGAAAGTTGAGAGTTGCAGCCTCAGTGTTACCTGGTAAACTCTGTTGTAGGCCACCTTTTCTTCATCGCACAATGGTATTTGTGAGGACAAGTGATTTTCCAAGAAAGAAACTTGGAGGTTGCCATTCTTTGGTATGTGCTCATCCTTCAGTGATCTACAGTGAATTGGCGAACCCGTTTGACCACTAGCCGCAAGGTAAAGTTGCTCTTGAATCATGCCACAGGTTGGCATGCAGCTGAATCCATGTAGCCTTATTCAGTGTGGTTCTTGAGCTCTAGGAATCATTCCAGGTCTCAAAGTACTGGTGGGTCTGCACTAGGATGAGAAACGTACAAGAAGAATGGCCTGTGTGTTTGGGGATTTGTGAGCAGTGCACCATTGGGAAGAGCTCGATACTGAGTCTTGGAAGGTGTAGGGCTTCTTTTGTTAAAGCTCTAGAATCTGGTAAGTTGAAACAACTCAAGTGTCTCCCTTCTAAAGCACCTTGGAGGTACCAATCAGAGAAAGAAACAGCAGGGTCAATGCTCTGTGGTCTCTTTTGAAAATACGGCTCGAAGGAAATCTTTATTTTCTTCATTGGGATCTAGGGAGTTGCGTGCTCAATTCTTCTGAGAAACACTGTAGTTGCACATGTTCTCTTCATAGCACAATTGCCTTTGTGATGACAAGTGAGTTTCTAGGAAGGAAACTTGAGGATTGCCATTCTTTGGTAGGTACTCATTCTTCGGAAATCTTCAGTCAATTGGCGAACCCATTTGTCCACTAGCCTCAAGCTAACGTTCCTCTTCTATCATGCCACAGGTTGGCATGCAGCTGAATCCAAGTAGCCTTATTATGTGTGGTCCTTGAGCTCTAGGAAGCGTTCCTGGTCTCTTAGTACTGGCTGGTCTGCACTAGAATGAGAAACGTGCAGGAAGGAAAGCGTGTGTGTTCCGGGGGTTGTGAGCAATGCACCGTTTGGAAGAGCTAGGTGCTGAGTAATGGGCAGTGTAGGGTTTCCCTGGATAAACACCTAGATTGCGACAGCTTGAAAACACCTAGCTATCAGCGTTCTGTTCAATCCTTCATGCCAAAAGTGTCTGCTTTTCTGCCTATCCGTGAGCACACAAAAAATAATATGATCCTACCCCTCCTTCTGGGAACTCACACGTGATGGAATCTACGCCCAGCAGCCAGTGGACTTTAAGTGCAGCCTGAAAAATTACAGGGTTTCCCTTGAAAGCTAGTTATTCCGGAGATACATTGTACACCCAGGCCTCACTCACCGATGACCCTGTAATACTTTGACCACATTCACGACTGCCTGTATTGCAAAGTTTACTCACAAAAGGGTTTAGTTGGTAACTTGAACGTCCAATAAGTACTCAGAAACTGCAGCATAAGAAGCTGTGCTCTCCCTTTGGAGATTGAGGCTTCATGGGAAGTTTATTTTCCACATTGGAATGTCGACACTTGCGGCCTCCATGTTACCCGATAAACAGTGTAGTTGCCCATCGTCTCTTCACTGCAGAATTGCCTTTTCTGGCAAGTGATTTTCCATGAAACAAACGTTTCCTTTCAATTCCTGCTACGTGCTCCTCCTTCAGCAGTTGTTAGTGAATAGGCCAACCACATGCGACGACTGGCCTCAACCTAACGTTCTGTTTTTCTCGTCACAATGGTAGGCAGGCAGCAGGTTCAATGCAGCGTTTGGCAAAGCAGTACTGGAACTGTAGGAGACATTTCTGGTGTCTTAGGAAAGGCGGGTGTGCACTAGGATCCATGATATTCACGAAGGGCTGCCAGTCTCTTCTGGAACTTGTGAGCAACGTTCAGTTGATGACAGCTATACGCCAAGAAAGGGCAGTGAAAGGATTATTCTGTTAAACCTCTAGAATGTGGTAAGTTGAAACAACTCAAGTATCTCCCTTCTAACGAACCTTGGAGGAACAAAATAGAGGAAGAAACAGCAGGGTCAATGCTCTGTGGTCCCTTTTGAAAGCAAGGCATGAAGGGAAAGTTTATTTACCTCTTTGGGATTTGAAGAGTCGCAGGCTCAATTCTCCCTGAGAAACATTGTAGTTGCACATGTTCTCTGCATAGCACAATTCCCTTTGTGAGGACAAGGGATTTTCCAAGAAAAAAAAACTTGGAGGTTGCCATTCCTTGGTATGTGCTCATCCTTCAGTAATATACAGTGAATTGGCGACCCTATTTGACCACTAGCCTCAAGCAAACGTTCCTCTTGTCTCCTAACACACGTTGGCGTGCAGCAGAATCCATGTAGCCTTATTCAGTGTTGTTCTTGGACTCTAGGAATCATTCCAGGTCTCAATACTGGCCGGTCTGCAGTAGGATGAGAAACCTACAAGAAGAAAGGCCTGTGAGTTCGGGGAGTTGTGAGCAATGCACCGTTGGGAACAGCTAGATGCCGAGTCATGGGCTGTGAAGGGCCTCTTTCCTTAAACCTCTTGAATGTGGTAAGTTGAATGAACTCAAGGATCTCCCTTCTAAAGCACATTGGAGGTACAAACCAGAGAAAGAAAGAGCAGGGGCAGTGCTCTGTGGTCCCTTTTGAAAATAAGGCATGAATGGAGACTTTATTTACCTCCTTGGGATTTAGAGAGTTGTGGGCTCAACTCTCCTGAGAAACACTGTAGTTGCACATGTTCTCTTCATAGCACATTTGCCTTTGTGATGACAAGTGAGTTTCTAGGAAAAATCTTGGAGGTTGCCATTCTTTGGTAGGTGCTCATCCTTCGGTAATCTTCAGTGAATTGGCGACGCCATTTGACCACTAGCCTCAAGCTAAGGCTCCTCTTGTATCATCCCACAGGTTGGCATGCAGCAGAATCCATGTAGCCTTATTCAGTGTGGTTCTTGGGCTCTAGGAAACATTCGAAGTCTCCTAGGACTCAGGGGTCTGCACTAGACCCGAAACGTACAAAAAGGACGGCCTGTGTGTTCAAGGATTTGTGAGTAAGGCACCGTTGGGAACAGCTAGATGCCGAGTCAGGGGCAGTGAAAGGCTTCTTTTGTTAAACCTCTAGAATGTGGTACGCTGAAACAACTCAAGTATCTCCCTTCTAAATCACCTTGCAGGTACAAAATAGAGAAAGAAACAGCAGGTTCAATGCTCTGTGGTCCCTTTTGAAAATAAGGCTGGAAGGGAAACTTTATTTACCTCCTTGAGATTTAGAGAGTTGCAGGCTCCATTCTCCCTGAGAAACACTGTACTTGCACATCTTCCCTTCATAACACAATTGCCTTTGTGATGACGTGAGTTTCTAGGATAGAACCTTGGAGGTTGCCACTCCTTGGTAGTTGCTCATCCCTCGGTAATCTTCAGGGAATGAACCAAACACATGGGACCTCTAGCCTCAAGTTAACGTTCAGGTTTTCTCATGACAGGGGCAGGCATGCCACAGATTCCATGCAGCCTTAGTCCCTGTGGTTCTTGAACTCTAGGAATCATATCAGTTCTCTTTTGACTCGCTGGTCTGCCCTAGGTTTTGAAACGTACTAAAAGGACCGCCTGTGTCTTCGCGAAGTTGTGAGCAATCTACGGTTGGGAACATCTAGATGCCAAGTGATGGGCAGTGAAGGGCTTCGTTGGTTACACCCCTAGCTTGCGATGGCTGGAAAGCAACACAGTTATCAACGTTCCGTGCCTTCCTTCATGCAAAGCGTGTCTGCATTCCTCAGGAAACCTGAGCTGCACTGAAAAACACAATTAGCCTACGATTGCTTCTAGGAACTAAACCGTGAAGTCGGTATACCTCAAGCAGCAACTAGACTTCATGTCCAGTTTCAATAATTACAGGGTTTCCCTTAACTGATAGTTATTCCCGAGAAAAATTGCCACCTAGGCCTCACTAAGCCTTCACCTTGATATCCTTACACCACCATCACGACTCCCAGCATGGCAATGGTTACTAATGTCATGCTCCATTGTGTCCACTGGATGTGCAATAAGAGAGCCAGAAACTCCAGAGGAATATGCTGTTTGGTCCCCCTGGAAATTGAGGCTTCCTGGAAAATTGTATTTTCCTCATTAGAAAGTTGAGAGTTGCAGCCTCAGTGTTACCTGGTAAACTCTGTTGTAGGCCACCTTTTCTTCATCGCACAATGGTATTTGTGAGGACAAGTGATTTTCCAAGAAAGAAACTTGGAGGTTGCCATTCTTTGGTATGTGCTCATCCTTCAGTGATCTACAGTGAATTGGCGAACCCGTTTGACCACTAGCCGCAAGGTAAAGTTGCTCTTGAATCATGCCACAGGTTGGCATGCAGCTGAATCCATGTAGCCTTATTCAGTGTGGTTCTTGAGCTCTAGGAATCATTCCAGGTCTCAAAGTACTGGTGGGTCTGCACTAGGATGAGAAACGTACAAGAAGAATGGCCTGTGTGTTTGGGGATTTGTGAGCAGTGCACCATTGGGAGGAGCTCGATACTGAGTCTTGGAAGGTGTAGGGCTTCTTTTGTTAAAGCTCTAGAATCTGGTAAGTTGAAACAACTCAAGTGTCTCCCTTCTAAAGCACCTTGGAGGTACCAATCAGAGAAAGAAACAGCAGGGTCAATGCTCTGTGGTCTCTTTTGAAAATACGGCTCGAAGGAAATCTTTATTTTCTTCATTGGGATCTAGGGAGTTGCGTGCTCAATTCTTCTGAGAAACACTGTAGTTGCACATGTTCTCTTCATAGCACAATTGCCTTTGTGATGACAAGTGAGTTTCTAGGAAGGAAACTTGAGGATTGCCATTCTTTGGTAGGTACTCATTCTTCGGAAATCTTCAGTCAATTGGCGAACCCATTTGTCCACTAGCCTCAAGCTAACGTTCCTCTTCTATCATGCCACAGGTTGGCATGCAGCTGAATCCAAGTAGCCTTATTATGTGTGGTCCTTGAGCTCTAGGAAGCGTTCCTGGTCTCTTAGTACTGGCTGGTCTGCACTAGAATGAGAAACGTGCAGGAAGGAAAGCGTGTGTGTTCCGGGGGTTGTGAGCAATGCACCGTTTGGAAGAGCTAGGTGCTGAGTAATGGGCAGTGTAGGGTTTCCCTGGATAAACACCTAGATTGCGACAGCTTGAAAACACCTAGCTATCAGCGTTCTGTTCAATCCTTCATGCCAAAAGTGTCTGCTTTTCTGCCTATCCGTGAGCACACAAAAAATAATATGATCCTACCCCTCCTTCTGGGAACTCACACGTGATGGAATCTACGCCCAGCAGCCAGTGGACTTTAAGTGCAGCCTGAAAAATTACAGGGTTTCCCTTGAAAGCTAGTTATTCCGGAGATACATTGTACACCCAGGCCTCACTCACCGATGACCCTGTAATACTTTGACCACATTCACGACTGCCTGTATTGCAAAGTTTACTCACAAAAGGGTTTAGTTGGTAACTTGAACGTCCAATAAGTACTCAGAAACTGCAGCATAAGAAGCTGTGCTCTCCCTTTGGAGATTGAGGCTTCATGGGAAGTTTATTTTCCACATTGGAATGTCGACACTTGCGGCCTCCGTGTTACCCGATAAACAGTGTAGTTGCCCATCGTCTCTTCACTGCAGAATTGCCTTTTCAGGCAAGTGATTTTCCATGAAACAAACGTTTCCTTTCAATTCCTGCTACGTGCTCCTCCTTCAGCAGTTGTTAGTGAATAGGCCAACCACATGCGACGACTGGCCTCAACCTAACGTTCTGTTTTTCTCGTCACAATGGTAGGCAGGCAGCAGGTTCAATGCAGCGTTTGGCAAAGCAGTACTGGAACTGTAGGAGACATTTCTGGTGTCTTAGGAAAGGCGGGTGTGCACTAGGATCCATGATATTCACGAAGGGCTGCCAGTCTCTTCTGGAACTTGTGAGCAACGTTCCGTTGATGACAACTATACGCCAAGAAAGGGCAGTGAAAGGATTATTCTGTTAAACCTCTAGAATGTGGTAAGTTGAAACAACTCAAGTATCTCCCTTCTAACGAACCTTGGAGGAACAAAATAGAGGAAGAAACAGCAGGGTCAATGCTCTGTGGTACCTTTTGAAAGCAAGGCATGAAGGGAAAGTTTATTTACCTCTTTGGGATTTGAAGAGTCGCAGGCTCAATTCTCCCTGAGAAACATTGTAGTTGCACATGTTCTCTGCATAGCACAATTCCCTTTGTGAGGACAAGGGATTTTCCAAGAAAAAAAAACTTGGAGGTTGCCATTCCTTGGTATGTGCTCATCCTTCAGTAATATACAGTGAATTGGCGACCCTATTTGACCACTAGCCTCAAGCAAACGTTCCTCTTGTCTCCTAACACACGTTGGCGTGCAGCAGAATCCATGTAGCCTTATTCAGTGTTATTCTTGGACTCTAGGAATCATTCCAGGTCTCAATACTGGCCGGTCTGCAGTAGGATGAGAAACCTACAAGAAGAAAGGCCTGTGAGTTCGGGGAGTTGTGAGCAATGCACCGTTGGGAACAGCTAGATGCCGAGTCATGGGCTGTGAAGGGCCTCTTTCCTTAAACCTCTTGAATGTGGTAAGTTGAATGAACTCAAGGATCTCCCTTCTAAAGCACATTGGAGGTACAAACCAGAGAAAGAAAGAGCAGGGGCAGTGCTCTGTGGTCCCTTTTGAAAATAAGGCATGAATGGAGACTTTATTTACCTCCTTGGGATTTAGAGAGTTGTGGGCTCAACTCTCCTGAGAAACACTGTAGTTGCACATGTTCTCTTCATAGCACATTTGCCTTTGTGATGACAAGTGAGTTTCTAGGAAAAATCTTGGAGGTTGCCATTCTTTGGTAGGTGCTCATCCTTCGGTAATCTTCAGTGAATTGGCGACGCCATTTGACCACTAGCCTCAAGCTAAGGCTCCTCTTGTATCATCCCACAGGTTGGCATGCAGCAGAATCCATGTAGCCTTATTCAGTGTGGTTCTTGGGCTCTAGGAAACATTCGAAGTCTCCTAGGACTCAGGGGTCTGCACTAGACCCGAAACGTACAAAAAGGACGGCCTGTGTGTTCAAGGATTTGTGAGTAAGGCACCGTTGGGAACAGCTAGATGCCGAGTCAGGGGCAGTGAAAGGCTTCTTTTGTTAAACCTCTAGAATGTGGTACGCTGAAACAACTCAAGTATCTCCCTTCTAAATCACCTTGCAGGTACAAAATAGAGAAAGAAACAGCAGGTTCAATGCTCTGTGGTCCCTTTTGAAAATAAGGCTGGAAGGGAAACTTTATTTACCTCCTTGAGATTTAGAGAGTTGCAGGCTCCATTCTCCCTGAGAAACACTGTACTTGCACATCTTCCCTTCATAACACAATTGCCTTTGTGATGACGTGAGTTTCTAGGATAGAACCTTGGAGGTTGCCATTCCTTGGTAGTTGCTCATCCCTCGGTAATCTTCAGGGAATGAACCAAACACATGGGACCTCTAGCCTCAAGTTAACGTTCAGGTTTTCTCATGACAGGGGCAGGCATGCCACAGATTCCATGCAGCCTTAGTCCCTGTGGTTCTTGAACTCTAGGAATCATATCAGTTCTCTTTTGACTCGCTGGTCTGCCCTAGGTTTTGAAACGTACTAAAAGGACCGCCTGTGTCTTCGCGAAGTTGTGAGCAATCTACGGTTGGGAACATCTAGATGCCAAGTGATGGGCAGTGAAGGGCTTCGTTGGTTCCACCCCTAGCTTGCGATGGCTGGAAAGCAACACAGTTATCAACGTTCCATGCCTTCCTTCATGCAAAGCGTGTCTGCATTCCTCAGGAAACCTGAGCTGCACTGAAAAACACAATTAGCCTACGATTGCTTCTAGGAACTAAACCGTGAAGTCGGTATACCTCAAGCAGCAACTAGACTTCATGTCCAGTTTCAATAATTACAGGGTTTCCCTTAACTGATAGTTATTCCCGAGAAAAATTGCCACCTAGGCCTCACTAAGCCTTCACCTTGATATCCTTACACCACCATCACGACTCCCAGCATGGCAATGGTTACTAATGTCATGCTCCATTGTGTCCACTGGATGTGCAATAAGAGAGCCAGAAACTCCAGAGGAATATGCTGTTTGGTCCCCCTGGAAATTGAGGCTTCCTGGAAAATTGTATTTTCCTCATTAGAAAGTTGAGAGTTGCAGCCTCAGTGTTACCTGGTAAACTCTGTTGTAGCCCACCTTTTCTTCATCGCACAATGGTATTTGTGAGGACAAGTGATTTTCCAAGAAAGAAACTTGGAGGTTGCCATTCTTTGGTATGTGCTCATCCTTCAGTGATCTACAGTGAATTGGCGAACCCGTTTGACCACTAGCCGCAAGGTAAAGTTGCTCTTGAATCATGCCACAGGTTGGCATGCAGCTGAATCCATGTAGCCTTATTCAGTGTGGTTCTTGAGCTCTAGGAATCATTCCAGGTCTCAAAGTACTGGTGGGTCTGCACTAGGATGAGAAACGTACAAGAAGAATGGCCTGTGTGTTTGGGGATTTGTGAGCAGTGCACCATTGGGAGGAGCTCGATACTGAGTCTTGGAAGGTGTAGGGCTTCTTTTGTTAAAGCTCTAGAATCTGGTAAGTTGAAACAACTCAAGTGTCTCCCTTCTAAAGCACCTTGGAGGTACCAATCAGAGAAAGAAACAGCAGGGTCAATGCTCTGTGGTCTCTTTTGAAAATACGGCTCGAAGGAAATCTTTATTTTCTTCATTGGGATCTAGGGAGTTGCGTGCTCAATTCTTCTGAGAAACACTGTAGTTGCACATGTTCTCTTCATAGCACAATTGCCTTTGTGATGACAAGTGAGTTTCTAGGAAGGAAACTTGAGGATTGCCATTCTTTGGTAGGTACTCATTCTTCGGAAATCTTCAGTCAATTGGCGAACCCATTTGTCCACTAGCCTCAAGCTAACGTTCCTCTTCTATCATGCCACAGGTTGGCATGCAGCTGAATCCAAGTAGCCTTATTATGTGTGGTCCTTGAGCTCTAGGAAGCGTTCCTGGTCTCTTAGTACTGGCTGGTCTGCACTAGAATGAGAAACGTGCAGGAAGGAAAGCGTGTGTGTTCCGGGGGTTGTGAGCAATGCACCGTTTGGAAGAGCTAGGTGCTGAGTAATGGGCAGTGTAGGGTTTCCCTGGATAAACACCTAGATTGCGACAGCTTGAAAACACCTAGCTATCAGCGTTCTGTTCAATCCTTCATGCCAAAAGTGTCTGCTTTTCTGCCTATCCGTGAGCACACAAAAAATAATATGATCCTACCCCTCCTTCTGGGAACTCACACGTGATGGAATCTACGCCCAGCAGCCAGTGGACTTTAAGTGCAGCCTGAAAAATTACAGGGTTTCCCTTGAAAGCTAGTTATTCCGGAGATACATTGTACACCCAGGCCTCACTCACCGATGACCCTGTAATACTTTGACCACATTCACGACTGCCTGTATTGCAAAGTTTACTCACAAAAGGGTTTAGTTGGTAACTTGAACGTCCAATAAGTACTCAGAAACTGCAGCATAAGAAGCTGTGCACTCCCTTTGGAGATTGAGGCTTCATGGGAAGTTTATTTTCCACATTGGAATGTCGACACTTGCGGCCTCCGTGTTACCCGATAAACAGTGTAGTTGCCCATCGTCTCTTCACTGCAGAATTGCCTTTTCAGGCAAGTGATTTTCCATGAAACAAACGTTTCCTTTCAATTCCTGCTACGTGCTCCTCCTTCAGCAGTTGTTAGTGAATAGGCCAACCACATGCGACGACTGGCCTCAACCTAACGTTCTGTTTTTCTCGTCACAATGGTAGGCAGGCAGCAGGTTCAATGCAGCGTTTGGCAAAGCAGTACTGGAACTGTAGGAGACATTTCTGGTGTCTTAGGAAAGGCGGGTGTGCACTAGGATCCATGATATTCACGAAGGGCTGCCAGTCTCTTCTGGAACTTGTGAGCAACGTTCCGTTGATGACAACTATACGCCAAGAAAGGGCAGTGAAAGGATTATTCTGTTAAACCTCTAGAATGTGGTAAGTTGAAACAACTCAAGTATCTCCCTTCTAACGAACCTTGGAGGAACAAAATAGAGGAAGAAACAGCAGGGTCAATGCTCTGTGGTCCCTTTTGAAAGCAAGGCATGAAGGGAAAGTTTATTTACCTCTTTGGGATTTGAAGAGTCGCAGGCTCAATTCTCCCTGAGAAACATTGTAGTTGCACATGTTCTCTGCATAGCACAATTCCCTTTGTGAGGACAAGGGATTTTCCAAGAAAAAAAAACTTGGAGGTTGCCATTCCTTGGTATGTGCTCATCCTTCAGTAATATACAGTGAATTGGCGACCCTATTTGACCACTAGCCTCAAGCAAACGTTCCTCTTGTCTCCTAACACACGTTGGCGTGCAGCAGAATCCATGTAGCCTTATTCAGTGTTGTTCTTGGACTCTAGGAATCATTGCAGGTCTCAATACTGGCCAGTCTGCAGTAGGATGAGAAACCTACAAGAAGAAAGGCCTGTGAGTTCGGGGAGTTGTGAGCAATGCACCGTTGGGAACAGCTAGATGACGAGCCATGGGCTGTGAAGGGCCTCTTTCCTTAAACCTCTAGAATGTGGTAAGTTGAATGAACTCAAGGATCTCCCTTCTAAAGCACATTGGAGGTACAAACCAGAGAAAGAAAGAGCAGGGGCAGTGCTCTGTGGTCCCTTTTGAAAATAAGGCATGAAGGGAGACTTTATTTACCTCCTTGGGATTTAGAGAGTTGTGTGCTCAACTCTCCTGAGAAACACTGTAGTTGCACATGTTCTCTTCATAGCACATTTGCCTTTGTGATGACAAGTGAGTTTCTAGGAAAAATCTTGGAGGTTGCCATTCTTTGGTAGGTGCTCATCCTTCGGTAATCTTCAGTGAATTGGCGACGCCATTTGACCACTAGCCTCAAGCTAAGGCTCCTCTTGTATCATCCCACAGGTTGGCATGCAGCAGAATCCATGTAGCCTTATTCAGTGTGGTTCTTGGGCACTAGGAAACATTCGAAGTCTCCTAGGACTCAGGGGTCTGCACTAGACCCGAAACGTACAAAAAGGACGGCCTGTGTGTTCAAGGATTTGTGAGTAAGGCACCGTTGGGAACAGCTAGATGCCGAGTCAGGGGCAGTGAAAGGCTTCTTTTGTTAAACCTCTAGAATGTGGTACGCTGAAACAACTCAAGTATCTCCCTTCTAAATCATCTTGCAGGTACAAAATAGAGAAAGAAACAGCAGGTACAATGCTCTGTGGTCCCTTTTGAAAATAAGGCTGGAAGGGAAACTTTATTTACCTCCTTGAGATTTAGAGAGTTGCAGGCTCAATTCTCCCTGAGAAACACTGTACTTGCACATCTTCCCTTCATAACACAATTGCCTTTGTGATGACGTGAGTTTCTAGGATAGAACCTTGGAGGTTGCCATTCCTTGGTAGTTGCTCATCCCTCGGTAATCTTCAGGGAATGAACCAAACACATGGGACCTCTAGCCTCAAGTTAACGTTCAGGTTTTCTCATGACAGGGGCAGGCATGCCACAGATTCCATGCAGCCTTAGTCCCTGTGGTTCTTGAACTCTAGGAATCATATCAGTTCTCTTTTGACTCGCTGGTCTGCCCTAGGTTTTGAAACGTACTAAAAGGACCGCCTGTGTCTTCGCGAAGTTGTGAGCAATCTACGGTTGGGAACATCTAGATGCCAAGTGATGGGCAGTGAAGGGCTTCGTTGGTTCCACCCCTAGCTTGCGATGGCTGGAAAGCAACACAGTTATCAACGTTCCGTGCCTTCCTTCATGCAAAGCGTGTCTGCATTCCTCAGGAAACCTGAGCTGCACTGAAAAACACAATTAGCCTACGATTGCTTCTAGGAACTAAACCGTGAAGTCGGTATACCTCAAGCAGCAACTAGACTTCATGTCCAGTTTCAATAATTACAGGGTTTCCCTTAACTGATAGTTATTCCCGAGAAAAATTGCCACCTAGGCCTCACTAAGCCTTCACCTTGATATCCTTACACCACCATCACGACTCCCAGCATGGCAATGGTTACTAATGTCATGCTCCATTGTGTCCACTGGATGTGCAATAAGAGAGCCAGAAACTCCAGAGGAATATGCTGTTTGGTCCCCCTGGAAATTGAGGCTTCCTGGAAAATTGTATTTTCCTCATTAGAAAGTTGAGAGTTGCAGCCTCAGTGTTACCTGGTAAACTCTGTTGTAGGCCACCTTTTCTTCATCGCACAATGGTATTTGTGAGGACAAGTGATTTTCCAAGAAAGAAACTTGGAGGTTGCCATTCTTTGGTATGTGCTCATCCTTCAGTGATCTACAGTGAATTGGCGAACCCGTTTGACCACTAGCCGCAAGGTAAAGTTGCTCTTGAATCATGCCACAGGTTGGCATGCAGCTGAATCCATGTAGCCTTATTCAGTGTGGTTCTTGAGCTCTAGGAATCATTCCAGGTCTCAAAGTACTGGTGGGTCTGCACTAGGATGAGAAACGTACAAGAAGAATGGCCTGTGTGTTTGGGGATTTGTGAGCAGTGCACCATTGGGAGGAGCTCGATACTGAGTCTTGGAAGGTGTAGGGCTTCTTTTGTTAAAGCTCTAGAATCTGGTAAGTTGAAACAACTCAAGTGTCTCCCTTCTAAAGCACCTTGGAGGTACCAATCAGAGAAAGAAACAGCAGGGTCAATGCTCTGTGGTCTCTTTTGAAAATACGGCTCGAAGGAAATCTTTATTTTCTTCATTGGGATCTAGGGAGTTGCGTGCTCAATTCTTCTGAGAAACACTGTAGTTGCACATGTTCTCTTCATAGCACAATTGCCTTTGAGATGACAAGTGAGTTTCTAGGAAGGAAACTTGAGGATTGCCATTCTTTGGTAGGTACTCATTCTTCGGAAATCTTCAGTCAATTGGCGAACCCATTTGTCCACTCGCCTCAAGCTAACGTTCCTCTTCTGTCATGCAACAGGTTGGCATGCAGCTGAATCCAAGTAGCCTTATTATGTGTGGTCCTTGAGCTCTAGGAAGCGTTCCTGGTCTCTTAGTACTGGCTGGTCTGCACTAGAATGAGAAACGTGCAGGAAGGAAAGCGTGTGTGTTCCGGGGGTTGTGAGCAATGCACCGTTTGGAAGAGCTAGGTGCTGAGTAATGGGCAGTGTAGGGTTTCCCTGGATAAACACCTAGATTGCGACAGCTTGAAAACACCTAGCTATCAGCGTTCTGTTCAATCCTTCATGCCAAAAGTGTCTGCTTTTCTGCCTATCCGTGAGCACACAAAAAATAATATGATCCTACCCCTCCTTCTGGGAACTCACACGTGATGGAATCTACGCCCAGCAGCCAGTGGACTTTAAGTGCAGCCTGAAAAATTACAGGGTTTCCCTTGAAAGCTAGTTATTCCGGAGATACATTGTACACCCAGGCCTCATTCACCGATGACCCTGTAATACTTTGACCACATTCACGACTGCCTGTATTGCAAAGTTTACTCACAAAAGGGTTTAGTTGGTAACTTGAACGTCCAATAAGTACTCAGAAACTGCAGCATAAGAAGCTGTGCTCTCCCTTTGGAGATTGAGGCTTCATGGGAAGTTTATTTTCCACATTGGAATGTCGACACTTGCGGCCTCCGTGTTACCCGATAAACAGTGTAGTTGCCCATCGTCTCTTCACTGCAGAATTGCCTTTTCAGGCAAGTGATTTTCCATGAAACAAACGTTTCCTTTCAATTCCTGCTACGTGCTCCTCCTTCAGCAGTTGTTAGTGAATAGGCCAACCACATGCGACGACTGGCCTCAACCTAACGTTCTGTTTTTCTCGTCACAATGGTAGGCAGGCAGCAGGTTCAATGCAACGTTTGGCAAAGCAGTACTGGAAATGTAGGAGACATTTCTGGTGCCTTAGGAAAGGCGGGTGTGCACTAGGATCCACGATATTCACGAGGGGCTGCCAGTCTCTTCTGGAAGTTGTGAGCAACGTTCAGTTGATGACAACTATACGCCAAGAAAGGGCAGTGAAAGGATTATTCTGTTAAACCTCTAGAATGTGGTAAGTTGAAACAACTCAAGTATCTCCCTTCTAACGAACCTTGGAGGAACAAAATAGAGGAAGAAACAGCAGGGTCAATGCTCTGTGGTCCCTTTTGAAAGCAAGGCATGAAGGGAAAGTTTATTTACCTCTTTGGGATTTGAAGAGTCGCAGGCTCAATTCTCCCTGAGAAACATTGTAGTTGCACATGTTCTCTGCATAGCACAATTCCCTTTGTGAGGACAAGGGATTTTCCAAGAAAAAAAAACTTGGAGGTTGCCATTCCTTGGTATGTGCTCATCCTTCAGTAATATACAGTGAATTGGCGACCCTATTTGACCACTAGCCTCAAGCAAACGTTCCTCTTGTCTCCTAACACACGTTGGCGTGCAGCAGAATCCATGTAGCCTTATTCAGTGTTGTTCTTGGACTCTAGGAATCATTCCAGGTCTCAATACTGGCCGGTCTGCAGTAGGATGAGAAACCTACAAGAAGAAAGGCCTGTGAGTTCGGGGAGTTGTGAGCAATGCACCGTTGGGAACAGCTAGATGACGAGCCATGGGCTGTGAAGGGCCTCTTTCCTTAAACCTCTAGAATGTGGTAAGTTGAATGAACTCAAGGATCTCCCTTCTAAAGCACATTGGAGGTACAAACCAGAGAAAGAAAGAGCAGGGGCAGTGCTCTGTGGTCCCTTTTGAAAATAAGGCATGAAGGGAGACTTTATTTACCTCCTTGGGATTTAGAGAGTTGTGGGCTCAACTCTCCTGAGAAACACTGTAGTTGCACATGTTCTCTTCATAGCACATTTGCCTTTGTGATGACAAGTGAGTTTCTAGGAAAAATCTTGGAGGTTGCCATTCTTTGGTAGGTGCTCATCCTTCGGTAATCTTCAGTGAATTGGCGACGTCCTTTGACCACTAGCCTCAAGCTAAGGCTCCTCTTGTATCATCCCACAGGTTGGCATGCAGCAGAATCCATGTAGCCTTATTCAGTGTGGTTCTTGGGCACTAGGAAACATTCGAAGTCTCCTAGGACTCAGGGGTCTGCATTAGACCCGAAACGTACAAAAAGGACGGCCTGTGTGTTCAAGGATTTGTGAGTAAGGCACCGTTGGGAACAGCTAGATGCCGAGTCAGGGGCAGTGAAAGGCTTCTTTTGTTAAACCTCTAGAATGTGGTACGCTGAAACAACTCAAGTATCTCCCTTCTAAATCACCTTGCAGGTACAAAATAGAGAAAGAAACAGCAGGTTCAATGCTCTGTGGTCCCTTTTGAAAATAAGGCTGGAAGGGAAACTTTATTTACCTCCTTGAGATTTAGAGAGTTGCAGGCTCCATTCTCCCTGAGAAACACTGTACTTGCACATCTTCCCTTCATAACACAATTGCCTTTGTGATGACGTGAGTTTCTAGGATAGAACCTTGGAGGTTGCCATTCCTTGGTAGTTGCTCATCCCTCGGTAATCTTCAGGGAATGAACCAAACACATGGGACCTCTAGCCTCAAGTTAACGTTCAGGTTTTCTCATGACAGGGGCAGGCATGCCACAGATTCCATGCAGCCTTAGTCCCTGTGGTTCTTGAACTCTAGGAATCATATCAGTTCTCTTTTGACTCGCTGGTCTGCCCTAGGTTTTGAAACGTACTAAAAGGACCGCCTGTGTCTTCGCGAAGTTGTGAGCAATCTACGGTTGGGAACATCTAGATGCCAAGTGATGGGCAGTGAAGGGCTTCGTTGGTTCCACCCCTAGCTTGCGATGGCTGGAAAGCAACACAGTTATCAACGTTCCATGCCTTCCTTCATGCAAAGCGTGTCTGCATTCCTCAGGAAACCTGAGCTGCACTGAAAAACACAATTAGCCTACGATTGCTTCTAGGAACTAAACCGTGAAGTCGGTATACCTCAAGCAGCAACTAGACTTCATGTCCAGTTTCAATAATTACAGGGTTTCCCTTAACTGATAGTTATTCCCGAGAAAAATTGCCACCTAGGCCTCACTAAGCCTTCACCTTGATATCCTTACACCACCATCACGACTCCCAGCATGGCAATGGTTACTAATGTCATGCTCCATTGTGTCCACTGGATGTGCAATAAGAGAGCCAGAAACTCCAGAGGAATATGCTGTTTGGTCCCCCTGGAAATTGAGGCTTCCTGGAAAATTGTATTTTCCTCATTAGAAAGTTGAGAGTTGCAGCCTCAGTGTTACCTGGTAAACTCTGTTGTAGGCCACCTTTTCTTCATCGCACAATGGTATTTGTGAGGACAAGTGATTTTCCAAGAAAGAAACTTGGAGGTTGCCATTCTTTGGTATGTGCTCATCCTTCAGTGATCTACAGTGAATTGGCGAACCCGTTTGACCACTAGCCGCAAGGTAAAGTTGCTCTTGAATCATGCCACAGGTTGGCATGCAGCTGAATCCATGTAGCCTTATTCAGTGTGGTTCTTGAGCTCTAGGAATCATTCCAGGTCTCAAAGTACTGGTGGGTCTGCACTAGGATGAGAAACGTACAAGAAGAATGGCCTGTGTGTTTGGGGATTTGTGAGCAGTGCACCATTGGGAGGAGCTCGATACTGAGTCTTGGAAGGTGTAGGGCTTCTTTTGTTAAAGCTCTAGAATCTGGTAAGTTGAAACAACTCAAGTGTCTCCCTTCTAAAGCACCTTGGAGGTACCAATCAGAGAAAGAAACAGCAGGGTCAATGCTCTGTGGTCTCTTTTGAAAATACGGCTCGAAGGAAATCTTTATTTTCTTCATTGGGATCTAGGGAGTTGCGTGCTCAATTCTTCTGAGAAACACTGTAGTTGCACATGTTCTCTTCATAGCACAATTGCCTTTGTGATGACAAGTGAGTTTCTAGGAAGGAAACTTGAGGATTGCCATTCTTTGGTAGGTACTCATTCTTCGGAAATCTTCAGTCAATTGGCGAACCCATTTGTCCACTAGCCTCAAGCTAACGTTCCTCTTCTATCATGCCACAGGTTGGCATGCAGCTGAATCCAAGTAGCCTTATTATGTGTGGTCCTTGAGCTCTAGGAAGCGTTCCTGGTCTCTTAGTACTGGCTGGTCTGCACTAGAATGAGAAACGTGCAGGAAGGAAAGCGTGTGTGTTCCGGGGGTTGTGAGCAATGCACCGTTTGGAAGAGCTAGGTGCTGAGTAATGGGCAGTGTAGGGTTTCCCTGGATAAACACCTAGATTGCGACAGCTTGAAAACACCTAGCTATCAGCGTTCTGTTCAATCCTTCATGCCAAAAGTGTCTGCTTTTCTGCCTATCCGTGAGCACACAAAAAATAATATGATCCTACCCCTCCTTCTGGGAACTCACACGTGATGGAATCTACGCCCAGCAGCCAGTGGACTTTAAGTGCAGCCTGAAAAATTACAGGGTTTCCCTTGAAAGCTAGTTATTCCGGAGATACATTGTACACCCAGGCCTCACTCACCGATGACCCTGTAATACTTTGACCACATTCACGACTGCCTGTATTGCAAAGTTTACTCACAAAAGGGTTTAGTTGGTAACTTGAACGTCCAATAAGTACTCAGAAACTGCAGCATAAGAAGCTGTGCTCTCCCTTTGGAGATTGAGGCTTCATGGGAAGTTTATTTTCCACATTGGAATGTCGACACTTGCGGCCTCCGTGTTACCCGATAAACAGTGTAGTTGCCCATCGTCTCTTCACTGCAGAATTGCCTTTTCAGGCAAGTGATTTTCCATGAAACAAACGTTTCCTTTCAATTCCTGCTACGTGCTCCTCCTTCAGCAGTTGTTAGTGAATAGGCCAACCACATGCGACGACTGGCCTCAACCTAACGTTCTGTTTTTCTCGTCACAATGGTAGGCAGGCAGCAGGTTCAATGCAGCGTTTGGCAAAGCAGTACTGGAACTGTAGGAGACATTTCTGGTGTCTTAGGAAAGGCGGGTGTGCACTAGGATCCATGATATTCACGAAGGGCTGCCAGTCTCTTCTGGAACTTGTGAGCAACGTTCCGTTGATGACAACTATACGCCAAGAAAGGGCAGTGAAAGGATTATTCTGTTAAACCTCTAGAATGTGGTAAGTTGAAACAACTCAAGTATCTCCCTTCTAACGAACCTTGGAGGAACAAAATAGAGGAAGAAACAGCAGGGTCAATGCTCTGTGGTACCTTTTGAAAGCAAGGCATGAAGGGAAAGTTTATTTACCTCTTTGGGATTTGAAGAGTCGCAGGCTCAATTCTCCCTGAGAAACATTGTAGTTGCACATGTTCTCTGCATAGCACAATTCCCTTTGTGAGGACAAGGGATTTTCCAAGAAAAAAAAACTTGGAGGTTGCCATTCCTTGGTATGTGCTCATCCTTCAGTAATATACAGTGAATTGGCGACCCTATTTGACCACTAGCCTCAAGCAAACGTTCCTCTTGTCTCCTAACACACGTTGGCGTGCAGCAGAATCCATGTAGCCTTATTCAGTGTTATTCTTGGACTCTAGGAATCATTCCAGGTCTCAATACTGGCCGGTCTGCAGTAGGATGAGAAACCTACAAGAAGAAAGGCCTGTGAGTTCGGGGAGTTGTGAGCAATGCACCGTTGGGAACAGCTAGATGACGAGCCATGGGCTGTGAAGGGCCTCTTTCCTTAAACCTCTAGAATGTGGTAAGTTGAATGAACTCAAGGATCTCCCTTCTAAAGCACATTGGAGGTACAAACCAGAGAAAGAAAGAGCAGGGGCAGTGCTCTGTGGTCCCTTTTGAAAATAAGGCATGAAGGGAGACTTTATTTACCTCCTTGGGATTTAGAGAGTTGTGTGCTCAACTCTCCTGAGAAACACTGTAGTTGCACATGTTCTCTTCATAGCACATTTGCCTTTGTGATGACAAGTGAGTTTCTAGGAAAAATCTTGGAGGTTGCCATTCTTTGGTAGGTGCTCATCCTTCGGTAATCTTCAGTGAATTGGCGACGCCATTTGACCACTAGCCTCAAGCTAAGGCTCCTCTTGTATCATCCCACAGGTTGGCATGCAGCAGAATCCATGTAGCCTTATTCAGTGTGGTTCTTGGGCACTAGGAAACATTCGAAGTCTCCTAGGACTCAGGGGTCTGCACTAGACCCGAAACGTACAAAAAGGACGGCCTGTGTGTTCAAGGATTTGTGAGTAAGGCACCGTTGGGAACAGCTAGATGCCGAGTCAGGGGCAGTGAAAGGCTTCTTTTGTTAAACCTCTAGAATGTGGTACGCTGAAACAACTCAAGTATCTCCCTTCTAAATCATCTTGCAGGTACAAAATAGAGAAAGAAACAGCAGCTACAATGCTCTGTGGTCCCTTTTGAAAATAAGGCTGGAAGGGAAACTTTATTTACCTCCTTGAGATTTAGAGAGTTGCAGGCTCAATTCTCCCTGAGAAACACTGTACTTGCACATCTTCCCTTCATAACACAATTGCCTTTGTGATGACGTGAGTTTCTAGGATAGAACCTTGGAGGTTGCCATTCCTTGGTAGTTGCTCATCCCTCGGTAATCTTCAGGGAATGAACCAAACACATGGGACCTCTAGCCTCAAGTTAACGTTCAGGTTTTCTCATGACAGGGGCAGGCATGCCACAGATTCCATGCAGCCTTAGTCCCTGTGGTTCTTGAACTCTAGGAATCATATCAGTTCTCTTTTGACTCGCTGGTCTGCCCTAGGTTTTGAAACGTACTAAAAGGACCGCCTGTGTCTTCGCGAAGTTGTGAGCAATCTACGGTTGGGAACATCTAGATGCCAAGTGATGGGCAGTGAAGGGCTTCGTTGGTTCCACCCCTAGCTTGCGATGGCTGGAAAGCAACACAGTTATCAACGTTCCGTGCCTTCCTTCATGCAAAGCGTGTCTGCATTCCTCAGGAAACCTGAGCTGCACTGAAAAACACAATTAGCCTACGATTGCTTCTAGGAACTAAACCGTGAAGTCGGTATACCTCAAGCAGCAACTAGACTTCATGTCCAGTTTCAATAATTACAGGGTTTCCCTTAACTGATAGTTATTCCCGAGAAAAATTGCCACCTAGGCCTCACTAAGCCTTCACCTTGATATCCTTACACCACCATCACGACTCCCAGCATGGCAATGGTTACTAATGTCATGCTCCATTGTGTCCACTGGATGTGCAATAAGAGAGCCAGAAACTCCAGAGGAATATGCTGTTTGGTCCCCCTGGAAATTGAGGCTTCCTGGAAAATTGTATTTTCCTCATTAGAAAGTTGAGAGTTGCAGCCTCAGTGTTACCTGGTAAACTCTGTTGTAGGCCACCTTTTCTTCATCGCACAATGGTATTTGTGAGGACAAGTGATTTTCCAAGAAAGAAACTTGGAGGTTGCCATTCTTTGGTATGTGCTCATCCTTCAGTGATCTACAGTGAATTGGCGAACCCGTTTGACCACTAGCCGCAAGGTAAAGTTGCTCTTGAATCATGCCACAGGTTGGCATGCAGCTGAATCCATGTAGCCTTATTCAGTGTGGTTCTTGAGCTCTAGGAATCATTCCAGGTCTCAAAGTACTGGTGGGTCTGCACTAGGATGAGAAACGTACAAGAAGAATGGCCTGTGTGTTTGGGGATTTGTGAGCAGTGCACCATTGGGAGGAGCTCGATACTGAGTCTTGGAAGGTGTAGGGCTTCTTTTGTTAAAGCTCTAGAATCTGGTAAGTTGAAACAACTCAAGTGTCTCCCTTCTAAAGCACCTTGGAGGTACCAATCAGAGAAAGAAACAGCAGGGTCAATGCTCTGTGGTCTCTTTTGAAAATACGGCTCGAAGGAAATCTTTATTTTCTTCATTGGGATCTAGGGAGTTGCGTGCTCAATTCTTCTGAGAAACACTGTAGTTGCACATGTTCTCTTCATAGCACAATTGCCTTTGAGATGACAAGTGAGTTTCTAGGAAGGAAACTTGAGGATTGCCATTCTTTGGTAGGTACTCATTCTTCGGAAATCTTCAGTCAATTGGCGAACCCATTTGTCCACTCGCCTCAAGCTAACGTTCCTCTTCTGTCATGCAACAGGTTGGCATGCAGCTGAATCCAAGTAGCCTTATTATGTGTGGTCCTTGAGCTCTAGGAAGCGTTCCTGGTCTCTTAGTACTGGCTGGTCTGCACTAGAATGAGAAACGTGCAGGAAGGAAAGCGTGTGTGTTCCGGGGGTTGTGAGCAATGCACCGTTTGGAAGAGCTAGGTGCTGAGTAATGGGCAGTGTAGGGTTTCCCTGGATAAACACCTAGATTGCGACAGCTTGAAAACACCTAGCTATCAGCGTTCTGTTCAATCCTTCATGCCAAAAGTGTCTGCTTTTCTGCCTATCCGTGAGCACACAAAAAATAATATGATCCTACCCCTCCTTCTGGGAACTCACACGTGATGGAATCTACGCCCAGCAGCCAGTGGACTTTAAGTGCAGCCTGAAAAATTACAGGGTTTCCCTTGAAAGCTAGTTATTCCGGAGATACATTGTACACCCAGGCCTCATTCACCGATGACCCTGTAATACTTTGACCACATTCACGACTGCCTGTATTGCAAAGTTTACTCACAAAAGGGTTTAGTTGGTAACTTGAACGTCCAATAAGTACTCAGAAACTGCAGCATAAGAAGCTGTGCTCTCCCTTTGGAGATTGAGGCTTCATGGGAAGTTTATTTTCCACATTGGAATGTCGACACTTGCGGCCTCCGTGTTACCCGATAAACAGTGTAGTTGCCCATCGTCTCTTCACTGCAGAATTGCCTTTTCAGGCAAGTGATTTTCCATGAAACAAACGTTTCCTTTCAATTCCTGCTACGTGCTCCTCCTTCAGCAGTTGTTAGTGAATAGGCCAACCACATGCGACGACTGGCCTCAACCTAACGTTCTGTTTTTCTCGTCACAATGGTAGGCAGGCAGCAGGTTCAATGCAACGTTTGGCAAAGCAGTACTGGAAATGTAGGAGACATTTCTGGTGCCTTAGGAAAGGCGGGTGTGCACTAGGATCCACGATATTCACGAGGGGCTGCCAGTCTCTTCTGGAAGTTGTGAGCAACGTTCAGTTGATGACAACTATACGCCAAGAAAGGGCAGTGAAAGGATTATTCTGTTAAACCTCTAGAATGTGGTAAGTTGAAACAACTCAAGTATCTCCCTTCTAACGAACCTTGGAGGAACAAAATAGAGGAAGAAACAGCAGGGTCAATGCTCTGTGGTCCCTTTTGAAAGCAAGGCATGAAGGGAAAGTTTATTTACCTCTTTGGGATTTGAAGAGTCGCAGGCTCAATTCTCCCTGAGAAACATTGTAGTTGCACATGTTCTCTGCATAGCACAATTCCCTTTGTGAGGACAAGGGATTTTCCAAAAAAAAAAACTTGGAGGTTGCCATTCCTTGGTATGTGCTCATCCTTCAGTAATATACAGTGAATTGGCGACCCTATTTGACCACTAGCCTCAAGCAAACGTTCCTCTTGTCTCCTAACACACGTTGGCGTGCAGCAGAATCCATGTAGCCTTATTCAGTGTTGTTCTTGGACTCTAGGAATCATTCCAGGTCTCAATACTGGCCGGTCTGCAGTAGGATGAGAAACCTACAAGAAGAAAGGCCTGTGAGTTCGGGGAGTTGTGAGCAATGCACCGTTGGGAACAGCTAGATGACGAGCCATGGGCTGTGAAGGGCCTCTTTCCTTAAACCTCTAGAATGTGGTAAGTTGAATGAACTCAAGGATCTCCCTTCTAAAGCACATTGGAGGTACAAACCAGAGAAAGAAAGAGCAGGGGCAGTGCTCTGTGGTCCCTTTTGAAAATAAGGCATGAAGGGAGACTTTATTTACCTCCTTGGGATTTAGAGAGTTGTGGGCTCAACTCTCCTGAGAAACACTGTAGTTGCACATGTTCTCTTCATAGCACATTTGCCTTTGTGATGACAAGTGAGTTTCTAGGAAAAATCTTGGAGGTTGCCATTCTTTGGTAGGTGCTCATCCTTCGGTAATCTTCAGTGAATTGGCGACGTCCTTTGACCACTAGCCTCAAGCTAAGGCTCCTCTTGTATCATCCCACAGGTTGGCATGCAGCAGAATCCATGTAGCCTTATTCAGTGTGGTTCTTGGGCACTAGGAAACATTCGAAGTCTCCTAGGACTCAGGGGTCTGCATTAGACCCGAAACGTACAAAAAGGACGGCCTGTGTGTTCAAGGATTTGTGAGTAAGGCACCGTTGGGAACAGCTAGATGCCGAGTCAGGGGCAGTGAAAGGCTTCTTTTGTTAAACCTCTAGAATGTGGTACGCTGAAACAACTCAAGTATCTCCCTTCTAAATCACCTTGCAGGTACAAAATAGAGAAAGAAACAGCAGGTTCAATGCTCTGTGGTCCCTTTTGAAAATAAGGCTGGAAGGGAAACTTTATTTACCTCCTTGAGATTTAGAGAGTTGCAGGCTCCATTCTCCCTGAGAAACACTGTACTTGCATATCTTCCCTTCATAACACAATTGCCTTTGTGATGACGTGAGTTTCTAGGATAGAACCTTGGAGGTTGCCATTCCTTGGTAGTTGCTCATCCCTCGGTAATCTTCAGGGAATGAACCAAACACATGGGACCTCTAGCCTCAAGTTAACGTTCAGGTTTTCTCATGACAGGGGCAGGCATGCCACAGATTCCATGCAGCCTTAGTCCCTGTGGTTCTTGAACTCTAGGAATCATATCAGTTCTCTTTTGACTCGCTGGTCTGCCCTAGGTTTTGAAACGTACTAAAAGGACCGCCTGTGTCTTCGCGAAGTTGTGAGCAATCTACGGTTGGGAACATCTAGATGCCAAGTGATGGGCAGTGAAGGGCTTCGTTGGTTCCACCCCTAGCTTGCGATGGCTGGAAAGCAACACAGTTATCAACGTTCCGTGCCTTCCTTCATGCAAAGCGTGTCTGCATTCCTCAGGAAACCTGAGCTGCACTGAAAAACACAATTAGCCTACGATTGCTTCTAGGAACTAAACCGTGAAGTCGGTATACCTCAAGCAGCAACTAGACTTCATGTCCAGTTTCAATAATTACAGGGTTTCCCTTAACTGATAGTTATTCCCGAGAAAAATTGCCACCTAGGCCTCACTAAGCCTTCACCTTGATATCCTTACACCACCATCACGACTCCCAGCATGGCAATGGTTACTAATGTCATGCTCCATTGTGTCCACTGGATGTGCAATAAGAGAGCCAGAAACTCCAGAGGAATATGCTGTTTGGTCCCCCTGGAAATTGAGGCTTCCTGGAAAATTGTATTTTCCTCATTAGAAAGTTGAGAGTTGCAGCCTCAGTGTTACCTGGTAAACTCTGTTGTAGCCCACCTTTTCTTCATCGCACAATGGTATTTGTGAGGACAAGTGATTTTCCAAGAAAGAAACTTGGAGGTTGCCATTCTTTGGTATGTGCTCATCCTTCAGTGATCTACAGTGAATTGGCGAACCCGTTTGACCACTAGCCACAAGGTAACGTTGCTCTTGAATCATGCCACAGGTTGGCATGCAGCTGAATCCATGTAGCCTTATTCAGTGTGGTTCTTGAGCTCTAGGAATCATTCCAGGTCTCAAAGTACTGGTGGGTCTGCACTAGGATGAGAAACGTACAAGAAGAATGGCCTGTGTGTTTGGGGATTTGTGAGCAGTGCACCATTGGGAAGAGCTCGATGCTGAGTCTTGGAAGGTGTAGGGCTTCTTTTGTTAAAGCTCTAGAATCTGGTAAGTTCAAACAACTCAAGTGTCTCCCTTCTAAAGCACCTTGGAGGTACCAATCAGAGAAAGAAACAGCAGGGTCAATGCTCTGTGGTCTCTTTTGAAAATACGGCTCGAAGGAAATCTTTATTTTCTTCATTGGGATCTAGGGAGTTGCGTGCTCAATTCTTCTGAGAAACACTGTAGTTGCACATGTTCTCTTCATAGCACAATTGCCTTTGTGATGACAAGTGAGTTTCTAGGAAGGAAACTTGAGGATTGCCATTCTTTGGTAGGTACTCATTCTTCGGAAATCTTCAGTCAATTGGCGAACCCATTTGTCCACTAGCCTCAAGCTAACGTTCCTCTTCTATCATGCCACAGGTTGGCATGCAGCTGAATCCAAGTAGCCTTATTATGTGTGGTCCTTGAGCTCTAGGTAGCGTTCCTGGTCTCTTAGTACTGGCTGGTCTGCACTAGAATGAGAAACGTGCAGGAAGGAAAGCGTGTGTGTTCCGGGGGTTGTGAGCAATGCACCGTTTGGAAGAGCTAGGTGCTGAGTAATGGGCAGTGTAGGGTTTCCCTGGATAAACACCTAGATTGCGACAGCTTGAAAACACGTAGCTATCAGCGTTCTGTTCAATCCTTCATGCCAAAAGTGTCTGCTTTTCTGCCTATCCGTGAGCACACAAAAAATAATATGATCCTACCCCTCCTTCTGGGAACTCACACGTGATGGAATCTACGCCCAGCAGCCAGTGGACTTTAAGTGCAGCCTGAAAAATTACAGGGTTTCCCTTGAAAGCTAGTTATTCCGGAGATACATTGTACACCCAGGCCTCACTCACCGATGACCCTGTAATACTTTGACCACATTCACGACTGCCTGTATTGCAAAATTTACTCACAAAAGGGTTTAGTTGGTAACTTGAACGTCCAATAAGTACTCAGAAACTGCAGCATAAGAAGCTGTGCTCTCCCTTTGGAGATTGAGGCTTCATGGGAAGTTTATTTTCCACATTGGAATGTCGACACTTGCGGCCTCCGTGTTACCCGATAAACAGTGTAGTTGCCCATCGTCTCTTCACTGCAGAATTGCCTTTTCAGGCAAGTGATTTTCCATGAAACAAACGTTTCCTTTCAATTCCTGCTACGTGCTCCTCCTTCAGCAGTTGTTAGTGAATAGGCCAACCACATGCGACGACTGGCCTCAACCTAACGTTCTGTTTTTCTCGTCACAATGGTAGGCAGGCAGCAGGTTCAATGCAACGTTTGGCAAAGCAGTACTGGAAATGTAGGAGACATTTCTGGTGCCTTAGGAAAGGCGGGTGTGCACTAGGATCCACGATATTCACGAGGGGCTGCCAGTCTCTTCTGGAAGTTGTGAGCAACGTTCAGTTGATGACAACTATACGCCAAGAAAGGGCAGTGAAAGGATTATTCTGTTAAACCTCTAGAATGTGGTAAGTTGAAACAACTCAAGTATCTCCCTTCTAACGAACCTTGGAGGAACAAAATAGAGGAAGAAACAGCAGGGTCAATGCTCTGTGGTCCCTTTTGAAAGCAAGGCATGAAGGGAAAGTTTATTTACCTCTTTGGGATTTGAAGAGTCGCAGGCTCAATTCTCCCTGAGAAACATTGTAGTTGCACATGTTCTCTGCATAGCACAATTCCCTTTGTGAGGACAAGGGATTTTCCAAGAAAAAAAAACTTGGAGGTTGCCATTCCTTGGTATGTGCTCATCCTTCAGTAATATACAGTGAATTGGCGACCCTATTTGACCACTAGCCTCAAGCAAACGTTCCTCTTGTCTCCTAACACACGTTGGCGTGCAGCAGAATCCATGTAGCCTTATTCAGTGTTGTTCTTGGACTCTAGGAATCATTCCAGGTCTCAATACTGGCCGGTCTGCAGTAGGATGAGAAACCTACAAGAAGAAAGGCCTGTGAGTTCGGGGAGTTGTGAGCAATGCACCGTTGGGAACAGCTAGATGACGAGCCATGGGCTGTGAAGGGCCTCTTTCCTTAAACCTCTAGAATGTGGTAAGTTGAATGAACTCAAGGATCTCCCTTCTAAAGCACATTGGAGGTACAAACCAGAGAAAGAAAGAGCAGGGGCAGTGCTCTGTGGTCCCTTTTGAAAATAAGGCATGAAGGGAGACTTTATTTACCTCCTTGGGATTTAGAGAGTGGTGGGCTCAACTCTCCTGAGAAACACTGTAGTTGCACATGTTCTCTTCATAGCACATTTGCCTTTGTGATGACAAGTGAGTTTCTAGGAAAAATCTTGGAGGTTGCCATTCTTTGGTAGGTGCTCATCCTTCGGTAATCTTCAGTGAATTGGCGACGTCCTTTGACCACTAGCCTCAAGCTAAGGCTCCTCTTGTATCATCCCACAGGTTGGCATGCAGCAGAATCCATGTAGCCTTATTCAGTGTGGTTCTTGGGCACTAGGAAACATTCGAAGTCTCCTAGGACTCAGGGGTCTGCATTAGACCCGAAACGTACAAAAAGGACGGCCTGTGTGTTCAAGGATTTGTGAGTAAGGCACCGTTGGGAACAGCTAGATGCCGAGTCAGGGGCAGTGAAAGGCTTCTTTTGTTAAACCTCTAGAATGTGGTACGCTGAAACAACTCAAGTATCTCCCTTCTAAATCACCTTGCAGGTACAAAATAGAGAAAGAAACAGCAGGTTCAATGCTCTGTGGTCCCTTTTGAAAATAAGGCTGGAAGGGAAACTTTATTTACCTCCTTGAGATTTAGAGAGTTGCAGGCTCCATTCTCCCTGAGAAACACTGTACTTGCATATCTTCCCTTCATAACACAATTGCCTTTGTGATGACGTGAGTTTCTAGGATAGAACCTTGGAGGTTGCCATTCCTTGGTAGTTGCTCATCCCTCGGTAATCTTCAGGGAATGAACCAAACACATGGGACCTCTAGCCTCAAGTTAACGTTCAGGTTTTCTCATGACAGGGGCAGGCATGCCACAGATTCCATGCAGCCTTAGTCCCTGTGGTTCTTGAACTCTAGGAATCATATCAGTTCTCTTTTGACTCGCTGGTCTGCCCTAGGTTTTGAAACGTACTAAAAGGACCGCCTGTGTCTTCGCGAAGTTGTGAGCAATCTACGGTTGGGAACATCTAGATGCCAAGTGATGGGCAGTGAAGGGCTTCGTTGGTTCCACCCCTAGCTTGCGATGGCTGGAAAGCAACACAGTTATCAACGTTCCGTGCCTTCCTTCATGCAAAGCGTGTCTGCATTCCTCAGGAAACCTGAGCTGCACTGAAAAACACAATTAGCCTACGATTGCTTCTAGGAACTAAACCGTGAAGTCGGTATACCTCAAGCAGCAACTAGACTTCATGTCCAGTTTCAATAATTACAGGGTTTCCCTTAACTGATAGTTATTCCCGAGAAAAATTGCCACCTAGGCCTCACTAAGCCTTCACCTTGATATCCTTACACCACCATCACGACTCCCAGCATGGCAATGGTTACTAATGTCATGCTCCATTGTGTCCACTGGATGTGCAATAAGAGAGCCAGAAACTCCAGAGGAATATGCTGTTTGGTCCCCCTGGAAATTGAGGCTTCCTGGAAAATTGTATTTTCCTCATTAGAAAGTTGAGAGTTGCAGCCTCAGTGTTACCTGGTAAACTCTGTTGTAGCCCACCTTTTCTTCATCGCACAATGGTATTTGTGAGGACAAGTGATTTTCCAAGAAAGAAACTTGGAGGTTGCCATTCTTTGGTATGTGCTCATCCTTCAGTGATCTACAGTGAATTGGCGAACCCGTTTGACCACTAGCCACAAGGTAACGTTGCTCTTGAATCATGCCACAGGTTGGCATGCAGCTGAATCCATGTAGCCTTATTCAGTGTGGTTCTTGAGCTCTAGGAATCATTCCAGGTCTCAAAGTACTGGTGGGTCTGCACTAGGATGAGAAACGTACAAGAAGAATGGCCTGTGTGTTTGGGGATTTGTGAGCAGTGCACCATTGGGAAGAGCTCGATGCTGAGTCTTGGAAGGTGTAGGGCTTCTTTTGTTAAAGCTCTAGAATCTGGTAAGTTCAAACAACTCAAGTGTCTCCCTTCTAAAGCACCTTGGAGGTACCAATCAGAGAAAGAAACAGCAGGGTCAATGCTCTGTGGTCTCTTTTGAAAATACGGCTCGAAGGAAATCTTTATTTTCTTCATTGGGATCTAGGGAGTTGCGTGCTCAATTCTTCTGAGAAACACTGTAGTTGCACATGTTCTCTTCATAGCACAATTGCCTTTGTGATGACAAGTGAGTTTCTAGGAAGGAAACTTGAGGATTGCCATTCTTTGGTAGGTACTCATTCTTCGGAAATCTTCAGTCAATTGGCGAACCCATTTGTCCACTAGCCTCAAGCTAACGTTCCTCTTCTATCATGCCACAGGTTGGCATGCAGCTGAATCCAAGTAGCCTTATTATGTGTGGTCCTTGAGCTCTAGGTAGCGTTCCTGGTCTCTTAGTACTGGCTGGTCTGCACTAGAATGAGAAACGTGCAGGAAGGAAAGCGTGTGTGTTCCGGGGGTTGTGAGCAATGCACCGTTTGGAAGAGCTAGGTGCTGAGTAATGGGCAGTGTAGGGTTTCCCTGGATAAACACCTAGATTGCGACAGCTTGAAAACACGTAGCTATCAGCGTTCTGTTCAATCCTTCATGCCAAAAGTGTCTGCTTTTCTGCCTATCCGTGAGCACACAAAAAATAATATGATCCTACCCCTCCTTCTGGGAACTCACACGTGATGGAATCTACGCCCAGCAGCCAGTGGACTTTAAGTGCAGCCTGAAAAATTACAGGGTTTCCCTTGAAAGCTAGTTATTCCGGAGATACATTGTACACCCAGGCCTCACTCACCGATGACCCTGTAATACTTTGACCACATTCACGACTGCCTGTATTGCAAAATTTACTCACAAAAGGGTTTAGTTGGTAACTTGAACGTCCAATAAGTACTCAGAAACTGCAGCATAAGAAGCTGTGCTCTCCCTTTGGAGATTGAGGCTTCATGGGAAGTTTATTTTCCACATTGGAATGTCGACACTTGCGGCCTCCGTGTTACCCGATAAACAGTGTAGTTGCCCATCGTCTCTTCACTGCAGAATTGCCTTTTCAGGCAAGTGATTTTCCATGAAACAAACGTTTCCTTTCAATTCCTGCTATGTGCTCCTCCTTCAGCAGTTGTTATTGAATAGGCCAACCACATGCGACGACTGGCCTCAACCTAAAGTTCTGTTTTTCTCGTCACAATGGTAGGCAGGCAGCAGGTTCAATGCAGCGTTTGGCAAAGCAGTACTGGAACTGTAGGAGACATTTCTGGTGTCTTAGGTAAGGCGGGTGTGCACTAGGATCCACGATATTCACGAGGGGCTGCCAGTCTCTTCTGGAACTTGTGAGCAACTTTAAGTTGATGACAACTATACGCAAAGAAAGGGCAGTGAAAGGCTTTTTCTGTTAAACCTCTAGAATGTGGTAAGTTGAAACAACTCAAGTATCTCCCTTCTAACGAACCTTGGAGGAACAAAATAGAGGAAGAAACAGCAGGGTCAATGCTCTGTGGTCCCTTTTGAAAGCAAGGCATGAAGGGAAAGTTTATTTACCTCTTTGGGATTTGAAGAGTCGCAGGCTCAATTCTCCCTGAGAAACATTGTAGTTGCACATGTTCTCTGCATAGCACAATTCCCTTTGTGAGGACAAGGGATTTTCCAAGAAAAAAAAAACTTGGAGGTTGCCATTCCTTGGTATGTGCTCATCCTTCAGTAATATATAGTGAATTGGCGACCCTATTTGACCACTAGCCTCAAGCAAACGTTCCTCTTGTCTCATAACACACGTTGGCGTGCAGCAGAATCCATGGAGCCTTATTCAGTGTTGTTCTTGGACTCTAGGAATCATTCCAGGTCTCAATACTGGCCGGTCTGCAGTAGGATGAGAAACCTACAAGAAGAAAGGCCTGTGAGTTCGGGGAGTTGTGAGCAATGCACCGTTGGGAACAGCTAGATGACGAGCCATGGGCTGTGAAGGGCCTCTTTCCTTAAACCTCTAGAATGTGGTAAGTTGAATGAACTCAAGGATCTCCCTTCTAAAGCACATTGGAGGTACAAACCAGAGAAAGAAAGAGCAGGGGCAGTGCTCTGTGGTCCCTTTTGAAAATAAGGCATGAAGGGAGACTTTATTTACCTCCTTGGGATTTAGAGAGTTGTGGGCTCAACTCTCCTGAGAAACACTGTAGTTGCACATGTTCTCTTCATAGCACATTTGCCTTTGTGATGACAAGTGAGTTTCTAGGAAAAATATTGGAGGTTGCCATTCTTTGGTAGGTGCTCATCCTTCGGTAATCTTCAGTGAATTGGCGACGCCATTTGACCACTAGCCTCAAGCTAAGGCTCCTCTTGTATCATCCCACAGGTTGGCATGCAGCAGAATCCATGTAGCCTTATTCAGTGTGGTTCTTGGGCACTAGGAAACATTCGAAGTCTCCTAGGACTCAGGGGTCTGCACTAGACCCGAAACGTACAAAAAGGACGGCCTGTGTGTTCAAGGATTTGTGAGTAAGGCACCGTTGGGAACAGCTAGATGCCGAGTCAGGGGCAGTGAAAGGCTTCTTTTGTTAAACCTCTAGAATGTGGTACGCTGAAACAACTCAAGTATCTCCCTTCTAAATCATCTTGCAGGTACAAAATAGAGAAAGAAACAGCAGGTTCAATGCTCTGTGGTCCCTTTTGAAAATAAGGCTGGAAGGGAAACTTTATTTACCTCCTTGAGATTTAGAGAGTTGCAGGCTCCATTCTCCCTGAGAAACACTGTACTTGCATATCTTCCCTTCATAACACAATTGCCTTTGTGATGACGTGAGTTTCTAGGATAGAACCTTGGAGGTTGCCATTCCTTGGTAGTTGCTCATCCCTCGGTAATCTTCAGGGAATGAACCAAACACATGGGACCTCTAGCCTCAAGTTAACGTTCAGGTTTTCTCATGACAGGGGCAGGCATGCCACAGATTCCATGCAGCCTTAGTCCCTGTGGTTCTTGAACTCTAGGAATCATATCAGTTCTCTTTTGACTCGCTGGTCTGCCCTAGGTTTTGAAACGTACTAAAAGGACCGCCTGTGTCTTCGCGAAGTTGTGAGCAATCTACGGTTGGGAACATCTAGATGCCAAGTGATGGGCAGTGAAGGGCTTCGTTGGTTCCACCCCTAGCTTGCGATGGCTGGAAAGCAACACAGTTATCAACGTTCCGTGCCTTCCTTCATGCAAAGCGTGTCTGCATTCCTCAGGAAACCTGAGCTGCACTGAAAAACACAATTAGCCTACGATTGCTTCTAGGAACTAAACCGTGAAGTCGGTATACCTCAAGCAGCAACTAGACTTCATGTCCAGTTTCAATAATTACAGGGTTTCCCTTAACTGATAGTTATTCCCGAGAAAAATTGCCACCTAGGCCTCACTAAGCCTTCACCTTGATATCCTTACACCACCATCACGACTCCCAGCATGGCAATGGTTACTAATGTCATGCTCCATTGTGTCCACTGGATGTGCAATAAGAGAGCCAGAAACTCCAGAGGAATATGCTGTTTGGTCCCCCTGGAAATTGAGGCTTCCTGGAAAATTGTATTTTCCTCATTAGAAAGTTGAGAGTTGCAGCCTCAGTGTTACCTGGTAAACTCTGTTGTAGCCCACCTTTTCTTCATCGCACAATGGTATTTGTGAGGACAAGTGATTTTCCAAGAAAGAAACTTGGAGGTTGCCATTCTTTGGTATGTGCTCATCCTTCAGTGATCTACAGTGAATTGGCGAACCCGTTTGACCACTAGCCACAAGGTAACGTTGCTCTTGAATCATGCCACAGGTTGGCATGCAGCTGAATCCATGTAGCCTTATTCAGTGTGGTTCTTGAGCTCTAGGAATCATTCCAGGTCTCAAAGTACTGGTGGGTCTGCACTAGGATGAGAAACGTACAAGAAGAATGGCCTGTGTGTTTGGGGATTTGTGAGCAGTGCACCATTGGGAAGAGCTCGATGCTGAGTCTTGGAAGGTGTAGGGCTTCTTTTGTTAAAGCTCTAGAATCTGGTAAGTTCAAACAACTCAAGTGTCTCCCTTCTAAAGCACCTTGGAGGTACCAATCAGAGAAAGAAACAGCAGGGTCAATGCTCTGTGGTCTCTTTTGAAAATACGGCTCGAAGGAAATCTTTATTTTCTTCATTGGGATCTAGGGAGTTGCGTGCTCAATTCTTCTGAGAAACACTGTAGTTGCACATGTTCTCTTCATAGCACAATTGCCTTTGTGATGACAAGTGAGTTTCTAGGAAGGAAACTTGAGGATTGCCATTCTTTGGTAGGTACTCATTCTTCGGAAATCTTCAGTCAATTGGCGAACCCATTTGTCCACTAGCCTCAAGCTAACGTTCCTCTTCTATCATGCCACAGGTTGGCATGCAGCTGAATCCAAGTAGCCTTATTATGTGTGGTCCTTGAGCTCTAGGTAGCGTTCCTGGTCTCTTAGTACTGGCTGGTCTGCACTAGAATGAGAAACGTGCAGGAAGGAAAGCGTGTGTGTTCCGGGGGTTGTGAGCAATGCACCGTTTGGAAGAGCTAGGTGCTGAGTAATGGGCAGTGTAGGGTTTCCCTGGATAAACACCTAGATTGCGACAGCTTGAAAACACGTAGCTATCAGCGTTCTGTTCAATCCTTCATGCCAAAAGTGTCTGCTTTTCTGCCTATCCGTGAGCACACAAAAAATAATATGATCCTACCCCTCCTTCTGGGAACTCACACGTGATGGAATCTACGCCCAGCAGCCAGTGGACTTTAAGTGCAGCCTGAAAAATTACAGGGTTTCCCTTGAAAGCTAGTTATTCCGGAGATACATTGTACACCCAGGCCTCACTCACCGATGACCCTGTAATACTTTGACCACATTCACGACTGCCTGTATTGCAAAATTTACTCACAAAAGGGTTTAGTTGGTAACTTGAACGTCCAATAAGTACTCAGAAACTGCAGCATAAGAAGCTGTGCTCTCCCTTTGGAGATTGAGGCTTCATGGGAAGTTTATTTTCCACATTGGAATGTCGACACTTGCGGCCTCCGTGTTACCCGATAAACAGTGTAGTTGCCCATCGTCTCTTCACTGCAGAATTGCCTTTTCAGGCAAGTGATTTTCCATGAAACAAACGTTTCCTTTCAATTCCTGCTATGTGCTCCTCCTTCAGCAGTTGTTATTGAATAGGCCAACCACATGCGACGACTGGCCTCAACCTAAAGTTCTGTTTTTCTCGTCACAATGGTAGGCAGGCAGCAGGTTCAATGCAGCGTTTGGCAAAGCAGTACTGGAACTGTAGGAGACATTTCTGGTGTCTTAGGTAAGGCGGGTGTGCACTAGGATCCACGATATTCACGAGGGGCTGCCAGTCTCTTCTGGAACTTGTGAGCAACTTTAAGTTGATGACAACTATACGCAAAGAAAGGGCAGTGAAAGGCTTTTTCTGTTAAACCTCTAGAATGTGGTAAGTTGAAACAACTCAAGTATCTCCCTTCTAACGAACCTTGGAGGAACAAAATAGAGGAAGAAACAGCAGGGTCAATGCTCTGTGGTCCCTTTTGAAAGCAAGGCATGAAGGGAAAGTTTATTTACCTCTTTGGGATTTGAAGAGTCGCAGGCTCAATTCTCCCTGAGAAACATTGTAGTTGCACATGTTCTCTGCATAGCACAATTCCCTTTGTGAGGACAAGGGATTTTCCAAGAAAAAAAAAACTTGGAGGTTGCCATTCCTTGGTATGTGCTCATCCTTCAGTAATATATAGTGAATTGGCGACCCTATTTGACCACTAGCCTCAAGCAAACGTTCCTCTTGTCTCATAACACACGTTGGCGTGCAGCAGAATCCATGGAGCCTTATTCAGTGTTGTTCTTGGACTCTAGGAATCATTCCAGGTCTCAATACTGGCCGGTCTGCAGTAGGATGAGAAACCTACAAGAAGAAAGGCCTGTGAGTTCGGGGAGTTGTGAGCAATGCACCGTTGGGAACAGCTAGATGACGAGCCATGGGCTGTGAAGGGCCTCTTTCCTTAAACCTCTAGAATGTGGTAAGTTGAATGAACTCAAGGATCTCCCTTCTAAAGCACATTGGAGGTACAAACCAGAGAAAGAAAGAGCAGGGGCAGTGCTCTGTGGTCCCTTTTGAAAATAAGGCATGAAGGGAGACTTTATTTACCTCCTTGGGATTTAGAGAGTTGTGGGCTCAACTCTCCTGAGAAACACTGTAGTTGCACATGTTCTCTTCATAGCACATTTGCCTTTGTGATGACAAGTGAGTTTCTAGGAAAAATATTGGAGGTTGCCATTCTTTGGTAGGTGCTCATCCTTCGGTAATCTTCAGTGAATTGGCGACGCCATTTGACCACTAGCCTCAAGCTAAGGCTCCTCTTGTATCATCCCACAGGTTGGCATGCAGCAGAATCCATGTAGCCTTATTCAGTGTGGTTCTTGGGCACTAGGAAACATTCGAAGTCTCCTAGGACTCAGGGGTCTGCACTAGACCCGAAACGTACAAAAAGGACGGCCTGTGTGTTCAAGGATTTGTGAGTAAGGCACCGTTGGGAACAGCTAGATGCCGAGTCAGGGGCAGTGAAAGGCTTCTTTTGTTAAACCTCTAGAATGTGGTACGCTGAAACAACTCAAGTATCTCCCTTCTAAATCATCTTGCAGGTACAAAATAGAGAAAGAAACAGCAGGTACAATGCTCTGTGGTCCCTTTTGAAAATAAGGCTGGAAGGGAAACTTTATTTACCTCCTTGAGATTTAGAGAGTTGCAGGCTCAATTCTCCCTGAGAAACACTGTACTTGCACATCTTCCCTTCATAACACAATTGCCTTTGTGATGACGTGAGTTTCTAGGATAGAACCTTGGAGGTTGCCATTCCTTGGTAGTTGCTCATCCCTCGGTAATCTTCAGGGAATGAACCAAACACATGGGACCTCTAGCCTCAAGTTAACGTTCAGGTTTTCTCATGACAGGGGCAGGCATGCCACAGATTCCATGCAGCCTTAGTCCCTGTGGTTCTTGAACTCTAGGAATCATATCAGTTCTCTTTTGACTCGCTGGTCTGCCCTAGGTTTTGAAACGTACTAAAAGGACCGCCTGTGTCTTCGCGAAGTTGTGAGCAATCTACGGTTGGGAACATCTAGATGCCAAGTGATGGGCAGTGAAGGGCTTCGTTGGTTCCACCCCTAGCTTGCGATGGCTGGAAAGCAACACAGTTATCAACGTTCCGTGCCTTCCTTCATGCAAAGCGTGTCTGCATTCCTCAGGAAACCTGAGCTGCACTGAAAAACACAATTAGCCTACGATTGCTTCTAGGAACTAAACCGTGAAGTCGGTATACCTCAAGCAGCAACTAGACTTCATGTCCAGTTTCAATAATTACAGGGTTTCCCTTAACTGATAGTTATTCCCGAGAAAAATTGCCACCTAGGCCTCACTAAGCCTTCACCTTGATATCCTTACACCACCATCACGACTCCCAGCATGGCAATGGTTACTAATGTCATGCTCCATTGTGTCCACTGGATGTGCAATAAGAGAGCCAGAAACTCCAGAGGAATATGCTGTTTGGTCCCCCTGGAAATTGAGGCTTCCTGGAAAATTGTATTTTCCTCATTAGAAAGTTGAGAGTTGCAGCCTCAGTGTTACCTGGTAAACTCTGTTGTAGGCCACCTTTTCTTCATCGCACAATGGTATTTGTGAGGACAAGTGATTTTCCAAGAAAGAAACTTGGAGGTTGCCATTCTTTGGTATGTGCTCATCCTTCAGTGATCTACAGTGAATTGGCGAACCCGTTTGACCACTAGCCGCAAGGTAAAGTTGCTCTTGAATCATGCCACAGGTTGGCATGCAGCTGAATCCATGTAGCCTTATTCAGTGTGGTTCTTGAGCTCTAGGAATCATTCCAGGTCTCAAAGTACTGGTGGGTCTGCACTAGGATGAGAAACGTACAAGAAGAATGGCCTGTGTGTTTGGGGATTTGTGAGCAGTGCACCATTGGGAGGAGCTCGATACTGAGTCTTGGAAGGTGTAGGGCTTCTTTTGTTAAAGCTCTAGAATCTGGTAAGTTGAAACAACTCAAGTGTCTCCCTTCTAAAGCACCTTGGAGGTACCAATCAGAGAAAGAAACAGCAGGGTCAATGCTCTGTGGTCTCTTTTGAAAATACGGCTCGAAGGAAATCTTTATTTTCTTCATTGGGATCTAGGGAGTTGCGTGCTCAATTCTTCTGAGAAACACTGTAGTTGCACATGTTCTCTTCATAGCACAATTGCCTTTGTGATGACAAGTGAGTTTCTAGGAAGGAAACTTGAGGATTGCCATTCTTTGGTAGGTACTCATTCTTCGGAAATCTTCAGTCAATTGGCGAACCCATTTGTCCACTAGCCTCAAGCTAACGTTCCTCTTCTATCATGCCACAGGTTGGCATGCAGCTGAATCCAAGTAGCCTTATTATGTGTGGTCCTTGAGCTCTAGGAAGCGTTCCTGGTCTCTTAGTACTGGCTGGTCTGCACTAGAATGAGAAACGTGCAGGAAGGAAAGCGTGTGTGTTCCGGGGGTTGTGAGCAATGCACCGTTTGGAAGAGCTAGGTGCTGAGTAATGGGCAGTGTAGGGTTTCCCTGGATAAACACCTAGATTGCGACAGCTTGAAAACACCTAGCTATCAGCGTTCTGTTCAATCCTTCATGCCAAAAGTGTCTGCTTTTCTGCCTATCCGTGAGCACACAAAAAATAATATGATCCTACCCCTCCTTCTGGGAACTCACACGTGATGGAATCTACGCCCAGCAGCCAGTGGACTTTAAGTGCAGCCTGAAAAATTACAGGGTTTCCCTTGAAAGCTAGTTATTCCGGAGATACATTGTACACCCAGGCCTCACTCACCGATGACCCTGTAATACTTTGACCACATTCACGACTGCCTGTATTGCAAAGTTTACTCACAAAAGGGTTTAGTTGGTAACTTGAACGTCCAATAAGTACTCAGAAACTGCAGCATAAGAAGCTGTGCTCTCCCTTTGGAGATTGAGGCTTCATGGGAAGTTTATTTTCCACATTGGAATGTCGACACTTGCGGCCTCCGTGTTACCCGATAAACAGTGTAGTTGCCCATCGTCTCTTCACTGCAGAATTGCCTTTTCAGGCAAGTGATTTTCCATGAAACAAACGTTTCCTTTCAATTCCTGCTACGTGCTCCTCCTTCAGCAGTTGTTAGTGAATAGGCCAACCACATGCGACGACTGGCCTCAACCTAACGTTCTGTTTTTCTCGTCACAATGGTAGGCAGGCAGCAGGTTCAATGCAGCGTTTGGCAAAGCAGTACTGGAACTGTAGGAGACATTTCTGGTGTCTTAGGAAAGGCGGGTGTGCACTAGGATCCATGATATTCACGAAGGGCTGCCAGTCTCTTCTGGAACTTGTGAGCAACGTTCAGTTGATGACAACTATACGCCAAGAAAGGGCAGTGAAAGGATTATTCTGTTAAACCTCTAGAATGTGGTAAGTTGAAACAACTCAAGTATCTCCCTTCTAACGAACCTTGGAGGAACAAAATAGAGGAAGAAACAGCAGGGTCAATGCTCTGTGGTCCCTTTTGAAAGCAAGGCATGAAGGGAAAGTTTATTTACCTCTTTGGGATTTGAAGAGTCGCAGGCTCAATTCTCCCTGAGAAACATTGTAGTTGCACATGTTCTCTGCATAGCACAATTCCCTTTGTGAGGACAAGGGATTTTCCAAGAAAAAAAAACTTGGAGGTTGCCATTCCTTGGTATGTGCTCATCCTTCAGTAATATACAGTGAATTGGCGACCCTATTTGACCACTAGCCTCAAGCAAACGTTCCTCTTGTCTCCTAACACACGTTGGCGTGCAGCAGAATCCATGTAGCCTTATTCAGTGTTGTTCTTGGACTCTAGGAATCATTCCAGGTCTCAATACTGGCCGGTCTGCAGTAGGATGAGAAACCTACAAGAAGAAAGGCCTGTGAGTTCGGGGAGTTGTGAGCAATGCACCGTTGGGAACAGCTAGATGCCGAGTCATGGGCTGTGAAGGGCCTCTTTCCTTAAACCTCTTGAATGTGGTAAGTTGAATGAACTCAAGGATCTCCCTTCTAAAGCACATTGGAGGTACAAACCAGAGAAAGAAAGAGCAGGGGCAGTGCTCTGTGGTCCCTTTTGAAAATAAGGCATGAATGGAGACTTTATTTACCTCCTTGGGATTTAGAGAGTTGTGGGCTCAACTCTCCTGAGAAACACTGTAGTTGCACATGTTCTCTTCATAGCACATTTGCCTTTGTGATGACAAGTGAGTTTCTAGGAAAAATCTTGGAGGTTGCCATTCTTTGGTAGGTGCTCATCCTTCGGTAATCTTCAGTGAATTGGCGACGTCATTTGACCACTAGCCTCAAGCTAAGGCTCCTCTTGTATCATCCCACAGGTTGGCATGCAGCAGAATCCATGTAGCCTTATTCAGTGTGGTTCTTGGGCACTAGGAAACATTCGAAGTCTCCTAGGACTCAGGGGTCTGCATTAGACCCGAAACGTACAAAAAGGACGGCCTGTGTGTTCAAGGATTTGTGAGTAAGGCACCGTTGGGAACAGCTAGATGCCGAGTCAGGGGCAGTGAAAGGCTTCTTTTGTTAAACCTCTAGAATGTGGTACGCTGAAACAACTCAAGTATCTCCCTTCTAAATCACCTTGCAGGTACAAAATAGAGAAAGAAACAGCAGGTTCAATGCTCTGTGGTCCCTTTTGAAAATAAGGCTGGAAGGGAAACTTTATTTACCTCCTTGAGATTTAGAGAGTTGCAGGCTCAATTCTCCCTGAGAAACACTGTACTTGCATATCTTCCCTTCATAACACAATTGCCTTTGTGATGACGTGAGTTTCTAGGATAGAACCTTGGAGGTTGCCATTCCTTGGTAGTTGCTCATCCCTCGGTAATCTTCAGGGAATGAACCAAACACATGGGACCTCTAGCCTCAAGTTAACGTTCAGGTTTTCTCATGACAGGGGCAGGCATGCCACAGATTCCATGCAGCCTTAGTCCCTGTGGTTCTTGAACTCTAGGAATCATATCAGTTCTCTTTTGACTCGCTGGTCTGCCCTAGGTTTTGAAACGTACTAAAAGGACCGCCTGTGTCTTCGCGAAGTTGTGAGCAATCTACGGTTGGGAACATCTAGATGCCAAGTGATGGGCAGTGAAGGGCTTCGTTGGTTCCACCCCTAGCTTGCGATGGCTGGAAAGCAACACAGTTATCAACGTTCCGTGCCTTCCTTCATGCAAAGCGTGTCTGCATTCCTCAGGAAACCTGAGCTGCACTGAAAAACACAATTAGCCTACGATTGCTTCTAGGAACTAAACCGTGAAGTCGGTATACCTCAAGCAGCAACTAGACTTCATGTCCAGTTTCAATAATTACAGGGTTTCCCTTAACTGATAGTTATTCCCGAGAAAAATTGCCACCTAGGCCTCACTAAGCCTTCACCTTGATATCCTTACACCACCATCACGACTCCCAGCATGGCAATGGTTACTAATGTCATGCTCCATTGTGTCCACTGGATGTGCAATAAGAGAGCCAGAAACTCCAGAGGAATATGCTGTTTGGTCCCCCTGGAAATTGAGGCTTCCTGGAAAATTGTATTTTCCTCATTAGAAAGTTGAGAGTTGCAGCCTCAGTGTTACCTGGTAAACTCTGTTGTAGCCCACCTTTTCTTCATCGCACAATGGTATTTGTGAGGACAAGTGATTTTCCAAGAAAGAAACTTGGAGGTTGCCATTCTTTGGTATGTGCTCATCCTTCAGTGATCTACAGTGAATTGGCGAACCCGTTTGACCACTAGCCACAAGGTAACGTTGCTCTTGAATCATGCCACAGGTTGGCATGCAGCTGAATCCATGTAGCCTTATTCAGTGTGGTTCTTGAGCTCTAGGAATCATTCCAGGTCTCAAAGTACTGGTGGGTCTGCACTAGGATGAGAAACGTACAAGAAGAATGGCCTGTGTGTTTGGGGATTTGTGAGCAGTGCACCATTGGGAAGAGCTCGATGCTGAGTCTTGGAAGGTGTAGGGCTTCTTTTGTTAAAGCTCTAGAATCTGGTAAGTTCAAACAACTCAAGTGTCTCCCTTCTAAAGCACCTTGGAGGTACCAATCAGAGAAAGAAACAGCAGGGTCAATGCTCTGTGGTCTCTTTTGAAAATACGGCTCGAAGGAAATCTTTATTTTCTTCATTGGGATCTAGGGAGTTGCGTGCTCAATTCTTCTGAGAAACACTGTAGTTGCACATGTTCTCTTCATAGCACAATTGCCTTTGTGATGACAAGTGAGTTTCTAGGAAGGAAACTTGAGGATTGCCATTCTTTGGTAGGTACTCATTCTTCGGAAATCTTCAGTCAATTGGCGAACCCATTTGTCCACTAGCCTCAAGCTAACGTTCCTCTTCTATCATGCCACAGGTTGGCATGCAGCTGAATCCAAGTAGCCTTATTATGTGTGGTCCTTGAGCTCTAGGTAGCGTTCCTGGTCTCTTAGTACTGGCTGGTCTGCACTAGAATGAGAAACGTGCAGGAAGGAAAGCGTGTGTGTTCCGGGGGTTGTGAGCAATGCACCGTTTGGAAGAGCTAGGTGCTGAGTAATGGGCAGTGTAGGGTTTCCCTGGATAAACACCTAGATTGCGACAGCTTGAAAACACCTGGCAATCAGCGTTCTGTTCAATCCTTCATGCCAAAAGTGTCTGCTTTTCTGCCTATCCGTGAGCACACAAAAAATAATATGATCCTACCCCTCCTTCTGGGAACTCACACGTGATGGAATCTACGCCCAGCAGCCAGTGGACTTTAAGTGCAGCCTGAAAAATTACAGGGTTTCCCTTGAAAGCTAGTTATTCCGGAGATACATTGTACACCCAGGCCTCACTCACCGATGACCCTGTAATACTTTGACCACATTCACGACTGCCTGTATTGCAAAATTTACTCACAAAAGGGTTTACTTGGTAACTTGAACGTCCAATAAGTACTCAGAAACTGCAGCATAAGAAGCTGTGCTCTCCCTTTGGAGATTGAGGCTTCATGGGAAGTTTATTTTCCACATTGGAATGTCGACACTTGCGGCCTCCGTGTTACCCGATAAACAGTGTAGTTGCCCATCGTCTCTTCACTGCAGAATTGCCTTTTCAGGCAAGTGATTTTCCATGAAACAAACGTTTCCTTTCAATTCCTGCTATGTGCTCCTCCTTCAGCAGTTGTTATTGAATAGGCCAACCACATGCGACGACTGGCCTCAACCTAAAGTTCTGTTTTTCTCGTCACAATGGTAGGCAGGCAGCAGGTTCAATGCAGCGTTTGGCAAAGCAGTACTGGAACTGTAGGAGACATTTCTGGTGTCTTAGGTAAGGCGGGTGTGCACTAGGATCCACGATATTCACGAGGGGCTGCCAGTCTCTTCTGGAACTTGTGAGCAACTTTAAGTTGATGACAACTATACGCCAAGAGAGGGCAGTGAAAGGCTTTTTCTGTTAAACCTCTAGAATGTGGTAAGTTGAAACAACTCAAGTATCTCCCTTCTAACGAACCTTGGAGGAACAAAATAGAGGAAGAAACAGCAGGGTCAATGCTCTGTGGTCCCTTTTGAAAGCAAGGCATGAAGGGAAAGTTTATTTACCTCTTTGGGATTTGAAGAGTCGCAGGCTCAATTCTCCCTGAGAAACATTGTAGTTGCACATTTTCTCTGCATAGCACAATTCCCTTTGTGAGGACAAGGGATTTTCCAAGAAAAAAAAACTTGGAGGTTGCCATTCCTTGGTATGTGCTCATCCTTCAGTAATATATAGTGAATTGGCGACCCTATTTGACCACTAGCCTCAAGCAAACGTTCCTCTTGTCTCATAACACACGTTGGCGTGCAGCAGAATCCATGGAGCCTTATTCAGTGTTGTTCTTGGACTCTAGGAATCATTCCAGGTCTCAATACTGGCCGGTCTGCAGTAGGATGAGAAACCTACAAGAAGAAAGGCCTGTGAGTTCGGGGAGTTGTGAGCAATGCACCGTTGGGAACAGCTAGATGACGAGCCATGGGCTGTGAAGGGCCTCTTTCCTTAAACCTCTAGAATGTGGTAAGTTGAATGAACTCAAGGATCTCCCTTCTAAAGCACATTGGAGGTACAAACCAGAGAAAGAAAGAGCAGGGGCAGTGCTCTGTGGTCCCTTTTGAAAATAAGGCATGAAGGGAGACTTTATTTACCTCCTTGGGATTTAGAGAGTTGTGGGCTCAACTCTCCTGAGAAACACTGTAGTTGCACATGTTCTCTTCATAGCACATTTGCCTTTGTGATGACAAGTGAGTTTCTAGGAAAAATCTTGGAGGTTGCCATTCTTTGGTAGGTGCTCATCCTTCGGTAATCTTCAGTGAATTGGCGACACCATTTGACCACTAGCCTCAAGCTAAGGCTCCTCTTGTATCATCCCACAGGTTGGCATGCAGCAGAATCCATGTAGCCTTATTCAGTGTGGTTCTTGGGCACTAGGAAACATTCGAAGTCTCCTAGGACTCAGGGGTCTGCACTAGACCCGAAACGTACAAAAAGGACGGCCTGTGTGTTCAAGGATTTGTGAGTAAGGCACCGTTGGGAACAGCTAGATGCCGAGTCAGGGGCAGTGAAAGGCTTCTTTTGTTAAACCTCTAGAATGTTGTACGCTGAAACAACTCAAGTATCTCCCTTCTAAATCATCTTGCAGGTACAAAATAGAGAAAGAAACAGCAGCTACAATGCTCTGTGGTCCCTTTTGAAAATAAGGCTGGAAGGGAAACTTTATTTACCTCCTTGAGATTTAGAGAGTTGCAGGCTCAATTCTCCCTGAGAAACACTGTACTTGCACATCTTCCCTTCATAACACAATTGCCTTTGTGATGACGTGAGTTTCTAGGATAGAACCTTGGAGGTTGCCATTCCTTGGTAGTTGCTCATCCCTCGGTAATCTTCAGGGAATGAACCAAACACATGGGACCTCTAGCCTCAAGTTAACGTTCAGGTTTTCTCATGACAGGGGCAGGCATGCCACAGATTCCATGCAGCCTTAGTCCCTGTGGTTCTTGAACTCTAGGAATCATATCAGTTCTCTTTTGACTCGCTGGTCTGCCCTAGGTTTTGAAACGTACTAAAAGGACCGCCTGTGTCTTCGCGAAGTTGTGAGCAATCTACGGTTGGGAACATCTAGATGCCAAGTGATGGGCAGTGAAGGGCTTCGTTGGTTCCACCCCTAGCTTGCGATGGCTGGAAAGCAACACAGTTATCAACGTTCCGTGCCTTCCTTCATGCAAAGCGTGTCTGCATTCCTCAGGAAACCTGAGCTGCACTGAAAAACACAATTAGCCTACGATTGCTTCTAGGAACTAAACCGTGAAGTCGGTATACCTCAAGCAGCAACTAGACTTCATGTCCAGTTTCAATAATTACAGGGTTTCCCTTAACTGATAGTTATTCCCGAGAAAAATTGCCACCTAGGCCTCACTAAGCCTTCACCTTGATATCCTTACACCACCATCACGACTCCCAGCATGGCAATGGTTACTAATGTCATGCTCCATTGTGTCCACTGGATGTGCAATAAGAGAGCCAGAAACTCCAGAGGAATATGCTGTTTGGTCCCCCTGGAAATTGAGGCTTCCTGGAAAATTGTATTTTCCTCATTAGAAAGTTGAGAGTTGCAGCCTCAGTGTTACCTGGTAAACTCTGTTGTAGGCCACCTTTTCTTCATCGCACAATGGTATTTGTGAGGACAAGTGATTTTCCAAGAAAGAAACTTGGAGGTTGCCATTCTTTGGTATGTGCTCATCCTTCAGTGATCTACAGTGAATTGGCGAACCCGTTTGACCACTAGCCGCAAGGTAAAGTTGCTCTTGAATCATGCCACAGGTTGGCATGCAGCTGAATCCATGTAGCCTTATTCAGTGTGGTTCTTGAGCTCTAGGAATCATTCCAGGTCTCAAAGTACTGGTGGGTCTGCACTAGGATGAGAAACGTACAAGAAGAATGGCCTGTGTGTTTGGGGATTTGTGAGCAGTGCACCATTGGGAGGAGCTCGATACTGAGTCTTGGAAGGTGTAGGGCTTCTTTTGTTAAAGCTCTAGAATCTGGTAAGTTGAAACAACTCAAGTGTCTCCCTTCTAAAGCACCTTGGAGGTACCAATCAGAGAAAGAAACAGCAGGGTCAATGCTCTGTGGTCTCTTTTGAAAATACGGCTCGAAGGAAATCTTTATTTTCTTCATTGGGATCTAGGGAGTTGCGTGCTCAATTCTTCTGAGAAACACTGTAGTTGCACATGTTCTCTTCATAGCACAATTGCCTTTGTGATGACAAGTGAGTTTCTAGGAAGGAAACTTGAGGATTGCCATTCTTTGGTAGGTACTCATTCTTCGGAAATCTTCAGTCAATTGGCGAACCCATTTGTCCACTAGCCTCAAGCTAACGTTCCTCTTCTATCATGCCACAGGTTGGCATGCAGCTGAATCCAAGTAGCCTTATTATGTGTGGTCCTTGAGCTCTAGGAAGCGTTCCTGGTCTCTTAGTACTGGCTGGTCTGCACTAGAATGAGAAACGTGCAGGAAGGAAAGCGTGTGTGTTCCGGGGGTTGTGAGCAATGCACCGTTTGGAAGAGCTAGGTGCTGAGTAATGGGCAGTGTAGGGTTTCCCTGGATAAACACCTAGATTGCGACAGCTTGAAAACACCTAGCTATCAGCGTTCTGTTCAATCCTTCATGCCAAAAGTGTCTGCTTTTCTGCCTATCCGTGAGCACACAAAAAATAATATGATCCTACCCCTCCTTCTGGGAACTCACACGTGATGGAATCTACGCCCAGCAGCCAGTGGACTTTAAGTGCAGCCTGAAAAATTACAGGGTTTCCCTTGAAAGCTAGTTATTCCGGAGATACATTGTACACCCAGGCCTCACTCACCGATGACCCTGTAATACTTTGACCACATTCACGACTGCCTGTATTGCAAAATTTACTCACAAAAGGGTTTACTTGGTAACTTGAACGTCCAATAAGTACTCAGAAACTGCAGCATAAGAAGCTGTGCTCTCCCTTTGGAGATTGAGGCTTCATGGGAAGTTTATTTTCCACATTGGAATGTCGACACTTGCGGCCTCCGTGTTACCCGATAAACAGTGTAGTTGCCCATCGTCTCTTCACTGCAGAATTGCCTTTTCAGGCAAGTGATTTTCCATGAAACAAACGTTTCCTTTCAATTCCTGCTACGTGCTCCTCCTTCAGCAGTTGTTAGTGAATAGGCCAACCACATGCGACGACTGGCCTCAACCTAAAGTTCTGTTTTTCTCGTCACAATGGTAGGCAGGCAGCAGGTTCAATGCAGCGTTTGGCAAAGCAGTACTGGAACTGTAGGAGACATTTCTGGTGTCTTAGGTAAGGCGGGTGTGCACTAGGATCCACGATATTCACGAGGGGCTGCCAGTCTCTTCTGGAACTTGTGAGCAACTTTAAGTTGATGACAACTATACGCCAAGAAAGGGCAGTGAAAGGCTTTTTCTGTTAAACCTCTAGAATGTGGTAAGTTGAAACAACTCAAGTATCTCCCTTCTAACGAACCTTGGAGGAACAAAATAGAGGAAGAAACAGCAGGGTCAATGCTCTGTGGTCCCTTTTGAAAGCAAGGCATGAAGGGAAAGTTTATTTACCTCTTTGGGATTTGAAGAGTCGCAGGCTCAATTCTCCCTGAGAAACATTGTAGTTGCACATTTTCTCTGCATAGCACAATTCCCTTTGTGAGGACAAGGGATTTTCCAAGAAAAAAAAAACTTGGAGGTTGCCATTCCTTGGTATGTGCTCATCCTTCAGTAATATATAGTGAATTGGCGACCCTATTTGACCACTAGCCTCAAGCAAACGTTCCTCTTGTCTCATAACACACGTTGGCGTGCAGCAGAATCCATGGAGCCTTATTCAGTGTTGTTCTTGGACTCTAGGAATCATTCCAGGTCTCAATACTGGCCGGTCTGCAGTAGGATGAGAAACCTACAAGAAGAAAGGCCTGTGAGTTCGGGGAGTTGTGAGCAATGCACCGTTGGGAACAGCTAGATGACGAGCCATGGGCTGTGAAGGGCCTCTTTCCTTAAACCTCTAGAATGTGGTAAGTTGAATGAACTCAAGGATCTCCCTTCTAAAGCACATTGGAGGTACAAACCAGAGAAAGAAAGAGCAGGGGCAGTGCTCTGTGGTCCCTTTTGAAAATAAGGCATGAAGGGAGACTTTATTTACCTCCTTGGGATTTAAAGAGTTGTGGGCTCAACTCTCCTGAGAAACACTGTAGTTGCACATGTTCTCTTCATAGCACATTTGCCTTTGTGATGACAAGTGAGTTTCTAGGAAAAATCTTGGAGGTTGCCATTCTTTGGTAGGTGCTCATCCTTCGGTAATCTTCAGTGAATTGGCGACACCATTTGACCACTAGCCTCAAGCTAAGGCTCCTCTTGTATCATCCCACAGGTTGGCATGCAGCAGAATCCATGTAGCCTTATTCAGTGTGGTTCTTGGGCACTAGGAAACATTCGAAGTCTCCTAGGACTCAGGGGTCTGCACTAGACCCGAAACGTACAAAAAGGACGGCCTGTGTGTTCAAGGATTTGTGAGTAAGGCACCGTTGGGAACAGCTAGATGCCGAGTCAGGGGCAGTGAAAGGCTTCTTTTGTTAAACCTCTAGAATGTGGTACGCTGAAACAACTCAAGTATCTCCCTTCTAAATCATCTTGCAGGTACAAAATAGAGAAAGAAACAGCAGGTACAATGCTCTGTGGTCCCTTTTGAAAATAAGGCTGGAAGGGAAACTTTATTTACCTCCTTGAGATTTAGAGAGTTGCAGGCTCAATTCTCCCTGAGAAACACTGTACTTGCACATCTTCCCTTCATAACACAATTGCCTTTGTGATGACGTGAGTTTCTAGGATAGAACCTTGGAGGTTGCCATTCCTTGGTAGTTGCTCATCCCTCGGTAATCTTCAGGGAATGAACCAAACACATGGGACCTCTAGCCTCAAGTTAACGTTCAGGTTTTCTCATGACAGGGGCAGGCATGCCACAGATTCCATGCAGCCTTAGTCCCTGTGGTTCTTGAACTCTAGGAATCATATCAGTTCTCTTTTGACTCGCTGGTCTGCCCTAGGTTTTGAAACGTACTAAAAGGACCGCCTGTGTCTTCGCGAAGTTGTGAGCAATCTACGGTTGGGAACATCTAGATGCCAAGTGATGGGCAGTGAAGGGCTTCGTTGGTTCCACCCCTAGCTTGCGATGGCTGGAAAGCAACACAGTTATCAACGTTCCGTGCCTTCCTTCATGCAAAGCGTGTCTGCATTCCTCAGGAAACCTGAGCTGCACTGAAAAACACAATTAGCCTACGATTGCTTCTAGGAACTAAACCGTGAAGTCGGTATACCTCAAGCAGCAACTAGACTTCATGTCCAGTTTCAATAATTACAGGGTTTCCCTTAACTGATAGTTATTCCCGAGAAAAATTGCCACCTAGGCCTCACTAAGCCTTCACCTTGATATCCTTACACCACCATCACGACTCCCAGCATGGCAATGGTTACTAATGTCATGCTCCATTGTGTCCACTGGATGTGCAATAAGAGAGCCAGAAACTCCAGAGGAATATGCTGTTTGGTCCCCCTGGAAATTGAGGCTTCCTGGAAAATTGTATTTTCCTCATTAGAAAGTTGAGAGTTGCAGCCTCAGTGTTACCTGGTAAACTCTGTTGTAGGCCACCTTTTCTTCATCGCACAATGGTATTTGTGAGGACAAGTGATTTTCCAAGAAAGAAACTTGGAGGTTGCCATTCTTTGGTATGTGCTCATCCTTCAGTGATCTACAGTGAATTGGCGAACCCGTTTGACCACTAGCCGCAAGGTAAAGTTGCTCTTGAATCATGCCACAGGTTGGCATGCAGCTGAATCCATGTAGCCTTATTCAGTGTGGTTCTTGAGCTCTAGGAATCATTCCAGGTCTCAAAGTACTGGTGGGTCTGCACTAGGATGAGAAACGTACAAGAAGAATGGCCTGTGTGTTTGGGGATTTGTGAGCAGTGCACCATTGGGAGGAGCTCGATACTGAGTCTTGGAAGGTGTAGGGCTTCTTTTGTTAAAGCTCTAGAATCTGGTAAGTTGAAACAACTCAAGTGTCTCCCTTCTAAAGCACCTTGGAGGTACCAATCAGAGAAAGAAACAGCAGGGTCAATGCTCTGTGGTCTCTTTTGAAAATACGGCTCGAAGGAAATCTTTATTTTCTTCATTGGGATCTAGGGAGTTGCGTGCTCAATTCTTCTGAGAAACACTGTAGTTGCACATGTTCTCTTCATAGCACAATTGCCTTTGTGATGACAAGTGAGTTTCTAGGAAGGAAACTTGAGGATTGCCATTCTTTGGTAGGTACTCATTCTTCGGAAATCTTCAGTCAATTGGCGAACCCATTTGTCCACTAGCCTCAAGCTAACGTTCCTCTTCTATCATGCCACAGGTTGGCATGCAGCTGAATCCAAGTAGCCTTATTATGTGTGGTCCTTGAGCTCTAGGAAGCGTTCCTGGTCTCTTAGTACTGGCTGGTCTGCACTAGAATGAGAAACGTGCAGGAAGGAAAGCGTGTGTGTTCCGGGGGTTGTGAGCAATGCACCGTTTGGAAGAGCTAGGTGCTGAGTAATGGGCAGTGTAGGGTTTCCCTGGATAAACACCTAGATTGCGACAGCTTGAAAACACCTAGCTATCAGCGTTCTGTTCAATCCTTCATGCCAAAAGTGTCTGCTTTTCTGCCTATCCGTGAGCACACAAAAAATAATATGATCCTACCCCTCCTTCTGGGAACTCACACGTGATGGAATCTACGCCCAGCAGCCAGTGGACTTTAAGTGCAGCCTGAAAAATTACAGGGTTTCCCTTGAAAGCTAGTTATTCCGGAGATACATTGTACACCCAGGCCTCACTCACCGATGACCCTGTAATACTTTGACCACATTCACGACTGCCTGTATTGCAAAATTTACTCACAAAAGGGTTTACTTGGTAACTTGAACGTCCAATAAGTACTCAGAAACTGCAGCATAAGAAGCTGTGCTCTCCCTTTGGAGATTGAGGCTTCATGGGAAGTTTATTTTCCACATTGGAATGTCGACACTTGCGGCCTCCGTGTTACCCGATAAACAGTGTAGTTGCCCATCGTCTCTTCACTGCAGAATTGCCTTTTCAGGCAAGTGATTTTCCATGAAACAAACGTTTCCTTTCAATTCCTGCTATATGCTCCTCCTTCAGCAGTTGTTATTGAATAGGCCAACCACATGCGACGACTGGCCTCAACCTAAAGTTCTGTTTTTCTCGTCACAATGGTAGGCAGGCAGCAGGTTCAATGCAGCGTTTGGCAAAGCAGTACTGGAACTGTAGGAGACATTTCTGGTGTCTTAGGTAAGGCGGGTGTGCACTAGGATCCACGATATTCACGAGGGGCTGCCAGTCTCTTCTGGAACTTGTGAGCAACTTTAAGTTGATGACAACTATACGCCAAGAAAGGGCAGTGAAAGGCTTTTTCTGTTAAACCTCTAGAATGTGGTAAGTTGAAACAACTCAAGTATCTCCCTTCTAACGAACCTTGGAGGAACAAAATAGAGGAAGAAACAGCAGGGTCAATGCTCTGTGGTCCCTTTTGAAAGCAAGGCATGAAGGGAAAGTTTATTTACCTCTTTGGGATTTGAAGAGTCGCAGGCTCAATTCTCCCTGAGAAACATTGTAGTTGCACATTTTCTCTGCATAGCACAATTCCCTTTGTGAGGACAAGGGATTTTCCAAGAAAAAAAAAACTTGGAGGTTGCCATTCCTTGGTATGTGCTCATCCTTCAGTAATATATAGTGAATTGGCGACCCTATTTGACCACTAGCCTCAAGCAAACGTTCCTCTTGTCTCATAACACACGTTGGCGTGCAGCAGAATCCATGGAGCCTTATTCAGTGTTGTTCTTGGACTCTAGGAATCATTCCAGGTCTCAATACTGGCCGGTCTGCAGTAGGATGAGAAACCTACAAGAAGAAAGGCCTGTGAGTTCGGGGAGTTGTGAGCAATGCACCGTTGGGAACAGCTAGATGACGAGCCATGGGCTGTGAAGGGCCTCTTTCCTTAAACCTCTAGAATGTGGTAAGTTGAATGAACTCAAGGATCTCCCTTCTAAAGCACATTGGAGGTACAAACCAGAGAAAGAAAGAGCAGGGGCAGTGCTCTGTGGTCCCTTTTGAAAATAAGGCATGAAGGGAGACTTTATTTACCTCCTTGGGATTTAGAGAGTTGTGGGCTCAACTCTCCTGAGAAACACTGTAGTTGCACATGTTCTCTTCATAGCACATTTGCCTTTGTGATGACAAGTGAGTTTCTAGGAAAGATATTGGAGGTTGCCATTCTTTGGTAGGTGCTCATCCTTCGGTAATCTTCAGTGAATTGGCGACGCCATTTGACCACTAGCCTCAAGCTAAGGCTCCTCTTGTATCATCCCACAGGTTGGCATGCAGCAGAATCCATGTAGCCTTATTCAGTGTGGTTCTTGGGCACTAGGAAACATTCGAAGTCTCCTAGGACTCAGGGGTCTGCACTAGACCCGAAACGTACAAAAAGGACGGCCTGTGTGTTCAAGGATTTGTGAGTAAGGCACCGTTGGGAACAGCTAGATGCCGAGTCAGGGGCAGTGAAAGGCTTCTTTTGTTAAACCTCTAGAATGTGGTACGCTGAAACAACTCAAGTATCTCCCTTCTAAATCATCTTGCAGGTACAAAATAGAGAAAGAAACAGCAGGTACAATGCTCTGTGGTCCCTTTTGAAAATAAGGCTGGAAGGGAAACTTTATTTACCTCCTTGAGATTTAGAGAGTTGCAGGCTCAATTCTCCCTGAGAAACACTGTACTTGCACATCTTCCCTTCATAACACAATTGCCTTTGTGATGACGTGAGTTTCTAGGATAGAAAGTTGGAGGTTGCCATTCCTTGGTAGTTGCTCATCCCTCGGTAATCTTCAGGGAATGAACCAAACACATGGGACCTCTAGCCTCAAGTTAACGTTCAGGTTTTCTCATGACAGGGGCAGGCATGCCACAGATTCCATGCAGCCTTAGTCCCTGTGGTTCTTGAACTCTAGGAATCATATCAGTTCTCTTTTGACTCGCTGGTCTGCCCTAGGTTTTGAAACGTACTAAAAGGACCGCCTGTGTCTTCGCGAAGTTGTGAGCAATCTACGGTTGGGAACATCTAGATGCCAAGTGATGGGCAGTGAAGGGCTTCGTTGGTTCCACCCCTAGCTTGCGATGGCTGGAAAGCAACACAGTTATCAACGTTCCGTGCCTTCCTTCATGCAAAGTGTGTCTGCATTCCTCAGGAAACCTGAGCTGCACTGAAAAACACAATTAGCCTACGATTGCTTCTAGGAACTAAACCGTGAAGTCGGTATACCTCAAGCAGCAACTAGACTTCATGTCCAGTTTCAATAATTACAGGGTTTCCCTTAACTGATAGTTATTCCCGAGAAAAATTGCCACCTAGGCCTCACTAAGCCTTCACCTTGATATCCTTACACCACCATCACGACTCCCAGCATGGCAATGGTTACTAATGTCATGCTCCATTGTGTCCACTGGATGTGCAATAAGAGAGCCAGAAACTCCAGAGGAATATGCTGTTTGGTCCCCCTGGAAATTGAGGCTTCCTGGAAAATTGTATTTTCCTCATTAGAAAGTTGAGAGTTGCAGCCTCAGTGTTACCTGGTAAACTCTGTTGTAGGCCACCTTTTCTTCATCGCACAATGGTATTTGTGAGGACAAGTGATTTTCCAAGAAAGAAACTTGGAGGTTGCCATTCTTTGGTATGTGCTCATCCTTCAGTGATCTACAGTGAATTGGCGAACCCGTTTGACCACTAGCCGCAAGGTAAAGTTGCTCTTGAATCATGCCACAGGTTGGCATGCAGCTGAATCCATGTAGCCTTATTCAGTGTGGTTCTTGAGCTCTAGGAATCATTCCAGGTCTCAAAGTACTGGTGGGTCTGCACTAGGATGAGAAACGTACAAGAAGAATGGCCTGTGTGTTTGGGGATTTGTGAGCAGTGCACCATTGGGAGGAGCTCGATACTGAGTCTTGGAAGGTGTAGGGCTTCTTTTGTTAAAGCTCTAGAATCTGGTAAGTTGAAACAACTCAAGTGTCTCCCTTCTAAAGCACCTTGGAGGTACCAATCAGAGAAAGAAACAGCAGGGTCAATGCTCTGTGGTCTCTTTTGAAAATACGGCTCGAAGGAAATCTTTATTTTCTTCATTGGGATCTAGGGAGTTGCGTGCTCAATTCTTCTGAGAAACACTGTAGTTGCACATGTTCTCTTCATAGCACAATTGCCTTTGTGATGACAAGTGAGTTTCTAGGAAGGAAACTTGAGGATTGCCATTCTTTGGTAGGTACTCATTCTTCGGAAATCTTCAGTCAATTGGCGAACCCATTTGTCCACTAGCCTCAAGCTAACGTTCCTCTTCTATCATGCCACAGGTTGGCATGCAGCTGAATCCAAGTAGCCTTATTATGTGTGGTCCTTGAGCTCTAGGAAGCGTTCCTGGTCTCTTACTACTGGCTGGTCTGCACTAGAATGAGAAACGTGCAAGAAGGAAAGCGTGTGTGTTCCGGGGGTTGTGAGCAATGCACCGTTTGGAAGAGCTAGGTGCTGAGTAATGGGCAGTGTAGGGTTTCCCTGGATAAACACCTAGATTGCGACAGCTTGAAAACACCTAGCTATCAGCGTTCTGTTCAATCCTTCATGCCAAAAGTGTCTGCTTTTCTGCCTATCCGTGAGCACACAAAAAATAATATGATCCTACCCCTCCTTCTGGGAACTCACACGTGATGGAATCTACGCCCAGCAGCCAGTGGACTTTAAGTGCAGCCTGAAAAATTACAGGGTTTCCCTTGAAAGCTAGTTATTCCGGAGATACATTGTACACCCAGGCCTCACTCACCGATGACCCTGTAATACTTTGACCACATTCACGACTGCCTGTATTGCAAAGTTTACTCACAAAAGGGTTTAGTTGGTAACTTGAACGTCCAATAAGTACTCAGAAACTGCAGCATAAGAAGCTGTGCTCTCCCTTTGGAGATTGAGGCTTCATGGGAAGTTTATTTTCCACATTGGAATGTCGACACTTGCGGCCTCCGTGTTACCCGATAAACAGTGTAGTTGCCCATCGTCTCTTCACTGCAGAATTGCCTTTTCAGGCAAGTGATTTTCCATGAAACAAACGTTTCCTTTCAATTCCTGCTACGTGCTCCTCCTTCAGCCGTTGTTAGTGACTAGGCCAACCACATGCGACGACTGGCCTCAACCTAACGTTCTGTTTTTCTCGTCACAATGGTAGGCAGGCAGCAGGTTCAATGCAGCGTTTGGCAAAGCAGTACTGGAACTGTAGGAGACATTTCTGGTGTCTTAAGAAAGGCGGGTGTGCACTAGGATCCATGATATTCACGAAGGGCTGCCAGTCTCTTCAGGAACTTGTGAGCAACGTTCAGTTGATGACAACTATACGCCAAGAAAGGGCAGTGAAAGGATTATTCTGTTAAACCTCTAGAATGTGGTAAGTTGAAACAACTCAAGTATCTCCCTTCTAACGAATCTTGGAGGAACAAAATAGAGGAAGAAACAGCAGGGTCAATGCTCTGTGGTCCCTTTTGAAAGCAAGGCATGAAGGGAAAGTTTATTTACCTCTTTGGGATTTGAAGAGTCGCAGGCTCAATTCTCCCTGAGAAACATTGTAGTTGCACATGTTCTCTGCATAGCACAATTCCCTTTGTGAGGACAAGGGATTTTCCAAGAAAAAAAAACTTGGAGGTTGCCATTCCTTGGTATGTGCTCATCCTTCAGTAATATACAGTGAATTGGCGATCCTATTTGACCACTAGCCTCAAGCAAACGTTCCTCTTGTCTCCTAACACACGTTGGCGTGCAGCAGAATCCATGTAGCCTTATTCAGTGTTGTTCTTGGACTCTAGGAATCATTCCAGGTCTCAATACTGGCCGGTCTGCAGTAGGATGAGAAACCTACAAGAAGAAAGGCCTGTGAGTTCGGGGAGTTGTGAGCAATGCACCGTTGGGAACAGCTAGATGCCGAGTCATGGGCTGTGAAGGGCCTCTTTCCTTAAACCTCTTGAATGTGGTAAGTTGAATGAACTCAAGGATCTCCCTTCTAAAGCACATTGGAGGTACAAACCAGAGAAAGAAAGAGCAGGGGCAGTGCTCTGTGGTCCCTTTTGAAAATAAGGCATGAATGGAGACTTTATTTACCTCCTTGGGATTTAGAGAGTTGTGGGCTCAACTCTCCTGAGAAACACTGTAGTTGCACATGTTCTCTTCATAGCACATTTGCCTTTGTGATGACAAGTGAGTTTCTAGGAAAAATCTTGGAGGTTGCCATTCTTTGGTAGGTGCTCATCCTTCGGTAATCTTCAGTGAATTGGCGACGCCATTTGACCACTAGCCTCAAGCTAAGGCTCCTCTTGTATCATCCCACAGGTTGGCATGCAGCAGAATCCATGTAGCCTTATTCAGTGTGGTTCTTGGGCTCTAGGAAACATTCGAAGTCTCCTAGGACTCAGGGGTCTGCACTAGACCCGAAACGTACAAAAAGGACGGCCTGTGTGTTCAAGGATTTGTGAGTAAGGCACCGTTGGGAACAGCTAGATGCCGAGTCAGGGGCAGTGAAAGGCTTCTTTTGTTAAACCTCTAGAATGTGGTACGCTGAAACAACTCAAGTATCTCCCTTCTAAATCACCTTGCAGGTACAAAATAGAGAAAGAAACAGCAGGTTCAATGCTCTGTGGTCCCTTTTGAAAATAAGGCTGGAAGGGAAACTTTATTTACCTCCTTGAGATTTAGAGAGTTGCAGGCTCAATTCTCCCTGAGAAACACTGTACTTGCACATCTTCCCTTCATAACACAATTGCCTTTGTGATGACGTGAGTTTCTAGGATAGAACCTTGGAGGTTGCCATTCCTTGGTAGTTGCTCATCCCTCGGTAATCTTCAGGGAATGAACCAAACACATGGGACCTCTAGCCTCAAGTTAACGTTCAGGTTTTCTCATGACAGGGGCAGGCATGCCACAGATTCCATGCAGCCTTAGTCCCTGTGGTTCTTGAACTCTAGGAATCATATCAGTTCTCTTTTGACTCGCTGGTCTGCCCTAGGTTTTGAAACGTACTAAAAGGACCGCCTGTGTCTTCGCGAAGTTGTGAGCAATCTACGGTTGGGAACATCTAGATGCCAAGTGATGGGCAGTGAAGGGCTTCGTTGGTTCCACCCCTAGCTTGCGATGGCTGGAAAGCAACACAGTTATCAACGTTCCGTGCCTTCCTTCATGCAAAGCGTGTCTGCATTCCTCAGGAAACCTGAGATGCACTGAAAAACACAATTAGCCTACGATTGCTTCTAGGAACTAAACCGTGAAGTCGGTATACCTCAAGCAGCAACTAGACTTCATGTCCAGTTTCAATAATTACAGGGTTTCCCTTAACTGATAGTTATTCCCGAGAAAAATTGTCACCTAGGCCTCACTAAGCCTTCACCTTGATATCCTTACACCACCATCACGACTCCCAGCATGGCAATGGTTACTAATGTCATGCTCCATTGTGTCCACTGGATGTGCAATAAGAGAGCCAGAAACTCCAGAGGAATATGCTGTTTGGTCCCCCTGGAAATTGAGACTTCCTGGAAAATTGTATTTTCCTCATTAGAAAGTTGAGAGTTGCAGCCTCAGTGTTACCTGGTAAACTCTGTTGTAGCCCACCTTTTCTTCATCGCACAATGGTATTTGTGAGGACAAGTGATTTTCCAAGAAAGAAACTTGGAGGTTGCCATTCTTTGGTATGTGCTCATCCTTCAGTGATCTACAGTGAATTGGCGAACCCGTTTGACCACTAGCCGCAAGGTAACGTTGCTCTTGAATCATGCCACAGGTTGGCATGCAGCTGAATCCATGTAGCCTTATTCAGTGTGGTTCTTGAGCTCTAGGAATCATTCCAGGTCTCAAAGTACTGGTGGGTCTGCACTAGGATGAGAAACGTACAAGAAGAATGGCCTGTGTGTTTGGGGATTTGTGAGCAGTGCATCATTGGGAAGAGCTCGATGCTGAGTCTTGGAAGGTGTAGGGCTTCTTTTGTTAAACCTCTAGAATCTGGTAAGTTGAAACAACTCAAGTGTCTCCCTTCTAAAGCACCTTGGAGGTACCAATCAGAGAAAGAAACAGCAGGGTCAATGCTCTGTGGTCTCTTTTGAAAATACGGCTCGAAGGAAATCTTTATTTTCTTCATTGGGATCTAGGGAGCTGCGTGCTCAATTCTTCTGAGAAACACTGTAGTTGCACATGTTCTCTTCATAGCACAATTGCCTTTGTGATGACAAGTGAGTTTCTAGGAAGGAAACTTGAGGATTGCCATTCTTTGGTAGGTACTCATTCTTCGGAAATCTTCAGTGAATTGGCGAACCCATTTGTCCACTAGCCTCAAGCTAACGTTCCTCTTCTATCATGCCACAGGTTGGCATGCAGCTGAATCCAAGTAGCCTTATTATGTGTGGTCCTTGAGCTCTAGGAAGCGTTCCTGGTCTCTTAGTACTGGCTGGTCTGCACTAGAATGAGAAACGTGCAGGAAGGAAAGCGTGTGTGTTCCGGGGGTTGTGAGCAATGCACCGTTTGGAAGAGCTAGGTGCTGAGTAATGGGCAGTGTAGGGTTTCCCTGGATAAACACCTAGATTGCGACAGCTTGAAAACACCTAGCTATCAGCGTTCTGTTCAATCCTTCATGCCAAAAGTGTCTGCTTTTCTGCCTATCCGTGAGCACACAGAAAATAATATGATCCTACCCCTCCTTCTGGGAACTCACACGTGATGGAATCTACGCCCAGCAGCCAGTGGACTTTAAGTGCAGCCTGAAAAATTACAGGGTTTCCCTTGAAAGCTAGTTATTCCAGAGATACATTGTACACCCAGGCCTCACTCACCGATGACCCTGTAATACTTTGACCACATTCACGACTGCCTGTATTGCAAAGTTTACTCACAAAAGGGTTTAGTTGGTAACTTGAACGTCCAATAAGTACTCAGAAACTGCAGCATAAGAAGCTGTGCTCTCCCTTTGGAGATTGAGGCTTCATGGGAAGTTTATTTTCCACATTGGAATGTCGACACTTGCGGCCTCCGTGTTACCCGATAAACAGTGTAGTTGCCCATCGTCTCTTCACTGCAGAATTGCCTTTTCAGGCAAGTGATTTTCCATGAAACAAACGTTTCCTTTCAATTCCTGCTACGTGCTCCTCCTTCAGCAGTTGTTAGTGAATAGGCCAACCACATGCGACGACTGGCCTCAACCTAACGTTCTGTTTTTCTCGTCATAATGGTAGGCAGGCAGCAGGTTCAATGCACCGTTTGGCAAAGCAGTACTGGAAATGTAGGAGACATTTCTGGTGTCTTAGGAAAGGCGGGTGTGCACTAGGATCCATGATATTCACGAGGGGCTGCCAGTCTCTTCTGGAACTTGTGAGCAACGTTCAGTTGATGACAACTATACGCCAAGAAAGGGCAGTGAAAGGATTATTCTGTTAAACCTCTAGAATGTGGTAAGTTGAAACAACTCAAGTATCTCCCTTCTAACGAACCTTGGAGGAACAAAATAGGGGAAGAAACAGCAGGGTCAATGCTCTGTGGTCCCTTTTGAAAGCAAGGCATGAAGGGAAAGTTTATTTACCTCTTTGGGATTTGAAGAGTCGCAGGCTCAATTCTCCCTGAGAAACATTGTAGTTGCACATGTTCTCTGCATAGCACAATTCCCTTTGTGAGGACAAGGGATTTTCCAAGAAAAAAAAACTTGGAGGTTGCCATTCCTTGGTATGTGCTCATCCTTCAGTAATATACAGTGAATTGGCGACCCTATTTGACCACTAGCCTCAAGCAAACGTTCCTCTTGTCTCCTAACACACGTTGGCGTGCAGCAGAATCCATGTAGCCTTATTCAGTGTTGTTCTTGGACTCTAGGAATCATTCCAGGTCTCAATACTGGCCGGTCTGCAGTAGGATGAGAAACCTACAAGAAGAAAGGCCTGTGAGTTCGGGGAGTTGTGAGCAATGCACCGTTGGGAACAGCTAGATGCCGAGTCATGGGCTGTGAAGGGCCTCTTTCCTTAAACCTCTTGAATGTGGTAAGTTGAATGAACTCAAGGATCTCCCTTCTAAAGCACATTGGAGGTACAAACCAGAGAAAGAAAGAGCAGGGGCAGTGCTCTGTGGTCCCTTTTGAAAATAAGGCATGAATGGAGACTTTATTTACCTCCTTGGGATTTAGAGAGTTGTGGGCTCAACTCTCCTGAGAAACACTGTAGTTGCACATGTTCTCTTCATAGCACATTTGCCTTTGTGATGACAAGTGAGTTTCTAGGAAAAATCTTGGAGGTTGCCATTCTTTGGTAGGTGCTCATCCTTCGGTAATCTTCAGTGAATTGGCGACGCCATTTGACCACTAGCCTCAAGCTAAGGCTCCTCTTGTATCATCCCACAGGTTGGCATGCAGCAGAATCCATGTAGCCTTATTCAGTGTGGTTCTTGGGCTCTAGGAAACATTCGAAGTCTCCTAGGACTCAGGGGTCTGCACTAGACCCGAAACGTACAAAAAGGACGGCCTGTGTGTTCAAGGATTTGTGAGTAAGGCACCGTTGGGAACAGCTAGATGCCGAGTCAGGGGCAGTGAAAGGCTTCTTTTGTTAAACCTCTAGAATGTGGTACGCTGAAACAACTCAAGTATCTCCCTTCTAAATCACCTTGCAGGTACAAAATAGAGAAAGAAACAGCAGGTTCAATGCTCTGTGGTCCCTTTTGAAAATAAGGCTGGAAGGGAAACTTTATTTACCTCCTTGAGATTTAGAGAGTTGCAGGCTCAATTCTCCCTGAGAAACACTGTACTTGCACATCTTCCCTTCATAACACAATTGCCTTTGTGATGACGTGAGTTTCTAGGATAGAACCTTGGAGGTTGCCATTCCTTGGTAGTTGCTCATCCCTCGGTAATCTTCAGGGAATGAACCAAACACATGGGACCTCTAGCCTCAAGTTAACGTTCAGGTTTTCTCATGACAGGGGCAGGCATGCCACAGATTCCATGCAGCCTTAGTCCCTGTGGTTCTTGAACTCTAGGAATCATATCAGTTCTCTTTTGACTCGCTGGTCTGCCCTAGGTTTTGAAACGTACTAAAAGGACCGCCTGTGTCTTCTCGAAGTTGTGAGCAATCTACGGTTGGGAACATCTAGATGCCAAGTGATGGGCAGTGAAGGGCTTCGTTGGTTCCACCCCTAGCTTGCGATGGCTGGAAAGCAACACAGTTATCAACGTTCCGTGCCTTCCTTCATGCAAAGCGTGTCTGCATTCCTCAGGAAACCTGAGATGCACTGAAAAACACAATTAGCCTACGATTGCTTCTAGGAACTAAACCGTGAAGTCGGTATACCTCAAGCAGCAACTAGACTTCATGTCCAGTTTCAATAATTACAGGGTTTCCCTTAACTGATAGTTATTCCCGAGAAAAATTGTCACCTAGGCCTCACTAAGCCTTCACCTTGATATCCTTACACCACCATCACGACTCCCAGCATGGCAATGGTTACTAATGTCATGCTCCATTGTGTCCACTGGATGTGCAATAAGAGAGCCAGAAACTCCAGAGGAATATGCTGTTTGGTCCCCCTGGAAATTGAGACTTCCTGGAAAATTGTATTTTCCTCATTAGAAAGTTGAGAGTTGCAGCCTCAGTGTTACCTGGTAAACTCTGTTGTAGCCCACCTTTTCTTCATCGCACAATGGTATTTGTGAGGACAAGTGATTTTCCAAGAAAGAAACTTGGAGGTTGCCATTCTTTGGTATGTGCTCATCCTTCAGTGATCTACAGTGAATTGGCGAACCCGTTTGACCACTAGCCGCAAGGTAACGTTGCTCTTGAATCATGCCACAGGTTGGCATGCAGCTGAATCCATGTAGCCTTATTCAGTGTGGTTCTTGAGCTCTAGGAATCATTCCAGGTCTCAAAGTACTGGTGGGTCTGCACTAGGATGAGAAACGTACAAGAAGAATGGCCTGTGTGTTTGGGGATTTGTGAGCAGTGCATCATTGGGAAGAGCTCGATGCTGAGTCTTGGAAGGTGTAGGGCTTCTTTTGTTAAACCTCTAGAATCTGGTAAGTTGAAACAACTCAAGTGTCTCCCTTCTAAAGCACCTTGGAGGTACCAATCAGAGAAAGAAACAGCAGGGTCAATGCTCTGTGGTCTCTTTTGAAAATACGGCTCGAAGGAAATCTTTATTTTCTTCATTGGGATCTAGGGAGCTGCGTGCTCAATTCTTCTGAGAAACACTGTAGTTGCACATGTTCTCTTCATAGCACAATTGCCTTTGTGATGACAAGTGAGTTTCTAGGAAGGAAACTTGAGGATTGCCATTCTTTGGTAGGTACTCATTCTTCGGAAATCTTCAGTGAATTGGCGAACCCATTTGTCCACTAGCCTCAAGCTAACGTTCCTCTTCTATCATGCCACAGGTTGGCATGCAGCTGAATCCAAGTAGCCTTATTATGTGTGGTCCTTGAGCTCTAGGAAGCGTTCCTGGTCTCTTAGTACTGGCTGGTCTGCACTAGAATGAGAAACGTGCAGGAAGGAAAGCGTGTGTGTTCCGGGGGTTGTGAGCAATGCACCGTTTGGAAGAGCTAGGTGCTGAGTAATGGGCAGTGTAGGGTTTCCCTGGATAAACACCTAGATTGCGACAGCTTGAAAACACCTAGCTATCAGCGTTCTGTTCAATCCTTCATGCCAAAAGTGTCTGCTTTTCTGCCTATCCGTGAGCACACAGAAAATAATATGATCCTACCCCTCCTTCTGGGAACTCACACGTGATGGAATCTACGCCCAGCAGCCAGTGGACTTTAAGTGCAGCCTGAAAAATTACAGGGTTTCCCTTGAAAGCTAGTTATTCCAGAGATACATTGTACACCCAGGCCTCACTCACCGATGACCCTGTAATACTTTGACCACATTCACGACTGCCTGTATTGCAAAGTTTACTCACAAAAGGGTTTAGTTGGTAACTTGAACGTCCAATAAGTACTCAGAAACTGCAGCATAAGAAGCTGTGCTCTCCCTTTGGAGATTGAGGCTTCATGGGAAGTTTATTTTCCACATTGGAATGTCGACACTTGCGGCCTCCGTGTTACCCGATAAACAGTGTAGTTGCCCATCGTCTCTTCACTGCAGAATTGCCTTTTCAGGCAAGTGATTTTCCATGAAACAAACGTTTCCTTTCAATTCCTGCTACGTGCTCCTCCTTCAGCAGTTGTTAGTGAATAGGCCAACCACATGCGACGACTGGCCTCAACCTAACGTTCTGTTTTTCTCGTCATAATGGTAGGCAGGCAGCAGGTTCAATGCACCGTTTGGCAAAGCAGTACTGGAAATGTAGGAGACATTTCTGGTGTCTTAGGAAAGGCGGGTGTGCACTAGGATCCATGATATTCACGAGGGGCTGCCAGTCTCTTCTGGAACTTGTGAGCAACGTTCAGTTGATGACAACTATACGCCAAGAAAGGGCAGTGAAAGGATTATTCTGTTAAACCTCTAGAATGTGGTAAGTTGAAACAACTCAAGTATCTCCCTTCTAACGAACCTTGGAGGAACAAAATAGGGGAAGAAACAGCAGGGTCAATGCTCTGTGGTCCCTTTTGAAAGCAAGGCATGAAGGGAAAGTTTATTTACCTCTTTGGGATTTGAAGAGTCGCAGGCTCAATTCTCCCTGAGAAACATTGTAGTTGCACATGTTCTCTGCATAGCACAATTCCCTTTGTGAGGACAAGGGATTTTCCAAGAAAAAAAAACTTGGAGGTTGTCATTCCTTGGTATGTGCTCATCCTTCAGTAATATACAGTGAATTGGCGACCCTATTTGACCACTAGCCTCAAGCAAACGTTCCTCTTGTCTCCTAACACACGTTGGCGTGCAGCAGAATCCATGTAGCCTTATTCAGTGTTGTTCTTGGACTCTAGGAATCATTCCAGGTCTCAATACTGGCCGGTCTGCAGTAGGATGAGAAACCTACAAGAAGAAAGGCCTGTGAGTTCGGGGAGTTGTGAGCAATGCACCGTTGGGAACAGCTAGATGACGAGCCATGGGCTGTGAAGGGCCTCTTTCGTTAAACCTCTAGAATGTGGTAAGTTGAATGAACTCAAGGATCTCCCTTCTAAAGCACATTGGAGGTACAAACCAGAGAAAGAAAGAGCAGGGGCAGTGCTCTGTGGTCCCTTTTGAAAATAAGGCATGAAGGGAGACTTTATTTACCTCCTTGGGATTTAGAGAGTTGTGGGCTCAACTCTCCTGAGAAACACTGTAGTTGCACATGTTCTCTTCATAGCACATTTGCCTTTGTGATGACAAGTGAGTTTCTAGGAAAAATCTTGGAGGTTGCCATTCTTTGGTAGGTGCTCATCCTTCGGTAATCTTCAGTGAATTGGCGACGTCATTTGACCACTAGCCTCAAGCTAAGGCTCCTCTTGTATCATCCCACAGGTTGGCATGCAGCAGAATCCATGTAGCCTTATTCAGTGTGGTTCTTGGGCACTAGGAAACATTCGAAGTCTCCTAGGACTCAGGGGTCTGCATTAGACCAGAAACGTACAAAAAGGACGGCCTGTGTGTTCAAGGATTTGTGAGTAAGGCACCGTTGGGAACAGCTAGATGCCGAGTCAGGGGCAGTGAAAGGCTTCTTTTGTTAAACCTCTAGAATGTGGTACGCTGAAACAACTCAAGTATCTCCCTTCTAAATCACCTTGCAGGTACAAAATAGAGAAAGAAACAGCAGGTTCAATGCTCTGTGGTCCCTTTTGAAAATAAGGCTGGAAGGGAAACTTTATTTACCTCCTTGAGATTTAGAGAGTTGCAGGCTCAATTCTCCCTGAGAAACACTGTACTTGCATATCTTCCCTTCATAACACAATTGCCTTTGTGATGACGTGAGTTTCTAGGATAGAACCTTGGAGGTTGCCATTCCTTGGTAGTTGCTCATCCCTCGGTAATCTTCAGGGAATGAACCAAACACATGGGACCTCTAGCCTCAAGTTAACGTTCAGGTTTTCTCATGACAGGGGCAGGCATGCCACAGATTCCATGCAGCCTTAGTCCCTGTGGTTCTTGAACTCTAGGAATCATATCAGTTCTCTTTTGACTCGCTGGTCTGCCCTAGGTTTTGAAACGTACTAAAAGGACCGCCTGTGTCTTCGCGAAGTTGTGAGCAATCTACGGTTGGGAACATCTAGATGCCAAGTGATGGGCACTGAAGGGCTTCGTTGGTTCCACCCCTAGCTTGCGATGGCTGGAAAGCAACACAGTTATCAACGTTCCGTGCCTTCCTTCATGCAAAGCGTGTCTGCATTCCTCAGGAAACCTGAGCTGCACTGAAAAACACAATTAGCCTACGATTGCTTCTAGGAACTAAACCGTGAAGTCGGTATACCTCAAGCAGCAACTAGACTTCATGTCCAGTTTCAATAATTACAGGGTTTCCCTTAACTGATAGTTATTCCCGAGAAAAATTGCCACCTAGGCCTCACTAAGCCTTCACCTTGATATCCTTACACCACCATCACGACTCCCAGCATGGCAATGGTTACTAATGTCATGCTCCATTGTGTCCACTGGATGTGCAATAAGAGAGCCAGAAACTCCAGAGGAATATGCTGTTTGGTCCCCCTGGAAATTGAGGCTTCCTGGAAAATTGTATTTTCCTCATTAGAAAGTTGAGAGTTGCAGCCTCAGTGTTACCTGGTAAACTCTGTTGTAGCCCACCTTTTCTTCATCGCACAATGGTATTTGTGAGGACAAGTGATTTTCCAAGAAAGAAACTTGGAGGTTGCCATTCTTTGGTATGTGCTCATCCTTCAGTGATCTACAGTGAATTGGCGAACCCGTTTGACCACTAGCCGCAAGGTAACGTTGCTCTTGAATCATGCCACAGGTTGGCATGCAGCTGAATCCATGTAGCCTTATTCAGTGTGGTTCTTGAGCTCTAGGAATCATTCCAGGTCTCAAAGTACTGGTGGGTCTGCACTAGGATGAGAAACGTACAAGAAGAATGGCCTGTGTGTTTGGGGATTTGTGAGCAGTGCACCATTGGGAGGAGCTCGATACTGAGTCTTGGAAGGTGTAGGGCTTCTTTTGTTAAAGCTCTAGAATCTGGTAAGTTGAAACAACTCAAGTGTCTCCCTTCTAAAGCACCTTGGAGGTACCAATCAGAGAAAGAAACAGCAGGGTCAATGCTCTGTGGTCTCTTTTGAAAATACGGCTCGAAGGAAATCTTTATTTTCTTCATTGGGATCTAGGGAGTTGCGTGCTCAATTCTTCTGAGAAACACTGTAGTTGCACATGTTCTCTTCATAGCACAATTGCCTTTGTGATGACAAGTGAGTTTCTAGGAAGGAAACTTGAGGATTGCCATTCTTTGGTAGGTACTCATTCTTCGGAAATCTTCAGTCAATTGGCGAACCCATTTGTCCACTAGCCTCAAGCTAACGTTCCTCTTCTATCATGAAACAGGTTGGCATGCAGCTGAATCCAAGTAGCCTTATTATGTGTGGTCCTTGAGCTCTAGGAAGCGTTCCTGGTCTCTTAGTACTGGCTGGTCTGCACTAGAATGAGAAACGTGCAGGAAGGAAAGCGTGTGTGTTCCGGGGGTTGTGAGCAATGCACCGTTTGGAAGAGCTAGGTGCTGAGTAATGGGCAGTGTAGGGTTTCCCTGGATAAACACCTAGATTGCGACAGCTTGAAAACACCTAGCTATCAGCGTTCTGTTCAATCCTTCATGCCAAAAGTGTCTGCTTTTCTGCCTATCCGTGAGCACACAAAAAATAATATGATCCTACCCCTCCTTCTGGGAACTCACACGTGATGGAATCTACGCCCAGCAGCCAGTGGACTTTAAGTGCAGCCTGAAAAATTACAGGGTTTCCCTTGAAAGCTAGTTATTCCGGAGATACATTGTACACCCAGGCCTCACTCACCGATGACCCTGTAATACTTTGACCACATTCACGACTGCCTGTATTGCAAAGTTTACTCACAAAAGGGTTTAGTTGGTAACTTGAACGTCCAATAAGTACTCAGAAACTGCAGCATAAGAAGCTGTGCTCTCCCTTTGGAGATTGAGGCTTCATGGGAAGTTTATTTTCCACATTGGAATGTCGACACTTGCGGCCTCCGTGTTACCCGATAAACAGTGTAGTTGCCCATCGTCTCTTCACTGCAGAATTGCCTTTTCAGGCAAGTGATTTTCCATGAAACAAACGTTTCCTTTCAATTCCTGCTACGTGCTCCTCCTTCAGCCGTTGTTAGTGACTAGGCCAACCACATGCGACGACTGGCCTCAACCTAACGTTCTGTTTTTCTCGTCACAATGGTAGGCAGGCAGCAGGTTCAATGCAGCGTTTGGCAAAGCAGTACTGGAACTGTAGGAGACATTTCTGGTGTCTTAAGAAAGGCGGGTGTGCACTAGGATCCATGATATTCACGAAGGGCTGCCAGTCTCTTCTGGAACTTGTGAGCAACGTTCAGTTGATGACAACTATACGCCAAGAAAGGGCAGTGAAAGGATTATTCTGTTAAACCTCTAGAATGTGGTAAGTTGAAACAACTCAAGTATCTCCCTTCTAACGAATCTTGGAGGAACAAAATAGAGGAAGAAACAGCAGGGTCAATGCTCTGTGGTCCCTTTTGAAAGCAAGGCATGAAGGGAAAGTTTATTTACCTCTTTGGGATTTGAAGAGTCGCAGGCTCAATTCTCCCTGAGAAACATTGTAGTTGCACATGTTCTCTGCATAGCACAATTCCCTTTGTGAGGACAAGGGATTTTCCAAGAAAAAAAAACTTGGAGGTTGCCATTCCTTGGTATGTGCTCATCCTTCAGTAATATACAGTGAATTGGCGACCCTATTTGACCACTAGCCTCAAGCAAACGTTCCTCTTGTCTCCTAACACACGTTGGCGTGCAGCAGAATCCATGTAGCCTTATTCAGTGTTGTTCTTGGACTCTAGGAATCATTCCAGGTCTCAATACTGGCCGGTCTGCAGTAGGATGAGAAACCTACAAGAAGAAAGGCCTGTGAGTTCGGGGAGTTGTGAGCAATGCACCGTTGGGAACAGCTAGATGCCGAGTCATGGGCTGTGAAGGGCCTCTTTCCTTAAACCTCTTGAATGTGGTAAGTTGAATGAACTCAAGGATCTCCCTTCTAAAGCACATTGGAGGTACAAACCAGAGAAAGAAAGAGCAGGGGCAGTGCTCTGTGGTCCCTTTTGAAAATAAGGCATGAAGGGAGACTTTATTTACCTCCTTGGGATTTAGAGAGTTGTGGGCTCAACTCTCCTGAGAAACACTGTAGTTGCACATGTTCTCTTCATAGCACATTTGACTTTGTGATGACAAGTGAGTTTCTAGGAAAAATCTTGGAGGTTGCCATTCTTTGGTAGGTGCTCAACCTTCGGTAATCTTCAGTGAATTGGCGACGCCATTTGACCACTAGCCTCAAGCTAAGGCTCCTCTTGTATCATCCCACAGGTTGGCATGCAGCAGAATCCATGTAGCCTTATTCAGTGTGGTTCTTGGGCTCTAGGAAACATTCGAAGTCTCCTAGGACTCAGGGGTCTGCACTAGACCCGAAACGTACAAAAAGGACGGCCTGTGTGTTCAAGGATTTGTGAGTAAGGCACCGTTGGGAACAGCTAGATGCCGAGTCAGGGGCAGTGAAAGGCTTCTTTTGTTAAACCTCTAGAATGTGGTACGCTGAAACAACTCAAGTATCTCCCTTCTAAATCACATTGCAGGTACAAAATAGAGAACGAAACAGCAGGTTCAATGCTCTGTGGTCCCTTTTGAAAATAAGGCTGGAAGGGAAACTTTATTTACCTCCTTGAGATTTAGAGAGTTGCAGGCTCAATTCTCCCTGAGAAACACTGTACTTACACATCTTCCCTTCATAACACAATTGCCTTTGTGATGACGTGAGTTTCTAGGATAGAACCTTGGAGGTTGCCATTCCTTGGTAGTTGCTCATCCCTCGGTAATCTTCAGGGAATGAACCAAACACATGGGACCTCTAGCCTCAAGTTAACGTTCAGGTTTTCTCATGACAGTGGCAGGCATGCCACAGATTCCATGCAGCCTTAGTCCCTGTGGTTCTTGAACTCTAGGAATCATATCAGTTCTCTTTTGACTCGCTGGTCTGCCCTAGGTTTTGAAACGTACTAAAAGGACCGCCTGTGTCTTCGCGAAGTTGTGAGCAATCTACGGTTGGGAACATCTAGATGCCAAGTGATGGGCAGTGAAGGGCTTCGTTGGTTCCACCCCTAGCTTGCGATGGCTGGAAAGCAACACAGTTATCAACGTTCTGTGCCTTCCTTCATGCAAAGCGTGTCTGCATTCCTCAGGAAACCTGAGCTGCACTGAAAAACACAATTAGCCTACGATTGCTTCTAGGAACTAAACCGTGAAGTCGGTATACCTCAAGCAGCAACTAGACTTCATGTCCAGTTTCAATAATTACAGGGTTTCCCTTAACTGATAGTTATTCCCGAGAAAAATTGCCACCTAGGCCTCACTAAGCCTTCACCTTGATATCCTTACACCACCATCACGACTCCCAGCATGGCAATGGTTACTAATGTCATGCTCCATTGTGTCCACTGGATGTGCAATAAGAGAGCCAGAAACTCCAGAGGAATATGCTGTTTAGTCCCCCTGGAAATTGAGGCTTCCTGGAAAATTGTATTTTCCTCATTAGAAAGTTGAGAGTTGCAGCCTCAGTGTTACCTGGTAAACTCTGTTGTAGCCCACCTTTTCTTCATCGCACAATGGTATTTGTGAGGACAAGTGATTTTCCAAGAAAGAAACTTGGAGGTTGCCATTCTTTGGTATGTGCTCATCCTTCAGTGATCTACAGTGAATTGGCGAACCCGTTTGACCACTAGCCGCAAGGTAACGTTGCTCTTGAATCATGCCACAGGTTGGCATGCAGCTGAATCCATGTAGCCTTATTCAGTGTGGTTCTTGAGCTCTAGGAATCATTCCAGGTCTCAAAGTACTGGTGGGTCTGCACTAGGATGAGAAACGTACAAGAAGAATGGCCTGTGTGTTTGGGGATTTGTGAGCAGTGCACCATTGGGAAAAGCTCGATGCTGAGTCTTGGAAGGTGTAGGGCTTCTTTTGTTAAACCTCTAGAATCTGGTAAGTTGAAACAACTCAAGTGTCTCCCTTCTAAAGCACCTTGGAGGTACCAATCAGAGAAAGAAACAGCAGGGTCAATGCTCTGTGGTCTCTTTTGAAAATACGGCTCGAAGGAAATCTTTATTTTCTTCATTGGGATCTAGGGAGTTGCGTGCTCAATTCTTCTGAGAAACACTGTAGTTGCACATGTTCTCTTCATAGCACAATTGCCTTTGTGATGACAAGTGAGTTTCTAGGAAGGAAACTTGAGGATTGCCATTCTTTGGTAGGTACTCATTCTTCGGAAATCTTCAGTGAATTGGCGAACCCATTTGTCCACTAACCTCAAGCTAACGTTCCTCTTCTATGATGCCACAGGTTGGCATGCAGCTGAATCCAAGTAGCCTTATTATGTGTGGTCCTTGAGCTCTAGGAAGCGTTCCTGGTCTCTTAGTACTGGCTGGTCTGCACTAGAATGAGAAACGTGCAGGAAGGAAAGCGTGTGTGTTCCGGGGGTTGTGAGCAATGCACCGTTTGGAAGAGCTAGGTGCTGAGTAATGGGCAGTGTAGGGTTTCCCTGGATAAACACCTAGATTGCGACAGCTTGAAAACACCTAGCTATCAGCGTTCTGTCCAATCCTTCATGCCAAAAGTGTCTGCTTTTCTGCCTATCCGTGAGCACACAAAAAATAATATGATCCTACCCCTCCTTCTGGGAACTCACACGTGATGGAATCTACGCCCAGCAGCCAGTGGACTTTAAGTGCAGCCTGAAAAATTACAGGGTTTCCCTTGAAAGCTAGTTATTCCGGAGATACATTGTACACCCAGGCCTCACTCACCGATGACCCTGTAATACTTTGACCACATTCACGACTGCCTGTATTGCAAAGTTTACTCACAAAAGGGTTTAGTTGGTAACTTGAACGTCCAATAAGTACTCAGAAACTGCAGCATAAGAAGCTGTGCTCTCCCTTTGGAGATTGAGGCTTCATGGGAAGTTTATTTTCCACATTGGAATGTCGACACTTGCGGCCTCCGTGTTACCCGATAAACAGTGTAGTTGCCCATCGTCTCTTCACTGCAGAATTGCCTTTTCAGGCAAGTGATTTTCCATGAAACAAACGTTTCCTTTCAATTCCTGCTACGTGCTCCTCCTTCAGCAGTTGTTAGTGAATAGGCCAACCACATGCGACGACTGGCCTCAACCTAACGTTCTGTTTTTCTCGTCATAATGGTAGGCAGGCAGCAGGTTCAATGCACCGTTTGGCAAAGCAGTACTGGAAATGTAGGAGACATTTCTGGTGTCTTAGGAAAGGCGGGTGTGCACTAGGATCCATGATATTCACGAGGGGCTGCCAGTCTCTTCTGGAACTTGTGAGCAACGTTCAGTTGATGACAACTATACGCCAAGAAAGGGCATTGAAAGGATTATTCTGTTAAACCTCTAGAATGTGGTAAGTTGAAACAACTCAAGTATCTCCCTTCTAACGAATCTTGGAGGAACAAAATAGAGGAAGAAACAGCAGGGTCAATGCTCTGTGGTCCCTTTTGAAAGCAAGGCATGAAGGGAAAGTTTATTTACCTCTTTGGGATTTGAAGAGTCGCAGGCTCAATTCTCCCTGAGAAACATTGTAGTTGCACATGTTCTCTGCATAGCACAATTCCCTTTGTGAGGACAAGGGATTTTCCAAGAAAAAAAAACTTGGAGGTTGTCATTCCTTGGTATGTGCTCATCCTTCAGTAATATACAGTGAATTGGCGACCCTATTTGACCACTAGCCTCAAGCAAACGTTCCTCTTGTCTCCTAACACACGTTGGCGTGCAGCAGAATCCATGTAGCCTTATTCAGTGTTGTTCTTGGACTCTAGGAATCATTCCAGGTCTCAATACTGGCCGGTCTGCAGTAGGATGAGAAACCTACAAGAAGAAAGGCCTGTGAGTTCGGGGAGTTGTGAGCAATGCACCGTTGGGAACAGCTAGATGACGAGTCATGGGCTGTGAAGGGCCTCTTTCCTTAAACCTCTTGAATGTGGTAAGTTGAATGAACTCAAGGATCTCCCTTCTAAAGCACATTGGAGGTACAAACCAGAGAAAGAAAGAGCAGGGGCAGTGCTCTGTGGTCCCTTTTGAAAATAAGGCATGAAGGGAGACTTTATTTACCTCCTTGGGATTTAGAGAGTTGTGGGCTCAACTCTCCTGAGAAACACTGTAGTTGCACATGTTCTCTTCATAGCACATTTGACTTTGTGATGACAAGTGAGTTTCTAGGAAAAATCTTGGAGGTTGCCATTCTTTGGTAGGTGCTCATCCTTCGGTAATCTTCAGTGAATTGGCGACGCCATTTGACCACTAGCCTCAAGCTAAGGCTCCTCTTGTATCATCCCACAGGTTGGCATGCAGCAGAATCCATGTAGCCTTATTCAGTGTGGTTCTTGGGCTCTAGGAAACATTCGAAGTCTCCTAGGACTCAGGGGTCTGCACTAGACCCGAAACGTACAAAAAGGACGGCCTGTGTGTTCAAGGATTTGTGAGTAAGGCACCGTTGGGAACAGCTAGATGCCGAGTCAGGGGCAGTGAAAGGCTTCTTTTGTTAAACCTCTAGAATGTGGTACGCTGAAACAACTCAAGTATCTCCCTTCTAAATCACATTGCAGGTACAAAATAGAGAACGAAACAGCAGGTTCAATGCTCTGTGGTCCCTTTTGAAAATAAGGCTGGAAGGGAAACTTTATTTACCTCCTTGAGATTTAGAGAGTTGCAGGCTCAATTCTCCCTGAGAAACACTGTACTTACACATCTTCCCTTCATAACACAATTGCCTTTGTGATGACGTGAGTTTCTAGGATAGAACCTTGGAGGTTGCCATTCCTTGGTAGTTGCTCATCCCTCGGTAATCTTCAGGGAATGAACCAAACACATGGGACCTCTAGCCTCAAGTTAACGTTCAGGTTTTCTCATGACAGGGGCAGGCATGCCACAGATTCCATGCAGCCTTAGTCCCTGTGGTTCTTGAACTCTAGGAATCATATCAGTTCTCTTTTGACTCGCTGGTCTGCCCTAGGTTTTGAAACGTACTAAAAGGACCGCCTGTGTCTTCGCGAAGTTGTGAGCAATCTACGGTTGGGAACATCTAGATGCCAAGTGATGGGCAGTGAAGGGCTTCGTTGGTTCCACCCCTAGCTTGCGATGGCTGGAAAGCAACACAGTTATCAACGTTCTGTGCCTTCCTTCATGCAAAGCGTGTCTGCATTCCTCAGGAAACCTGAGCTGCACTGAAAAACACAATTAGCCTACGATTGCTTCTAGGAACTAAACCGTGAAGTCGGTATACCTCAAGCAGCAACTAGACTTCATGTCCAGTTTCAATAATTACAGGGTTTCCCTTAACTGATAGTTATTCCCGAGAAAAATTGCCACCTAGGCCTCACTAAGCCTTCACCTTGATATCCTTACACCACCATCACGACTCCCAGCATGGCAATGGTTACTAATGTCATGCTCCATTGTGTCCACTGGATGTGCAATAAGAGAGCCAGAAACTCCAGAGGAATATGCTGTTTAGTCCCCCTGGAAATTGAGGCTTCCTGGAAAATTGTATTTTCCTCATTAGAAAGTTGAGAGTTGCAGCCTCAGTGTTAGCTGGTAAACTCTGTTGTAGCCCACCTTTTCTTCATCGCACAATGGTATTTGTGAGGACAAGTGATTTTCCAAGAAAGAAACTTGGAGGTTGCCATTCTTTGGTATGTGCTCATCCTTCAGTGATCTACAGTGAATTGGCGAACCCGTTTGACCACTAGCCGCAAGGTAACGTTGCTCTTGAATCATGCCACAGGTTGGCATGCAGCTGAATCCATGTAGCCTTATTCAGTGTGGTTCTTGAGCTCTAGGAATCATTCCAGGTCTCAAAGTACTGGTGGGTCTGCACTAGGATGAGAAACGTACAAGAAGAATGGCCTGTGTGTTTGGGGATTTGTGAGCAGTGCACCATTGGGAAAAGCTCGATGCTGAGTCTTGGAAGGTGTAGGGCTTCTTTTGTTAAACCTCTAGAATCTGGTAAGTTGAAACAACTCAAGTGTCTCCCTTCTAAAGCACCTTGGAGGTACCAATCAGAGAAAGAAACAGCAGGGTCAATGCTCTGTGGTCTCTTTTGAAAATACGGCTCGAAGGAAATCTTTATTTTCTTCATTGGGATCTAGGGAGTTGCGTGCTCAATTCTTCTGAGAAACACTGTAGTTGCACATGTTCTCTTCATAGCACAATTGCCTTTGTGATGACAAGTGAGTTTCTAGGAAGGAAACTTGAGGATTGCCATTCTTTGGTAGGTACTCATTCTTCGGAAATCTTCAGTGAATTGGCGAACCCATTTGTCCACTAACCTCAAGCTAACGTTCCTCTTCTATGATGCCACAGGTTGGCATGCAGCTGAATCCAAGTAGCCTTATTATGTGTGGTCCTTGAGCTCTAGGAAGCATTCCTGGTCTCTTAGTACTGGCTGGTCTGCACTAGAATGAGAAACGTGCAGGAAGGAAAGCGTGTGTGTTCCGGGGGTTGTGAGCAATGCACCGTTTGGAAGAGCTAGGTGCTGAGTAATGGGCAGTGTAGGGTTTCCCTGGATAAACACCTAGATTGCGACAGCTTGAAAACACCTAGCTATCAGCGTTCTGTCCAATCCTTCATGCCAAAAGTGTCTGCTTTTCTGCCTATCCGTGAGCACACAAAAAATAATATGATCCTACCCCTCCTTCTGGGAACTCACACGTGATGGAATCTACGCCCAGCAGCCAGTGGACTTTAAGTGCAGCCTGAAAAATTACAGGGTTTCCCTTGAAAGCTAGTTATTCCGGAGATACATTGTACACCCAGGCCTCACTCACCGATGACCCTGTAATACTTTGACCACATTCACGACTGCCTGTATTGCAAAGTTTACTCACAAAAGGGTTTAGTTGGTAACTTGAACGTCCAATAAGTACTCAGAAACTGCAGCATAAGAAGCTGTGCTCTCCCTTTGGAGATTGAGGCTTCATGGGAAGTTTATTTTCCACATTGGAATGTCGACACTTGCGGCCTCCGTGTTACCCGATAAACAGTGTAGTTGCCCATCGTCTCTTCACTGCAGAATTGCCTTTTCAGGCAAGTGATTTTCCATGAAACAAACGTTTCCTTTCAATTCCTGCTACGTGCTCCTCCTTCAGCAGTTGTTAGTGAATAGGCCAACCACATGCGACGACTGGCCTCAACCTAACGTTCTGTTTTTCTCGTCATAATGGTAGGCAGGCAGCAGGTTCAATGCAACGTTTGGCAAAGCAGTACTGGAAATGTAGGAGACATTTCTGGTGTCTTAGGAAAGGCGGGTGTGCACTAGGATCCATGATATTCACGAAGGGCTGCCAGTCTCTTCTGGAACTTGTGAGCAACGTTCAGTTGATGACAACTATACGCCAAGAAAGGGCAGTGAAAGGATTATTCTGTTAAACCTCTAGAATGTGGTAAGTTGAAACAACTCAAGTATCTCCCTTCTAACGAACCTTGGAGGAACAAAATAGAGGAAGAAACAGCAGGGTCAATGCTCTGTGGTCCCTTTTGAAAGCAAGGCATGAAGGGAAAGTTTATTTACCTCTTTGGGATTTGAAGAGTCGCAGGCTCAATTCTCCCTGAGAAACATTGTAGTTGCACATGTTCTCTGCATAGCACAATTCCCTTTGTGAGGACAAGGGATTTTCCAAGAAAAAAAAACTTGGAGGTTGCCATTCCTTGGTATGTGCTCATCCTTCAGTAATATACAGTGAATTGGCGACCCTATTTGACCACTAGCCTCAAGCAAACGTTCCTCTTGTCTCCTAACACACGTTGGCGTGCAGCAGAATCCATGTAGCCTTATTCAGTGTTGTTCTTGGACTCTAGGAATCATTCCAGGTCTCAATACTGGCCGGTCTGCAGTAGGATGAGAAACCTACAAGAAGAAAGGCCTGTGAGTTCGGGGAGTTGTGAGCAATGCACCGTTGGGAACAGCTAGATGACGAGTCATTGGCTGTGAAGGGCCTCTTTCTTTAAACCTCTTGAATGTGGTAAGTTGAATGAACTCAAGGATCTCCCTTCTAAAGCACATTGGAGGTACAAACCAGAGAAAGAAGGAGCAGGGGCAGTGCTCTGTGGTCCCTTTTGAAAATAAGGCATGAATGGAGACTTTATTTACCTCCTTGGGATTTAGAGAGTTGTGGGCTCAACTCTCCTGAGAAACACTGTAGTTGCACATGTTCTCTTCATAGCACATTTGCCTTTGTGATGACAAGTGAGTTTCTAGGAAAAATCTTGGAGGTTGCCATTCTTTGGTAGGTGCTCATCCTTCGGTAATCTTCAGTGAATTGGCGACGCCATTTGACCACTAGCCTCAAGCTAAGGCTCCTCTTGTATCATCCCACAGGTTGGCATGCAGCAGAATCCATGTAGCCTTATTCAGTGTGGTTCTTGGGCTCTAGGAAACATTCGAAGTCTCCTAGGACTCAAGGGTCTGCACTAGACCCGAAACGTACAAAAAGGACGGCCTGTGTGTTCAAGGATTTGTGAGTAAGGCACCGTTGGGAACAGCTAGATGCCGAGTCAGGGGCAGTGAAAGGCTTCTTTTGTTAAACCTCTAGAATGTGGTACGCTGAAACAACTCAAGTATCTCCCTTCTAAATCACTTTGCAGGTACAAAATAGAGAAAGAAACAGCAGGTTCAATGCTCTGTGGTCCCTTTTGAAAATAAGGCTGGAAGGGAAACTTTATTTACCTCCTTGAGATTTAGAGAGTTGCAGGCTCAATTCTCCCTGAGAAACACTGTACTTGCACATCTTCCCTTCATAACACAATTGCCTTTGTGATGACGTGAGTTTCTAGGATAGAACCTTGGAGGTTGCCATTCCTTGGTAGTTGCTCATCCCTCGGTAATCTTCAGGGAATGAACCAAACACATGGGACCTCTAGCCTCAAGTTATCGTTCAGGTTTTCTCATGACAGGGGCAGGCATGCCACAGATTCCATGCAGCCTTAGTCCCTGTGGTTCTTGAACTCTAGGAATCATATCAGTTCTCTTTTGACTCGCTGGTCTGCCCTAGGTTTTGAAACGTACTAAAAGGACCGCCTGTGTCTTCTCGAAGTTGTGAGCAATCTACGGTTGGGAACATCTAGATGCCAAGTGATGGGCAGTGAAGGGCTTCGTTGGTTACACCCCTAGCTTGCGATGGCTGGAAAGCAACACAGTTATCAACGTTCCGTGCCTTCCTTCATGCAAAGCGTGTCTGCATTCCTCAGGAAACCTGAGATGCACTGAAAAACACAATTAGCCTACGATTGCTTCTAGGAACTAAACCGTGAAGTCGGTATACCTCAAGCAGCAACTAGACTTCATGTCCAGTTTCAATAATTACAGGGTTTCCCTTAACTGATAGTTATTCCCGAGAAAAATTGTCACCTAGGCCTCACTAAGCCTTCACCTTGATATCCTTACACCACCATCACGACTCCCAGCATGGCAATGGTTACTAATGTCATGCTCCATTGTGTCCACTGGATGTGCAATAAGAGAGCCAGAAACTCCAGAGGAATATGCTGTTTGGTCCCCCTGGAAATTGAGACTTCCTGGAAAATTGTATTTTCCTCATTAGAAAGTTGAGAGTTGCAGCCTCAGTGTTACCTGGTAAACTCTGTTGTAGCCCACCTTTTCTTCATCGCACAATGGTATTTGTGAGGACAAGTGATTTTCCAAGAAAGAAACTTGGAGGTTGCCATTCTTTGGTATGTGCTCATCCTTCAGTGATCTACAGTGAATTGGCGAACCCGTTTGACCACTAGCCGCAAGGTAACGTTGCTCTTGAATCATGCCACAGGTTGGCATGCAACTGAATCCATGTAGCCTTATTCAGTGTGGTTCTTGAGCTCTAGGAATCATTCCAGGTCTCAAAGTACTGGTGGGTCTGCACTAGGATGAGAAACGTACAAGAAGAATGGCCTGTGTGTTTGGGGATTTGTGAGCAGTGCACCATTGGGAAGAGCTCGATGCTGAGTCTTGGAAGGTGTAGGGCTTCTTTTGTTAAACCTCTAGAATCTGGTAAGTTGAAACAACTCAAGTGTCTCCCTTCTAAAGCACCTTGGAGGTACCAATCAGAGAAAGAAACAGCAGGGTCAATGCTCTGTGGTCTCTTTTGAAAATACGGCTCGAAGGAAATCTTTATTTTCTTCATTGGGATCTAGGGAGCTGCGTGCTCAATTCTTCTGAGAAACACTGTAGTTGCACATGTTCTCTTCATAGCACAATTGCCTTTGTGATGACAAGTGAGTTTCTAGGAAGGAAACTTGAGGATTGCCATTCTTTGGTAGGTACTCATTCTTCGGAAATCTTCAGTGAATTGGCGAACCCATTTGTCCACTAGCCTCAAGCTAACGTTCCTCTTCTATCATGCCACAGGTTGGCATGCAGCTGAATCCAAGTAGCCTTATTATGTGTGGTCCTTGAGCTCTAGGAAGCGTTCCTGGTCTCTTAGTACTGGCTGGTCTGCACTAGAATGAGAAACGTGCAGGAAGGAAAGCGTGTGTGTTCCGGGGGTTGTGAGCAATGCACCGTTTGGAAGAGCTAGGTGCTGAGTAATGGGCAGTGTAGGGTTTCCCTGGATAAACACCTAGATTGCGACAGCTTGAAAACACCTAGCTATCAGCGTTCTGTTCAATCCTTCATGCCAAAAGTGTCTGCTTTTCTGCCTATCCGTGAGCACACAAAAAATAATATGATCCTACCCCTCCTTCTGGGAACTCACACGTGATGGAATCTACGCCCAGCAGCCAGTGGACTTTAAGTGCAGCCTGAAAAATTACAGGGTTTCCCTTGAAAGCTAGTTATTCCGGAGATACATTGTACACCCAGGCCTCACTCACCGATGACCCTGTAATACTTTGACCACATTCACGACTGCCTGTATTGCAAAGTTTACTCACAAAAGGGTTTAGTTGGTAACGTGAACGTCCAATAAGTACTCAGAAACTGCAGCATAAGAAGCTGTGCTCTCCCTTTGGAGATTGAGGCTTCATGGGAAGTTTATTTTCCACATTGGAATGTCGACACTTGCGGCCTCCGTGTTACCCGATAAACAGTGTAGTTGCCCATCGTCTCTTCACTGCAGAATTGCCTTTTCAGGCAAGTGATTTTCCATGAAACAAACGTTTCCTTTCAATTCCTGCTATGTGCTACTCCTTCAGCAGTTGTTATTGAATAGGCCAACCACATGCGACGACTGGCCTCAACCTAAAGTTCTGTTTTTCTCGTCACAATGGTAGGCAGGCAGCAGGTTCAATGCAGCGTTTGGCAAAGCAGTACTGGAACTGTAGGAGACATTTCTGGTGTCTTAGGTAAGGCGGGTGTGCACTAGGATCCACGATATTCACGAGGGGCTGCCAGTCTCTTCTGGAACTTGTGAGCAACTTTAAGTTGATGACAACTATACGCAAAGAAAGGGCAGTGAAAGGCTTTTTCTGTTAAACCTCTAGAATGTGGTAAGTTGAAACAACTCAAGTATCTCCCTTCTAACGAACCTTGGAGGAACAAAATAGAGGAAGAAACAGCAGGGTCAATGCTCTGTGGTCCCTTTTGAAAGCAAGGCATGAAGGGAAAGTTTATTTACCTCTTTGGGATTTGAAGAGTCGCAGGCTCAATTCTCCCTGAGAAACATTGTAGTTGCACATGTTCTCTGCATAGCACAATTCCCTTTGTGAGGACAAGGGATTTTCCAAGAAAAAAAAAACTTGGAGGTTGCCATTCCTTGGTATGTGCTCATCCTTCAGTAATATATAGTGAATTGGCGACCCTATTTGACCACTAGCCTCAAGCAAACGTTCCTCTTGTCTCATAACACACGTTGGCGTGCAGCAGAATCCATGGAGCCTTATTCAGTGTTGTTCTTGGACTCTAGGAATCATTCCAGGTCTCAATACTGGCCGGTCTGCAGTAGGATGAGAAACCTACAAGAAGAAAGGCCTGTGAGTTCGGGGAGTTGTGAGCAATGCACCGTTGGGAACAGCTAGATGACGAGCCATGGGCTGTGAAGGGCCTCTTTCCTTAAACCTCTAGAATGTGGTAAGTTGAATGAACTCAAGGATCTCCCTTCTAAAGCACATTGGAGGTACAAACCAGAGAAAGAAAGAGCAGGGGCAGTGCTCTGTGGTCCCTTTTGAAAATAAGGCATGAAGGGAGACTTTATTTACCTCCTTGGGATTTAGAGAGTTGTGGGCTCAACTCTCCTGAGAAACACTGTAGTTGCACATGTTCTCTTCATAGCACATTTGCCTTTGTGATGACAAGTGAGTTTCTAGGAAAAATATTGGAGGTTGCCATTCTTTGGTAGGTGCTCATCCTTCGGTAATCTTCAGTGAATTGGCGACGCCATTTGACCACTAGCCTCAAGCTAAGGCTCCTCTTGTATCATCCCACAGGTTGGCATGCAGCAGAATCCATGTAGCCTTATTCAGTGTGGTTCTTGGGCACTAGGAAACATTCGAAGTCTCCTAGGACTCAGGGGTCTGCACTAGACCCGAAACGTACAAAAAGGACGGCCTGTGTGTTCAAGGATTTGTGAGTAAGGCACCGTTGGGAACAGCTAGATGCCGAGTCAGGGGCAGTGAAAGGCTTCTTTTGTTAAACCTCTAGAATGTGGTACGCTGAAACAACTCAAGTATCTCCCTTCTAAATCATCTTGCAGGTACAAAATAGAGAAAGAAACAGCAGGTACAATGCTCTGTGGTCCCTTTTGAAAATAAGGCTGGAAGGGAAACTTTATTTACCTCCTTGAGATTTAGAGAGTTGCAGGCTCAATTCTCCCTGAGAAACACTGTACTTGCACATTTTCCCTTCATAACACAATTGCCTTTGTGATGACGTGAGTTTCTAGGATAGAACCTTGGAGGTTGCCATTCCTTGGTAGTTGCTCATCCCTCGGTAATCTTCAGGGAATGAACCAAACACATGGGACCTCTAGCCTCAAGTTAACGTTCAGGTTTTCTCATGACAGGGGCAGGCATGCCACAGATTCCATGCAGCCTTAGTCCCTGTGGTTCTTGAACTCTAGGAATCATATCAGTTCTCTTTTGACTCGCTGGTCTGCCCTAGGTTTTGAAACGTACTAAAAGGACCGCCTGTGTCTTCGCGAAGTTGTGAGCAATCTACGGTTGGGAACATCTAGATGCCAAGTGATGGGCAGTGAAGGGCTTCGTTGGTTCCACCCCTAGCTTGCGATGGCTGGAAAGCAACACAGTTATCAACGTTCCGTGCCTTCCTTCATGCAAAGCGTGTCTGCATTCCTCAGGAAACCTGAGCTGCACTGAAAAACACAATTAGCCTACGATTGCTTCTAGGAACTAAACCGTGAAGTCGGTATACCTCAAGCAGCAACTAGACTTCATGTCCAGTTTCAATAATTACAGGGTTTCCCTTAACTGATAGTTATTCCCGAGAAAAATTGCCACCTAGGCCTCACTAAGCCTTCACCTTGATATCCTTACACCACCATCACGACTCCCAGCATGGCAATGGTTACTAATGTCATGCTCCATTGTGTCCACTGGATGTGCAATAAGAGAGCCAGAAACTCCAGAGGAATATGCTGTTTGGTCCCCCTGGAAATTGAGGCTTCCTGGAAAATTGTATTTTCCTCATTAGAAAGTTGAGAGTTGCAGCCTCAGTGTTACCTGGTAAACTCTGTTGTAGGCCACCTTTTCTTCATCGCACAATGGTATTTGTGAGGACAAGTGATTTTCCAAGAAAGAAACTTGGAGGTTGCCATTCTTTGGTATGTGCTCATCCTTCAGTGATCTACAGTGAATTGGCGAACCCGTTTGACCACTAGCCGCAAGGTAAAGTTGCTCTTGAATCATGCCACAGGTTGGCATGCAGCTGAATCCATGTAGCCTTATTCAGTGTGGTTCTTGAGCTCTAGGAATCATTCCAGGTCTCAAAGTACTGGTGGGTCTGCACTAGGATGAGAAACGTACAAGAAGAATGGCCTGTGTGTTTGGGGATTTGTGAGCAGTGCACCATTGGGAGGAGCTCGATACTGAGTCTTGGAAGGTGTAGGGCTTCTTTTGTTAAAGCTCTAGAATCTGGTAAGTTGAAACAACTCAAGTGTCTCCCTTCTAAAGCACCTTGGAGGTACCAATCAGAGAAAGAAACAGCAGGGTCAATGCTCTGTGGTCTCTTTTGAAAATACGGCTCGAAGGAAATCTTTATTTTCTTCATTGGGATCTAGGGAGTTGCGTGCTCAATTCTTCTGAGAAACACTGTAGTTGCACATGTTCTCTTCATAGCACAATTGCCTTTGAGATGACAAGTGAGTTTCTAGGAAGGAAACTTGAGGATTGCCATTCTTTGGTAGGTACTCATTCTTCGGAAATCTTCAGTCAATTGGCGAACCCATTTGTCCACTCGCCTCAAGCTAACGTTCCTCTTCTGTCATGCAACAGGTTGGCATGCAGCTGAATCCAAGTAGCCTTATTATGTGTGGTCCTTGAGCTCTAGGAAGCGTTCCTGGTCTCTTAGTACTGGCTGGTCTGCACTAGAATGAGAAACGTGCAGGAAGGAAAGCGTGTGTGTTCCGGGGGTTGTGAGCAATGCACCGTTTGGAAGAGCTAGGTGCTGAGTAATGGGCAGTGTAGGGTTTCCCTGGATAAACACCTAGATTGCGACAGCTTGAAAACACCTAGCTATCAGCGTTCTGTTCAATCCTTCATGCCAAAAGTGTCTGCTTTTCTGCCTATCCGTGAGCACACAAAAAATAATATGATCCTACCCCTCCTTCTGGGAACTCACACGTGATGGAATCTACGCCCAGCAGCCAGTGGACTTTAAGTGCAGCCTGAAAAATTACAGGGTTTCCCTTGAAAGCTAGTTATTCCGGAGATACATTGTACACCCAGGCCTCATTCACCGATGACCCTGTAATACTTTGACCACATTCACGACTGCCTGTATTGCAAAGTTTACTCACAAAAGGGTTTAGTTGGTAACTTGAACGTCCAATAAGTACTCAGAAACTGCAGCATAAGAAGCTGTGCTCTCCCTTTGGAGATTGAGGCTTCATGGGAAGTTTATTTTCCACATTGGAATGTCGACACTTGCGGCCTCCGTGTTACCCGATAAACAGTGTAGTTGCCCATCGTCTCTTCACTGCAGAATTGCCTTTTCAGGCAAGTGATTTTCCATGAAACAAACGTTTCCTTTCAATTCCTGCTACGTGCTCCTCCTTCAGCAGTTGTTAGTGAATAGGCCAACCACATGCGACGACTGGCCTCAACCTAACGTTCTGTTTTTCTCGTCACAATGGTAGGCAGGCAGCAGGTTCAATGCAACGTTTGGCAAAGCAGTACTGGAAATGTAGGAGACATTTCTGGTGCCTTAGGAAAGGCGGGTGTGCACTAGGATCCACGATATTCACGAGGGGCTGCCAGTCTCTTCTGGAAGTTGTGAGCAACGTTCAGTTGATGACAACTATACGCCAAGAAAGGGCAGTGAAAGGATTATTCTGTTAAACCTCTAGAATGTGGTAAGTTGAAACAACTCAAGTATCTCCCTTCTAACGAACCTTGGAGGAACAAAATAGAGGAAGAAACAGCAGGGTCAATGCTCTGTGGTCCCTTTTGAAAGCAAGGCATGAAGGGAAAGTTTATTTACCTCTTTGGGATTTGAAGAGTCGCAGGCTCAATTCTCCCTGAGAAACATTGTAGTTGCACATGTTCTCTGCATAGCACAATTCCCTTTGTGAGGACAAGGGATTTTCCAAAAAAAAAAACTTGGAGGTTGCCATTCCTTGGTATGTGCTCATCCTTCAGTAATATACAGTGAATTGGCGACCCTATTTGACCACTAGCCTCAAGCAAACGTTCCTCTTGTCTCCTAACACACGTTGGCGTGCAGCAGAATCCATGTAGCCTTATTCAGTGTTGTTCTTGGACTCTAGGAATCATTCCAGGTCTCAATACTGGCCGGTCTGCAGTAGGATGAGAAACCTACAAGAAGAAAGGCCTGTGAGTTCGGGGAGTTGTGAGCAATGCACCGTTGGGAACAGCTAGATGACGAGCCATGGGCTGTGAAGGGCCTCTTTCCTTAAACCTCTAGAATGTGGTAAGTTGAATGAACTCAAGGATCTCCCTTCTAAAGCACATTGGAGGTACAAACCAGAGAAAGAAAGAGCAGGGGCAGTGCTCTGTGGTCCCTTTTGAAAATAAGGCATGAAGGGAGACTTTATTTACCTCCTTGGGATTTAGAGAGTTGTGGGCTCAACTCTCCTGAGAAACACTGTAGTTGCACATGTTCTCTTCATAGCACATTTGCCTTTGTGATGACAAGTGAGTTTCTAGGAAAAATATTGGAGGTTGCCATTCTTTGGTAGGTGCTCATCCTTCGGTAATCTTCAGTGAATTGGCGACGCCATTTGACCACTAGCCTCAAGCTAAGGCTCCTCTTGTATCATCCCACAGGTTGGCATGCAGCAGAATCCATGTAGCCTTATTCAGTGTGGTTCTTGGGCACTAGGAAACATTCGAAGTCTCCTAGGACTCAGGGGTCTGCACTAGACCCGAAACGTACAAAAAGGACGGCCTGTGTGTTCAAGGATTTGTGAGTAAGGCACCGTTGGGAACAGCTAGATGCCGAGTCAGGGGCAGTGAAAGGCTTCTTTTGTTAAACCTCTAGAATGTGGTACGCTGAAACAACTCAAGTATCTCCCTTCTAAATCATCTTGCAGGTACAAAATAGAGAAAGAAACAGCAGGTACAATGCTCTGTGGTCCCTTTTGAAAATAAGGCTGGAAGGGAAACTTTATTTACCTCCTTGAGATTTAGAGAGTTGCAGGCTCAATTCTCCCTGAGAAACACTGTACTTGCACATTTTCCCTTCATAACACAATTGCCTTTGTGATGACGTGAGTTTCTAGGATAGAACCTTGGAGGTTGCCATTCCTTGGTAGTTGCTCATCCCTCGGTAATCTTCAGGGAATGAACCAAACACATGGGACCTCTAGCCTCAAGTTAACGTTCAGGTTTTCTCATGACAGGGGCAGGCATGCCACAGATTCCATGCAGCCTTAGTCCCTGTGGTTCTTGAACTCTAGGAATCATATCAGTTCTCTTTTGACTCGCTGGTCTGCCCTAGGTTTTGAAACGTACTAAAAGGACCGCCTGTGTCTTCGCGAAGTTGTGAGCAATCTACGGTTGGGAACATCTAGATGCCAAGTGATGGGCAGTGAAGGGCTTCGTTGGTTCCACCCCTAGCTTGCGATGGCTGGAAAGCAACACAGTTATCAACGTTCCGTGCCTTCCTTCATGCAAAGCGTGTCTGCATTCCTCAGGAAACCTGAGCTGCACTGAAAAACACAATTAGCCTACGATTGCTTCTAGGAACTAAACCGTGAAGTCGGTATACCTCAAGCAGCAACTAGACTTCATGTCCAGTTTCAATAATTACAGGGTTTCCCTTAACTGATAGTTATTCCCGAGAAAAATTGCCACCTAGGCCTCACTAAGCCTTCACCTTGATATCCTTACACCACCATCACGACTCCCAGCATGGCAATGGTTACTAATGTCATGCTCCATTGTGTCCACTGGATGTGCAATAAGAGAGCCAGAAACTCCAGAGGAATATGCTGTTTGGTCCCCCTGGAAATTGAGGCTTCCTGGAAAATTGTATTTTCCTCATTAGAAAGTTGAGAGTTGCAGCCTCAGTGTTACCTGGTAAACTCTGTTGTAGGCCACCTTTTCTTCATCGCACAATGGTATTTGTGAGGACAAGTGATTTTCCAAGAAAGAAACTTGGAGGTTGCCATTCTTTGGTATGTGCTCATCCTTCAGTGATCTACAGTGAATTGGCGAACCCGTTTGACCACTAGCCGCAAGGTAAAGTTGCTCTTGAATCATGCCACAGGTTGGCATGCAGCTGAATCCATGTAGCCTTATTCAGTGTGGTTCTTGAGCTCTAGGAATCATTCCAGGTCTCAAAGTACTGGTGGGTCTGCACTAGGATGAGAAACGTACAAGAAGAATGGCCTGTGTGTTTGGGGATTTGTGAGCAGTGCACCATTGGGAGGAGCTCGATACTGAGTCTTGGAAGGTGTAGGGCTTCTTTTGTTAAAGCTCTAGAATCTGGTAAGTTGAAACAACTCAAGTGTCTCCCTTCTAAAGCACCTTGGAGGTACCAATCAGAGAAAGAAACAGCAGGGTCAATGCTCTGTGGTCTCTTTTGAAAATACGGCTCGAAGGAAATCTTTATTTTCTTCATTGGGATCTAGGGAGTTGCGTGCTCAATTCTTCTGAGAAACACTGTAGTTGCACATGTTCTCTTCATAGCACAATTGCCTTTGTGATGACAAGTGAGTTTCTAGGAAGGAAACTTGAGGATTGCCATTCTTTGGTAGGTACTCATTCTTCGGAAATCTTCAGTCAATTGGCGAACCCATTTGTCCACTCGCCTCAAGCTAACGTTCCTCTTCTGTCATGCAACAGGTTGGCATGCAGCTGAATCCAAGTAGCCTTATTATGTGTGGTCCTTGAGCTCTAGGAAGCGTTCCTGGTCTCTTAGTACTGGCTGGTCTGCACTAGAATGAGAAACGTGCAGGAAGGAAAGCGTGTGTGTTCCGGGGGTTGTGAGCAATGCACCGTTTGGAAGAGCTAGGTGCTGAGTAATGGGCAGTGTAGGGTTTCCCTGGATAAACACCTAGATTGCGACAGCTTGAAAACACCTAGCTATCAGCGTTCTGTTCAATCCTTCATGCCAAAAGTGTCTGCTTTTCTGCCTATCCGTGAGCACACAAAAAATAATATGATCCTACCCCTCCTTCTGGGAACTCACACGTGATGGAATCTACGCCCAGCAGCCAGTGGACTTTAAGTGCAGCCTGAAAAATTACAGGGTTTCCCTTGAAAGCTAGTTATTCCGGAGATACATTGTACACCCAGGCCTCATTCACCGATGACCCTGTAATACTTTGACCACATTCACGACTGCCTGTATTGCAAAGTTTACTCACAAAAGGGTTTAGTTGGTAACTTGAACGTCCAATAAGTACTCAGAAACTGCAGCATAAGAAGCTGTGCTCTCCCTTTGGAGATTGAGGCTTCATGGGAAGTTTATTTTCCACATTGGAATGTCGACACTTGCGGCCTCCGTGTTACCCGATAAACAGTGTAGTTGCCCATCGTCTCTTCACTGCAGAATTGCCTTTTCAGGCAAGTGATTTTCCATGAAACAAACGTTTCCTTTCAATTCCTGCTACGTGCTCCTCCTTCAGCAGTTGTTAGTGAATAGGCCAACCACATGCGACGACTGGCCTCAACCTAACGTTCTGTTTTTCTCGTCACAATGGTAGGCAGGCAGCAGGTTCAATGCAACGTTTGGCAAAGCAGTACTGGAAATGTAGGAGACATTTCTGGTGCCTTAGGAAAGGCGGGTGTGCACTAGGATCCACGATATTCACGAGGGGCTGCCAGTCTCTTCTGGAAGTTGTGAGCAACGTTCAGTTGATGACAACTATACGCCAAGAAAGGGCAGTGAAAGGATTATTCTGTTAAACCTCTAGAATGTGGTAAGTTGAAACAACTCAAGTATCTCCCTTCTAACGAACCTTGGAGGAACAAAATAGAGGAAGAAACAGCAGGGTCAATGCTCTGTGGTCCCTTTTGAAAGCAAGGCATGAAGGGAAAGTTTATTTACCTCTTTGGGATTTGAAGAGTCGCAGGCTCAATTCTCCCTGAGAAACATTGTAGTTGCACATGTTCTCTGCATAGCACAATTCCCTTTGTGAGGACAAGGGATTTTCCAAAAAAAAAAACTTGGAGGTTGCCATTCCTTGGTATGTGCTCATCCTTCAGTAATATACAGTGAATTGGCGACCCTATTTGACCACTAGCCTCAAGCAAACGTTCCTCTTGTCTCCTAACACACGTTGGCGTGCAGCAGAATCCATGTAGCCTTATTCAGTGTTGTTCTTGGACTCTAGGAATCATTCCAGGTCTCAATACTGGCCGGTCTGCAGTAGGATGAGAAACCTACAAGAAGAAAGGCCTGTGAGTTCGGGGAGTTGTGAGCAATGCACCGTTGGGAACAGCTAGATGACGAGCCATGGGCTGTGAAGGGCCTCTTTCCTTAAACCTCTAGAATGTGGTAAGTTGAATGAACTCAAGGATCTCCCTTCTAAAGCACATTGGAGGTACAAACCAGAGAAAGAAAGAGCAGGGGCAGTGCTCTGTGGTCCCTTTTGAAAATAAGGCATGAAGGGAGACTTTATTTACCTCCTTGGGATTTAGAGAGTTGTGGGCTCAACTCTCCTGAGAAACACTGTAGTTGCACATGTTCTCTTCATAGCACATTTGCCTTTGTGATGACAAGTGAGTTTCTAGGAAAAATATTGGAGGTTGCCATTCTTTGGTAGGTGCTCATCCTTCGGTAATCTTCAGTGAATTGGCGACGCCATTTGACCACTAGCCTCAAGCTAAGGCTCCTCTTGTATCATCCCACAGGTTGGCATGCAGCAGAATCCATGTAGCCTTATTCAGTGTGGTTCTTGGGCACTAGGAAACATTCGAAGTCTCCTAGGACTCAGGGGTCTGCACTAGACCCGAAACGTACAAAAAGGACGGCCTGTGTGTTCAAGGATTTGTGAGTAAGGCACCGTTGGGAACAGCTAGATGCCGAGTCAGGGGCAGTGAAAGGCTTCTTTTGTTAAACCTCTAGAATGTGGTACGCTGAAACAACTCAAGTATCTCCCTTCTAAATCATCTTGCAGGTACAAAATAGAGAAAGAAACAGCAGGTACAATGCTCTGTGGTCCCTTTTGAAAATAAGGCTGGAAGGGAAACTTTATTTACCTCCTTGAGATTTAGAGAGTTGCAGGCTCAATTCTCCCTGAGAAACACTGTACTTGCACATTTTCCCTTCATAACACAATTGCCTTTGTGATGACGTGAGTTTCTAGGATAGAACCTTGGAGGTTGCCATTCCTTGGTAGTTGCTCATCCCTCGGTAATCTTCAGGGAATGAACCAAACACATGGGACCTCTAGCCTCAAGTTAACGTTCAGGTTTTCTCATGACAGGGGCAGGCATGCCACAGATTCCATGCAGCCTTAGTCCCTGTGGTTCTTGAACTCTAGGAATCATATCAGTTCTCTTTTGACTCGCTGGTCTGCCCTAGGTTTTGAAACGTACTAAAAGGACCGCCTGTGTCTTCGCGAAGTTGTGAGCAATCTACGGTTGGGAACATCTAGATGCCAAGTGATGGGCAGTGAAGGGCTTCGTTGGTTCCACCCCTAGCTTGCGATGGCTGGAAAGCAACACAGTTATCAACGTTCCGTGCCTTCCTTCATGCAAAGCGTGTCTGCATTCCTCAGGAAACCTGAGCTGCACTGAAAAACACAATTAGCCTACGATTGCTTCTAGGAACTAAACCGTGAAGTCGGTATACCTCAAGCAGCAACTAGACTTCATGTCCAGTTTCAATAATTACAGGGTTTCCCTTAACTGATAGTTATTCCCGAGAAAAATTGCCACCTAGGCCTCACTAAGCCTTCACCTTGATATCCTTACACCACCATCACGACTCCCAGCATGGCAATGGTTACTAATGTCATGCTCCATTGTGTCCACTGGATGTGCAATAAGAGAGCCAGAAACTCCAGAGGAATATGCTGTTTGGTCCCCCTGGAAATTGAGGCTTCCTGGAAAATTGTATTTTCCTCATTAGAAAGTTGAGAGTTGCAGCCTCAGTGTTACCTGGTAAACTCTGTTGTAGGCCACCTTTTCTTCATCGCACAATGGTATTTGTGAGGACAAGTGATTTTCCAAGAAAGAAACTTGGAGGTTGCCATTCTTTGGTATGTGCTCATCCTTCAGTGATCTACAGTGAATTGGCGAACCCGTTTGACCACTAGCCGCAAGGTAAAGTTGCTCTTGAATCATGCCACAGGTTGGCATGCAGCTGAATCCATGTAGCCTTATTCAGTGTGGTTCTTGAGCTCTAGGAATCATTCCAGGTCTCAAAGTACTGGTGGGTCTGCACTAGGATGAGAAACGTACAAGAAGAATGGCCTGTGTGTTTGGGGATTTGTGAGCAGTGCACCATTGGGAGGAGCTCGATACTGAGTCTTGGAAGGTGTAGGGCTTCTTTTGTTAAAGCTCTAGAATCTGGTAAGTTGAAACAACTCAAGTGTCTCCCTTCTAAAGCACCTTGGAGGTACCAATCAGAGAAAGAAACAGCAGGGTCAATGCTCTGTGGTCTCTTTTGAAAATACGGCTCGAAGGAAATCTTTATTTTCTTCATTGGGATCTAGGGAGTTGCGTGCTCAATTCTTCTGAGAAACACTGTAGTTGCACATGTTCTCTTCATAGCACAATTGCCTTTGAGATGACAAGTGAGTTTCTAGGAAGGAAACTTGAGGATTGCCATTCTTTGGTAGGTACTCATTCTTCGGAAATCTTCAGTCAATTGGCGAACCCATTTGTCCACTCGCCTCAAGCTAACGTTCCTCTTCTGTCATGCAACAGGTTGGCATGCAGCTGAATCCAAGTAGCCTTATTATGTGTGGTCCTTGAGCTCTAGGAAGCGTTCCTGGTCTCTTAGTACTGGCTGGTCTGCACTAGAATGAGAAACGTGCAGGAAGGAAAGCGTGTGTGTTCCGGGGGTTGTGAGCAATGCACCGTTTGGAAGAGCTAGGTGCTGAGTAATGGGCAGTGTAGGGTTTCCCTGGATAAACACCTAGATTGCGACAGCTTGAAAACACCTAGCTATCAGCGTTCTGTTCAATCCTTCATGCCAAAAGTGTCTGCTTTTCTGCCTATCCGTGAGCACACAAAAAATAATATGATCCTACCCCTCCTTCTGGGAACTCACACGTGATGGAATCTACGCCCAGCAGCCAGTGGACTTTAAGTGCAGCCTGAAAAATTACAGGGTTTCCCTTGAAAGCTAGTTATTCCGGAGATACATTGTACACCCAGGCCTCATTCACCGATGACCCTGTAATACTTTGACCACATTCACGACTGCCTGTATTGCAAAGTTTACTCACAAAAGGGTTTAGTTGGTAACTTGAACGTCCAATAAGTACTCAGAAACTGCAGCATAAGAAGCTGTGCTCTCCCTTTGGAGATTGAGGCTTCATGGGAAGTTTATTTTCCACATTGGAATGTCGACACTTGCGGCCTCCGTGTTACCCGATAAACAGTGTAGTTGCCCATCGTCTCTTCACTGCAGAATTGCCTTTTCAGGCAAGTGATTTTCCATGAAACAAACGTTTCCTTTCAATTCCTGCTACGTGCTCCTCCTTCAGCAGTTGTTAGTGAATAGGCCAACCACATGCGACGACTGGCCTCAACCTAACGTTCTGTTTTTCTCGTCACAATGGTAGGCAGGCAGCAGGTTCAATGCAACGTTTGGCAAAGCAGTACTGGAAATGTAGGAGACATTTCTGGTGCCTTAGGAAAGGCGGGTGTGCACTAGGATCCACGATATTCACGAGGGGCTGCCAGTCTCTTCTGGAAGTTGTGAGCAACGTTCAGTTGATGACAACTATACGCCAAGAAAGGGCAGTGAAAGGATTATTCTGTTAAACCTCTAGAATGTGGTAAGTTGAAACAACTCAAGTATCTCCCTTCTAACGAACCTTGGAGGAACAAAATAGAGGAAGAAACAGCAGGGTCAATGCTCTGTGGTCCCTTTTGAAAGCAAGGCATGAAGGGAAAGTTTATTTACCTCTTTGGGATTTGAAGAGTCGCAGGCTCAATTCTCCCTGAGAAACATTGTAGTTGCACATGTTCTCTGCATAGCACAATTCCCTTTGTGAGGACAAGGGATTTTCCAAGAAAAAAAAACTTGGAGGTTGCCATTCCTTGGTATGTGCTCATCCTTCAGTAATATACAGTGAATTGGCGACCCTATTTGACCACTAGCCTCAAGCAAACGTTCCTCTTGTCTCCTAACACACGTTGGCGTGCAGCAGAATCCATGTAGCCTTATTCAGTGTTGTTCTTGGACTCTAGGAATCATTCCAGGTCTCAATACTGGCCGGTCTGCAGTAGGATGAGAAACCTACAAGAAGAAAGGCCTGTGAGTTCGGGGAGTTGTGAGCAATGCACCGTTGGGAACAGCTAGATGACGAGCCATGGGCTGTGAAGGGCCTCTTTCCTTAAACCTCTAGAATGTGGTAAGTTGAATGAACTCAAGGATCTCCCTTCTAAAGCACATTGGAGGTACAAACCAGAGAAAGAAAGAGCAGGGGCAGTGCTCTGTGGTCCCTTTTGAAAATAAGGCATGAAGGGAGACTTTATTTACCTCCTTGGGATTTAGAGAGTTGTGGGCTCAACTCTCCTGAGAAACACTGTAGTTGCACATGTTCTCTTCATAGCACATTTGCCTTTGTGATGACAAGTGAGTTTCTAGGAAAAATCTTGGAGGTTGCCATTCTTTGGTAGGTGCTCATCCTTCGGTAATCTTCAGTGAATTGGCGACGTCCTTTGACCACTAGCCTCAAGCTAAGGCTCCTCTTGTATCATCCCACAGGTTGGCATGCAGCAGAATCCATGTAGCCTTATTCAGTGTGGTTCTTGGGCACTAGGAAACATTCGAAGTCTCCTAGGACTCAGGGGTCTGCATTAGACCCGAAACGTACAAAAAGGACGGCCTGTGTGTTCAAGGATTTGTGAGTAAGGCACCGTTGGGAACAGCTAGATGCCGAGTCAGGGGCAGTGAAAGGCTTCTTTTGTTAAACCTCTAGAATGTGGTACGCTGAAACAACTCAAGTATCTCCCTTCTAAATCACCTTGCAGGTACAAAATAGAGAAAGAAACAGCAGGTTCAATGCTCTGTGGTCCCTTTTGAAAATAAGGCTGGAAGGGAAACTTTATTTACCTCCTTGAGATTTAGAGAGTTGCAGGCTCAATTCTCCCTGAGAAACACTGTACTTGCATATCTTCCCTTCATAACACAATTGCCTTTGTGATGACGTGAGTTTCTAGGATAGAACCTTGGAGGTTGCCATTCCTTGGTAGTTGCTCATCCCTCGGTAATCTTCAGGGAATGAACCAAACACATGGGACCTCTAGCCTCAAGTTAACGTTCAGGTTTTCTCATGACAGGGGCAGGCATGCCACAGATTCCATGCAGCCTTAGTCCCTGTGGTTCTTGAACTCTAGGAATCATATCAGTTCTCTTTTGACTCGCTGGTCTGCCCTAGGTTTTGAAACGTACTAAAAGGACCGCCTGTGTCTTCGCGAAGTTGTGAGCAATCTACGGTTGGGAACATCTAGATGCCAAGTGATGGGCAGTGAAGGGCTTCGTTGGTTCCACCCCTAGCTTGCGATGGCTGGAAAGCAACACAGTTATCAACGTTCCGTGCCTTCCTTCATGCAAAGCGTGTCTGCATTCCTCAGGAAACCTGAGCTGCACTGAAAAACACAATTAGCCTACGATTGCTTCTAGGAACTAAACCGTGAAGTCGGTATACCTCAAGCAGCAACTAGACTTCATGTCCAGTTTCAATAATTACAGGGTTTCCCTTAACTGATAGTTATTCCCGAGAAAAATTGCCACCTAGGCCTCACTAAGCCTTCACCTTGATATCCTTACACCACCATCACGACTCCCAGCATGGCAATGGTTACTAATGTCATGCTCCATTGTGTCCACTGGATGTGCAATAAGAGAGCCAGAAACTCCAGAGGAATATGCTGTTTGGTCCCCCTGGAAATTGAGGCTTCCTGGAAAATTGTATTTTCCTCATTAGAAAGTTGAGAGTTGCAGCCTCAGTGTTACCTGGTAAACTCTGTTGTAGCCCACCTTTTCTTCATCGCACAATGGTATTTGTGAGGACAAGTGATTTTCCAAGAAAGAAACTTGGAGGTTGCCATTCTTTGGTATGTGCTCATCCTTCAGTGATCTACAGTGAATTGGCGAACCCGTTTGACCACTAGCCACAAGGTAACGTTGCTCTTGAATCATGCCACAGGTTGGCATGCAGCTGAATCCATGTAGCCTTATTCAGTGTGGTTCTTGAGCTCTAGGAATCATTCCAGGTCTCAAAGTACTGGTGGGTCTGCACTAGGATGAGAAACGTACAAGAAGAATGGCCTGTGTGTTTGGGGATTTGTGAGCAGTGCACCATTGGGAAGAGCTCGATGCTGAGTCTTGGAAGGTGTAGGGCTTCTTTTGTTAAAGCTCTAGAATCTGGTAAGTTGAAACAACTCAAGTGTCTCCCTTCTAAAGCACCTTGGAGGTACCAATCAGAGAAAGAAACAGCAGGGTCAATGCTCTGTGGTCTCTTTTGAAAATACGGCTCGAAGGAAATCTTTATTTTCTTCATTGGGATCTAGGGAGTTGCGTGCTCAATTCTTCTGAGAAACACTGTAGTTGCACATGTTCTCTTCATAGCACAATTGCCTTTGTGATGACAAGTGAGTTTCTAGGAAGGAAACTTGAGGATTGCCATTCTTTGGTAGGTACTCATTCTTCGGAAATCTTCAGTCAATTGGCGAACCCATTTGTCCACTAGCCTCAAGCTAACGTTCCTCTTCTATCATGCCACAGGTTGGCATGCAGCTGAATCCAAGTAGCCTTATTATGTGTGGTCCTTGAGCTCTAGGTAGCGTTCCTGGTCTCTTAGTACTGGCTGGTCTGCACTAGAATGAGAAACGTGCAGGAAGGAAAGCGTGTGTGTTCCGGGGGTTGTGAGCAATGCACCGTTTGGAAGAGCTAGGTGCTGAGTAATGGGCAGTGTAGGGTTTCCCTGGATAAACACCTAGATTGCGACAGCTTGAAAACACCTGGCAATCAGCGTTCTGTTCAATCCTTCATGCCAAAAGTGTCTGCTTTTCTGCCTATCCGTGAGCACACAAAAAATAATATGATCCTACCCCTCCTTCTGGGAACTCACACGTGATGGAATCTACGCCCAGCAGCCAGTGGACTTTAAGTGCAGCCTGAAAAATTACAGGGTTTCCCTTGAAAGCTAGTTATTCCGGAGATACATTGTACACCCAGGCCTCACTCACCGATGACCCTGTAATACTTTGACCACATTCACGACTGCCTGTATTGCAAAATTTACTCACAAAAGGGTTTACTTGGTAACTTGAACGTCCAATAAGTACTCAGAAACTGCAGCATAAGAAGCTGTGCTCTCCCTTTGGAGATTGAGGCTTCATGGGAAGTTTATTTTCCACATTGGAATGTCGACACTTGCGGCCTCCGTGTTACCCGATAAACAGTGTAGTTGCCCATCGTCTCTTCACTGCAGAATTGCCTTTTCAGGCAAGTGATTTTCCATGAAACAAACGTTTCCTTTCAATTCCTGCTATGTGCTCCTCCTTCAGCAGTTGTTATTGAATAGGCCAACCACATGCGACGACTGGCCTCAACCTAAAGTTCTGTTTTTCTCGTCACAATGGTAGGCAGGCAGCAGGTTCAATGCAGCGTTTGGCAAAGCAGTACTGGAACTGTAGGAGACATTTCTGGTGTCTTAGGTAAGGCGGGTGTGCACTAGGATCCACGATATTCACGAGGGGCTGCCAGTCTCTTCTGGAACTTGTGAGCAACTTTAAGTTGATGACAACTATACGCCAAGAAAGGGCAGTGAAAGGCTTTTTCTGTTAAACCTCTAGAATGTGGTAAGTTGAAACAACTCAAGTATCTCCCTTCTAACGAACCTTGGAGGAACAAAATAGAGGAAGAAACAGCAGGGTCAATGCTCTGTGGTCCCTTTTGAAAGCAAGGCATGAAGGGAAAGTTTATTTACCTCTTTGGGATTTGAAGAGTCGCAGGCTCAATTCTCCCTGAGAAACATTGTAGTTGCACATTTTCTCTGCATAGCACAATTCCCTTTGTGAGGACAAGGGATTTTCCAAGAAAAAAAAAACTTGGAGGTTGCCATTCCTTGGTATGTGCTCATCCTTCAGTAATATATAGTGAATTGGCGACCCTATTTGACCACTAGCCTCAAGCAAACGTTCCTCTTGTCTCATAACACACGTTGGCGTGCAGCAGAATCCATGGAGCCTTATTCAGTGTTGTTCTTGGACTCTAGGAATCATTCCAGGTCTCAATACTGGCCGGTCTGCAGTAGGATGAGAAACCTACAAGAAGAAAGGCCTGTGAGTTCGGGGAGTTGTGAGCAATGCACCGTTGGGAACAGCTAGATGACGAGCCATGGGCTGTGAAGGGCCTCTTTCCTTAAACCTCTAGAATGTGGTAAGTTGAATGAACTCAAGGATCTCCCTTCTAAAGCACATTGGAGGTACAAACCAGAGAAAGAAAGAGCAGGGGCAGTGCTCTGTGGTCCCTTTTGAAAATAAGGCATGAAGGGAGACTTTATTTACCTCCTTGGGATTTAGAGAGTTGTGGGCTCAACTCTCCTGAGAAACACTGTAGTTGCACATGTTCTCTTCATAGCACATTTGCCTTTGTGATGACAAGTGAGTTTCTAGGAAAAATCTTGGAGGTTGCCATTCTTTGGTAGGTGCTCATCCTTCGGTAATCTTCAGTGAATTGGCGACGCCATTTGACCACTAGCCTCAAGCTAAGGCTCCTCTTGTATCATCCCACAGGTTGGCATGCAGCAGAATCCATGTAGCCTTATTCAGTGTGGTTCTTGGGCACTAGGAAACATTCGAAGTCTCCTAGGACTCAGGGGTCTGCACTAGACCCGAAACGTACAAAAAGGACGGCCTGTGTGTTCAAGGATTTGTGAGTAAGGCACCGTTGGGAACAGCTAGATGCCGAGTCAGGGGCAGTGAAAGGCTTCTTTTGTTAAACCTCTAGAATGTGGTACGCTGAAACAACTCAAGTATCTCCCTTCTAAATCATCTTGCAGGTACAAAATAGAGAAAGAAACAGCAGGTACAATGCTCTGTGGTCCCTTTTGAAAATAAGGCTGGAAGGGAAACTTTATTTACCTCCTTGAGATTTAGAGAGTTGCAGGCTCAATTCTCCCTGAGAAACACTGTACTTGCACATCTTCCCTTCATAACACAATTGCCTTTGTGATGACGTGAGTTTCTAGGATAGAACCTTGGAGGTTGCCATTCCTTGGTAGTTGCTCATCCCTCGGTAATCTTCAGTGAATGAACCAAACACATGGGACCTCTAGCCTCAAGTTAACGTTCAGGTTTTCTCATGACAGGGGCAGGCATGCCACAGATTCCATGCAGCCTTAGTCCCTGTGGTTCTTGAACTCTAGGAATCATATCAGTTCTCTTTTGACTCGCTGGTCTGCCCTAGGTTTTGAAACGTACTAAAAGGACCGCCTGTGTCTTCGCGAAGTTGTGAGCAATCTACGGTTGGGAACATCTAGATGCCAAGTGATGGGCAGTGAAGGGCTTCGTTGGTTCCACCCCTAGCTTGCGATGCCTGGAAAGCAACACAGTTATCAACGTTCCGTGCCTTCCTTCATGCAAAGCGTGTCTGCATTCCTCAGGAAACCTGAGCTGCACTGAAAAACACAATTAGCCTACGATTTCTTCTAGGAACTAAACCGTGAAGTTGGTATACCTCAAGCAGCAACTAGACTTCATGTCCAGTTTCAATAATTACAGGGTTTCCCTTAACTGATAGTTATTCCCGAGAAAAATTGCCACCTAGGCCTCACTAAGCCTTCACCTTGATATCCTTACACCACCATCACGACTCCCAGCATGGCAATGGTTACTAATGTCATGCTCCATTGTGTCCACTGGATGTGCAATAAGAGAGCCAGAAACTCCAGAGGAATATGCTGTTTGGTCCCCCTGGAAATTGAGGCTTCCTGGAAAATTGTATTTTCCTCATTAGAAAGTTGAGAGTTGCAGCCTCAGTGTTACCTGGTAAACTCTGTTGTAGGCCACCTTTTCTTCATCGCACAATGGTATTTGTGAGGACAAGTGATTTTCCAAGAAAGAAACTTGGAGGTTGCCATTCTTTGGTATGTGCTCATCCTTCAGTGATCTACAGTGAATTGGCGAACCCGTTTGACCACTAGCCGCAAGGTAAAGTTGCTCTTGAATCATGCCACAGGTTGGCATGCAGCTGAATCCATGTAGCCTTATTCAGTGTGGTTCTTGAGCTCTAGGAATCATTCCAGGTCTCAAAGTACTGGTGGGTCTGCACTAGGATGAGAAACGTACAAGAAGAATGGCCTGTGTGTTTGGGGATTTGTGAGCAGTGCACCATTGGGAGGAGCTCGATACTGAGTCTTGGAAGGTGTAGGGCTTCTTTTGTTAAAGCTCTAGAATCTGGTAAGTTGAAACAACTCAAGTGTCTCCCTTCTAAAGCACCTTGGAGGTACCAATCAGAGAAAGAAACAGCAGGGTCAATGCTCTGTGGTCTCTTTTGAAAATACGGCTCGAAGGAAATCTTTATTTTCTTCATTGGGATCTAGGGAGTTGCGTGCTCAATTCTTCTGAGAAACACTGTAGTTGCACATGTTCTCTTCATAGCACAATTGCCTTTGTGATGACAAGTGAGTTTCTAGGAAGGAAACTTGAGGATTGCCATTCTTTGGTAGGTACTCATTCTTCGGAAATCTTCAGTCAATTGGCGAACCCATTTGTCCACTAGCCTCAAGCTAACGTTCCTCTTCTATCATGCCACAGGTTGGCATGCAGCTGAATCCAAGTAGCCTTATTATGTGTGGTCCTTGAGCTCTAGGAAGCGTTCCTGGTCTCTTACTACTGGCTGGTCTGCACTAGAATGAGAAACGTGCAGGAAGGAAAGCGTGTGTGTTCCGGGGGTTGTGAGCAATGCACCGTTTGGAAGAGCTAGGTGCTGAGTAATGGGCAGTGTAGGGTTTCCCTGGATAAACACCTAGATTGCGACAGCTTGAAAACACCTAGCTATCAGCGTTCTGTTCAATCCTTCATGCCAAAAGTGTCTGCTTTTCTGCCTATCCGTGAGCACACAAAAAATAATATGATCCTACCCCTCCTTCTGGGAACTCACACGTGATGGAATCTACGCCCAGCAGCCAGTGGACTTTAAGTGCAGCCTGAAAAATTACAGGGTTTCCCTTGAAAGCTAGTTATTCCATAGATACATTGTACACCCAGGCCTCACTCACCGATGACCCTGTAATACTTTGACCACATTCACGACTGCCTGTATTGCAAAATTTACTCACAAAAGGGTTTACTTGGTAACTTGAACGTCCAATAAGTACTCAGAAACTGCAGCATAAGAAGCTGTGCTCTCCCTTTGGAGATTGAGGTTTCATGGGAAGTTTATTTTCCACATTGGAATGTCGACACTTGCGGCCTCCGTGTTACCCGATAAACAGTGTAGTTGCCCATCGTCTCTTCACTGCAGAATTGCCTTTTCAGGCAAGTGATTTTCCATGAAACAAACGTTTCCTTTCAATTCCTGCTATATGCTCCTCCTTCAGCAGTTGTTATTGAATAGGCCAACCACATGCGACGACTGGCCTCAACCTAAAGTTCTGTTTTTCTCGTCACAATGGTAGGCAGGCAGCAGGTTCAATGCAGCGTTTGGCAAAGCAGTACTGGAACTGTAGGAGACATTTCTGGTGTCTTAGGTAAGGCGGGTGTGCACTAGGATCCACGATATTCACGAGGGGCTGCCAGTCTCTTCTGGAACTTGTGAGCAACTTTAAGTTGATGACAACTATACGCCAAGAAAGGGCAGTGAAAGGCTTTTTGTGTTAAACCTCTAGAATGTGGTAAGTTGAAACAACTCAAGTATCTCCCTTCTAACGAACCTTGGAGGAACAAAATAGAGGAAGAAACAGCAGGGTCAATGCTCTGTGGTCCCTTTTGAAAGCAAGGCATGAAGGGAAAGTTTATTTACCTCTTTGGGATTTGAAGAGTCGCAGGCTCAATTCTCCCTGAGAAACATTGTAGTTGCACATTTTCTCTGCATAGCACAATTCCCTTTGTGAGGACAAGGGATTTTCCAAGAAAAAAAAAACTTGGAGGTTGCCATTCCTTGGTATGTGCTCATCCTTCAGTAATATATAGTGAATTGGTGACCCTATTTGACCACTAGCCTCAAGCAAACGTTCCTCTTGTCTCATAACACACGTTGGCGTGCAGCAGAATCCATGGAGCCTTATTCAGTGTTGTTCTTGGACTCTAGGAATCATTCCAGGTCTCAATACTGGCCGGTCTGCAGTAGGATGAGAAACCTACAAGAAGAAAGGCCTGTGAGTTCGGGGAGTTGTGAGCAATGCACCGTTGGGAACAGCTAGATGACGAGCCATGGGCTGTGAAGGGCCTCTTTCCTTAAACCTCTAGAATGTGGTAAGTTGAATGAACTCAAGGATCTCCCTTCTAAAGCACATTGGAGGTACAAACCAGAGAAAGAAAGAGCAGGGGCAGTGCTCTGTGGTCCCTTTTGAAAATAAGGCATGAAGGGAGACTTTATTTACCTCCTTGGGATTTAGAGAGTTGTGGGCTCAACTCTCCTGAGAAACACTGTAGTTGCACATGTTCTCTTCATAGCACATTTGCCTTTGTGATGACAAGTGAGTTTCTAGGAAAAATCTTGGAGGTTGCCATTCTTTGGTAGGTGCTCATCCTTCGGTAATCTTCAGTGAATTGGCGACGCCATTTGACCACTAGCCTCAAGCTAAGGCTCCTCTTGTATCATCCCACAGGTTGGCATGCAGCAGAATCCATGTAGCCTTATTCAGTGTGGTTCTTGGGCACTAGGAAACATTCGAAGTCTCCTAGGACTCAGGGGTCTGCACTAGACCCGAAACGTACAAAAAGGACGGCCTGTGTGTTCAAGGATTTGTGAGTAAGGCACCGTTGGGAACAGCTAGATGCCGAGTCAGGGGCAGTGAAAGGCTTCTTTTGTTAAACCTCTAGAATGTGGTACGCTGAAACAACTCAAGTATCTCCCTTCTAAATCATCTTGCAGGTACAAAATAGAGAAAGAAACAGCAGGTACAATGCTCTGTGGTCCCTTTTGAAAATAAGGCTGGAAGGGAAACTTTATTTACCTCCTTGAGATTTAGAGAGTTGCAGGCTCAATTCTCCCTGAGAAACACTGTACTTGCACATCTTCCCTTCATAACACAATTGCCTTTGTGATGACGTGAGTTTCTAGGATAGAACCTTGGAGGTTGCCATTCCTTGGTAGTTGCTCATCCCTCGGTAATCTTCAGGGAATGAACCAAACACATGGGACCTCTAGCCTCAAGTTAACGTTCAGGTTTTCTCATGACAGGGGCAGGCATGCCACAGATTCCATGCAGCCTTAGTCCCTGTGGTTCTTGAACTCTAGGAATCATATCAGTTCTCTTTTGACTCGCTGGTCTGCCCTAGGTTTTGAAACGTACTAAAAGGACCGCCTGTGTCTTCGCGAAGTTGTGAGCAATCTACGGTTGGGAACATCTAGATGCCAAGTGATGGGCAGTGAAGGGCTTCGTTGGTTCCACCCCTAGCTTGCGATGGCTGGAAAGCAACACAGTTATCAACGTTCCGTGCCTTCCTTCATGCAAAGCGTGTCTGCATTCCTCAGGAAACCTGAGCTGCACTGAAAAACACAATTAGCCTACGATTGCTTCTAGGAACTAAACCGTGAAGTCGGTATACCTCAAGCAGCAACTAGACTTCATGTCCAGTTTCAATAATTACAGGGTTTCCCTTAACTGATAGTTATTCCCGAGAAAAATTGCCACCTAGGCCTCACTAAGCCTTCACCTTGATATCCTTACACCACCATCACGACTCCCAGCATGGCAATGGTTACTAATGTCATGCTCCATTGTGTCCACTGGATGTGCAATAAGAGAGCCAGAAACTCCAGAGGAATATGCTGTTTGGTCCCCCTGGAAATTGAGGCTTCCTGGAAAATTGTATTTTCCTCATTAGAAAGTTGAGAGTTGCAGCCTCAGTGTTACCTGGTAAACTCTGTTGTAGCCCACCTTTTCTTCATCGCACAATGGTATTTGTGAGGACAAGTGATTTTCCAAGAAAGAAACTTGGAGGTTGCCATTCTTTGGTATGTGCTCATCCTTCAGTGATCTACAGTGAATTGGCGAACCCGTTTGACCACTAGCCACAAGGTAACGTTGCTCTTGAATCATGCCACAGGTTGGCATGCAGCTGAATCCATGTAGCCTTATTCAGTGTGGTTCTTGAGCTCTAGGAATCATTCCAGGTCTCAAAGTACTGGTGGGTCTGCACTAGGATGAGAAACGTACAAGAAGAATGGCCTGTGTGTTTGGGGATTTGTGAGCAGTGCACCATTGGGAAGAGCTCGATGCTGAGTCTTGGAAGGTGTAGGGCTTCTTTTGTTAAAGCTCTAGAATCTGGTAAGTTGAAACAACTCAAGTGTCTCCCTTCTAAAGCACCTTGGAGGTACCAATCAGAGAAAGAAACAGCAGGGTCAATGCTCTGTGGTCTCTTTTGAAAATACGGCTCGAAGGAAATCTTTATTTTCTTCATTGGGATCTAGGGAGTTGCGTGCTCAATTCTTCTGAGAAACACTGTAGTTGCACATGTTCTCTTCATAGCACAATTGCCTTTGTGATGACAAGTGAGTTTCTAGGAAGGAAACTTGAGGATTGCCATTCTTTGGTAGGTACTCATTCTTCGGAAATCTTCAGTCAATTGGCGAACCCATTTGTCCACTAGCCTCAAGCTAACGTTCCTCTTCTATCATGCCACAGGTTGGCATGCAGCTGAATCCAAGTAGCCTTATTATGTGTGGTCCTTGAGCTCTAGGAAGCGTTCCTGGTCTCTTAGTACTGGCTGGTCTGCACTAGAATGAGAAACGTGCAGGAAGGAAAGCGTGTGTGTTCCGGGGGTTGTGAGCAATGCACCGTTTGGAAGAGCTAGGTGCTGAGTAATGGGCAGTGTAGGGTTTCCCTGGATAAACACCTAGATTGCGACAGCTTGAAAACACCTAGCTATCAGCGTTCTGTTCAATCCTTCATGCCAAAAGTGTCTGCTTTTCTGCCTATCCGTGAGCACACAAAAAATAATATGATCCTACCCCTCCTTCTGGGAACTCACACGTGATGGAATCTACGCCCAGCAGCCAGTGGACTTTAAGTGCAGCCTGAAAAATTACAGGGTTTCCCTTGAAAGCTAGTTATTCCGGAGATACATTGTACACCCAGGCCTCACTCACCGATGACCCTGTAATACTTTGACCACATTCACGACTGCCTGTATTGCAAAGTTTACTCACAAAAGGGTTTAGTTGGTAACTTGAACGTCCAATAAGTACTCAGAAACTGCAGCATAAGAAGCTGTGCTCTCCCTTTGGAGATTGAGGCTTCATGGGAAGTTTATTTTCCACATTGGAATGTCGACACTTGCGGCCTCCGTGTTACCCGATAAACAGTGTACTTGCCCATCGTCTCTTCACTGCAGAATTGCCTTTTCAGGCAAGTGATTTTCCATGAAACAAACGTTTCCTTTCAATTCCTGCTACGTGCTCCTCCTTCAGCCGTGGTTAGTGAATAGGCCAACCACATGCGACGACTGGCCTCAAACTAACGTTCTGTTTTTCTCGTCACAATGGTAGGCAGGCAGCAGGTTCAATGCAGCGTTTGGCAAAGCAGTACTGGAACTGTAGGAGACATTTCTGGTGTCTTAAGAAAGGCGGGTGTGCACTAGGATCCATGATATTCACGAAGGGCTGCCAGTCTCTTCTGGAACTTGTGAGCAACGTTCAGTTGATGACAACTATACGCCAAGAAAGGGCAGTGAAAGGATTATTCTGTTAAACCTCTAGAATGTGGTAAGTTGAAACAACTCAAGTATCTCCCTTCTAACGAATCTTGGAGGAACAAAATAGAGGAAGAAACAGCAGGGTCAATGCTCTGTGGTCCCTTTTGAAAGCAAGGCATGAAGGGAAAGTTTATTTACCTCTTTGGGATTTGAAGAGTCGCAGGCTCAATTCTCCCTGAGAAACATTGTAGTTGCACATGTTCTCTGCATAGCACAATTCCCTTTGTGAGGACAAGGGATTTTCCAAGAAAAAAAAACTTGGAGGTTGCCATTCCTTGGTATGTGCTCATCCTTCAGTAATATACAGTGAATTGGCGACCCTATTTGACCACTAGCCTCAAGCAAACGTTCCTCTTGTCTCCTAACACACGTTGGCGTGCAGCAGAATCCATGTAGCCTTATTCAGTGTTGTTCTTGGACTCTAGGAATCATTCCAGGTCTCAATACTGGCCGGTCTGCAGTAGGATGAGAAACCTACAAGAAGAAAGGCCTGTGAGTTCGGGGAGTTGTGAGCAATGCACCGTTGGGAACAGCTAGATGCCGAGTCATGGGCTGTGAAGGGCCTCTTTCCTTAAACCTCTTGAATGTGGTAAGTTGAATGAACTCAAGGATCTCCCTTCTAAAGCACATTGGAGGTACAAACCAGAGAAAGAAAGAGCAGGGGCAGTGCTCTGTGGTCCCTTTTGAAAATAAGGCATGAATGGAGACTTTATTTACCTCCTTGGGATTTAGAGAGTTGTGGGCTCAACTCTCCTGAGAAACACTGTAGTTGCACATGTTCTCTTCATAGCACATTTGCCTTTGTGATGACAAGTGAGTTTCTAGGAAAAATCTTGGAGGTTGCCATTCTTTGGTAGGTGCTCATCCTTCGGTAATCTTCAGTGAATTGGCGACGCCATTTGACCACTAGCCTCAAGCTAAGGCTCCTCTTGTATCATCCCACAGGTTGGCATGCAGCAGAATCCATGTAGCCTTATTCAGTGTGGTTCTTGGGCTCTAGGAAACATTCGAAGTCTCCTAGGACTCAGGGGTCTGCACTAGACCCGAAACGTACAAAAAGGACGGCCTGTGTGTTCAAGGATTTGTGAGTAAGGCACCGTTGGGAACAGCTAGATGCCGAGTCAGGGGCAGTGAAAGGCTTCTTTTGTTAAACCTCTAGAATGTGGTACGCTGAAACAACTCAAGTATCTCCCTTCTAAATCACCTTGCAGGTACAAAATAGAGAAAGAAACAGCAGGTTCAATGCTCTGTGGTCCCTTTTGAAAATAAGGCTGGAAGGGAAACTTTATTTACCTCCTTGAGATTTAGAGAGTTGCAGGCTCAATTCTCCCTGAGAAACACTGTACTTGCACATCTTCCCTTCATAACACAATTGCCTTTGTGATGACGTGAGTTTCTAGGATAGAACCTTGGAGGTTGCCATTCCTTGGTAGTTGCTCATCCCTCGGTAATCTTCAGGGAATGAACCAAACACATGGGACCTCTAGCCTCAAGTTAACGTTCAGGTTTTCTCATGACAGGGGCAGGCATGCCACAGATTCCATGCAGCCTTAGTCCCTGTGGTTCTTGAACTCTAGGAATCATATCAGTTCTCTTTTGACTCGCTGGTCTGCCCTAGGTTTTGAAACGTACTAAAAGGACCGCCTGTGTCTTCGCGAAGTTGTGAGCAATCTACGGTTGGGAACATCTAGATGCCAAGTGATGGGCAGTGAAGGGCTTCGTTGGTTCCACCCCTAGCTTGCGATGGCTGGAAAGCAACACAGTTATCAACGTTCCGTGCCTTCCTTCATGCAAAGCGTGTCTGCATTCCTCAGGAAACCTGAGCTGCACTGAAAAACACAATTAGCCTACGATTGCTTCTAGGAACTAAACCGTGAAGTCGGTATACCTCAAGCAGCAACTAGACTTCATGTCCAGTTTCAATAATTACAGGGTTTCCCTTAACTGATAGTTATTCCCGAGAAAAATTGCCACCTAGGCCTCACTAAGCCTTCACCTTGATATCCTTACACCACCATCACGACTCCCAGCATGGCAATGGTTACTAATGTCATGCTCCATTGTGTCCACTGGATGTGCAATAAGAGAGCCAGAAACTCCAGAGGAATATGCTGTTTGGTCCCCCTGGAAATTGAGGCTTCCTGGAAAATTGTATTTTCCTCATTAGAAAGTTGAGAGTTGCAGCCTCAGTGTTACCTGGTAAACTCTGTTGTAGCCCACCTTTTCTTCATCGCACAATGGTATTTGTGAGGACAAGTGATTTTCCAAGAAAGAAACTTGGAGGTTGCCATTCTTTGGTATGTGCTCATCCTTCAGTGATCTACAGTGAATTGGCGAACCCGTTTGACCACTAGCCGCAAGGTAACGTTGCTCTTGAATCATGCCACAGGTTGGCATGCAGCTGAATCCATGTAGCCTTATTCAGTGTGGTTCTTGAGCTCTAGGAATCATTCCAGGTCTCAAAGTACTGGTGGGTCTGCACTAGGATGAGAAACGTACAAGAAGAATGGCCTGTGTGTTTGGGGATTTGTGAGCAGTGCACCATTGGGAGGAGCTCGATACTGAGTCTTGGAAGGTGTAGGGCTTCTTTTGTTAAACCTCTAGAATCTGGTAAGTTGAAACAACTCAAGTGTCTCCCTTCTAAAGCACCTTGGAGGTACCAATCAGAGAAAGAAACAGCAGGGTCAATGCTCTGTGGTCTCTTTTGAAAATACGGCTCGAAGGAAATCTTTATTTTCTTCATTGGGATCTAGGGAGTTGCGTGCTCAATTCTTCTGAGAAACACTGTAGTTGCACATGTTCTCTTCATAGCACAATTGCCTTTGTGATGACAAGTGAGTTTCTAGGAAGGAAACTTGAGGATTGCCATTCTTTGGTAGGTACTCATTCTTCGGAAATCTTCAGTCAATTGGCGAACCCATTTGTCCACTAGCCTCAAGCTAACGTTCCTCTTCTATCATGCCACAGGTTGGCATGCAGCTGAATCCAAGTAGCCTTATTATGTGTGGTCCTTGAGCTCTAGGAAGCGTTCCTGGTCTCTTAGTACTGGCTGGTCTGCACTAGAATGAGAAACGTGCAGGAAGGAAAGCGTGTGTGTTCCGGGGGTTGTGAGCAATGCACCGTTTGGAAGAGCTAGGTGCTGAGTAATGGGCAGTGTAGGGTTTCCCTGGATAAACACCTAGATTGCGACAGCTTGAAAACACCTAGCTATCAGCGTTCTGTTCAATCCTTCATGCCAAAAGTGTCTGCTTTTCTGCCTATCCGTGAGCACACAAAAAATAATATGATCCTACCCCTCCTTCTGGGAACTCACACGTGATGGAATCTACGCCCAGCAGCCAGTGGACTTTAAGTGCAGCCTGAAAAATTACAGGGTTTCCCTTGAAAGCTAGTTATTCCGGAGATACATTGTACACCCAGGCCTCACTCACCGATGACCCTGTAATACTTTGACCACATTCACGACTGCCTGTATTGCAAAGTTTACTCACAAAAGGGTTTAGTTGGTAACTTGAACGTCCAATAAGTACTCAGAAACTGCAGCATAAGAAGCTGTGCTCTCCCTTTGGAGATTGAGGCTTCATGGGAAGTTTATTTTCCACATTGGAATGTCGACACTTGCGGCCTCCGTGTTACCCGATAAACAGTGTAGTTGCCCATCGTCTCTTCACTGCAGAATTGCCTTTTCAGGCAAGTGATTTTCCATGAAACAAACGTTTCCTTTCAATTCCTGCTACGTGCTCCTCCTTCAGCAGTTGTTAGTGAATAGGCCAACCACATGCGACGACTGGCCTCAACCTAACGTTCTGTTTTTCTCGTCACAATGGTAGGCAGGCAGCAGGTTCAATGCAGCGTTTTTCAAAGCAGTACTGGAACTGTAGGAGACATTTCTGGTGTCTTAGGAAAGGCGTGTGTACACTAGGATCCACGATATTCACCAGGGGCTGCCAGTCTCTTCTGGAACTTGTGAGCAACGTTCAGTTGATGACAACTATACGCCAAGAAAGGGCAGTGAAAGGCTTTTTCTGTTAAACCTCTAGAATGTGGTAAGTTGAAACAACTCAAGTATCTCCCTTCTAACGAACCTTGGAGGAACAAAATAGAGGAAGAAACAGCAGGGTCAATGTTCTGTGGTCCCTTTTGAAAGCAAGGCATGAAGGGAAAGTTTATTTACCTCTTCGGGATTTGAAGAGTCGCAGGCTCAATTCTCCCTGAGAAACATTGTAGTTGCACATGTTCTCTGCATAGCACAATTCCCTTTGTGAGGACAAGGGATTTTCCAAGAAAAAAAAACTTGGAGGTTGCCATTCCTTGGTATGTGCTCATCCTTCAGTAATATACAGTGAATTGGCGACCCTATTTGACCACTAGCCTCAAGCAAACGTTCCTCTTGTCTCCTAACACACGTTGGCGTGCAGCGGAATCCATGGAGCCTTATTCAGTGTTGTTCTTGGACTCTAGGAATCATTCCAGGTCTCAATACTGGCCGGTCTGCAGTAGGATGAGAAACCTACAAGAAGAAAGGCCTGTGAGTTCGGGGAGTTGTGAGCAATGCACCGTTGGGAATAGCTAGATGACGAGTCATGGGCTGTGAAGGGCCTCTTTCCTTAAACCTCTTGAATGTGGTAAGTTGAATGAACTCAAGGATCTCCCTTCTAAAGCACATTGGAGGTACAAACCAGAGAAAGAAAGAGCAGGGGCAGTGCTCTGTGGTCCCTTTTGAAAATAAGGCATGAATGGAGACTTTATTTACCTCCTTGGGATTTAGAGAGTTGTGGGTTCAACTCTCCTGAGAAACACTGTAGTTGCACATGTTCTCTTCATAGCACATTTGCCTTTGTGATGACAAGTGAGTTTCTAGGAAAAATCTTGGAGGTTGCCATTCTTTGGTAGGTGCTCATCCTTCGGTAATCTTCAGTGAATTGGCGACGCCATTTGACCACTAGCCTCAAGCTAAGGCTCCTCTTGTATCATCCCACAGGTTGGCATGCAGCAGAATCCATGTAGCCTTGTTCAGTGTGGTTCTTGGGCTCTAGGAAACATTCGAAGTCTCCTAGGACTCAGGGGTCTGCACTAGACCCGAAACGTACAAAAAGGACGGCCTGTGTGTTCAAGGATTTGTGAGTAAGGTACCGTTGGGAACAGCTAGATGCCGAGTCAGGGGCAGTGAAAGGCTTCTTTTGTTAAACCTCTAGAATGTGGTACGCTGAAACAACTCAAGTATCTCCCTTCTAAATCACCTTGCAGGTACAAAATAGAGAAAGAAACAGCAGGTTCAATGCTCTGTGGTCCCTTTTGAAAATAAGGCTGGAAGGGAAACTTTATTTACCTCCTTGAGATTTAGAGAGTTGCAGGCTCAATTCTCCCTGAGAAACACTGTACTTACACATCTTCCCTTCATAACACAATTGCCTTTGTGATGACGTGAGTTTCTAGGATAGAACCTTGGAGGTTGCCATTCCTTGGTAGTTGCTCATCCCTCGGTAATCTTCAGGGAATGAACCAAACACATGGGACCTCTAGCCTAAAGTTAACGTTCAGGTTTTCTCATGACAGGGGCAGGCATGCCACAAATTCCATGCAGCCTTAGTCCCTGTGGTTCTTGAACTCTAGGAATCATATCAGTTCTCTTTTGACTCGCTGGTCTGCCCTAGGTTTTGAAACGTACTAAAAGGACCGCCTGTGTCTTCACGAATTTGTGAGCAATCTACGGTTGGGAACATCTAGATGCCAAGTGATGGGCAGTGAAGGGCTTCGTTGGTTCCACCCCTAGCTTGCGATGGCTGGAAAGCAACACAGTTATCAACGTTCCGTGCCTTCCTTCATGCAAAGCGTGTCTGCATTCCTCAGGAAACCTGAGCTGCACTGAAAAACACAATTAGCCTACGATTGCTTCTAGGAACTAAACCGTGAAGTCGGTATACCTCAAGCAGCAACTAGACTTCATGTCCAGTTTCAATAATTACAGGGTTTCCCTTAACTGATAGTTATTCCCGAGAAAAATTGCCACCTAGGCCTCACTAAGCCTTCACCTTGATATCCTTACACCACCATCACGACTCCCAGCATGGCAATGGTTACTAATGTCATGCTCCATTGTGTCCACTGGATGTGCAATAAGAGAGCCAGAAACTCCAGAGGAATATGCTGTTTGGTCCCCCTGGAAATTGAGGCTTCCTGGAAAATTGTATTTTCCTCATTAGAAAGTTGAGAGTTGCAGCCTCAGTGTTACCTGGTAAACTCTGTTGTAGGCCACCTTTTCTTCATCGCACAATGGTATTTGTGAGGACAAGTGATTTTCCAAGAAAGAAACTTGGAGGTTGCCATTCTTTGGTATGTGCTCATCCTTCAGTGATCTACAGTGAATTGGCGAACCCGTTTGACCACTAGCCGCAAGGTAACGTTGCTCTTGAATCATGCCACAGGTTGGCATGCAGCTGAATCCATGTAGCCTTATTCAGTGTGGTTCTTGAGCTCTAGGAATCATTCCAGGTCTCAAAGTACTGGTGGGTCTGCACTAGGATGAGAAACGTACAAGAAGAATGGCCTGTGTGTTTGGGGATTTGTGAGCAGTGCACCATTGGGAGGAGCTCGATACTGAGTCTTGGAAGGTGTAGGGCTTCTTTTGTTAAAGCTCTAGAATCTGGTAAGTTGAAACAACTCAAGTGTCTCCCTTCTAAATCACCTTGGAGGTACCAATCAGAGAAAGAAACAGCAGGGTCAATGCTCTGTGGTCTCTTTTGAAAATACGGCTCGAAGGAAATCTTTATTTTCTTCATTGGGATCTAGGGAGTTGCGTGCTCAATTCTTCTGAGAAACACTGTAGTTGCACATGTTCTCTTCATAGCACAATTGCCTTTGTGATGACAAGTGAGTTTCTAGGAAGGAAACTTGAGGATTGCCATTCTTTGGTAGGTACTCATTCTTCGGAAATCTTCAGTCAATTGGCGAACCCATTTGTCCACTAGCCTCAAGCTAACGTTCCTCTTCTATCATGAAACAGGTTGGCATGCAGCTGAATCCAAGTAGCCTTATTATGTGTGGTCCTTGAGCTCTAGGAAGCGTTCCTGGTCTCTTAGTACTGGCTGGTCTGCACTAGAATGAGAAACGTGCAGGAAGGAAAGCGTGTGTGTTCCGGTGGTTGTGAGCAATGCACCGTTTGGAAGAGCTAGGTGCTGAGTAATGGGCAGTGTAGGGTTTCCCTGGATAAACACCTAGATTGCGACAGCTTGAAAACACCTAGCTATCAGCGTTCTGTTCAATCCTTCATGCCAAAAGTGTCTGCTTTTCTGCCTATCCGTGAGCACACAAAAAATAATATGATCCTACCCCTCCTTCTGGGAACTCACACGTGATGGAATCTACGCCCAGCAGCCAGTGGACTTTAAGTGCAGCCTGAAAAATTACAGGGTTTCCCTTGAAAGCTAGTTATTCCGGAGATACATTGTACACCCAGGCCTCACTCACCGATGACCCTGTAATACTTTGACCACATTCACGACTGCCTGTATTGCAAAGTTTACTCACAAAAGGGTTTAGTTGGTAACTTGAACGTCCAATAAGTACTCAGAAACTGCAGCATAAGAAGCTGTGCTCTCCCTTTGGAGATTGAGGCTTCATGGGAAGTTTATTTTCCACATTGGAATGTCGACACTTGCGGCCTCCGTGTTACCCGATAAACAGTGTAGTTGCCCATCGTCTCTTCACTGCAGAATTGCCTTTTCAGGCAAGTGATTTTCCATGAAACAAACGTTTCCTTTCAATTCCTGCTACGTGCTCCTCCTTCAGCAGTTGTTAGTGAATAGGCCAACCACATGCGACGACTGGCCTCAACCTAACGTTCTGTTTTTCTCGTCATAATGGTAGGCAGGCAGCAGGTTTAATGCAACGTTTGGCAAAGCAGTACTGGAAATGTAGGAGACATTTCTGGTGTCTTAGGAAAGGCGGGTGTGCACTAGGATCCATGATATTCACGAGGGGCTGCCAGTCTCTTCTGGAACTTGTGAGCAACGTTCAGTTGATGACAACTATACGTGAAGAAAGGGCAGTGAAAGGATTATTCTGTTAAACCTCTAGAATGTGGTAAGTTGAAACAACTCAAGTATCTCCCTTCTAACGAACCTTGGAGGAACAAAATAGAGGAAGAAACAGCAGGGTCAATGCTCTGTGGTCCCTTTTGAAAGCAAGGCATGAAGGGAAAGTTTATTTACCTCTTTGGGATTTGAAGAGTCGCAGGCTCAATTCTCCCTGAGAAACATTGTAGTTGCATATGTTCTCTGCATAGCACAATTCCCTTTGTGAGAACAAGGGATTTTCCAAGAAAAAAAAACTTGGAGGTTGCCATTCCTTGGTATGTGCTCATCCTTCAGTAATATACAGTGAATTGGCGACCCTATTTGACCACTAGCCTCAAGCAAACGTTCCTCTTGTCTCCTAACACACGTTGGCGTGCAGCAGAATCCATGTAGCCTTATTCAGTGTTGTTCTTGGACTCTAGGAATCATTCCAGGTCTCAATACTGGCCGGTCTGCAGTAGGATGAGAAACCTACAAGAAGAAAGGCCTGTGAGTTCGGGGAGTTGTGAGCAATGCACCGTTGGGAACAGCTAGATGACGAGTCATGGGCTGTGAAGGGCCTCTTTCCTTAAACCTCTTGAATGTTGTAAGTTGAATGAACTCAAGGATCTCCCTTCTAAAGCACATTGGAGGTACAAACCAGAGAAAGAAACAGCAGGGGCAGTGCTCTGTGGTCCCTTTTGAAAATAAGGCATGAAGGGAGACTTTATTTACCTCCTTGGGATTTAGAGAGTTGTGGGCTCAACTCTCCTGAGAAACACTGTAGTTGCACATGTTGTCTTCATAGCACATTTGCCTTTGTGATGACAAGTGAGTTTCTAGGAAAAATCTTGGAGGTTGCCATTCTTTGGTAGGTGCTCATCCTTCGGTAATCTTCAGTGAATTGGCGACGCCATTTGACCACTAGCCTCAAGCTAAGGCTCCTCTTGTATCATCCCACAGGTTGGCATGCAGCAGAATCCATGTAGCCTTATTCAGTGTGGTTCTTGGGCTCTAGGAAACATTCGAAGTCTCCTAGGACTCAGGGGTCTGCACTAGACACGAAATGTACAAAAAGGACGGCCTGTGTGTTCAAGGATTTGTGAGTAAGGCACCGTTGGGAACAGCTAGATGCCGAGTCAGGGGCAGTGAAAGGCTTCTTTTGTTAAACCTCTAGAATGTGGTACGCTGAAACAACTCAAGTATCTCCCTTCTAAATCACCTTGCAGGTACAAAATAGAGAAAGAAACAGCAGGTTCAATGCTCTGTGGTCCCTTTTGAAAATAAGGCTGGAAGGGAAACTTTATTTACCTCCTTGAGATTTAGAGAGTTGCAGGCTCAATTCTCCCTGGGAAACACTGTACTTGCACATCTTCCCTTCATAACACAATTGCCTTTGTGATGACGTGAGTTTCTAGGATAGAACCTTGGAGGTTGCCATTCCTTGGTAGTTGCTCATCCCTCGGTAATCTTCAGGGAATGAACCAAACACATGGGACCTCTAGCCTCAAGTTAACGTTCAGGTTTTCTCATGACAGGGGCAGGCATGCCACAGATTCCATGCAGCCTTAGTCCCTGTGGTTCTTGAACTCTAGGAATCATATCAGTTCTCTTTTGACTCGCTGGTCTGCCCTAGGTTTTGAAACGTACTAAAAGGACCGCCTGTGTCTTCGCGAAGTTGTGAGCAATCTACGGTTGGGAACATCTAGATGCCAAGTGATGGGCAGTGAAGGGCTTCGTTTGTTCCACCCCTAGCTTGCGATGGCTGGAAAGCAACACAGTTATCAACGTTCCGTGCCTTCCTTCATGCAAAGCGTGTCTGCATTCCTCAGGAAACCTGAGCTGCACTGAAAAACACAATTAGCCTACGATTGCTTCTAGGAACTAAACCGTGAAGTCGGTATACCTCAAGCAGCAACTAGACTTCATGTCCAGTTTCAATAATTACAGGGTTTCCCTTAACTGATAGTTATTCCCGAGAAAAATTGCCACCTAGGCCTCACTAAGCCTTCACCTTGATATCCTTACACCACCATCACGACTCCCAGCATGGCAATGGTTACTAATGTCATGCTCCATTGTGTCCACTGGATGTGCAATAAGAGAGCCAGAAACTCCAGAGGAATATGCTGTTTGGTCCCCCTGGAAATTGAGGCTTCCTGGAAAATTGTATTTTCCTCATTAGAAAGTTGAGAGTTGCAGCCTCAGTGTTACCTGGTAAACTCTGTTGTAGCCCACCTTTTCTTCATCGCACAATGGTATTTGTGAGGACAAGTGATTTTCCAAGAAAGAAACTTGGAGGTTGCCATTCTTTGGTATGTGCTCATCCTTCAGTGATCTACAGTGAATTGGCAAACCCGTTTGACCACTAGCCGCAAGGTAACGTTGCTCTTGAATCATGCCACAGGTTGGCATGCAGCTGAATCCATGTAGCCTTATTCAGTGTGGTTCTTGAGCTCTAGGAATCATTCCAGGTCTCAAAGTACTGGTGGGTCTGCACTAGGATGAGAAACGTACAAGAAGAATGGCCTGTGTGTTTGGGGATTTGTGAGCAGTGCACCATTGGGAGGAGCTCGATACTGAGTCTTGGAAGGTGTAGGGCTTCTTTTGTTAAAGCTCTAGAATCTGGTAAGTTGAAACAACTCAAGTGTCTCCCTTCTAAAGCACCTTGGAGGTACCAATCAGAGAAAGAAACAGCAGGGTCAATGCTCTGTGGTCTCTTTTGAAAATACGGCTCGAAGGAAATCTTTATTTTCTTCATTGGGATCTAGGGAGTTGCGTGCTCAATTCTTCTGAGAAACACTGTAGTTGCACATGTTCTCTTCATAGCACAATTGCCTTTGTGATGACAAGTGAGTTTCTAGGAAGGAAACTTGAGGATTGCCATTCTTTGGTAGGTACTCATTCTTCGGAAATCTTCAGTCAATTGGCGAACCCATTTGTCCACTAGCCTCAAGCTAACGTTCCTCTTCTATCATGCCACAGGTTGGCATGCAGCTGAATCCAAGTAGCCTTATTATGTGTGGTCCTTGAGCTCTAGGAAGCGTTCCTGGTCTCTTAGTACTGGCTGGTCTGCACTAGAATGAGAAACGTGCAGGAAGGAAAGCGTGTGTGTTCCGGGGGTTGTGAGCAATGCACCGTTTGGAAGAGCTAGGTGCTGAGTAATGGGCAGTGTAGGGTTTCCCTGGATAAACACCTAGATTGCGACAGCTTGAAAACACCTAGCTATCAGCGTTCTGTTCAATCCTTCATGCCAAAAGTGTCTGTTTTTCTGCCTATCCGTGAGCACACAAAAAATAATATGATCCTACCCCTCCTTCTGGGAACTCACACGTGATGGAATCTACGCCCAGCAGCCAGTGGACTTTAAGTGCAGCCTGAAAAATTACAGGGTTTCCCTTGAAAGCTAGTTATTCCGGAGATACATTGTACACCCAGGCCTCACTCACCGATGACCCTGTAATACTTTGACCACATTCACGACTGCCTGTATTGCAAAGTTTACTCACAAAAGGGTTTAGTTGGTAACTTGAACGTCCAATAAGTACTCAGAAACTGCAGCATAAGAAGCTGTGCTCTCCCTTTGGAGATTGAGGCTTCATGGGAAGTTTATTTTCCACATTGGAATGTCGACACTTGCGGCCTCCGTGTTACCCGATAAACAGTGTAGTTGCCCATCGTCTCTTCACTGCAGAATTGCCTTTTCAGGCAAGTGATTTTCCATGAAACAAACGTTTCCTTTCAATTCCTGCTACGTGCTCCTCCTTCAGCAGTTGTTAGTGAATAGGCCAACCACATGCGACGACTGGCCTCAACCTAACGTTCTGTTTTTCTCGTCATAATGGTAGGCAGGCAGCAGGTTTAATGCAACGCTTGGCAAAGCAGTACTGGAAATGTAGGAGACATTTCTGGTGTCTTAGGAAAGGCGGGTGTGCACTAGGATCCATGATATTCACGAGGGGCTGCCAGTCTCTTCTGGAACTTGTGAGCAACGTTCAGTTGATGACAACTATACGCCAAGAAAGGGCAGTGAAAGGATTATTCTGTTAAACCTCTAGAATGTGGTAAGTTGAAACAAGTCAAGTATCTCCCTTCTAACGAACCTTGGAGGAACAAAATAGAGGAAGAAACAGCAGGGTCAATGCTCTGTGGTCCCTTTTGAAAGCAAGGCATGAAGGGAAAGTTTATTTACCTCTTTGGGATTTGAAGAGTCGCAGGCTCAATTCTCCCTGAGAAACATTGTAGTTGCACATGTTCTCTGCATAGCACAATTCCCTTTGTGAGAACAAGGGATTTTCCAAGAAAAAAAAACTTGGAGGTTGCCATTCCTTGGTATGTGCTCATCCTTCAGTAATATACAGTGAATTGGCGACCTTATTTGACCACTAGCCTCAAGCAAACGTTCCTCTTGTCTCCTAACACACGTTGGCGTGCAGCAGAATCCATGTAGCCTTATTCAGTGTTGTTCTTGGACTCTAGGAATCATTCCAGGTCTCAATACTGGCCGGTCTGCAGTAGGATGAGAAACCTACAAGAAGAAAGGCCTGTGAGTTCGGGGAGTTGTGAGCAATGCACCGTTGGGAACAGCTAGATGACGAGTCATGGGCTGTGAAGGGCCTCTTTCCTTAAACCTCTAGAATGTGGTAAGTTGAATGAACTCAAGGATCTCCCTTCTAAAGCACATTGGAGGTACAAACCAGAGAAAGAAAGAGCAGGGGCAGTGCTCTGTGGTCCCTTTTGAAAATAAGGCATGAAGGGAGACTTTATTTACCTCCTTGGGATTTAGAGAGTTGTGGGCTCAACTCTCCTGAGAAACACTGTAGTTGCACATGTTCTCTTCATAGCACATTTGCCTTTGTGATGACAAGTGAGTTTCTAGGAAAAATCTTGGAGGTTGCCATTCTTTGGTAGGTGCTCATCCTTCGGTAATCTTCAGTGAATTGGCGACGCCATTTGACCACTAGCCTCGAGCTAAGGCTCCTCTTATATCATCCCACAGGTTGGCATGCAGCAGAATCCATGTAGCCTTATTCAGTGTGGTTCTTGGGCTCTAGGAAACATTCGAAGTCTCCTAGGACTCAGGGGTCTGCACTAGACCCGAAACGTACAAAAAGGACGGCCTGTGTGTTCAAGGATTTGTGAGTAAGGCACCGTTGGGAACAGCTAGATGCCGAGTCAGGGGCAGTGAAAGGCTTCTTTTGTTAAACCTCTAGAATGTGGTACGCTGAAACAACTCAAGTATCTCCCTTCTAAATCACCTTGCAGGTACAAAATAGAGAAAGAAACAGCAGGTTCAATGCTCTGTGGTCCCTTTTGAAAATAAGGCTGGAAGGGAAACTTTATTTACCTCCTTGAGATTTAGAGAGTTGCAGGCTCAATTCTCCCTGAGAAACACTGTACTTGCACATCTTCCCTTCATAACACAATTGCCTTTGTGATGACGTGAGTTTCTAGGATAGAACCTTGGAGGTTGCCATTCCTTGGTAGTTGCTCATCCCTCGGTAATCTTCAGGGAATGAACCAAACACATGGGACCTCTAGCCTCAAGTTAACGTTCAGGTTTTCTCATGACAGGGGCAGGCATGCCACAGATTCCATGCAGCCTTAGTCCCTGTGGTTCTTGAACTCTAGGAATCATATCAGTTCTCTTTTGACTCGCTGGTCTGCCCTAGGTTTTGAAACGTACTAAAAGGACCGCCTGTGTCTTCGCGAAGTTGTGAGCAATCTACGGTTGGGAACATCTAGATGCCAAGTGATGGGCAGTGAAGGGCTTCGTTGGTTCCACCCCTAGCTTGCGATGGCTGGAAAGCAACACAGTTATCAACGTTCCGTGCCTTCCTTCATGCAAAGCGTGTCTGCATTCCTCAGGAAACCTGAGCTGCACTGAAAAACACAATTAGCCTACGATTGCTTCTAGGAACTAAACCGTGAAGTCGGTATACCTCAAGCAGCAACTAGACTTCATGTCCAGTTTCAATAATTACAGGGTTTCCCTTAACTGATAGTTATTCCCGAGAAAAATTGCCACCTAGGCCTCACTAAGCCTTCACCTTGATATCCTTACACCACCATCACGACTCCCAGCATGGCAATGGTTACTAATGTCATGCTCCATTGTGTCCACTGGATGTGCAATAAGAGAGCCAGAAACTCCAGAGGAATATGCTGTTTGGTCCCCCTGGAAATTGAGGCTTCCTGGAAAATTGTATTTTCCTCATTAGAAAGTTGAGAGTTGCAGCCTCAGTGTTACCTGGTAAACTCTGTTGTAGCCCACCTTTTCTTCATCGCACAATGGTATTTGTGAGGACAAGTGATTTTCCAAGAAAGAAACTTGGAGGTTGCCATTCTTTGGTATGTGCTCATCCTTCAGTGATCTACAGTGAATTGGCGAACCCGTTTGACCACTAGCCGCAAGGTAACGTTGCTCTTGAATCATGCCACAGGTTGGCATGCAGCTGAATCCATGTAGCCTTATTCAGTGTGGTTCTTGAGCTCTAGGAATCATTCCAGGTCTCAAAGTACTGGTGGGTCTGCACTAGGATGAGAAACGTACAAGAAGAATGGCCTGTGTGTTTGGGGATTTGTGAGCAGTGCACCATTGGGAGGAGCTCGATACTGAGTCTTGGAAGGTGTAGGGCTTCTTTTGTTAAAGCTCTAGAATCTGGTAAGTTGAAACAACTCAAGTGTCTCCCTTCTAAAGCACCTTGGAGGTACCAATCAGAGAAAGAAACAGCAGGGTCAATGCTCTGTGGTCTCTTTTGAAAATACGGCTCGAAGGAAATCTTTATTTTCTTCATTGGGATCTAGGGAGTTGCGTGCTCAATTCTTCTGAGAAACACTGTAGTTGCACATGTTCTCTTCATAGCACAATTGCCTTTGTGATGACAAGTGAGTTTCTAGGAAGGAAACTTGAGGATTGCCATTCTTTGGTAGGTACTCATTCTTCGGAAATCTTCAGTCAATTGGCGAACCCATTTGTCCACTAGCCTCAAGCTAACGTTCCTCTTCTATCATGCCACAGGTTGGCATGCAGCTGAATCCAAGTAGCCTTATTATGTGTGGTCCTTGAGCTCTAGGAAGCGTTCCTGGTCTCTTAGTACTGGCTGGTCTGCACTAGAATGAGAAACGTGCAGGAAGGAAAGCGTGTGTGTTCCGGGGGTTGTGAGCAATGCACCGTTTGGAAGAGCTAGGTGCTGAGTAATGGGCAGTGTAGGGTTTCCCTGGATAAACACCTAGATTGCGACAGCTTGAAAACACCTAGCTATCAGCGTTCTGTTCAATCCTTCATGCCAAAAGTGTCTGCTTTTCTGCCTATCCGTGAGCACACAAAAAATAATATGATCCTACCCCTCCTTCTGGGAACTCACACGTGATGGAATCTACGCCCAGCAGCCAGTGGACTTTAAGTGCAGCCTGAAAAATTACAGGGTTTCCCTTGAAAGCTAGTTATTCCGGAGATACATTGTACACCCAGGCCTCACTCACCGATGACCCTGTAATACTTTGACCACATTCACGACGGCCTGTATTGCAAAGTTTACTCACAAAAGGGTGTAGTTGGTAACTTGAACGTCCAATAAGTACTCAGAAACTGCAGCATAAGAAGCTGTGCTCTCCCTTTGGAGATTGAGGCTTCATGGGAAGTTTATTTTCCACATTGGAATGTCGACACTTGCGGCCTCCGTGTTACCCGATAAACAGTGTAGTTGCCCATCGTCTCTTCACTGCAGAATTGCCTTTTCAGGCAAGTGATTTTCCATGAAACAAACGTTTCCTTTCAATTCCTGCTACGTGCTCCTCCTTCAGCAGTTGTTAGTGAATAGGCCAACCACATGCGACGACTGGCCTCAACCTAACGTTCTGTTTTTCTCGTCACAATGGTAGGCAGGCAGCAGGTTCAATGCAGCGTTTTTCAAAGCAGTACTGGAACTGTAGGAGACATTTCTGGTGTCTTAGGAAAGGCGGGTGTACACTAGGATCCACGATATTCACCAGGGGCTGCCAGTCTCTTCTGGAACTTGTGAGCAACGTTCAGTTGATGACAACTATACGCCAAGAAAGGGCAGTGAAAGGTTTTTTCTGTTAAACCTCTAGAATGTGGTAAGTTGAAACAACTCAAGTATCTCCCTTCTAACGAACCTTGGAGGAACAAAATAGAGGAAGAAGCAGCAGGGTCAATGTTCTGTGGTCCCTTTTGAAAGCAAGGCATGAAGGGAAAGTTTATTTACCTCTTCGGGATTTGAAGAGTCGCAGGCTCAATTCTCCCTGAGAAACATTGTAGTTGCACATGTTCTCTGCATAGCACAATTCCCTTTGTGAGGACAAGGGATTTTCCAAGAAAAAAAAACTTGGAGGTTGCCATTCCTTGGTATGTACTCATCCTTCAGTAATATACAGTGAATTGGCGACCCTATTTGACCACTAGCCTCAAGCAAACGTTCCTCTTGTCTCCTAACACACGTTGGCGTGCAGCGGAATCCATGGAGCCTTATTCAGTGTTGTTCTTGGACTCTAGGAATCATTCCAGGTCTCAATACTGGCCGGTCTGCAGTAGGATGAGAAACCTACAAGAAGAAAGGCCTGTGAGTTCGGGGAGTTGTGAGCAATGCACCGTTGGGAACAGCTAGATGACGAGTCATGGGCTGTGAAGGGCCTCTTTCCTTAAACCTCTTGAATGTGGTAAGTTGAATGAACTCAAGGATCTCCCTTCTAAAGCACATTGGAGGTACAAACCAGAGAAAGAAAGAGCAGGGGCAGTGCTCTGTGGTCCCTTTTGAAAATAAGGCATGAAGGGAGACTTTATTTACCTCCTTGGGATTTAGAGAGTTGTGGGCTCAACTCTCCTGAGAAACACTGTAGTTGCACATGTTCTCTTCATAGCACATTTGCCTTTGTGATGACAAGTGAGTTTCTAGGAAAAATCTTGGAGGTTGCCATTCTTTGGTAGGTGCTCATCCTACGGTAATCTTCAGTGAATTGGCGACGCCATTTGACCACTAGCCTCGAGCTAAGGCTCCTCTTGTATCATCCCACAGGTTAGCATGCAGCAGAATCCATGTAGCCTTATTCAGTGTGGTTCTTGGGCTCTAGGAAACATTCGAAGTCTCCTAGGACTCAGGGGTCTGCACTAGACCCGAAACGTACAAAAAGGACGGCCTGTGTGTTCAAGGATTTGTGAGTAAGGCACCGTTGGGAACAGCTAGATGCCGAGTCAGGGGCAGTGAAAGGCTTCTTTTGTTAAACCTCTAGAATGTGGTACGCTGAAACAACTCAAGTATCTCCCTTCTAAATCACCTTGCAGGTACAAAATAGAGAAAGAAACAGCAGGTTCAATGCTCTGTGGTCCCTTTTGAAAATAAGGCTGGAAGGGAAACTTTATTTACCTCCTTGAGATTTAGAGAGTTGCAGGCTCAATTCTCCCTGGGAAACACTGTACTTGCACATCTTCCCTTCATAACACAATTGCCTTTGTGATGACGTGAGTTTCTAGGATAGAACCTTGGAGGTTGCCATTCCTTGGTAGTTGCTCATCCCTCGGTAATCTTCAGGGAATGAACCAAACACATGGGACCTCTAGCCTCAAGTTAACGTTCAGGTTTTCTCATGACAGGGGCAGGCATGCCACAGATTCCATGCAGCCTTAGTCCCTGTGGTTCTTGAACTCTAGGAATCATATCAGTTCTCTTTTGACTCGCTGGTCTGCCCTAGGTTTTGAAACGTACTAAAAGGACCGCCTGTGTCTTCGCGAAGTTGTGAGCAATCTACGGTTGGGAACATCTAGATGCCAAGTGATGGGCAGTGAAGGGCTTCGTTGGTTCCACCCCTAGCTTGCGATGGCTGGAAAGCAACACAGTTATCAACGTTCCGTGCCTTCCTTCATGCAAAGCGTGTCTGCATTCCTCAGGAAACCTGAGCTGCACTGAAAAACACAATTAGCCTACGATTGCTTCTAGGAACTAAACCGTGAAGTCGGTATACCTCAAGCAGCAACTAGACTTCATGTCCAGTTTCAATAATTACAGGGTTTCCCTTAACTGATAGTTATTCCCGAGAAAAATTGCCACCTAGGCCTCACTAAGCCTTCACCTTGATATCCTTACACCACCATCACGACTCCCAGCATGGCAATGGTTACTAATGTCATGCTCCATTGTGTCCACTGGATGTGCAATAAGAGAGCCAGAAACTCCAGAGGAATATGCTGTTTGGTCCCCCTGGAAATTGAGGCTTCCTGGAAAATTGTATTTTCCTCATTAGAAAGTTGAGAGTTGCAGCCTCAGTGTTACCTGGTAAACTCTGTTGTAGGCCACCTTTTCTTCATCGCACAATGGTATTTGTGAGGACAAGTGATTTTCCAAGAAAGAAACTTGGAGGTTGCCATTCTTTGGTATGTGCTCATCCTTCAGTGATCTACAGTGAATTGGCGAACCCGTTTGACCACTAGCCGCAAGGTAAAGTTGCTCTTGAATCATGCCACAGGTTGGCATGCAGCTGAATCCATGTAGCCTTATTCAGTGTGGTTCTTGAGCTCTAGGAATCATTCCAGGTCTCAAAGTACTGGTGGGTCTGCACTAGGATGAGAAACGTACAAGAAGAATGGCCTGTGTGTTTGGGGATTTGTGAGCAGTGCACCATTGGGAGGAGCTCGATACTGAGTCTTGGAAGGTGTAGGGCTTCTTTTGTTAAAGCTCTAGAATCTGGTAAGTTGAAACAACTCAAGTGTCTCCCTTCTAAAGCACCTTGGAGGTACCAATCAGAGAAAGAAACAGCAGGGTCAATGCTCTGTGGTCTCTTTTGAAAATACGGCTCGAAGGAAATCTTTATTTTCTTCATTGGGATCTAGGGAGTTGCGTGCTCAATTCTTCTGAGAAACACTGTAGTTGCACATGTTCTCTTCATAGCACAATTGCCTTTGTGATGACAAGTGAGTTTCTAGGAAGGAAACTTGAGGATTGCCATTCTTTGGTAGGTACTCATTCCTCGGAAATCTTCAGTCAATTGGCGAACCCATTTGTCCACTTACCTCAAGCTAACGTTCCTCTTCTATGATGCCACAGGTTGGCATGCAGCTGAATCCAAGTAGCCTTATTATGTGTGGTCCTTGAGCTCTAGGAAGCGTTCCTGGTCTCTTAGTACTGGCTGGTCTGCACTAGAATGAGAAACGTGCAGGAAGGAAAGCGTGTGTGTTCCGGGGGTTGTGAGCAATGCACCGTTTGGAAGAGCTAGGTGCTGAGTAATGGGCAGTGTAGGGTTTCCCTGGATAAACACCTAGATTGCGACAGCTTGAAAACACCTAGCTATCAGCGTTCTGTCCAATCCTTCATGCCAAAAGTGTCTGCTTTTCTGCCTATCCGTGAGCACACAAAAAATAATATGATCCTACCCCTCCTTCTGGGAACTCACACGTGATGGAATCTACGCCCAGCAGCCAGTGGACTTTAAGTGCAGCCTGAAAAATTACAGGGTTTCCCTTGAAAGCTAGTTATTCCGGAGATACATTGTACACCCAGGCCTCACTCACCGATGACCCTGTAATACTTTGACCACATTCACGACTGCCTGTATTGCAAAGTTTACTCACAAAAGGGTTTAGTTGGTAACTTGAACGTCCAATAAGTACTCAGAAACTGCAGCATAAGAAGCTGTGCTCTCCCTTTGGAGATTGAGGCTTCATGGGAAGTTTATTTTCCACATTGGAATGTCGACACTTGCGGCCTCCGTGTTACCCGATAAACAGTGTAGTTGCCCATCGTCTCTTCACTGCAGAATTGCCTTTTCAGGCAAGTGATTTTCCATGAAACAAACGTTTCCTTTCAATTCCTGCTACGTGCTCCTCCTTCAGCAGTTGTTAGTGAATAGGCCAACCACATGCGACGACTGGCCTCAACCTAACGTTCTGTTTTTCTCGTCATAATGGTAGGCAGGCAGCAGGTTCAATGCAACGTTTGGCAAAGCAGTACTGGAAATGTAGGAGACATTTCTGGTGTCTTAGGAAAGGCGGGTGTGCACTAGGATCCATGATATTCACGAAGGGCTGCCAGTCTCTTCTGGAACTTGTGAGCAACGTTCAGTTGATGACAACTATACGCCAAGAAAGGGCAGTGAAAGGATTATTCTGTTAAACCTCTAGAATGTGGTAAGTTGAAACAACTCAAGTATCTCCCTTCTAACGAACCTTGGAGGAACAAAATAGAGGAAGAAACAGCAGGGTCAATGCTCTGTGGTCCCTTTTGAAAGCAAGGCATGAAGGGAAAGTTTATTTACCTCTTTGGGATTTGAAGAGTCGCAGGCTCAATTCTCCCTGAGAAACATTGTAGTTGCACATGTTCTCTGCATAGCACAATTCCCTTTGTGAGGACAAGGGATTTTCCAAGAAAAAAAAACTTGGAGGTTGCCATTCCTTGGTATGTGCTCATCCTTCAGTAATATACAGTGAATTGGCGACCCTATTTGACCACTAGCCTCAAGCAAACGTTCCTCTTGTCTCCTAACACACGTTGGCGTGCAGCAGAATCCATGGAGCCTTATTCAGTGTTGTTCTTGGACTCTAGGAATCATTCCAGGTCTCAATACTGGCCGGTCTGCAGTAGGATGAGAAACCTACAAGAAGAAAGGCCTGTGAGTTCGGGGAGTTGTGAGCAATGCACCGTTGGGAACAGCTAGATGACGAGTCATGGGCTGTGAAGGGCCTCTTTCTTTAAACGTCTTGAATGTGGTAAGTTGAATGAACTCAAGGATCTCCCTTCTAAAGCACATTGGAGGTACAAACCAGAGAAAGAAGGAGCAGGGGCAGTGCTCTGTGGTCCCTTTTGAAAATAAGGCATGAATGGAGACTTTATTTACCTCCTTGGGATTTAGAGAGTTGTGGGCTCAACTCTCCTGAGAAACACTGTAGTTGCACATGTTCTCTTCATAGCACATTTGCCTTTGTGATGACAAGTGAGTTTCTAGGAAAAATCTTGGAGGTTGCCATTCTTTGGTAGGTGCTCATCCTTCGGTAATCTTCAGTGAATTGGCGACGCCATTTGACCACTAGCCTCAAGCTAAGGCTCCTCTTGTATCATCCCACAGGTTGGCATGCAGCAGAATCCATGTAGCCTTATTCAGTGTGGTTCTTGGGCTCTAGGAAACATTCGAAGTCTCCTAGGACTCAGGGGTCTGCACTAGACCCGAAACGTACAAAAAGGACGGCCTGTGTGTTCAAGGATTTGTGAGTAAGGCACCGTTGGGAATAGCTAGATGCCGAGTCAGGGGCAGTGAAAGGCTTCTTTTGTTAAACCTCTAGAATGTGGTACGCTGAAACAACTCAAGTATCTCCCTTCTAAATCACCTTGCAGGTACAAAATAGAGAAAGAAACAGCAGGTTCAATGCTCTGTGGTCCCTTTTGAAAATAAGGCTGGAAGGGAAACTTTATTTACCTCCTTGAGATTTAGAGAGTTGCAGGCTCAATTCTCCCTGAGAAACACTGTACTTGCACATCTTCCCTTCATAACACAATTGCCTTTGTGATGACGTGAGTTTCTAGGATAGAACCTTGGAGGTTGCCATTCCTTGGTAGTTGCTCATCCCTCGGTAATCTTCAGGGAATGAACCAAACACATGGGACCTCTAGCCTCAAGTTAACGTTCAGGTTTTCTCATGACAGGGGCAGGCATGCCACAGATTCCATGCAGCCTTAGTCCCTGTGGTTCTTGAACTCTAGGAATCATATCAGTTCTCTTTTGACTCGCTGGTCTGCCCTAGGTTTTGAAACGTACTAAAAGGACCGCCTGTGTCTTCGCGAAGTTGTGAGCAATCTACGGTTGGGAACATCTAGATGCCAAGTGATGGGCAGTGAAGGGCTTCGTTGGTTCCACCCCTAGCTTGCGATGGCTGGAAAGCAACACAGTTATCAACGTTCCGTGCCTTCCTTCATGCAAAGCGTGTCTGCATTCCTCAGGAAACCTGAGCTGCACTGAAAAACACAATTAGCCTACGATTGCTTCTAGGAACTAAACCGTGAAGTCGGTATACCTCAAGCAGCAACTAGACTTCATGTCCAGTTTCAATAATTACAGGGTTTCCCTTAACTGATAGTTATTCCCGAGAAAAATTGCCACCTAGGCCTCACTAAGCCTTCACCTTGATATCCTTACACCACCATCACGACTCCCAGCATGGCAATGGTTACTAATGTCATGCTCCATTGTGTCCACTGGATGTGCAATAAGAGAGCCAGAAACTCCAGAGGAATATGCTGTTTGGTCCCCCTGGAAATTGAGGCTTCCTGGAAAATTGTATTTTCCTCATTAGAAAGTTGAGAGTTGCAGCCTCAGTGTTACCTGGTAAACTCTGTTGTAGCCCACCTTTTCTTCATCGCACAATGGTATTTGTGAGGACAAGTGATTTTCCAAGAAAGAAACTTGGAGGTTGCCATTCTTTGGTATGTGCTCATCCTTCAGTGATCTACAGTGAATTGGCGAACCCGTTTGACCACTAGCCGCAAGGTAACGTTGCTCTTGAATCATGCCACAGGTTGGCATGCAGCTGAATCCATGTAGCCTTATTCAGTGTGGTTCTTGAGCTCTAGGAATCATTCCAGGTCTCAAAGTACTGGTGGGTCTGCACTAGGATGAGAAACGTACAAGAAGAATGGCCTGTGTGTTTGGGGATTTGTGAGCAGTGCACCATTGGGAGGAGCTCGATACTGAGTCTTGGAAGGTGTAGGGCTTCTTTTGTTAAACCTCTAGAATCTGGTAAGTTGAAACAACTCAAGTGTCTCCCTTCTAAAGCACCTTGGAGGTACCAATCAGAGAAAGAAACAGCAGGGTCAATGCTCTGTGGTCTCTTTTGAAAATACGGCTCGAAGGAAATCTTTATTTTCTTCATTGGGATCTAGGGAGTTGCGTGCTCAATTCTTCTGAGAAACACTGTAGTTGCACATGTTCTCTTCATAGCACAATTGCCTTTGTGATGACAAGTGAGTTTCTAGGAAGGAAACTTGAGGATTGCCATTCTTTGGTAGGTACTCATTCTTCGGAAATCTTCAGTCAATTGGCGAACCCATTTGTCCACTAGCCTCAAGCTAACGTTCCTCTTCTATCATGCCACAGGTTGGCATGCAGCTGAATCCAAGTAGCCTTATTATGTGTGGTCCTTGAGCTCTAGGAAGCGTTCCTGGTCTCTTAGTACTGGCTGGTCTGCACTAGAATGAGAAACGTGCAGGAAGGAAAGCGTGTGTGTTCCGGGGGTTGTGAGCAATGCACCGTTTGGAAGAGCTAGGTGCTGAGTAATGGGCAGTGTAGGGTTTCCCTGGATAAACACCTAGATTGCGACAGCTTGAAAACACCTAGCTATCAGCGTTCTGTTCAATCCTTCATGCCAAAAGTGTCTGCTTTTCTGCCTATCCGTGAGCACACAAAAAATAATATGATCCTACCCCTCCTTCTGGGAACTCACACGTGATGGAATCTACGCCCAGCAGCCAGTGGACTTTAAGTGCAGCCTGAAAAATTACAGGGTTTCCCTTGAAAGCTAGTTATTCCGGAGATACATTGTACACCCAGGCCTCACTCACCGATGACCCTGTAATACTTTGACCACATTCACGACGGCCTGTATTGCAAAGTTTACTCACAAAAGGGTTTAGTTGGTAACTTGAACGTCCAATAAGTACTCAGAAACTGCAGCATAAGAAGCTGTGCTCTCCCTTTGGAGATTGAGGCTTCATGGGAAGTTTATTTTCCACATTGGAATGTCGACACTTGCGGCCTCCGTGTTACCCGATAAACAGTGTAGTTGCCCATCGTCTCTTCACTGCAGAATTGCCTTTTCAGGCAAGTGATTTTCCATGAAACAAACGTTTCCTTTCAATTCCTGCTACGTGCTCCTCCTTCAGCAGTTGTTAGTGAATAGGCCAACCACATGCGACGACTGGCCTCAACCTAACGTTCTGTTTTTCTCGTCATAATGGTAGGCAGGCAGCAGGTTTAATGCAACGTTTGGCAAAGCAGTACTGGAAATGTAGGAGACATTTCTGGTGTCTTAGGAAAGGCGGGTGTGCACTAGGATCCATGATATTCACGAGGGGCTGCCAGTCTCTTCTGGAACTTGTGAGCAACGTTCAGTTGATGACAACTATACGCCAAGAAAGGGCAGTGAAAGGATTATTCTGTTAAACCTCTAGAATGTGGTAAGTTGAAACAACTCAAGTATCTCCCTTCTAACGAACCTTGGAGGAACAAAATAGAGGAAGAAACAGCAGGGTCAATGCTCTGTGGTCCCTTTTGAAAGCAAGGCATGAAGGGAAAGTTTATTTACCTCTTTGGGATTTGAAGAGTTGCAGGCTCAATTCTCCCTGAGAAACATTGTAGTTGCACATGTTCTCTGCATAGCACAATTCCCTTTGTGAGAACAAGGGATTTTCCAAGAAAAAAAAACTTGGAGGTTGCCATTCCTTGGTATGTGCTCATCCTTCAGTAATATACAGTGAATTGGCGACCCTATTTGACCACTAGCCTCAAGCAAACGTTCCTCTTGTCTCCTAACACACGTTGGCGTGCAGCAGAATCCATGTAGCCTTATTCAGTGTTGTTCTTGGACTCTAGGAATCATTCCAGGTCTCAATACTGGCCGGTCTGCAGTAGGATGAGAAACCTACAAGAAGAAAGGCCTGTGAGTTCGGGGAGTTGTGAGCAATGCACCGTTGGGAACAGCTAGATGACGAGTCATGGGCTGTGAAGGGCCTCTTTCCTTAAACCTCTTGAATGTTGTAAGTTGAATGAACTCAAGGATCTCCCTTCTAAAGCACATTGGAGGTACAAACCAGAGAAAGAAAGAGCAGGGGCAGTGCTCTGTGGTCCCTTTTGAAAATAAGGCATGAAGGGAGACTTTATTTACCTCCTTGGGATTTAGAGAGTTGTGGGCTCATCTCTCCTGAGAAACACTGTAGTTGCACATGTTCTCTTCATAGCACATTTGCCTTTGTGATGACAAGTGAGTTTCTAGGAAAAATCTTGGAGGTTGCCATTCTTTGGTAGGTGCTCATCCTTCGGTAATCTTCAGTGAATTGGCGACGCCATTTGACCACTAGCCTCGAGCTAAGGCTCCTCTTGTATCATCCCACAGGTTGGCATGCAGCAGAATCCATGTAGCCTTATTCAGTGTGGTTCTTGGGCTCTAGGAAACATTCGAAGTCTCCTAGGACTCAGGGGTCTGCACTAGACCCGAAACGTACAAAAAGGGCGGCCTGTGTGTTCAAGGATTTGTGAGTAAGGCACCGTTGGGAACAGCTAGATGCCGAGTCAGGGGCAGTGAAAGGCTTCTTTTGTGAAACCTCTAGAATGTGGTACGCTGAAACAACTCAAGTATCTCCCTTCTAAATCACCTTGCAGGTACAAAATAGAGAAAGAAACAGCAGGTTCAATGCTCTGTGGTCCCTTTTGAAAATAAGGCTGGAAGGGAAACTTTATTTACCTCCTTGAGATTTAGAGAGTTGCAGGCTCAATTCTCCCTGGGAAACACTGTACTTGCACATCTTCCCTTCATAACACAATTGCCTTTGTGATGACGTGAGTTTCTAGGATAGAACCTTGGAGGTTGCCATTCCTTGGTAGTTGCTCATCCCTCGGTAATCTTCAGGGAATGAACCAAACACATGGGACCTCTAGCCTCAAGTTAACGTTCAGGTTTTCTCATGACAGGGGCAGGCATGCCACAGATTCCATGCAGCCTTAGTCCCTGTGGTTCTTGAACTCTAGGAATCATATCAGTTCTCTTTTGACTCGCTGGTCTGCCCTAGGTTTTGAAACGTACTAAAAGGACCGCCTGTGTCTTCGCGAAGTTGTGAGCAATCTACGGTTGGGAACATCTAGATGCCAAGTGATGGGCAGTGAAGAGCTTCGTTTGTTCCACCCCTAGCTTGCGATGGCTGGAAAGCAACACAGTTATCAACGTTCCGTGCCTTCCTTCATGCAAAGCGTGTCTGCATTCCTCAGGAAACCTGAGCTGCACTGAAAAACACAATTAGCCTACGATTGCTTCTAGGAACTAAACCGTGAAGTCGGTATACCTCAAGCAGCAACTAGACTTCATGTCCAGTTTCAATAATTACAGGGTTTCCCTTAACTGATAGTTATTCCCGAGAAAAATTGCCACCTAGGCCTCACTAAGCCTTCACCTTGATATCCTTACACCACCATCACGACTCCCAGCATGGCAATGGTTACTAATGTCATGCTCCATTGTGTCCACTGGATGTGCAATAAGAGAGCCAGAAACTCCAGAGGAATATGCTGTTTGGTCCCCCTGGAAATTGAGGCTTCCTGGAAAATTGTATTTTCCTCATTAGAAAGTTGAGAGTTGCAGCCTCAGTGTTACCTGGTAAACTCTGTTGTAGCCCACCTTTTCTTCATCGCACAATGGTATTTGTGAGGACAAGTGATTTTCCAAGAAAGAAACTTGGAGGTTGCCATTCTTTGGTATGTGCTCATCCTTCAGTGATCTACAGTGAATTGGCGAACCCGTTTGACCACTAGCCGCAAGGTAACGTTGCTCTTGAATCATGCCACAGGTTGGCATGCAGCTGAATCCATGTAGCCTTATTCAGTGTGGTTCTTGAGCTCTAGGAATCATTCCAGGTCTCAAAGTACTGGTGGGTCTGCACTAGGATGAGAAACGTACAAGAAGAATGGCCTGTGTGTTTGGGGATTTGTGAGCAGTGCACCATTGGGAGGAGCTCGATACTGAGTCTTGGAAGGTGTAGGGTTCTTTTGTTAAAGCTCTAGAATCTGGTAAGTTGAAACAACTCAAGTGTCTCCCTTCTAAAGCACCTTGGAGGTACCAATCAGAGAAAGAAACAGCAGGGTCAATGCTCTGTGGTCTCTTTTGAAAATACGGCTCGAAGGAAATCTTTATTTTCTTCATTGGGATCTAGGGAGTTGCGTGCTCAATTCTTCTGAGAAACACTGTAGTTGCACATGTTCTCTTCATAGCACAATTGCCTTTGTGATGACAAGTGAGTTTCTAGGAAGGAAACTTGAGGATTGCCATTCTTTGGTAGGTACTCATTCTTCGGAAATCTTCAGTCAATTGGCGAACCCATTTGTCCACTAGCCTCAAGCTAACGTTCCTCTTCTATCATGCCACAGGTTGGCATGCAGCTGAATCCAAGTAGCCTTATTATGTGTGGTCCTTGAGCTCTAGGAAGCGTTCCTGGTCTCTTAGTACTGGCTGGTCTGCACTAGAATGAGAAACGTGCAGGAAGGAAAGCGTGTGTGTTCCGGGGGTTGTGAGCAATGCACCGTTTGGAAGAGCTAGGTGCTGAGTAATGGGCAGTGTAGGGTTTCCCTGGATAAACACCTAGATTGCGACAGCTTGAAAACACCTAGCTATCAGCGTTCTGTTCAATCCTTCATGCCAAAAGTGTCTGCTTTTCTGCCTATCCGTGAGCACACAAAAAATAATATGATCCTACCCCTCCTTCTGGGAACTCACACGTGATGGAATCTACGCCCAGCAGCCAGTGGACTTTAAGTGCAGCCTGAAAAATTACAGGGTTTCCCTTGAAAGCTAGTTATTCCGGAGATACATTGTACACCCAGACCTCACTCACCGATGACCCTGTAATATTTTGACCACATTCACGACGGCCTGTATTGCAAAGTTTACTCACAAAAGGGTTTAGTTGGTAACTTGAACGTCCAATAAGTACTCAGAAACTGCAGCATAAGAAGCTGTGCTCTCCCTTTGGAGATTGAGGCTTCATGGGAAGTTTATTTTCCACATTGGAATGTCGACACTTGCGGCCTCCGTGTTACCCGATAAACAGTGTAGTTGCCCATCGTCTCTTCACTGCAGAATTGCCTTTTCAGGCAAGTGATTTTCCATGAAACAAACGTTTCCTTTCAATTCCTGCTACGTGCTCCTCCTTCAGCAGTTGTTAGTGAATAGGCCAACCACATGCGACGACTGGCCTCAACCTAACGTTCTGTTTTTCTCGTCATAATGGTAGGCAGGCAGCAGGTTTAATGCAACGTTTGGCAAAGCAGTACTGGAAATGTAGGAGACATTTCTGGTGTCTTAGGAAAGGCGGGTGTGCACTAGGATCCATGATATTCACGAGGGGCTGCCAGTCTCTTCTGGAACTTGTGAGCAACGTTCAGTTGATGACAACTATACGCCAAGAAAGGGCAGTGAAAGGATTATTCTGTTAAACCTCTAGAATGTGGTATGTTGAAACAACTCAAGTATCTCCCTTCTAACGAACCTTGGAGGAACAAAATAGAGGAAGAAACAGCAGGGTCAATGCTCTGTGGTCCCTTTTGAAAGCAAGGCATGAAGGGAAAGTTTATTTACCTCTTTGGGATTTGAAGAGTCGCAGGCTCAATTCTCCCTGAGGAACATTGTAGTTGCACATGTTCTCTGCATAGCACAATTCCCTTTGAGAGGACAAGGGATTTTCCAAGAAAAAAAAACTTGGAGGTTGCCATTCCTTGGTATGTGCTCATCCTTCAGTAATATACAGTGAATTGGCGACCCTATTTGACCACTAGCCTCAAGCAAACGTTCCTCTTGTCTCCTAACACACGTTGGCGTGCAGCAGAATCCATGTAGCCTTATTCAGTGTTGTTCTTGGACTCTAGGAATCATTCCAGGTCTCAATACTGGCCGGTCTGCAGTAGGATGAGAAACCTACAAGAAGAAAGGCCTGTGAGTTCGGGGAGTTGTGAGCAATGCACCGTTGGGAACAGCTAGATGACGAGTCATGGGCTGTGAAGGGCCTCTTTCCTTAAACCTCTAGAATGTGGTAAGTTGAATGAACTCAAGGATCTCCCTTCTAAAGCACATTGGAGGTACAAACCAGAGAAAGAAAGAGCAGGGGCAGTGCTCTGTGGTCCCTTTTGAAAATAAGGCATGAAGGGAGACTTTATTTACCTCCTTGGGATTTAGAGAGTTGTGGGCTCAACTCTCCTGAGAAACACTGTAGTTGCACATGTTCTCTTCATAGCACATTTGCCTTTGTGATGACGTGAGTTTCTAGGAAAAATCTTGGAGGTTGCCATTCTTTGGTAGGTGCTCATCCTTCGGTAATCTTCAGTGAATTGGCGACGCCATTTGACCACTAGCCTCGAGCTAAGGCTCCTCTTGTATCATCCCACAGGTTGGCATGCAGCAGAATCCATGTAGCCTTATTCAGTGTGGTTCTTGGGCTCTAGGAAACATTCGAAGTCTCCTAGGACTCAGGGGTCTGCACTAGACCCGAAACGTACAAAAAGGACGGCCTGTGTGTTCAAGGATTTGTGAGTAAGGCACCGTTGGGAACAGCTAGATGCCGAGTCAGGGGCAGTGAAAGGCTTCTTTTGTGAAACCTCTAGAATGTGGTACGCTGAAACAACTCAAGTATCTCCCTTCTAAATCACCTTGCAGGTACAAAATAGAGAAAGAAACAGCAGGTTCAATGCTCTGTGGTCCCTTTTGAAAATAAGGCTGGAAGGGAAACTTTATTTACCTCCTTGAGATTTAGAGAGTTGCAGGCTCAATTCTCCCTGGGAAACACTGTACTTGCACATCTTCCCTTCATAACACAATTGCCTTTGTGATGACGTGAGTTTCTAGGATAGAACCTTGGAGGTTGCCATTCCTTGGTAGTTGCTCATCCCTCGGTAATCTTCAGGGAATGAACCAAACACATGGGACCTCTAGCCTCAAGTTAACGTTCAGGTTTTCTCATGACAGGGGCAGGCATGCCACAGATTCCATGCAGCCTTAGTCCCTGTGGTTCTTGAACTCTAGGAATCATATCAGTTCTCTTTTGACTCGCTGGTCTGCCCTAGGTTTTGAAACGTACTAAAAGGACCGCCTGTGTCTTCGCGAAGTTGTGAGCAATCTACGGTTGGGAACATCTAGATGCCAAGTGATGGGCAGTGAAGGGCTTCGTTTGTTCCACCCCTAGCTTGCGATGGCTGGAAAGCAACACAGTTATCAACGTTCCGTGCCTTCCTTCATGCAAAGCGTGTCTGCATTCCTCAGGAAACCTGAGCTGCACTGAAAAACACAATTAGCCTACGATTGCTTCTAGGAACTAAACCGTGAAGTCGGTATACCTCAAGCAGCAACTAGACTTCATGTCCAGTTTCAATAATTACAGGGTTTCCCTTAACTGATAGTTATTCCCGAGAAAAATTGCCACCTAGGCCTCACTAAGCCTTCACCTTGATATCCTTACACCACCATCACGACTCCCAGCATGGCAATGGTTACTAATGTCATGCTCCATTGTGTCCACTGGATGTGCAATAAGAGAGCCAGAAACTCCAGAGGAATATGCTGTTTGGTCCCCCTGGAAATTGAGGCTTCCTGGAAAATTGTATTTTCCTCATTAGAAAGTTGAGAGTTGCAGCCTCAGTGTTACCTGGTAAACTCTGTTGTAGCCCACCTTTTCTTCATCGCACAATGGTATTTGTGAGGACAAGTGATTTTCCAAGAAAGAAACTTGGAGGTTGCCATTCTTTGGTATGTGCTCATCCTTCAGTGATCTACAGTGAATTGGCGAACCCGTTTGACCACTAGCCGCAAGGTAACATTGCTCTTGAATCATGCCACAGGTTGGCATGCAGCTGAATCCATGTAGCCTTATTCAGTGTGGTTCTTGAGCTCTAGGAATCATTCCAGGTCTCAAAGTACTGGTGGGTCTGCACTAGGATGAGAAACGTACAAGAAGAATGGCCTGTGTGTTTGGGGATTTGTGAGCAGTGCACCATTGGGAGGAGCTCGATACTGAGTCTTGGTAGGTGTAGGGCTTCTTTTGTTAAAGCTCTAGAATCTGGTAAGTTGAAACAACTCAAGTGTCTCCCTTCTAAAGCACCTTGGAGGTACCAATCAGAGAAAGAAACAGCAGGGTCAATGCTCTGTGGTCTCTTTTGAAAATACGGCTCGAAGGAAATCTTTATTTTCTTCATTGGGATCTAGGGAGTTGCGTGCTCAATTCTTCTGAGAAACACTGTAGTTGCACATGTTCTCTTCATAGCACAATTGCCTTTGTGATGACAAGTGAGTTTCTAGGAAGGAAACTTGAGGATTGCCATTCTTTGGTAGGTACTCATTCTTCGGAAATCTTCAGTCAATTGGCGAACCCATTTGTCCACTAGCCTCAAGCTAAGGTTTCTCTTCTATCATGCCACAGGTTGGCATGCAGCTGAATCCAAGTAGCCTTATTATGTGTGGTCCTTGAGCTCTAGGAAGCGTTCCTGGTCTCTTAGTACTGGCTGGTCTGCACTAGAATGAGAAACGTGCAGGAAGGAAAGCGTGTGTGTTCCGGTGGTTGTGAGCAATGCACCGTTTGGAAGAGCTAGGTGCTGAGTAATGGGCAGTGTAGGGTTTCCCTGGATAAACACCTAGATTGCGACAGCTTGAAAACACCTAGCTATCAGCGTTCTGTTCAATCCTTCATGCCAAAAGTGTCTGCTTTTCTGCCTATCCGTGAGCACACAAAAAATAATATGATCCTACCCCTCCTTCTGGGAACTCACACGTGATGGAATCTACGCCCAGCAGCCAGTGGACTTTAAGTGCAGCCTGAAAAATTACAGGGTTTCCCTTGAAAGCTAGTTATTCCGGAGATACATTGTACACCCAGGCCTCACTCACCGATGACCCTGTAATACTTTGACCACATTCACGACTGCCTGTATTGCAAAGTTTACTCACAAAAGGGTTTAGTTGGTAACTTGAACGTCCAATAAGTACTCAGAAACTGCAGCATAAGAAGCTGTGCTCTCCCTTTGGAGATTGAGGCTTCATGGGAAGTTTATTTTCCACATTGGAATGTCGACACTTGCGGCCTCCGTGTTACCCGATAAACAGTGTAGTTGCCCATCGTCTCTTCACTGCAGAATTGCCTTTTCAGGCAAGTGATTTTCCATGAAACAAACGTTTCCTTTCAATTCCTGCTACGTGCTCCTCCTTCAGCAGTTGTTAGTGAATAGGCCAACCACATGCGACGACTGGCCTCAACCTAACGTTCTGTTTTTCTCGTCACAATGGTAGGCAGGCAGCAGGTTCAATGCAGCGTTTTTCAAAGCAGTACTGGAACTGTAGGAGACATTTCTGGTGTCTTAGGAAAGGCGGGTGTACACTAGGATCCACGATATTCACCAGGGGCTGCCAGTCTCTTCTGGAACTTGTGAGCAACGTTCAGTTGATGACAACTATACGCCAAGAAAGGGCAGGGAAAGGCTTTTTCTGTTAAACCTCTAGAATGTGGTAAGTTGAAACAACTCAAGTATCTCCCTTCTAACGAACCTTGGAGGAACAAAATAGAGGAAGAAACAGCAGGGTCAATGTTCTGTGGTCCCTTTTGAAAGCAAGGCATGAAGGGAAAGTTTATTTACCTCTTCGGGATTTGAAGAGTCGCAGGCTCAATTCTCCCTGAGAAACATTGTAGTTGCACATGTTCTCTGCATAGCACAATTCCCTTTGTGAGGACAAGGGATTTTCCAAGAAAAAAAAACTTGGAGGTTGCCATTCCTTGGTATGTGCTCATCCTTCAGTAATATACAGTGAATTGGCGACCCTATTTGACCACTAGCCTCAAGCAAACGTTCCTCTTGTCTCCTAACACACGTTGGCGTGCAGCGGAATCCATGGAGCCTTATTCAGTGTTGTTCTTGGACTCTAGGAATCATTCCAGGTCTCAATACTGGCCGGTCTGCAGTAGGATGAGAAACCTACAAGAAGAAAGGCCTGTGAGTTCGGGGAGTTGTGAGCAATGCACCGTTGGGAACAGCTAGATGACGAGTCATGGGCTGTGAAGGGCCTCTTTCCTTAAACCTCTAGAATGTGGTAAGTTGAATGAACTCAAGGATCTCCCTTCTAAAGCACATTGGAGGTACAAACCAGAGAAAGAAAGAGCAGGGGCAGTGCTCTGTGGTCCCTTTTGAAAATAAGGCATGAAGGGAGACTTTATTTACCTCCTTGGGATTTAGAGAGTTGTGGGCTCAACTCTCCTGAGAAACACTGTAGTTGCACATGTTCTCTTCATAGCACATTTGCCTTTGTGATGACAAGTGAGTTTCTAGGAAAAATCTTGGAGGTTGCCATTCTTTGGTAGGTGCTCATCCTTCGGTAATCTTCAGTGAATTGGCGACGCCATTTGACCACTAGCCTCAAGCTAAGGCTCCTCTTGTATCATCCCACAGGTTGGCATGCAGCAGAATCCATGTAGCCTTATTCAGTGTGGTTCTTGGGCTCTAGGAAACATTCGAAGTCTCCTAGGACTCAGGGGTCTGCACTAGACCCGAAACGTACAAAAAGGACGGCCTGTGTGTTCAAGGATTTGTGAGTAAGGCACCGTTGGGAACAGCTAGATGCCGAGTCAGGGGCAGTGAAAGGCTTCTTTTGTTAAACCTCTAGAATGTGGTACGCTGAAACAACTCAAGTATCTCCCTTCTAAATCACCTTGCAGGTACAAAATAGAGAAAGAAACAGCAGGTTCAATGCTCTGTGGTCCCTTTTGAAAATAAGGCTGGAAGGGAAACTTTATTTACCTCCTTGAGATTTAGAGAGTTGCAGGGTCAATTCTCCCTGAGAAACACTGTACTTGCACATCTTCCCTTCATAACACAATTGCCTTTGTGATGACGTGAGTTTCTAGGATAGAACCTTGGAGGTTGCCATTCCTTGGTAGTTGCTCATCCCTCGGTAATCTTCAGGGAATGAACCAAACACATGGGACCTCTAGCCTCAAGTTAACGTTCAGGTTTTCTCATGACAGGGGCAGGCATGCCACAGATTCCATGCAGCCTTAGTCCCTGTGGTTCTTGAACTCTAGGAATCATATCAGTTCTCTTTTGACTCGCTGGTCTGCCCTAGGTTTTGAAACGTACTAAAAGGACCGCCTGTGTCTTCGCGAAGTTGTGAGCAATCTACGGTTGGGAACATCTAGATGCCAAGTGATGGGCAGTGAAGGGCTTCGTTTGTTCCACCCCTAGCTTGCGATGGCTGGAAAGCAACACAGTTATCAACGTTCCATGCCTTCCTTCATGCAAAGCGTGTCTGCATTCCTCAGGAAACCTGAGCTGCACTGAAAAACACAATTAGCCTACGATTGCTTCTAGGAACTAAACCGTGAAGTCGGTATACCTCAAGCAGCAACTAGACTTCATGTCCAGTTTCAATAATTACAGGGTTTCCCTTAACTGATAGTTATTCCCGAGAAAAATTGCCACCTAGGCCTCACTAAGCCTTCACCTTGATATCCTTACACCACCATCACGACTCCCAGCATGGCAATGGTTACTAATGTCATGCTCCATTGTGTCCACTGGATGTGCAATAAGAGAGCCAGAAACTCCAGAGGAATATGCTGTTTGGTCCCCCTGGAAATTGAGGCTTCCTGGAAAATTGTATTTTCCTCATTAGAAAGTTGAGAGTTGCAGCCTCAGTGTTACCTGGTAAACTCTGTTGTAGCCCACCTTTTCTTCATCGCACAATGGTATTTGTGAGGACAAGTGATTTTCCAAGAAAGAAACTTGGAGGTTGCCATTCTTTGGTATGTGCTCATCCTTCAGTGATCTACAGTGAATTGGCGAACCCATTTGACCACTAGCCACAAGGTAACGTTGCTCTTGAATCATGCCACAGGTTGGCATGCAGCTGAATCCATGTAGCCTTATTCAGTGTGGTTCTTGAGCTCTAGGAATCATTCCAGGTCTCAAAGTACTGGTGGGTCTGCACTAGGATGAGAAACGTACAAGAAGAATGGCCTGTGTGTTTGGGGATTTGTGAGCAGTGCACCATTGGGAGGAGCTCGATACTGAGTCTTGGAAGGTGTAGGGCTTCTTTTGTTAAAGCTCTAGAATCTGGTAAGTTGAAACAACTCAAGTGTCTCCCTTCTAAAGCACCTTGGAGGTACCAATCAGAGAAAGAAACAGCAGGGTCAATGCTCTGTGGTCTCTTTTGAAAATACGGCTCGAAGGAAATCTTTATTTTCTTCATTGGGATCTAGGGAGTTGCGTGCTCAATTCTTCTGAGAAACACTGTAGTTGCACATGTTCTCTTCATAGCACAATTGCCTTTGTGATGACAAGTGAGTTTCTAGGAAGGAAACTTGAGGATTGCCATTCTTTGGTAGGTACTCATTCTTCGGAAATCTTCAGTCAATTGGCGAACCCATTTGTCCACTAGCCTCAAGCTAACGTTCCTCTTCTATCATGCAACAGGTTGGCATGCAGCTGAATCCAAGTAGCCTTATTATGTGTGGTCCTTGAGCTCTACGAAGCGTTCCTGGTCTCTTAGTACTGGCTGGTCTGCACTAGAATGAGAAACGTGCAGGAAGGAAAGCGTGTGTGTTCCGGGGGTTGTGAGCAATGCACCGTTTGGAAGAGCTAGGTGCTGAGTAATGGGCAGTGTAGGGTTTCCCTGGATAAACACCTAGATTGCGACAGCTTGAAAACACCTAGCTATCAGCGTTCTGTTCAATCCTTCATGCCAAAAGTGTCTGCTTTTCTGCCTATCCGTGAGCACACAAAAAATAATATGATCCTACCCCTCCTTCTGGGAACTCACACGTGATGGAATCTACGCCCAGCAGCCAGTGGACTTTAAGTGCAGCCTGAAAAATTACAGGGTTTCCCTTGAAAGCTAGTTATTCCGGAGATACATTGTACACCCAGACCTCACTCACCGATGACCCTGTAATACTTTGACCACATTCACGACGGCCTGTATTGCAAAGTTTACTCACAAAAGGGTGTAGTTGGTAACTTGAACGTCCAATAAGTACTCAGAAACTGCAGCATAAGAAGCTGTGCTCTCCCTTTGGAGATTGAGGCTTCATGGGAAGTTTATTTTCCACATTGGAATGTCGACACTTGCGGCCTCCGTGTTACCCGATAAACAGTGTAGTTGCCCATCGTCTCTTCACTGCAGAATTGCCTTTTCAGGCAAGTGATTTTCCATGAAACAAACGTTTCCTTTCAATTCCTGCTACGTGCTCCTCCTTCAGCAGTTGTTAGTGAATAGGCTAACCACATGCGACGACTGGCCTCAACCTAACGTTCTGTTTTTCTCGTCACAATGGTAGGCAGGCAGCAGGTTCAATGCAGCGTTTTTCAAAGCAGTACTGGAACTGTAGGAGACATTTCTGGTGTCTTAGGAAAGGCGGGTGTACACTAGGATCCACGATATTCACCAGGGGCTGCCAGTCTCTTCTGGAACTTGTGAGCAACGTTCAGTTGATGACAACTATACGCCAAGAAAGGGCAGTGAAAGGCTTTTTCTGTTAAACCTCTAGAATGTGGTAAGTTGAAACAACTCAAGTATCTCCCTTCTAACGAACCTTGGAGGAACAAAATAGAGGAAGAAACAGCAGGGTCAATGTTCTGTGGTCCCTTTTGAAAGCAAGGCATGAAGGGAAAGTTTATTTACCTCTTCGGGATTTGAAGAGTCGCAGGCTCAATTCTCCCTGAGAAACATTGTAGTTGCACATGTTCTCTGCATAGCACAATTCCCTTTGTGAGGACAAGGGATTTTCCAAGAAAAAAAAACTTGGAGGTTGCCATTCCTTGGTATGTGCTCATCCTTCAGTAATATACAGTGAATTGGCGACCCTATTTGACCACTAGCCTCAAGCAAACGTTCCTCTTGTCTCCTAACACACGTTGTCGTGCAGCGGAATCCATGGAGCCTTATTCAGTGTTGTTCTTGGACTCCAGGAATCATTCCAGGTCTCAATACTGGCCGGTCTGCAGTAGGATGAGAAACCTACAAGAAGAAAGGCCTGTGAGTTCGGGGAGTTGTGAGCAATGCACCGTTGGGAACAGCTAGATGACGAGTCATGGGCTGTGAAGGGCCTCTTTCCTTAAATCTCTTGAATGTGGTAAGTTGAATGAACTCAAGGATCTCCCTTCTAAAGCACATTGGAGGTACAAACCAGAGAAAGAAAGAGCAGGGGCAGTGCTCTGTGGTCCCTTTTGAAAATAAGGCATGAAGGGAGACTTTATTTACCTCCTTGGGATTTAGAGAGTTGTGGGCTCAACTCTCCTGAGAAACACTGTAGTTGCACATGTTCTCTTCATAGCACATTTGCCTTTGTGATGACAAGTGAGTTTCTAGGAAAAATCTTGGAGGTTGCCATTCTTTGGTAGGTGCTCATCCTTCAGTAATCTTCAGTGAATTGGCGACGCCATTTGACCACTAGCCTCGAGCTAAGGCTCCTCTTGTATCATCCCACAGGTTGGCATGCAGCAGAATCCATGTAGCCTTATTCAGTGTGGTTCTTGGGCTCTAGGAAACATTCGAAGTCTCCTAGGACTCAGGGGTCTGCACTAGACCCGAAATGTACAAAAAGGACGGCCTGTGTGTTCAAGGATTTGTGAGTAAGGCACCGTTGGGAACAGCTAGATGCCGAGTCAGGGGCAGTGAAAGGCTTCTTTTGTTAAACCTCTAGAATGTGGTACGCTGAAACAACTCAAGTATCTCCCTTCTAAATCACCTTGCAGGTACAAAATAGAGAAAGAAACAGCAGGTTCAATGCTCTGTGGTCCCTTTTGAAAATAAGGCTGGAAGGGAAACTTTATTTACCTCCTTGAGATTTAGAGAGTTGCAGGCTCAATTCTCCCTGGGAAACACTGTACTTGCACATCTTACCTTCATAACACAATTGCCTTTGTGATGACGTGAGTTTCTAGGATAGAACCTTGGAGGTTGCCATTCCTTGGTAGTTGCTCATCCCTCAGTAATCTTCAGGGAATGAACCAAACACATGGGACCTCTAGCCTCAAGTTAACGTTCAGGTTTTCTCATGACAGGGGCAGGCATGCCACAGATTCCATGCAGCCTTAGTCCCTGTGGTTCTTGAACTCTAGGAATCATATCAGTTCTCTTTTGACTCGCTGGTCTGCCCTAGGTTTTGAAACGTACTAAAAGGACCGCCTGTGTCTTCGCGAAGTTGTGAGCAATCTACGGTTGGGAACATCTAGATGCCAAGTGATGGGCAGTGAAGGGCTTCGTTTGTTCCACCCCTAGCTTGCGATGGCTGGAAAGCAACACAGTTATCAACGTTCCGTGCCTTCCTTCATGCAAAGCGTGTCTGCATTCCTCAGGAAACCTGAGCTGCACTGAAAAACACAATTAGCCTACGATTGCTTCTAGGAACTAAACCGTGAAGTCGGTATACCTCAAGCAGCAACTAGACTTCATGTCCAGTTTCAATAATTACAGGGTTTCCCTTAACTGATAGTTATTCCCGAGAAAAATTGCCACCTAGGCCTCACTAAGCCTTCACCTTGATATCCTTACACCACCATCACGACTCCCAGCATGGCAATGGTTACTAATGTCATGCTCCATTGTGTCCACTGGATGTGCAATAAGAGAGCCAGAAACTCCAGAGGAATATGCTGTTTGGTCCCCCTGGAAATTGAGGCTTCCTGGAAAATTGTATTTTCCTCATTAGAAAGTTGAGAGTTGCAGCCTCAGTGTTACCTGGTAAACTCTGTTGTAGCCCACCTTTTCTTCATCGCACAATGGTATTTGTGAGGACAAGTGATTTTCCAAGAAAGAAACTTGGAGGTTGCCATTCTTTGGTATGTGCTCATCCTTCAGTGATCTACAGTGAATTGGCGAACCCGTTTGACCACTAGCCGCAAGGTAACGTTGCTCTTGAATCATGCCACAGGTTGGCATGCAGCTGAATCCATGTAGCCTTATTCAGTGTGGTTCTTGAGCTCTAGGAATCATTCCAGGTCTCAAAGTACTGGTGGGTCTGCACTAGGATGAGAAACGTACAAGAAGAATGGCCTGTGTGTTTGGGGATTTGTGAGCAGTGCACCATTGGGAGGAGCTCGATACTGAGTCTTGGAAGGTGTAGGGCTTCTTTTGTTAAAGCTCTAGAATCTGGTAAGTTGAAACAACTCAAGTGTCTCCCTTCTAAAGCACCTTGGAGGTACCAATCAGAGAAAGAAACAGCAGGGTCAATGCTCTGTGGTCTCTTTTGAAAATACGGCTCGAAGGAAATCTTTATTTTCTTCATTGGGATCTAGGGAGTTGCGTGCTCAATTCTTCTGAGAAACACTGTAGTTGCACATGTTCTCTTCATAGCACAATTGCCTTTGTGATGACAAGTGAGTTTCTAGGAAGGAAACTTGAGGATTGCCATTCTTTGGTAGGTACTCATTCTTCGGAAATCTTCAGTCAATTGGCGAACCCATTTGTCCACTAGCCTCAAGCTAACGTTCCTCTTCTATCATGCCACAGGTTGGCATGCAGCTGAATCCAAGTAGCCTTATTATGTGTGGTCCTTGAGCTCTAGGAAGCGTTCCTGGTCTCTTAGTACTGGCTGGTCTGCACTAGAATGAGAAACGTGCAGGAAGGAAAGCGTGTGTGTTCCGGGGGTTGTGAGCAATGCACCGTTTGGAAGAGCTAGGTGCTGAGTAATGGGCAGTGTAGGGTTTCCCTGGATAAACACCTAGATTGCGACAGCTTGAAAACACCTAGCTATCAGCGTTCTGTTCAATCCTTCATGCCAAAAGTGTCTGCTTTTCTGCCTATCCGTGAGCACACAAAAAATAATATGATCCTACCCCTCCTTCTGGGAACTCACACGTGATGGAATCTACGCCCAGCAGCCAGTGGACTTTAAGTGCAGCCTGAAAAATTACAGGGTTTCCCTTGAAAGCTAGTTATTCCGGAGATACATTGTACACCCAGACCTCACTCACCGATGACCCTGTAATATTTTGACCACATTCACGACGGCCTGTATTGCAAAGTTTACTCACAAAAGGGTGTAGTTGGTAACTTGAACGTCCAATAAGTACTCAGAAACTGCAGCATAAGAAGCTGTGCTCTCCCTTTGGAGATTGAGGCTTCATGGGAAGTTTATTTTCCACATTGGAATGTCGACACTTGCGGCCTCCGTGTTACCCGATAAACAGTGTAGTTGCCCATCGTCTCTTCACTGCAGAATTGCCTTTTCAGGCAAGTGATTTTCCATGAAACAAACGTTTCCTTTCAATTCCTGCTACGTGCTCCTCCTTCAGCAGTTGTTAGTGAATAGGCCAACCACATGCGACGACTGGCCTCAACTTAACGTTCTGTTTTTCTCGTCACAATGGTAGGCAGGCAGCAGGTTCAATGCAGCGTTTTTCAAAGCAGTACTGGAACTGTAGGAGACATTTCTGGTGTCTTAGGAAAGGCGGGTGTACACTAGGATCCACGATATTCACCAGGGGCTGCCAGTCTCTTCTGGAACTTGTGAGCAACGTTCAGTTGATGACAACTATACGCCAAGAAAGGGCAGTGAAAGGCTTTTTCTGTTAAACCTCTAGAATGTGGTAAGTTGAAACAACTCAAGTATCTCCCTTCTAACGAACCTTGGAGGAACAAAATAGAGGAAGAAACAGCAGTGTCAATGTTCTGTGGTCCCTTTTGAAAGCAAGGCATGAAGGGAAAGTTTATTTACCTCTTCGGGATTTGAAGAGTCGCAGGCTCAATTCTCCCTGAGAAACATTGTAGTTGCACATGTTCTCTGCATAGCACAATTCCCTTTGTGAGGACAAGGGATTTTCCAAGAAAAAAAAACTTGGAGGTTGCCATTCCTTGGTATGTGCTCATCCTTCAGTAATATACAGTGAATTGGCGACCCTATTTGACCACTAGCCTCAAGCAAACGTTCCTCTTGTCTCCTAACACACGTTGGCGTGCAGCGGAATCCATGGAGCCTTATTCAGTGTTGTTCTTGGACTCTAGGAATCATTCCAGGTCTCAATACTGGCCGGTCTGCAGTAGGATGAGAAACCTACAAGAAGAAAGGCCTGTGAGTTCGGGGAGTTGTGAGCAATGCACCGTTGGGAACAGCTAGATGACGAGTCATGGGCTGTGAAGGGCCTCTTTCCTTAAACCTCTTGAATGTGGTAAGTTGAATGAACTCAAGGATCTCCCTTCTAAAGCACATTGGAGGTACAAACCAGAGAAAGAAAGAGCAGGGGCAGTGCTCTGTGGTCCCTTTTGAAAATAAGGCATGAAGGGAGACTTTATTTACCTCCTTGGGATTTAGAGAGTTGTGGACTCAACTCTCCTGAGAAACACTGTAGTTGCACATGTTCTCTTCATAGCACATTTGACTTTGTGATGACAAGTGAGTTTCTAGGAAAAATCTTGGAGGTTGCCATTCTTTGGTAGGTGCTCATCCTTCGGTAATCTTCAGTGAATTGGCGACGCCATTTGACCACTAGCCTCGAGCTAAGGCTCCTCTTGTATCATCCCACAGGTTGGCATGCAGCAGAATCCATGTAGCCTTATTCAGTGTGGTTCTTGGGCTCTAGGAAACATTCGAAGTCTCCTAGGACTCAGGGGTCTGCACTAGACCCGAAACGTACAAAAAGGACGGCCTGTGTGTTCAAGGATTTGTGAGTAAGGCACCGTTGGGAACAGCTAGATGCCGAGTCAGGGGCAGTGAAAGGCTTCTTTTGTTAAACCTCTAGAATGTGGTACGCTGAAACAACTCAAGTATCTCCCTTCTAAATCACCTTGCAGGTACAAAATAGAGAAAGAAACAGCAGGTTCAATGCTCTGTGGTCCCTTTTGAAAATAAGGCTGGAAGGGAAACTTTATTTACCTCCTTGAGATTTAGAGAGTTGCAGGCTCAATTCTCCCTGGGAAACACTGTACTTGCACATCTTCCCTTCATAACACAATTGCCTTTGTGATGACGTGAGTTTCTAGGATAGAACCTTGGAGGTTGCCATTCCTTGGTAGTTGCTCATCCCTCGGTAATCTTCAGGGAATGAACCAAACACATGGGACCTCTAGCCTCAAGTTAACGTTCAGGTTTTCTCATGACAGGGGCAGGCATGCCACAGATTCCATGCAGCCTTAGTCCCTGTGGTTCTTGAACTCTAGGAATCATATCAGTTCTCTTTTGACTCGCTGGTCTGCCCTAGGTTTTGAAACGTACTAAAAGGACCGCCTGTGTCTTCGCGAAGTTGTGAGCAATCTACGGTTGGGAACATCTAGATGCCAAGTGATGGGCAGTGAAGGGCTTCGTTTGTTCCACCCCTAGCTTGCGATGGCTGGAAAGCAACACAGTTATCAACGTTCCGTGCCTTCCTTCATGCAAAGCGTGTCTGCATTCCTCAGGAAACCTGAGCTGCACTGAAAAACACAATTAGCCTACGATTGCTTCTAGGAACTAAACCGTGAAGTCGGTATACCTCAAGCAGCAACTAGACTTCATGTCCAGTTTCAATAATTACAGGGTTTCCCTTAACTGATAGTTATTCCCGAGAAAAATTGCCACCTAGGCCTCACTAAGCCTTCACCTTGATATCCTTACACCACCATCACGACTCCCAGCATGGCAATGGTTACTAATGTCATGCTCCATTGTGTCCACTGGATGTGCAATAAGAGAGCCAGAAACTCCAGAGGAATATGCTGTTTGGTCCCCCTGGAAATTGAGGCTTCCTGGAAAATTGTATTTTCCTCATTAGAAAGTTGAGAGTTGCAGCCTCAGTGTTACCTGGTAAACTCTGTTGTAGCCCACCTTTTCTTCATCGCACAATGGTATTTGTGAGGACAAGTGATTTTCCAAGAAAGAAACTTGGAGGTTGCCATTCTTTGGTATGTGCTCATCCTTCAGTGATCTACAGTGAATTGGCGAACCCGTTTGACCACTAGCCGCAAGGTAACGTTGCTCTTGAATCATGCCACAGGTTGGCATGCAGCTGAATCCATGTAGCCTTATTCAGTGTGGTTCTTGAGCTCTAGGAATCATTCCAGGTCTCAAAGTACTGGTGGGTCTGCACTAGGATGAGAAACGTACAAGAAGAATGGCCTGTGTGTTTGGGGATTTGTGAGCAGTGCACCATTGGGAGGAGCTCGATACTGAGTCTTGGAAGGTGTAGGGCTTCTTTTGTTAAAGCTCTAGAATCTGGTAAGTTGAAACAACTCAAGTGTCTCCCTTCTAAAGCACCTTGGAGGTACCAATCAGAGAAAGAAACAGCAGGGTCAATGCTCTGTGGTCTCTTTTGAAAATACGGCTCGAAGGAAATCTTTATTTTCTTCATTGGGATCTAGGGAGTTGCGTGCTCAATTCTTCTGAGAAACACTGTAGTTGCACATGTTCTCTTCATAGCACAATTGCCTTTGTGATGACAAGTGAGTTTCTAGGAAGGAAACTTGAGGATTGCCATTCTTTGGTAGGTACTCATTCTTCGGAAATCTTCAGTCAATTGGCGAACCCATTTGTCCACTAGCCTCAAGCTAACGTTCCTCTTCTATCATGCCACAGGTTGGCATGCAGCTGAATCCAAGTAGCCTTATTATGTGTGGTCCTTGAGCTCTAGGAAGCGTTCCTGGTCTCTTAGTACTGGCTGGTCTGCACTAGAATGAGAAACGTGCAGGAAGGAAAGCGTGTGTGTTCCGGGGGTTGTGAGCAATGCACCGTTTGGAAGAGCTAGGTGCTGAGTAATGGGCAGTGTAGGGTTTCCCTGGATAAACACCTAGATTGCGACAGCTTGAAAACACCTAGCTATCAGCGTTCTGTTCAATCCTTCATGCCAAAAGTGTCTGCTTTTCTGCCTATCCGTGAGCACACAAAAAATAATATGATCCTACCCCTCCTTCTGGGAACTCACACGTGATGGAATCTACGCCCAGCAGCCAGTGGACTTTAAGTGCAGCCTGAAAAATTACAGGGTTTCCCTTGAAAGCTAGTTATTCCGGAGATACATTGTACACCCAGACCTCACTCACCGATGACCCTGTAATATTTTGACCACATTCACGACGGGCTGTATTGCAAAGTTTACTCACAAAAGGGTGTAGTTGGTAACTTGAACGTCCAATAAGTACTCAGAAACTGCAGCATAAGAAGCTGTGCTCTCCCTTTGGAGATTGAGGCTTCATGGGAAGTTTATTTTCCACATTGGAATGTCGACACTTGCGGCCTCCGTGTTACCCGATAAACAGTGTAGTTGCCCATCGTCTCTTCACTGCAGAATTGCCTTTTCAGGCAAGTGATTTTCCATGAAACAAACGTTTCCTTTCAATTCCTGCTACGTGCTCCTCCTTCAGCAGTTGTTAGTGAATAGGCCAACCACATGCGACGACTGGCCTCAACTTAACGTTCTGTTTTTCTCGTCACAATGGTAGGAAGGCAGCAGGTTCAATGCAGCGTTTTTCAAAGCAGTACTGGAACTGTAGGAGACATTTCTGGTGTCTTAGGAAAGGCGGGTGTACACTAGGATCCACGATATTCACCAGGGGCTGCCAGTCTCTTCTGGAACTTGTGAGCAACGTTCAGTTGATGACAACTATACGCCAAGAAAGGGCAGTGAAAGGCTTTTTCTGTTAAACCTCTAGAATGTGGTAAGTTGAAACAACTCAAGTATCTCCCTTCTAACGAACCTTGGAGGAACAAAATAGAGGAAGAAACAGCAGTGTCAATGTTCTGTGGTCCCTTTTGAAAGCAAGGCATGAAGGGAAAGTTTGTTTACCTCTTCGGGATTTGAAGAGTCGCAGGCTCAATTCTCCCTGAGAAACATTGTAGTTGCACATGTTCTCTGCATAGCACAATTCCCTTTGTGAGGACAAGGGATTTTCCAAGAAAAAAAAACTTGGAGGTTGCCATTCCTTGGTATGTGCTCATCCTTCAGTAATATACAGTGAATTGGCGACCCTATTTGACCACTAGCCTCAAGCAAACGTTCCTCTTGTCTCCTAACACACGTTGGCGTGCAGCGGAATCCATGGAGCCTTATTCAGTGTTGTTCTTGGACTCTAGGAATCATTCCAGGTCTCAATACTGGCCGGTCTGCAGTAGGATGAGAAACCTACAAGAAGAAAGGCCTGTGAGTTCGGGGAGTTGTGAGCAATGCACCGTTGGGAACAGCTAGATGACGAGTCATGGGCTGTGAAGGGCCTCTTTCCTTAAACCTCTTGAATGTGGTAAGTTGAATGAACTCAAGGATCTCCCTTCTAAAGCACATTGGAGGTACAAACCAGAGAAAGAAAGAGCAGGGGCAGTGCTCTGTGGTCCCTTTTGAAAATAAGGCATGAAGGGAGACTTTATTTACCTCCTTGGGATTTAGAGAGTTGTGGGCTCAACTCTCCTGAGAAACACTGTAGTTGCACATGTTCTCTTCATAGCACATTTGACTTTGTGATGACAAGTGAGTTTCTAGGAAAAATCTTGGAGGTTGCCATTCTTTGGTAGGTGCTCATCCTTCGGTAATCTTCAGTGAATTGGCGACGCCATTTGACCACTAGCCTCGAGCTAAGGCTCCTCTTGTATCATCCCACAGGTTGGCATGCAGCAGAATCCATGTAGCCTTATTCAGTGTGGTTCTTGGGCTCTAGGAAACATTCGAAGTCTCCTAGGACTCAGGGGTCTGCACTAGACCCGAAACGTACAAAAAGGACGGCCTGTGTGTTCAAGGATTTGTGAGTAAGGCACCGTTGGGAACAGCTAGATGCCGAGTCAGGGGCAGTGAAAGGCTTCTTTTGTTAAACCTCTAGAATGTGGTACGCTGAAACAACTCAAGTATCTCCCTTCTAAATCACCTTGCAGGTACAAAATAGAGAAAGAAACAGCAGGTTCAATGCTCTGTGGTCCCTTTTGAAAATAAGGCTGGAAGGGAAACTTTATTTACCTCCTTGAGATTTAGAGAGTTGCAGGCTCAATTCTCCCTGGGAAACACTGTACTTGCACATCTTCCCTTCATAACACAATTGCCTTTGTGATGACGTGAGTTTCTAGGATAGAACCTTGGAGGTTGCCATTCCTTGGTAGTTGCTCATCCCTCGGTAATCTTCAGGGAATGAACCAAACACATGGGACCTCTAGCCTCAAGTTAACGTTCAGGTTTTCTCATGACAGGGGCAGGCATGCCACAGATTCCATGCAGCCTTAGTCCCTGTGGTTCTTGAACTCTAGGAATCATATCAGTTCTCTTTTGACTCGCTGGTCTGCCCTAGGTTTTGAAACGTACTAAAAGGACCGCCTGTGTCTTCGCGAAGTTGTGAGCAATCTACGGTTGGGAACATCTAGATGCCAAGTGATGGGCAGTGAAGGGCTTCGTTGGTTCCACCCCTAGCTTGCGATGGCTGGAAAGCAACACAGTTATCAACGTTCCGTGCCTTCCTTCATGCAAAGCGTGTCTGCATTCCTCAGGAAACCTGAGCTGCACTGAAAAACACAATTAGCCTACGATTGCTTCTAGGAACTAAACCGTGAAGTCGGTATACCTCAAGCAGCAACTAGACTTCATGTCCAGTTTCAATAATTACAGGGTTTCCCTTAACTGATAGTTATTCCCGAGAAAAATTGCCACCTAGGCCTCACTAAGCCTTCACCTTGATATCCTTACACCACCATCACGACTCCCAGCATGGCAATGGTTACTAATGTCATGCTCCATTGTGTCCACTGGATGTGCAATAAGAGAGCCAGAAACTCCAGAGGAATATGCTGTTTGGTCCCCCTGGAAATTGAGGCTTCCTGGAAAATTGTATTTTCCTCATTAGAAAGTTGAGAGTTGCAGCCTCAGTGTTACCTGGTAAACTCTGTTGTAGCCCACCTTTTCTTCATCGCACAATGGTATTTGTGAGGACAAGTGATTTTCCAAGAAAGAAACTTGGAGGTTGCCATTCTTTGGTATGTGCTCATCCTTCAGTGATCTACAGTGAATTGGCGAACCCGTTTGACCACTAGCCGCAAGGTAACGTTGCTCTTGAATCATGCCACAGGTTGGCATGCAGCTGAATCCATGTAGCCTTATTCAGTGTGGTTCTTGAGCTCTAGGAATCATTCCAGGTCTCAAAGTACTGGTGGGTCTGCACTAGGATGAGAAACGTACAAGAAGAATGGCCTGTGTGTTTGGGGATTTGTGAGCAGTGCACCATTGGGAGGAGCTCGATACTGAGTCTTGGAAGGTGTAGGGCTTCTTTTGTTAAAGCTCTAGAATCTGGTAAGTTGAAACAACTCAAGTGTCTCCCTTCTAAAGCACCTTGGAGGTACCAATCAGAGAAAGAAACAGCAGGGTCAATGCTCTGTGGTCTCTTTTGAAAATACGGCTCGAAGGAAATCTTTATTTTCTTCATTGGGATCTAGGGAGTTGCGTGCTCAATTCTTCTGAGAAACACTGTAGTTGCACATGTTCTCTTCATAGCACAATTGCCTTTGTGATGACAAGTGAGTTTCTAGGAAGGAAACTTGAGGATTGCCATTCTTTGGTAGGTACTCATTCTTCGGAAATCTTCAGTCAATTGGCGAACCCATTTGTCCACTAGCCTCAAGCTAACGTTCCTCTTCTATCATGCCACAGGTTGGCATGCAGCTGAATCCAAGTAGCCTTATTATGTGTGGTCCTTGAGCTCTAGGAAGCGTTCCTGGTCTCTTAGTACTGGCTGGTCTGCACTAGAATGAGAAACGTGCAGGAAGGAAAGCGTGTGTGTTCCGGGGGTTGTGAGCAATGCACCGTTTGGAAGAGCTAGGTGCTGAGTAATGGGCAGTGTAGGGTTTCCCTGGATAAACACCTAGATTGCGACAGCTTGAAAACACCTAGCTATCAGCGTTCTGTTCAATCCTTCATGCCAAAAGTGTCTGCTTTTCTGCCTATCCGTGAGCACACAAAAAATAATATGATCCTACCCCTCCTTCTGGGAACTCACACGTGATGGAATCTACGCCCAGCAGCCAGTGGACTTTAAGTGCAGCCTGAAAAATTACAGGGTTTCCCTTGAAAGCTAGTTATTCCGGAGATACATTGTACACCCAGGCCTCACTCACCGATGACCCTGTAATACTTTGACCACATTCACGACGGCCTGTATTGCAAAGTTTACTCACAAAAGGGTTTAGTTGGTAACTTGAACGTCCAATAAGTACTCAGAAACTGCAGCATAAGAAGCTGTGCTCTCCCTTTGGAGATTGAGGCTTCATGGGAAGTTTATTTTCCACATTGGAATGTCGACACTTGCGGCCTCCGTGTTACCCGATAAACAGTGTAGTTGCCCATCGTCTCTTCACTGCAGAATTGCCTTTTCAGGCAAGTGATTTTCCATGAAACAAACGTTTCCTTTCAATTCCTGCTACGTGCTCCTCCTTCAGCAGTTGTTAGTGAATAGGCCAACCACATGCGACGACTGGCCTCAACCTAACGTTCTGTTTTTCTCGTCACAATGGTAGGCAGGCAGCAGGTTCAATGCAGCGTTTGGCAAAGCAGTACTGGAACTGTAGGAGACATTTCTGGTGTCTTAGGAAAGGCGGGTGTGCACTAGGATCCACGATATTCACGAGGGGCTGCCAGTCTCTTCTGGAACTTGTGAGCAACGTTCAGTTGATGACAACTATACGCCAAGAAAGGGCAGTGAAAGGCTTTTTCTGTTAAACCTCTAGAATGTGGTAAGTTGAAACAACTCAAGTATCTCCCTTCTAACGAACCTTGGAGGAACAAAATAGAGGAAGAAACAGCAGGGTCAATGCTCTGTGGTCCCTTTTGAAAGCAAGGCATGAAGGGAAAGTTTATTTACCTCTTTGGGATTTGAAGAGTCGCAGGCTCAATTCTCCCTGAGAAACATTGTAGTTGCACATGTTCTCTGCATAGCACAATTCCCTTTGTGAGGACAAGGGATTTTCCAAGAAAAAAAAACTTGGAGGTTGCCATTCCTTGGTATGTGCTCATCCTTCAGTAATATACAGTGAATTGGCGACCCTATTTGACCACTAGCCTCAAGCAAACGTTCCTCTTGTCTCCTAACACACGTTGGCGTGCAGCAGAATCCATGTAGCCTTATTCAGTGTTGTTCTTGGACTCTAGGAATCATTCCAGGTCTCAATACTGGCCGGTCTGCAGTAGGATGAGAAACCTACAAGAAGAAAGGCCTGTGAGTTCGGGGAGTTGTGAGCAATGCACCGTTGGGAACAGCTAGATGACGAGTCATGGGCTGTGAAGGGCCTCTTTCCTTAAACCTCTAGAATGTGGTAAGTTGAATGAACTCAAGGATCTCCCTTCTAAAGCACATTGGAGGTACAAACCAGAGAAAGAAAGAGCAGGGGCAGTGCTCTGTGGTCCCTTTTGAAAATAAGGCATGAAGGGAGACTTTATTTACCTCCTTGGGATTTAGAGAGTTGTGGGCTCAACTCTCCTGAGAAACACTGTAGTTGCACATGTTCTCTTCATAGCACATTTGCCTTTGTGATGACAAGTGAGTTTCTAGGAAAAATCTTGGAGGTTGCCATTCTTTGGTAGGTGCTCATCCTTCGGTAATCTTCAGTGAATTGGCGACGCCATTTGACCACTAGCCTCGAGCTAAGGCTCCTCTTGTATCATCCCACAGGTTGGCATGCAGCAGAATCCATGTAGCCTTATTCAGTGTGGTTCTTGGGCTCTAGGAAACATTCGAAGTCTCCTAGGACTCAGGGGTCTGCACTAGACCCGAAACGTACAAAAAGGACGGCCTGTGTGTTCAAGGATTTGTGAGTAAGGCACCGTTGGGAACAGCTAGATGCCGAGTCAGGGGCAGTGAAAGGCTTCTTTTGTTAAACCTCTAGAATGTGGTACGCTGAAACAACTCAAGTATCTCCCTTCTAAATCACCTTGCAGGTACAAAATAGAGAAAGAAACAGCAGGTTCAATGCTCTGTGGTCCCTTTTGAAAATAAGGCTGGAAGGGAAACTTTATTTACCTCCTTGAGATTTAGAGAGTTGCAGGCTCAATTCTCCCTGGGAAACACTGTACTTGCACATCTTCCCTTCATAACACAATTGCCTTTGTGATGACGTGAGTTTCTAGGATAGAACCTTGGAGGTTGCCATTCCTTGGTAGTTGCTCATCCCTCGGTAATCTTCAGGGAATGAACCAAACACATGGGACCTCTAGCCTCAAGTTAACGTTCAGGTTTTCTCATGACAGGGGCAGGCATGCCACAGATTCCATGCAGCCTTAGTCCCTGTGGTTCTTGAACTCTAGGAATCATATCAGTTCTCTTTTGACTCGCTGGTCTGCCCTAGGTTTTGAAACGTACTAAAAGGACCGCCTGTGTCTTCGCGAAGTTGTGAGCAATCTACGGTTGGGAACATCTAGATGCCAAGTGATGGGCAGTGAAGAGCTTCGTTGGTTCCACCCCTAGCTTGCGATGGCTGGAAAGCAACACAGTTATCAACGTTCCGTGCCTTCCTTCATGCAAAGCGTGTCTGCATTCCTCAGGAAACCTGAGCTGCACTGAAAAACACAATTAGCCTACGATTGCTTCTAGGAACTAAACCGTGAAGTCGGTATACCTCAAGCAGCAACTAGACTTCATGTCCAGTTTCAATAATTACAGGGTTTCCCTTAACTGATAGTTATTCCCGAGAAAAATTGCCACCTAGGCCTCACTAAGCCTTCACCTTGATATCCTTACACCACCATCACGACTCCCAGCATGGCAATGGTTACTAATGTCATGCTCCATTGTGTCCACTGGATGTGCAATAAGAGAGCCAGAAACTCCAGAGGAATATGCTGTTTGGTCCCCCTGGAAATTGAGGCTTCCTGGAAAATTGTATTTTCCTCATTAGAAAGTTGAGAGTTGCAGCCTCAGTGTTACCTGGTAATCTCTGTTGTAGCCCACCTTTTCTTCATCGCACAATGGTATTTGTGAGGACAAGTGATTTTCCAAGAAAGAAACTTGGAGGTTGCCATTCTTTGGTATGTGCTCATCCTTCAGTGATCTACAGTGAATTGGCGAACCCGTTTGACCACTAGCCGCAAGGTAACGTTGCTCTTGAATCATGCCACAGGTTGGCATGCAGCTGAATCCATGTAGCCTTATTCAGTGTGGTTCTTGAGCTCTAGGAATCATTCCAGGTCTCAAAGTACTGGTGGGTCTGCACTAGGATGAGAAACGTACAAGAAGAATGGCCTGTGTGTTTGGGGATTTGTGAGCAGTGCACCATTGGGAGGAGCTCGATACTGAGTCTTGGAAGGTGTAGGGCTTCTTTTGTTAAAGCTCTAGAATCTGGTAAGTTGAAACAACTCAAGTGTCTCCCTTCTAAAGCACCTTGGAGGTACCAATCAGAGAAAGAAACAGCAGGGTCAATGCTCTGTGGTCTCTTTTGAAAATACGGCTCGAAGGAAATCTTTATTTTCTTCATTGGGATCTAGGGAGTTGCGTGCTCAATTCTTCTGAGAAACACTGTAGTTGCACATGTTCTCTTCATAGCACAATTGCCTTTGTGATGACAAGTGAGTTTCTAGGAAGGAAACTTGAGGATTGCCATTCTTTGGTAGGTACTCATTCTTCGGAAATCTTCAGTCAATTGGCGAACCCATTTGTCCACTAGCCTCAAGCTAACGTTCCTCTTCTATCATGCCACAGGTTGGCATGCAGCTGAATCCAAGTAGCCTTATTATGTGTGGTCCTTGAGCTCTAGGAAGCGTTCCTGGTCTCTTAGTACTGGCTGGTCTGCACTAGAATGAGAAACGTGCAGGAAGGAAAGCGTGTGTGTTCCGGGGGTTGTGAGCAATGCACCGTTTGGAAGAGCTAGGTGCTGAGTAATGGGCAGTGTAGGGTTTCCCTGGATAAACACCTAGATTGCGACAGCTTGAAAACACCTAGCTATCAGCCTTCTGTTCAATCCTTCATGCCAAAAGTGTCTGCTTTTCTGCCTATCCGTGAGCACACAAAAAATAATATGATCCTACCCCTCCTTCTGGGAACTCACACGTGATGGAATCTACGCCCAGCAGCCAGTGGACTTTAAGTGCAGCCTGAAAAATTACAGGGTTTCCCTTGAAAGCTAGTTATTCCGGAGATACATTGTACACCCAGGCCTCACTCACCGATGACCCTGTAATACTTTGACCACATTCACGACTGCCTGTATTGCAAAGTTTACTCACAAAAGGGTTTAGTTGGTAACTTGAACGTCCAATAAGTACTCAGAAACTGCAGCATAAGAAGCTGTGCTCTCCCTTTGGAGATTGAGGCTTCATGGGAAGTTTATTTTCCACATTGGAATGTCGACACTTGCGGCCTCCGTGTTACCCGATAAACAGTGTAGTTGCCCATCGTCTCTTCACTGCAGAATTGCCTTTTCAGGCAAGTGATTTTCCATGAAACAAACGTTTCCTTTCAATTCCTGCTACGTGCTCCTCCTTCAGCAGTTGTTAGTGAATAGGCCAACCACATGCGACGACTGGCCTCAACCTAACGTTCTGTTTTTCTCGTCACAATGGTAGGCAGGCAGCAGGTTCAATGCAGCGTTTTTCAAAGCAGTACTGGAACTGTAGGAGACATTTCTGGTGTCTTAGGAAAGGCGGGTGTACACTAGGATCCACGATATTCACCAGGGGCTGCCAGTCTCTTCTGGAACTTGTGAGCAACGTTCAGTTGATGACAACTATACGCCAAGAAAGGGCAGTGAAAGGCTTTTTCTGTTAAACCTCTAGAATGTGGTAAGTTGAAACAACTCAAGTATCTCCCTTCTAACGAACCTTGGAGGAACAAAATAGAGGAAGAAACAGCAGGGTCAATGTTCTGTGGTCCCTTTTGAAAGCAAGGCATGAAGGGAAAATTTATTTACCTCTTCGGGATTTGAAGAGTCGCAGGCTCAATTCTCCCTGAGAAACATTGTAGTTGCACATGTTCTCTGCATAGCACAATTCCCTTTGTGAGGACAAGGGATTTTCCAAGAAAAAAAAACTTGGAGGTTGCCATTCCTTGGTATGTGCTCATCCTTCAGTAATATACAGTGAATTGGCGACCCTATTTGACCACTAGCCTCAAGCAAACGTTCCTCTTGTCTCCTAACACACGTTGGCGTGCAGCGGAATCCATGGAGCCTTATTCAGTGTTGTTCTTGGACTCTAGGAATCATTCCAGGTCTCAATACTGGCCGGTCTGCAGTAGGATGAGAAACCTACAAGAAGAAAGGCCTGTGAGTTCGGGGAGTTGTGAGCAATGCACCGTTGGGAACAGCTAGATGACGAGTCATGGGCTGTGAAGGGCCTCTTTCCTTAAACCTCTTGAATGTGGTAAGTTGAATGAACTCAAGGATCTCCCTTCTAAAGCACATTGGAGGTACAAACCAGAGAAAGAAAGAGCAGGGGCAGTGCTCTGTGGTCCCTTTTGAAAATAAGGCATGAAGGGAGACTTTATTTACCTCCTTGGGATTTAGAGAGTTGTGGGCTCAACTCTCCTGAGAAACACTGTAGTTGCACATGTTCTCTTCATAGCACATTTGCCTTTGTGATGACAAGTGAGTTTCTAGGAAAAATCTTGGAGGTTGCCATTCTTTGGTAGGTGCTCATCCTTCGGTAATCTTCAGTGAATTGGCGACGCCATTTGACCACTAGCCTCAAGCTAAGGCTCCTCTTGTATCATCCCACAGGTTGGCATGCAGCAGAATCCATGTAGCCTTATTCAGTGTGGTTCTTGGGCTCTAGGAAACATTCGAAGTCTCCTAGGACTCAGGGGTCTGCACTAGACCCGAAACGTACAAAAAGGACGGCCTGTGTGTTCAAGGATTTGTGAGTAAGGCACCGTTGGGAACAGCTAGATGCCGAGTCAGGGGCAGTGAAAGGCTTCTTTTGTTAAACCTCTAGAATGTGGTACGCTGAAACAACTCAAGTATCTCCCTTCTAAATCACCTTGCAGGTACAAAATAGAGAAAGAAACAGCAGGTTCAATGCTCTGTGGTCCCTTTTGAAAATAAGGCTGGAAGGGAAACTTTATTTACCTCCTTGAGATTTAGAGAGTTGCAGGCTCAATTCTCCCTGGGAAACACTGTACTTGCACATCTTCCCTTCATAACACAATTGCCTTTGTGATGACGTGAGTTTCTAGGATAGAACCTTGGAGGTTGCCATTCCTTGGTAGTTGCTCATCCCTCGGTAATCTTCAGGGAATGAACCAAACACATGGGACCTCTAGCCTCAAGTTAACGTTCAGGTTTTCTCATGACAGGGGCAGGCATGCCACAGATTCCATGCAGCCTTAGTCCCTGTGGTTCTTGAACTCTAGGAATCATATCAGTTCTCTTTTGACTCGCTGGTCTGCCCTAGGTTTTGAAACGTACTAAAAGGACCGCCTGTGTCTTCGCGAAGTTGTGAGCAATCTACGGTTGGGAACATCTAGATGCCAAGTGATGGGCAGTGAAGGGCTTCGTTGGTTCCACCCCTAGCTTGCGATGGCTGGAAAGCAACACAGTTATCAACGTTCCGTGCCTTCCTTCATGCAAAGCGTGTCTGCATTCCTCAGGAAACCTGAGCTGCACTGAAAAACACAATTAGCCTACGATTGCTTCTAGGAACTAAACCGTGAAGTCGGTATACCTCAAGCAGCAACTAGACTTCATGTCCAGTTTCAATAATTACAGGGTTTCCCTTAACTGATAGTTATTCCCGAGAAAAATTGCCACCTAGGCCTCACTAAGCCTTCACCTTGATATCCTTACACCACCATCACGACTCCCAGCATGGCAATGGTTACTAATGTCATGCTCCATTGTGTCCACTGGATGTGCAATAAGAGAGCCAGAAACTCCAGAGGAATATGCTGTTTGGTCCCCCTGGAAATTGAGGCTTCCTGGAAAATTGTATTTTCCTCATTAGAAAGTTGAGAGTTGCAGCCTCAGTGTTACCTGGTAATCTCTGTTGTAGCCCACCTTTTCTTCATCGCACAATGGTATTTGTGAGGACAAGTGATTTTCCAAGAAAGAAACTTGGAGGTTGCCATTCTTTGGTATGTGCTCATCCTTCAGTGATCTACAGTGAATTGGCGAACCCGTTTGACCACTAGCCGCAAGGTAACGTTGCTCTTGAATCATGCCACAGGTTGGCATGCAGCTGAATCCATGTAGCCTTATTCAGTGTGGTTCTTGAGCTCTAGGAATCATTCCAGGTCTCAAAGTACTGGTGGGTCTGCACTAGGATGAGAAACGTACAAGAAGAATGGCCTGTGTGTTTGGGGATTTGTGAGCAGTGCACCATTGGGAGGAGCTCGATACTGAGTCTTGGAAGGTGTAGGGCTTCTTTTGTTAAAGCTCTAGAATCTGGTAAGTTGAAACAACTCAAGTGTCTCCCTTCTAAAGCACCTTGGAGGTACCAATCAGAGAAAGAAACAGCAGGGTCAATGCTCTGTGGTCTCTTTTGAAAATACGGCTCGAAGGAAATCTTTATTTTCTTCATTGGGATCTAGGGAGTTGCGTGCTCAATTCTTCTGAGAAACACTGTAGTTGCACATGTTCTCTTCATAGCACAATTGCCTTTGTGATGACAAGTGAGTTTCTAGGAAGGAAACTTGAGGATTGCCATTCTTTGGTAGGTACTCATTCTTCGGAAATCTTCAGTCAATTGGCGAACCCATTTGTCCACTAGCCTCAAGCTAACGTTCCTCTTCTATCATGCCACAGGTTGGCATGCAGCTGAATCCAAGTAGCCTTATTATGTGTGGTCCTTGAGCTCTAGGAAGCGTTCCTGGTCTCTTAGTACTGGCTGGTCTGCACTAGAATGAGAAACGTGCAGGAAGGAAAGCGTGTGTGTTCCGGGGGTTGTGAGCAATGCACCGTTTGGAAGAGCTAGGTGCTGAGTAATGGGCAGTGTAGGGTTTCCCTGGATAAACACCTAGATTGCGACAGCTTGAAAACACCTAGCTATCAGCCTTCTGTTCAATCCTTCATGCCAAAAGTGTCTGCTTTTCTGCCTATCCGTGAGCACACAAAAAATAATATGATCCTACCCCTCCTTCTGGGAACTCACACGTGATGGAATCTACGCCCAGCAGCCAGTGGACTTTAAGTGCAGCCTGAAAAATTACAGGGTTTCCCTTGAAAGCTAGTTATTCCGGAGATACATTGTACACCCAGGCCTCACTCACCGATGACCCTGTAATACTTTGACCACATTCACGACTGCCTGTATTGCAAAGTTTACTCACAAAAGGGTTTAGTTGGTAACTTGAACGTCCAATAAGTACTCAGAAACTGCAGCATAAGAAGCTGTGCTCTCCCTTTGGAGATTGAGGCTTCATGGGAAGTTTATTTTCCACATTGGAATGTCGACACTTGCGGCCTCCGTGTTACCCGATAAACAGTGTAGTTGCCCATCGTCTCTTCACTGCAGAATTGCCTTTTCAGGCAAGTGATTTTCCATGAAACAAACGTTTCCTTTCAATTCCTGCTACGTGCTCCTCCTTCAGCAGTTGTTAGTGAATAGGCCAACCACATGCGACGACTGGCCTCAACCTAACGTTCTGTTTTTCTCGTCACAATGGTAGGCAGGCAGCAGGTTCAATGCAGCGTTTTTCAAAGCAGTACTGGAACTGTAGGAGACATTTCTGGTGTCTTAGGAAAGGCGGGTGTACACTAGGATCCACGATATTCACCAGGGGCTGCCAGTCTCTTCTGGAACTTGTGAGCAACGTTCAGTTGATGACAACTATACGCCAAGAAAGGGCAGTGAAAGGCTTTTTCTGTTAAACCTCTAGAATGTGGTAAGTTGAAACAACTCAAGTATCTCCCTTCTAACGAACCTTGGAGGAACAAAATAGAGGAAGAAACAGCAGGGTCAATGTTCTGTGGTCCCTTTTGAAAGCAAGGCATGAAGGGAAAGTTTATTTACCTCTTCGGGATTTGAAGAGTCGCAGGCTCAATTCTCCCTGAGAAACATTGTAGTTGCACATGTTCTCTGCATAGCACAATTCCCTTTGTGAGGACAAGGGATTTTCCAAGAAAAAAAAACTTGGAGGTTGCCATTCCTTGGTATGTGCTCATCCTTCAGTAATATACAGTGAATTGGCGACCCTATTTGACCACTAGCCTCAAGCAAACGTTCCTCTTGTCTCCTAACACACGTTGGCGTGCAGCGGAATCCATGGAGCCTTATTCAGTGTTGTTCTTGGACTCTAGGAATCATTCCAGGTCTCAATACTGGCCGGTCTGCAGTAGGATGAGAAACCTACAAGAAGAAAGGCCTGTGAGTTCGGGGAGTTGTGAGCAATGCACCGTTGGGAACAGCTAGATGACGAGTCATGGGCTGTGAAGGGCCTCTTTCCTTAAACCTCTTGAATGTGGTAAGTTGAATGAACTCAAGGATCTCCCTTCTAAAGCACATTGGAGGTACAAACCAGAGAAAGAAAGAGCAGGGGCAGTGCTCTGTGGTCCCTTTTGAAAATAAGGCATGAAGGGAGACTTTATTTACCTCCTTGGGATTTAGAGAGTTGTGGGCTCAACTCTCCTGAGAAACACTGTAGTTGCACATGTTCTCTTCATAGCACATTTGCCTTTGTGATGACAAGTGAGTTTCTAGGAAAAATCTTGGAGGTTGCCATTCTTTGGTAGGTGCTCATCCTTCGGTAATCTTCAGTGAATTGGCGACGCCATTTGACCACTAGCCTCAAGCTAAGGCTCCTCTTGTATCATCCCACAGGTTGGCATGCAGCAGAATCCATGTAGCCTTATTCAGTGTGGTTCTTGGGCTCTAGGAAACATTCGAAGTCTCCTAGGACTCAGGGGTCTGCACTAGACCCGAAACGTACAAAAAGGACGGCCTGTGTGTTCAAGGATTTGTGAGTAAGGCACCGTTGGGAACAGCTAGATGCCGAGTCAGGGGCAGTGAAAGGCTTCTTTTGTTAAACCTCTAGAATGTGGTACGCTGAAACAACTCAAGTATCTCCCTTCTAAATCACCTTGCAGGTACAAAATAGAGAAAGAAACAGCAGGTTCAATGCTCTGTGGTCCCTTTTGAAAATAAGGCTGGAAGGGAAACTTTATTTACCTCCTTGAGATTTAGAGAGTTGCAGGCTCAATTCTCCCTGAGAAACACTGTACTTGCACATCTTCCCTTCATAACACAATTGCCTTTGTGATGACGTGAGTTTCTAGGATAGAACCTTGGAGGTTGCCATTCCTTGGTAGTTGCTCATCCCTCGGTAATCTTCAGGGAATGAACCAAACACATGGGACCTCTAGCCTCAAGTTAACGTTCAGGTTTTCTCATGACAGGGGCAGGCATGCCACAGATTCCATGCAGCCTTAGTCCCTGTGGTTCTTGAACTCTAGGAATCATATCAGTTCTCTTTTGACTCGCTGGTCTGCCCTAGGTTTTGAAACGTACTAAAAGGACCGCCTGTGTCTTCGCGAAGTTGTGAGCAATCTACGGTTGGGAACATCTAGATGCCAAGTGATGGGCAGTGAAGGGCTTCGTTTGTTCCACCCCTAGCTTGCGATGGCTGGAAAGCAACACAGTTATCAACGTTCCGTGCCTTCCTTCATGCAAAGCGTGTCTGCATTCCTCAGGAAACCTGAGCTGCACTGAAAAACACAATTAGCCTACGATTGCTTCTAGGAACTAAACCGTGAAGTCGGTATACCTCAAGCAGCAACTAGACTTCATGTCCAGTTTCAATAATTACAGGGTTTCCCTTAACTGATAGTTATTCCCGAGAAAAATTGCCACCTAGGCCTCACTAAGCCTTCACCTTGATATCCTTACACCACCATCACGACTCCCAGCATGGCAATGGTTACTAATGTCATGCTCCATTGTGTCCACTGGATGTGCAATAAGAGAGCCAGAAACTCCAGAGGAATATGCTGTTTGGTCCCCCTGGAAATTGAGGCTTCCTGGAAAATTGTATTTTCCTCATTAGAAAGTTGAGAGTTGCAGCCTCAGTGTTACCTGGTAAACTCTGTTGTAGGCCACCTTTTCTTCATCGCACAATGGTATTTGTGAGGACAAGTGATTTTCCAAGAAAGAAAATTGGAGGTTGCCATTCTTTGGTATGTGCTCATCCTTCAGTGATCTACAGTGAATTGGCGAACCCGTTTGACCACTAGCCGCAAGGTAACGTTGCTCTTGAATCATGCCACAGGTTGGCATGCAGCTGAATCCATATAGCCTTATTCAGTGTGGTTCTTGAGCTCTAGGAATCATTCCAGGTCTCAAAGTACTGGTGGGTCTGCACTAGGATGAGAAACGTACAAGAAGAATGGCCTGTGTGTTTGGGGATTTGTGAGCAGCGCACCATTGGGAAGAGCTCGATGCTGAGTCTTGGAAGGTGTAGGGCTTCTTTTGTTAAACCTCTAGAATCTGGTAAGTTGAAACAACTCAAGTGTCTCCCTTCTAAAGCACCTTGGAGGTACCAATCAGAGAAAGAAACAGCAGGGTCAATGCTCTGTGGTCTCTTTTGAAAATACGGCTCGAAGGAAATCTTTATTTTCTTCATTGGGATCTAGGGAGTTGCGTGCTCAATTCTTCTGAGAAACACTGTAGTTGCACATGTTCTCTTCATAGCACAATTGCCTTTGTGATGACAAGTGAGTTTCTAGGAAGGAAACTTGAGGATTGCCATTCTTTGGTAGGTACTCATTCTTCGGAAATCTTCAGTCAATTGGCGAACCCATTTGTCCACTAGCCTCAAGCTAACGTTCCTCTTCTATCATGCCACAGGTTGGCATGCAGCTGAATCCAAGTAGCCTTATTATGTGTGGTCCTTGAGCTCTAGGAAGCGTTCCTGGTCTCTTAGTACTGGCTGGTCTGCACTAGAATGAGAAACGTGCAGGAAGGAAAGCGTGTGTGTTCCGGGGGTTGTGAGCAATGCACCGTTTGGAAGAGCTAGGTGCTGAGTAATGGGCAGTGTAGGGTTTCCCTGGATAAACACCTAGATTGTGACAGCTTGAAAACACCTAGCTATCAGCGTTCTGTTCAATCCTTCATGCCAAAAGTGTCTGCTTTTCTGCCTATCCGTGAGCACACAAAAAATAATATGATCCTACCCCTCCTTCTGGGAACTCACACGTGATGGAATCTACGCCCAGCAGCCAGTGGACTTTAAGTGCAGCCTGAAAAATTACAGGGTTTCCCTTGAAAGCTAGTTATTCCGGAGATACATTGTACACCCAGGCCTCACTCACCGATGACCCTGTAATACTTTGACCACATTCACGACTGCCTGTATTGCAAAGTTTACTCACAAAAGGGTTTAGTTGGTAACTTGAACGTCCAATAAGTACTCAGAAACTGCGGCATAAGAAGCTGTGCTCTCCCTTTGGAGATTGAGGCTTCATGGGAAGTTTATTTTCCACATTGGAATGTCGACACTTGCGGCCTCCGTGTTACCCGATAAACAGTGTAGTTGCCCATCGTCTCTTCACTGCAGAATTGCCTTTTCAGGCAAGTGATTTTCCATGAAACAAACGTTTCCTTTCAATTCCTGCTACGTGCTCCTCCTTCAGCAGTTGTTAGTGAATAGGCCAACCACATGCGACGACTGGCCTCAACCTAACGTTCTGTTTTTCTCGTCATAATGGTAGGCAGGCAGCAGGTTCAATGCAACGTTTGGCAAAGCAGTACTGGAAATGTAGGAGACATTTCTGGTGTCTTAGGAAAGGCGGGTGTGCACTAGGATCCATGATATTCACGAGGGGCTGCCAGTCTCTTCTGGAACTTGTGAGCAACGTTCAGTTGATGACAACTATACGCCAAGAAAGGGCAGTGAAAGGATTATTCTGTTAAACCTCTAGAATGTGGTAAGTTGAAACAACTCAAGTGTCTCCCTTCTAACGAACCTTGGAGGAACAAAATAGAGGAAGAAACAGCAGGGTCAATGCTCTGTGGTCCCTTTTGAAAGCAAGGCATGAAGGGAAAGTTTATTTACCTCTTTGGGATTTGAAGAGTCGCAGGCTCAATTCTCCCTGAGAAACATTGTAGTTGCACATGTTCTCTGCATAGCACAATTCCCTTTGTGAGGACAAGGGATTTTCCAAGAAAAAAAAACTTGGAGGTTGCCATTCCTTGGTATGTGCTCATCCTTCAGTAATATACAGTGAATTGGCGACCCTATTTGACCACTAGCCTCAAGCAAACGTTCCTCTTGTCTCCTAACACACGTTGGCGTGCAGCGGAATCCATGGAGCCTTATTCAGTGTTGTTCTTGGACTCTAGGAATCATTCCAGGTCTCAATACTGGCCGGTCTGCAGTAGGATGAGAAACCTACAAGAAGAAAGGCCTGTGAGTTCGGGGAGTTGTGAGCAATGCACCGTTGGGAACAGCTAGATGACGAGTCATGGGCTGTGAAGGGCCTCTTTCCTTAAACCTCTTGAATGTGGTAAGTTGAATGAACTCAAGGATCTCCCTTCTAAAGCACATTGGAGGTACAAACCAGAGAAAGAAAGAGCAGGGGCAGTGCTCTGTGGTCCCTTTTGAAAATAAGGCATGAAGGGAGACTTTATTTACCTCCTTGGGATTTAGAGAGTTGTGGGCTCAACTCTCCTGAGAAACACTGTAGTTGCACATGTTCTCTTCATAGCACATTTGCCTTTGTGATGACAAGTGAGTTTCTAGGAAAAATCTTGGAGGTTGCCATTCTTTGGTAGGTGCTCATCCTTCGGTAATCTTCAGTGAATTGGCGACGCCATTTGACCACTAGCCTCAAGCTAAGGCTCCTCTTGTATCATCCCACAGGTTGGCATGCAGCAGAATCCATGTAGCCTTATTCAGTGTGGTTCTTGGGCTCTAGGAAACATTCGAAGTCTCCTAGGACTCAGGGGTCTGCACTAGACCCGAAACGTACAAAAAGGACGGCCTGTGTGTTCAAGGATTTGTGAGTAAGGCACCGTTGGGAACAGCTAGATGCCGAGTCAGGGGCAGTGAAAGGCTTCTTTTGTTAAACCTCTAGAATGTGGTACGCTGAAACAACTCAAGTATCTCCCTTCTAAATCACCTTGCAGGTACAAAATAGAGAAAGAAACAGCAGGTTCAATGCTCTGTGGTCCCTTTTGAAAATAAGGCTGGAAGGGAAACTTTATTTACCTCCTTGAGATTTAGAGAGTTGCAGGCTCAATTCTCCCTGGGAAACACTGTACTTGCACATCTTCCCTTCATAACACAATTGCCTTTGTGATGACGTGAGTTTCTAGGATAGAACCTTGGAGGTTGCCATTCCTTGGTAGTTGCTCATCCCTCGGTAATCTTCAGGGAATGAACCAAACACATGGGACCTCTAGCCTCAAGTTAACGTTCAGGTTTTCTCATGACAGGGGCAGGCATGCCACAGATTCCATGCAGCCTTAGTCCCTGTGGTTCTTGAACTCTAGGAATCATATCAGTTCTCTTTTGACTCGCTGGTCTGCCCTAGGTTTTGAAACGTACTAAAAGGACCGCCTGTGTCTTCGCGAAGTTGTGAGCAATCTACGGTTGGGAACATCTAGATGCCAAGTGATGGGCAGTGAAGGGCTTCGTTGGTTCCACCCCTAGCTTGCGATGGCTGGAAAGCAACACAGTTATCAACGTTCCGTGCCTTCCTTCATGCAAAGCGTGTCTGCATTCCTCAGGAAACCTGAGCTGCACTGAAAAACACAATTAGCCTACGATTGCTTCTAGGAACTAAACCGTGAAGTCGGTATACCTCAAGCAGCAACTAGACTTCATGTCCAGTTTCAATAATTACAGGGTTTCCCTTAACTGATAGTTATTCCCGAGAAAAATTGCCACCTAGGCCTCACTAAGCCTTCACCTTGATATCCTTACACCACCATCACGACTCCCAGCATGGCAATGGTTACTAATGTCATGCTCCATTGTGTCCACTGGATGTGCAATAAGAGAGCCAGAAACTCCAGAGGAATATGCTGTTTGGTCCCCCTGGAAATTGAGGCTTCCTGGAAAATTGTATTTTCCTCATTAGAAAGTTGAGAGTTGCAGCCTCAGTGTTACCTGGTAATCTCTGTTGTAGCCCACCTTTTCTTCATCGCACAATGGTATTTGTGAGGACAAGTGATTTTCCAAGAAAGAAACTTGGAGGTTGCCATTCTTTGGTATGTGCTCATCCTTCAGTGATCTACAGTGAATTGGCGAACCCGTTTGACCACTAGCCGCAAGGTAACGTTGCTCTTGAATCATGCCACAGGTTGGCATGCAGCTGAATCCATGTAGCCTTATTCAGTGTGGTTCTTGAGCTCTAGGAATCATTCCAGGTCTCAAAGTACTGGTGGGTCTGCACTAGGATGAGAAACGTACAAGAAGAATGGCCTGTGTGTTTGGGGATTTGTGAGCAGTGCACCATTGGGAGGAGCTCGATACTGAGTCTTGGAAGGTGTAGGGCTTCTTTTGTTAAAGCTCTAGAATCTGGTAAGTTGAAACAACTCAAGTGTCTCCCTTCTAAAGCACCTTGGAGGTACCAATCAGAGAAAGAAACAGCAGGGTCAATGCTCTGTGGTCTCTTTTGAAAATACGGCTCGAAGGAAATCTTTATTTTCTTCATTGGGATCTAGGGAGTTGCGTGCTCAATTCTTCTGAGAAACACTGTAGTTGCACATGTTCTCTTCATAGCACAATTGCCTTTGTGATGACAAGTGAGTTTCTAGGAAGGAAACTTGAGGATTGCCATTCTTTGGTAGGTACTCATTCTTCGGAAATCTTCAGTCAATTGGCGAACCCATTTGTCCACTAGCCTCAAGCTAACGTTCCTCTTCTATCATGCCACAGGTTGGCATGCAGCTGAATCCAAGTAGCCTTATTATGTGTGGTCCTTGAGCTCTAGGAAGCGTTCCTGGTCTCTTAGTACTGGCTGGTCTGCACTAGAATGAGAAACGTGCAGGAAGGAAAGCGTGTGTGTTCCGGGGGTTGTGAGCAATGCACCGTTTGGAAGAGCTAGGTGCTGAGTAATGGGCAGTGTAGGGTTTCCCTGGATAAACACCTAGATTGCGACAGCTTGAAAACACCTAGCTATCAGCCTTCTGTTCAATCCTTCATGCCAAAAGTGTCTGCTTTTCTGCCTATCCGTGAGCACACAAAAAATAATATGATCCTACCCCTCCTTCTGGGAACTCACACGTGATGGAATCTACGCCCAGCAGCCAGTGGACTTTAAGTGCAGCCTGAAAAATTACAGGGTTTCCCTTGAAAGCTAGTTATTCCGGAGATACATTGTACACCCAGGCCTCACTCACCGATGACCCTGTAATACTTTGACCACATTCACGACTGCCTGTATTGCAAAGTTTACTCACAAAAGGGTTTAGTTGGTAACTTGAACGTCCAATAAGTACTCAGAAACTGCAGCATAAGAAGCTGTGCTCTCCCTTTGGAGATTGAGGCTTCATGGGAAGTTTATTTTCCACATTGGAATGTCGACACTTGCGGCCTCCGTGTTACCCGATAAACAGTGTAGTTGCCCATCGTCTCTTCACTGCAGAATTGCCTTTTCAGGCAAGTGATTTTCCATGAAACAAACGTTTCCTTTCAATTCCTGCTACGTGCTCCTCCTTCAGCAGTTGTTAGTGAATAGGCCAACCACATGCGACGACTGGCCTCAACCTAACGTTCTGTTTTTCTCGTCACAATGGTAGGCAGGCAGCAGGTTCAATGCAGCGTTTTTCAAAGCAGTACTGGAACTGTAGGAGACATTTCTGGTGTCTTAGGAAAGGCGGGTGTACACTAGGATCCACGATATTCACCAGGGGCTGCCAGTCTCTTCTGGAACTTGTGAGCAACGTTCAGTTGATGACAACTATACGCCAAGAAAGGGCAGTGAAAGGCTTTTTCTGTTAAACCTCTAGAATGTGGTAAGTTGAAACAACTCAAGTATCTCCCTTCTAACGAACCTTGGAGGAACAAAATAGAGGAAGAAACAGCAGGGTCAATGTTCTGTGGTCCCTTTTGAAAGCAAGGCATGAAGGGAAAGTTTATTTACCTCTTCGGGATTTGAAGAGTCGCAGGCTCAATTCTCCCTGAGAAACATTGTAGTTGCACATGTTCTCTGCATAGCACAATTCCCTTTGTGAGGACAAGGGATTTTCCAAGAAAAAAAAACTTGGAGGTTGCCATTCCTTGGTATGTGCTCATCCTTCAGTAATATACAGTGAATTGGCGACCCTATTTGACCACTAGCCTCAAGCAAACGTTCCTCTTGTCTCCTAACACACGTTGGCGTGCAGCGGAATCCATGGAGCCTTATTCAGTGTTGTTCTTGGACTCTAGGAATCATTCCAGGTCTCAATACTGGCCGGTCTGCAGTAGGATGAGAAACCTACAAGAAGAAAGGCCTGTGAGTTCGGGGAGTTGTGAGCAATGCACCGTTGGGAACAGCTAGATGACGAGTCATGGGCTGTGAAGGGCCTCTTTCCTTAAACCTCTTGAATGTGGTAAGTTGAATGAACTCAAGGATCTCCCTTCTAAAGCACATTGGAGGTACAAACCAGAGAAAGAAAGAGCAGGGGCAGTGCTCTGTGGTCCCTTTTGAAAATAAGGCATGAAGGGAGACTTTATTTACCTCCTTGGGATTTAGAGAGTTGTGGGCTCAACTCTCCTGAGAAACACTGTAGTTGCACATGTTCTCTTCATAGCACATTTGCCTTTGTGATGACAAGTGAGTTTCTAGGAAAAATCTTGGAGGTTGCCATTCTTTGGTAGGTGCTCATCCTTCGGTAATCTTCAGTGAATTGGCGACGCCATTTGACCACTAGCCTCAAGCTAAGGCTCCTCTTGTATCATCCCACAGGTTGGCATGCAGCAGAATCCATGTAGCCTTATTCAGTGTGGTTCTTGGGCTCTAGGAAACATTCGAAGTCTCCTAGGACTCAGGGGTCTGCACTAGACCCGAAACGTACAAAAAGGACGGCCTGTGTGTTCAAGGATTTGTGAGTAAGGCACCGTTGGGAACAGCTAGATGCCGAGTCAGGGGCAGTGAAAGGCTTCTTTTGTTAAACCTCTAGAATGTGGTACGCTGAAACAACTCAAGTATCTCCCTTCTAAATCACCTTGCAGGTACAAAATAGAGAAAGAAACAGCAGGTTCAATGCTCTGTGGTCCCTTTTGAAAATAAGGCTGGAAGGGAAACTTTATTTACCTCCTTGAGATTTAGAGAGTTGCAGGCTCAATTCTCCCTGAGAAACACTGTACTTGCACATCTTCCCTTCATAACACAATTGCCTTTGTGATGACGTGAGTTTCTAGGATAGAACCTTGGAGGTTGCCATTCCTTGGTAGTTGCTCATCCCTCGGTAATCTTCAGGGAATGAACCAAACACATGGGACCTCTAGCCTCAAGTTAACGTTCAGGTTTTCTCATGACAGGGGCAGGCATGCCACAGATTCCATGCAGCCTTAGTCCCTGTGGTTCTTGAACTCTAGGAATCATATCAGTTCTCTTTTGACTCGCTGGTCTGCCCTAGGTTTTGAAACGTACTAAAAGGACCGCCTGTGTCTTCGCGAAGTTGTGAGCAATCTACGGTTGGGAACATCTAGATGCCAAGTGATGGGCAGTGAAGGGCTTCGTTTGTTCCACCCCTAGCTTGCGATGGCTGGAAAGCAACACAGTTATCAACGTTCCGTGCCTTCCTTCATGCAAAGCGTGTCTGCATTCCTCAGGAAACCTGAGCTGCACTGAAAAACACAATTAGCCTACGATTGCTTCTAGGAACTAAACCGTGAAGTCGGTATACCTCAAGCAGCAACTAGACTTCATGTCCAGTTTCAATAATTACAGGGTTTCCCTTAACTGATAGTTATTCCCGAGAAAAATTGCCACCTAGGCCTCACTAAGCCTTCACCTTGATATCCTTACACCACCATCACGACTCCCAGCATGGCAATGGTTACTAATGTCATGCTCCATTGTGTCCACTGGATGTGCAATAAGAGAGCCAGAAACTCCAGAGGAATATGCTGTTTGGTCCCCCTGGAAATTGAGGCTTCCTGGAAAATTGTATTTTCCTCATTAGAAAGTTGAGAGTTGCAGCCTCAGTGTTACCTGGTAAACTCTGTTGTAGGCCACCTTTTCTTCATCGCACAATGGTATTTGTGAGGACAAGTGATTTTCCAAGAAAGAAAATTGGAGGTTGCCATTCTTTGGTATGTGCTCATCCTTCAGTGATCTACAGTGAATTGGCGAACCCGTTTGACCACTAGCCGCAAGGTAACGTTGCTCTTGAATCATGCCACAGGTTGGCATGCAGCTGAATCCATATAGCCTTATTCAGTGTGGTTCTTGAGCTCTAGGAATCATTCCAGGTCTCAAAGTACTGGTGGGTCTGCACTAGGATGAGAAACGTACAAGAAGAATGGCCTGTGTGTTTGGGGATTTGTGAGCAGCGCACCATTGGGAAGAGCTCGATGCTGAGTCTTGGAAGGTGTAGGGCTTCTTTTGTTAAACCTCTAGAATCTGGTAAGTTGAAACAACTCAAGTGTCTCCCTTCTAAAGCACCTTGGAGGTACCAATCAGAGAAAGAAACAGCAGGGTCAATGCTCTGTGGTCTCTTTTGAAAATACGGCTCGAAGGAAATCTTTATTTTCTTCATTGGGATCTAGGGAGTTGCGTGCTCAATTCTTCTGAGAAACACTGTAGTTGCACATGTTCTCTTCATAGCACAATTGCCTTTGTGATGACAAGTGAGTTTCTAGGAAGGAAACTTGAGGATTGCCATTCTTTGGTAGGTACTCATTCTTCGGAAATCTTCAGTCAATTGGCGAACCCATTTGTCCACTAGCCTCAAGCTAACGTTCCTCTTCTATCATGCCACAGGTTGGCATGCAGCTGAATCCAAGTAGCCTTATTATGTGTGGTCCTTGAGCTCTAGGAAGCGTTCCTGGTCTCTTAGTACTGGCTGGTCTGCACTAGAATGAGAAACGTGCAGGAAGGAAAGCGTGTGTGTTCCGGGGGTTGTGAGCAATGCACCGTTTGGAAGAGCTAGGTGCTGAGTAATGGGCAGTGTAGGGTTTCCCTGGATAAACACCTAGATTGCGACAGCTTGAAAACACCTAGCTATCAGCGTTCTGTTCAATCCTTCATGCCAAAAGTGTCTGCTTTTCTGCCTATCCGTGAGCACACAAAAAATAATATGATCCTACCCCTCCTTCTGGGAACTCACACGTGATGGAATCTACGCCCAGCAGCCAGTGGACTTTAAGTGCAGCCTGAAAAATTACAGGGTTTCCCTTGAAAGCTAGTTATTCCGGAGATACATTGTACACCCAGGCCTCACTCACCGATGACCCTGTAATACTTTGACCACATTCACGACTGCCTGTATTGCAAAGTTTACTCACAAAAGGGTTTAGTTGGTAACTTGAACGTCCAATAAGTACTCAGAAACTGCGGCATAAGAAGCTGTGCTCTCCCTTTGGAGATTGAGGCTTCATGGGAAGTTTATTTTCCACATTGGAATGTCGACACTTGCGGCCTCCGTGTTACCCGATAAACAGTGTAGTTGCCCATCGTCTCTTCACTGCAGAATTGCCTTTTCAGGCAAGTGATTTTCCATGAAACAAACGTTTCCTTTCAATTCCTGCTACGTGCTCCTCCTTCAGCAGTTGTTAGTGAATAGGCCAACCACATGCGACGACTGGCCTCAACCTAACGTTCTGTTTTTCTCGTCATAATGGTAGGCAGGCAGCAGGTTCAATGCAACGTTTGGCAAAGCAGTACTGGAAATGTAGGAGACATTTCTGGTGTCTTAGGAAAGGCGGGTGTGCACTAGGATCCATGATATTCACGAGGGGCTGCCAGTCTCTTCTGGAACTTGTGAGCAACGTTCAGTTGATGACAACTATACGCCAAGAAAGGGCAGTGAAAGGATTATTCTGTTAAACCTCTAGAATGTGGTAAGTTGAAACAACTCAAGTGTCTCCCTTCTAACGAACCTTGGAGGAACAAAATAGAGGAAGAAACAGCAGGGTCAATGCTCTGTGGTCCCTTTTGAAAGCAAGGCATGAAGGGAAAGTTTATTTACCTCTTTGGGATTTGAAGAGTCGCAGGCTCAATTCTCCCTGAGAAACATTGTAGTTGCACATGTTCTCTGCATAGCACAATTCCCTTTGTGAGGACAAGGGATTTTCCAAGAAAAAAAAACTTGGAGGTTGCCATTCCTTGGTATGTGCTCATCCTTCAGTAATATACAGTGAATTGGCGACCCTATTTGACCACTAGCCTCAAGCAAACGTTCCTCTTGTCTCCTAACACACGTTGGCGTGCAGCAGAATCCATGTAGCCTTATTCAGTGTTGTTCTTGGACTCTAGGAATCATTCCAGGTCTCAATACTGGCCGGTCTGCAGTAGGATGAGAAACCTACAAGAAGAAAGGCCTGTGAGTTCGGGGAGTTGTGAGCAATGCACCGTTGGGAACAGCTAGATGACGAGTCATGGGCTGTGAAGGGCCTCTTTCCTTAAACCTCTTGAATGTGGTAAGTTGAATGAACTCAAGGATCTCCCTTCTAAAGCACATTGGAGGTACAAACCAGAGAAAGAAAGAGCAGGGGCAGTGCTCTGTGGTCCCTTTTGAAAATAAGGCATGAAGGGAGACTTTATTTACCTCCTTGGGATTTAGAGAGTTGTGGGCTCAACTCTCCTGAGAAACACTGTAGTTGCACATGTTCTCTTCATAGCACATTTGCCTTTGTGATGACAAGTGAGTTTCTAGGAAAAATCTTGGAGGTTGCCATTCTTTGGTAGGTGCTCATCCTTCGGTAATCTTCAGTGAATTGGCGACGCCATTTGACCACTAGCCTCAAGCTAAGGCTCCTCTTGTATCATCCCACAGGTTGGCATGCAGCAGAATCCATGTAGCCTTATTCAGTGTGGTTCTTGGGCTCTAGGAAACATTCGAAGTCTCCTAGGACTCAGGGGTCTGCACTAGACCCGAAACGTACAAAAAGGACGGCCTGTGTGTTCAAGGATTTGTGAGTAAGGCACCGTTGGGAACAGCTAGATGCCGAGTCAGGGGCAGTGAAAGGCTTCTTTTGTTAAACCTCTAGAATGTGGTACGCTGAAACAACTCAAGTATCTCCCTTCTAAATCACCTTGCAGGTACAAAATAGAGAAAGAAACAGCAGGTTCAATGCTCTGTGGTCCCTTTTGAAAATAAGGCTGGAAGGGAAACTTTATTTACCTCCTTGAGATTTAGAGAGTTGCAGGCTCAATTCTCCCTGAGAAACACTGTACTTGCACATCTTCCCTTCATAACACAATTGCCTTTGTGATGACGTGAGTTTCTAGGATAGAACCTTGGAGGTTGCCATTCCTTGGTAGTTGCTCATCCCTCGGTAATCTTCAGGGAATGAACCAAACACATGGGACCTCTAGCCTCAAGTTAACGTTCAGGTTTTCTCATGACAGGGGCAGGCATGCCACAGATTCCATGCAGCCTTAGTCCCTGTGGTTCTTGAACTCTAGGAATCATATCAGTTCTCTTTTGACTCGCTGGTCTGCCCTAGGTTTTGAAACGTACTAAAAGGACCGCCTGTGTCTTCGCGAAGTTGTGAGCAATCTACGGTTGGGAACATCTAGATGCCAAGTGATGGGCAGTGAAGGGCTTCGTTTGTTCCACCCCTAGCTTGCGATGGCTGGAAAGCAACACAGTTATCAACGTTCCGTGCCTTCCTTCATGCAAAGCGTGTCTGCATTCCTCAGGAAACCTGAGCTGCACTGAAAAACACAATTAGCCTACGATTGCTTCTAGGAACTAAACCGTGAAGTCGGTATACCTCAAGCAGCAACTAGACTTCATGTCCAGTTTCAATAATTACAGGGTTTCCCTTAACTGATAGTTATTCCCGAGAAAAATTGCCACCTAGGCCTCACTAAGCCTTCACCTTGATATCCTTACACCACCATCACGACTCCCAGCATGGCAATGGTTACTAATGTCATGCTCCATTGTGTCCACTGGATGTGCAATAAGAGAGCCAGAAACTCCAGAGGAATATGCTGTTTGGTCCCCCTGGAAATTGAGGCTTCCTGGAAAATTGTATTTTCCTCATTAGAAAGTTGAGAGTTGCAGCCTCAGTGTTACCTGGTAAACTCTGTTGTAGGCCACCTTTTCTTCATCGCACAATGGTATTTGTGAGGACAAGTGATTTTCCAAGAAAGAAACTTGGAGGTTGCCATTCTTTGGTATGTGCTCATCCTTCAGTGATCTACAGTGAATTGGCGAACCCGTTTGACCACTAGCCGCAAGGTAACGTTGCTCTTGAATCATGCCACAGGTTGGCATGCAGCTGAATCCATGTAGCCTTATTCAGTGTGGTTCTTGAGCTCTAGGAATCATTCCAGGTCTCAAAGTACTGGTGGGTCTGCACTAGGATGAGAAACGTACAAGAAGAATGGCCTGTGTGTTTGGGGATTTGTGAGCAGCGCACCATTGGGAAGAGCTCGATGCTGAGTCTTGGAAGGTGTAGGGCTTCTTTTGTTAAAGCTCTAGAATCTGGTAAGTTGAAACAACTCAAGTGTCTCCCTTCTAAAGCACCTTGGAGGTACCAATCAGAGAAAGAAACAGCAGGGTCAATGCTCTGTGGTCTCTTTTGAAAATACGGCTCGAAGGAAATCTTTATTTTCTTCATTGGGATCTAGGGAGTTGCGTGCTCAATTCTTCTGAGAAACACTGTAGTTGCACATGTTCTCTTCATAGCACAATTGCCTTTGTGATGACAAGTGAGTTTCTAGGAAGGAAACTTGAGGATTGCCATTCTTTGGTAGGTACTCATTCTTCGGAAATCTTCAGTCAATTGGCGAACCCATTTGTCCACTAGCCTCAAGCTAACGTTCCTCTTCTATCATGCCACAGGTTGGCATGCAGCTGAATCCAAGTAGCCTTATTATGTGTGGTCCTTGAGCTCTAGGAAGCGTTCCTGGTCTCTTAGTACTGGCTGGTCTGCACTAGAATGAGAAACGTGCAGGAAGGAAAGCGTGTGTGTTCCGGGGGTTGTGAGCAATGCACCGTTTGGAAGAGCTAGGTGCTGAGTAATGGGCAGTGTAGGGTTTCCCTGGATAAACACCTAGATTGCGACAGCTTGAAAACACCTAGCTATCAGCGTTCTGTTCAATCCTTCATGCCAAAAGTGTCTGCTTTTCTGCCTATCCGTGAGCACACAAAAAATAATATGATCCTACCCCTCCTTCTGGGAACTCACACGTGATGGAATCTACGCCCAGCAGCCAGTGGACTTTAAGTGCAGCCTGAAAAATTACAGGGTTTCCCTTGAAAGCTAGTTATTCCGGAGATACATTGTACACCCAGGCCTCACTCACCGATGACCCTGTAATACTTTGACCACATTCACGACTGCCTGTATTGCAAAGTTTACTCACAAAAGGGTTTAGTTGGTAACTTGAACGTCCAATAAGTACTCAGAAACTGCGGCATAAGAAGCTGTGCTCTCCCTTTGGAGATTGAGGCTTCATGGGAAGTTTATTTTCCACATTGGAATGTCGACACTTGCGGCCTCCGTGTTACCCGATAAACAGTGTAGTTGCCCATCGTCTCTTCACTGCAGAATTGCCTTTTCAGGCAAGTGATTTTCCATGAAACAAACGTTTCCTTTCAATTCCTGCTACGTGCTCCTCCTTCAGCAGTTGTTAGTGAATAGGCCAACCACATGCGACGACTGGCCTCAACCTAACGTTCTGTTTTTCTCGTCATAATGGTAGGCAGGCAGCAGGTTCAATGCAACGTTTGGCAAAGCAGTACTGGAAATGTAGGAGACATTTCTGGTGTCTTAGGAAAGGCGGGTGTGCACTAGGATCCATGATATTCACGAGGGGCTGCCAGTCTCTTCTGGAACTTGTGAGCAACGTTCAGTTGATGACAACTATACGCCAAGAAAGGGCAGTGAAAGGATTATTCTGTTAAACCTCTAGAATGTGGTAAGTTGAAACAACTCAAGTGTCTCCCTTCTAACGAACCTTGGAGGAACAAAATAGAGGAAGAAACAGCAGGGTCAATGCTCTGTGGTCCCTTTTGAAAGCAAGGCATGAAGGGAAAGTTTATTTACCTCTTTGGGATTTGAAGAGTCGCAGGCTCAATTCTCCCTGAGAAACATTGTAGTTGCACATGTTCTCTGCATAGCACAATTCCCTTTGTGAGGACAAGGGATTTTCCAAGAAAAAAAAACTTGGAGGTTGCCATTCCTTGGTATGTGCTCATCCTTCAGTAATATACAGTGAATTGGCGACCCTATTTGACCACTAGCCTCAAGCAAACGTTCCTCTTGTCTCCTAACACACGTTGGCGTGCAGCAGAATCCATGTAGCCTTATTCAGTGTTGTTCTTGGACTCTAGGAATCATTCCAGGTCTCAATACTGGCCGGTCTGCAGTAGGATGAGAAACCTACAAGAAGAAAGGCCTGTGAGTTCGGGGAGTTGTGAGCAATGCACCGTTGGGAACAGCTAGATGACGAGTCATGGGCTGTGAAGGGCCTCTTTCCTTAAACCTCTTGAATGTTGTAAGTTGAATGAACTCAAGGATCTCCCTTCTAAAGCACATTGGAGGTACAAACCAGAGAAAGAAAGAGCAGGGGCAGTGCTCTGTGGTCCCTTTTGAAAATAAGGCATGAAGGGAGACTTTATTTACCTCCTTGGGATTTAGAGAGTTGTGGGCTCAACTCTCCTGAGAAACACTGTAGTTGCACATGTTCTCTTCATAGCACATTTGCCTTTGTGATGACAAGTGAGTTTCTAGGAAAAATCTTGGAGGTTGCCATTCTTTGGTAGGTGCTCATCCTTCGGTAATCTTCAGTGAATTGGCGACGCCATTTGACCACTAGCCTCAAGCTAAGGCTCCTCTTGTATCATCCCACAGGTTGGCATGCAGCAGAATCCATGTAGCCTTATTCAGTGTGGTTCTTGGGCTCTAGGAAACATTCGAAGTCTCCTAGGACTCAGGGGTCTGCACTAGACCCGAAACGTACAAAAAGGACGGCCTGTGTGTTCAAGGATTTGTGAGTAAGGCACCGTTGGGAACAGCTAGATGCCGAGTCAGGGGCAGTGAAAGGCTTCTTTTGTTAAACCTCTAGAATGTGGTACGCTGAAACAACTCAAGTATCTCCCTTCTAAATCACCTTGCAGGTACAAAATAGAGAAAGAAACAGCAGGTTCAATGCTCTGTGGTCCCTTTTGAAAATAAGGCTGGAAGGGAAACTTTACTTACCTCCTTGAGATTTAGAGAGTTGCAGGCTCAATTCTCCCTGAGAAACACTGTACTTGCACATCTTCCCTTCATAACACAATTGCCTTTGTGATGACGTGAGTTTCTAGGATAGAACCTTGGAGGTTGCCATTCCTTGGTAGTTGCTCATCCCTCGGTAATCTTCAGGGAATGAACCAAACACATGGGACCTCTAGCCTCAAGTTAACGTTCAGGTTTTCTCATGACAGGGGCAGGCATGCCACAGATTCCATGCAGCCTTAGTCCCTGTGGTTCTTGAACTCTAGGAATCATATCAGTTCTCTTTTGACTCGCTGGTCTGCCCTAGGTTTTGAAACGTACTAAAAGGACCGCCTGTGTCTTCGCGAAGTTGTGAGCAATCTACGGTTGGGAACATCTAGATGCCAAGTGATGGGCAGTGAAGGGCTTCGTTTGTTCCACCCCTAGCTTGCGATGGCTGGAAAGCAACACAGTTATCAACGTTCCGTGCCTTCCTTCATGCAAAGCGTGTCTGCATTCCTCAGGAAACCTGAGCTGCACTGAAAAACACAATTAGCCTACGATTGCTTCTAGGAACTAAACCGTGAAGTCGGTATACCTCAAGCAGCAACTAGACTTCATGTCCAGTTTCAATAATTACAGGGTTTCCCTTAACTGATAGTTATTCCCGAGAAAAATTGCCACCTAGGCCTCACTAAGCCTTCACCTTGATATCCTTACACCACCATCACGACTCCCAGCATGGCAATGGTTACTAATGTCATGCTCCATTGTGTCCACTGGATGTGCAATAAGAGAGCCAGAAACTCCAGAGGAATATGCTGTTTGGTCCCCCTGGAAATTGAGGCTTCCTGGAAAATTGTATTTTCCTCATTAGAAAGTTGAGAGTTGCAGCCTCAGTGTTACCTGGTAAACTCTGTTGTAGGCCACCTTTTCTTCATCGCACAATGGTATTTGTGAGGACAAGTGATTTTCCAAGAAAGAAACTTGGAGGTTGCCATTCTTTGGTATGTGCTCATCCTTCAGTGATCTACAGTGAATTGGCGAACCCGTTTGACCACTAGCCGCAAGGTAACGTTGCTCTTGAATCATGCCACAGGTTGGCATGCAGCTGAATCCATGTAGCCTTATTCAGTGTGGTTCTTGAGCTCTAGGAATCATTCCAGGTCTCAAAGTACTGGTGGGTCTGCACTAGGATGAGAAACGTACAAGAAGAATGGCCTGTGTGTTTGGGGATTTGTGAGCAGCGCACCATTGGGAAGAGCTCGATGCTGAGTCTTGGAAGGTGTAGGGCTTCTTTTGTTAAACCTCTAGAATCTGGTAAGTTGAAACAACTCAAGTGTCTCCCTTCTAAAGCACCTTGGAGGTACCAATCAGAGAAAGAAACAGCAGGGTCAATGCTCTGTGGTCTCTTTTGAAAATACGGCTCGAAGGAAATCTTTATTTTCTTCATTGAGATCTAGGGAGTTGCGTGCTCAATTCTTCTGAGAAACACTGTAGTTGCACATGTTCTCTTCATAGCACAATTGCCTTTGTGATGACAAGTGAGTTTCTAGGAAGGAAACTTGAGGATTGCCATTCTTTGGTAGGTACTCATTCTTCGGAAATCTTCAGTCAATTGGCGAACCCATTTGTCCACTAGCCTCAAGCTAACGTTCCTCTTCTATCATGCCACAGGTTGGCATGCAGCTGAATCCAAGTAGCCTTATTATGTGTGGTCCTTGAGCTCTAGGAAGCGTTCCTGGTCTCTTAGTACTGGCTGGTCTGCACTAGAATGAGAAACGTGCAGGAAGGAAAGCGTGTGTGTTCCGGGGGTTGTGAGCAATGCACCGTTTGGAAGAGCTAGGTGCTGAGTAATGGGCAGTGTAGGGTTTCCCTGGATAAACACCTAGATTGCGACAGCTTGAAAACACCTAGCTATCAGCGTTCTGTTCAATCCTTCATGCCAAAAGTGTCTGCTTTTCTGCCTATCCGTGAGCACACAAAAAATAATATGATCCTACCCCTCCTTCTGGGAACTCACACGTGATGGAATCTACGCCCAGCAGCCAGTGGACTTTAAGTGCAGCCTGAAAAATTACAGGGTTTCCCTTGAAAGCTAGTTATTCCGGAGATACATTGTACACCCAGGCCTCACTCACCGATGACCCTGTAATACTTTGACCACATTCACGACTGCCTGTATTGCAAAGTTTACTCACAAAAGGGTTTAGTTGGTAACTTGAACGTCCAATAAGTACTCAGAAACTGCGGCATAAGAAGCTGTGCTCTCCCTTTGGAGATTGAGGCTTCATGGGAAGTTTATTTTCCACATTGGAATGTCGACACTTGCGGCCTCCGTGTTACCCGATAAACAGTGTAGTTGCCCATCGTCTCTTCACTGCAGAATTGCCTTTTCAGGCAAGTGATTTTCCATGAAACAAACGTTTCCTTTCAATTCCTGCTACGTGCTCCTCCTTCAGCAGTTGTTAGTGAATAGGCCAACCACATGCGACGACTGGCCTCAACCTAACGTTCTGTTTTTCTCGTCATAATGGTAGGCAGGCAGCAGGTTCAATGCAACGTTTGGCAAAGCAGTACTGGAAATGTAGGAGACATTTCTGGTGTCTTAGGAAAGGCGGGTGTGCACTAGGATCCATGATATTCACGAGGGGCTGCCAGTCTCTTCTGGAACTTGTGAGCAACGTTCAGTTGATGACAACTATACGCCAAGAAAGGGCAGTGAAAGGATTATTCTGTTAAACCTCTAGAATGTGGTAAGTTGAAACAACTCAAGTGTCTCCCTTCTAACGAACCTTGGAGGAACAAAATAGAGGAAGAAACAGCAGGGTCAATGCTCTGTGGTCCCTTTTGAAAGCAAGGCATGAAGGGAAAGTTTATTTACCTCTTTGGGATTTGAAGAGTCGCAGGCTCAATTCTCCCTGAGAAACATTGTAGTTGCACATGTTCTCTGCATAGCACAATTCCCTTTGTGAGGACAAGGGATTTTCCAAGAAAAAAAAACTTGGAGGTTGCCATTCCTTGGTATGTGCTCATCCTTCAGTAATATACAGTGAATTGGCGACCCTATTTGACCACTAGCCTCAAGCAAACGTTCCTCTTGTCTCCTAACACACGTTGGCGTGCAGCAGAATCCATGTAGCCTTATTCAGTGTTGTTCTTGGACTCTAGGAATCATTCCAGGTCTCAATACTGGCCGGTCTGCAGTAGGATGAGAAACCTACAAGAAGAAAGGCCTGTGAGTTCGGGGAGTTGTGAGCAATGCACCGTTGGGAACAGCTAGATGACGAGTCATGGGCTGTGAAGGGCCTCTTTCCTTAAACCTCTTGAATGTTGTAAGTTGAATGAACTCAAGGATCTCCCTTCTAAAGCACATTGGAGGTACAAACCAGAGAAAGAAAGAGCAGGGGCAGTGCTCTGTGGTCCCTTTTGAAAATAAGGCATGAAGGGAGACTTTATTTACCTCCTTGGGATTTAGAGAGTTGTGGGCTCAACTCTCCTGAGAAACACTGTAGTTGCACATGTTCTCTTCATAGCACATTTGCCTTTGTGATGACAAGTGAGTTTCTAGGAAAAATCTTGGAGGTTGCCATTCTTTGGTAGGTGCTCATCCTTCGGTAATCTTCAGTGAATTGGCGACGCCATTTGACCACTAGCCTCAAGCTAAGGCTCCTCTTGTATCATCCCACAGGTTGGCATGCAGCAGAATCCATGTAGCCTTATTCAGTGTGGTTCTTGGGCTCTAGGAAACATTCGAAGTCTCCTAGGACTCAGGGGTCTGCACTAGACCCGAAACGTACAAAAAGGACGGCCTGTGTGTTCAAGGATTTGTGAGTAAGGCACCGTTGGGAACAGCTAGATGCCGAGTCAGGGGCAGTGAAAGGCTTCTTTTGTTAAACCTCTAGAATGTGGTACGCTGAAACAACTCAAGTATCTCCCTTCTAAATCACCTTGCAGGTACAAAATAGAGAAAGAAACAGCAGGTTCAATGCTCTGTGGTCCCTTTTGAAAATAAGGCTGGAAGGGAAACTTTATTTACCTCCTTGAGATTTAGAGAGTTGCAGGCTCAATTCTCCCTGAGAAACACTGTACTTGCACATCTTCCCTTCATAACACAATTGCCTTTGTGATGACGTGAGTTTCTAGGATAGAACCTTGGAGGTTGCCATTCCTTGGTAGTTGCTCATCCCTCAGTAATCTTCAGGGAATGAACCAAACACATGGGACCTCTAGCCTCAAGTTAACGTTCAGGTTTTCTCATGACAGGGGCAGGCATGCCACAGATTCCATGCAGCCTTAGTCCCTGTGGTTCTTGAACTCTAGGAATCATATCAGTTCTCTTTTGACTCGCTGGTCTGCCCTAGGTTTTGAAACGTACTAAAAGGACCGCCTGTGTCTTCGCGAAGATGTGAGCAATCTACGGTTGGGAACATCTAGATGCCAAGTGATGGGCAGTGAAGGGCTTCGTTTGTTCCAACCCTAGCTTGCGATGGCTGGAAAGCAACACAGTTATCAACGTTCCGTGCCTTCCTTCATGCAAAGCGTGTCTGCATTCCTCAGGAAACCTGAGCTGCACTGAAAAACACAATTAGCCTACGATTGCTTCTAGGAACTAAACCGTGAAGTCGGTATACCTCAAGCAGCAACTAGACTTCATGTCCAGTTTCAATAATTACAGGGTTTCCCTTAACTGATAGTTATTCCCGAGAAAAATTGCCACCTAGGCCTCACTAAGCCTTCACCTTGATATCCTTACACCACCATCACGACTCCCAGCATGGCAATGGTTACTAATGTCATGCTCCATTGTGTCCACTGGATGTGCAATAAGAGAGCCAGAAACTCCAGAGGAATATGCTGTTTGGTCCCCCTGGAAATTGAGGCTTCCTGGAAAATTGTATTTTCCTCATTAGAAAGTTGAGAGTTGCAGCCTCAGTGTTACCTGGTAAACTCTGTTGTAGGCCACCTTTTCTTCATCGCACAATGGTATTTGTGAGGACAAGTGATTTTCCAAGAAAGAAACTTGGAGGTTGCCATTCTTTGGTATGTGCTCATCCTTCAGTGATCTACAGTGAATTGGCGAACCCGTTTGACCACTAGCCGCAAGGTAACGTTGCTCTTGAATCATGCCACAGGTTGGCATGCAGCTGAATCCATGTAGCCTTATTCAGTGTGGTTCTTGAGCTCTAGGAATCATTCCAGGTCTCAAAGTACTGGTGGGTCTGCACTAGGATGAGAAACGTACAAGAAGAATGGCCTGTGTGTTTGGGGATTTGTGAGCAGCGCACCATTGGGAAGAGCTCGATGCTGAGTCTTGGAAGGTGTAGGGCTTCTTTTGTTAAACCTCTAGAATCTGGTAAGTTGAAACAACTCAAGTGTCTCCCTTCTAAAGCACCTTGGAGGTACCAATCAGAGAAAGAAACAGCAGGGTCAATGCTCTGTGGTCTCTTTTGAAAATACGGCTCGAAGGAAATCTTTATTTTCTTCATTGAGATCTAGGGAGTTGCGTGCTCAATTCTTCTGAGAAACACTGTAGTTGCACATGTTCTCTTCATAGCACAATTGCCTTTGTGATGACAAGTGAGTTTCTAGGAAGGAAACTTGAGGATTGCCATTCTTTGGTAGGTACTCATTCTTCGGAAATCTTCAGTCAATTGGCGAACCCATTTGTCCACTAGCCTCAAGCTAACGTTCCTCTTCTATCATGCCACAGGTTGGCATGCAGCTGAATCCAAGTAGCCTTATTATGTGTGGTCCTTGAGCTCTAGGAAGCGTTCCTGGTCTCTTAGTACTGGCTGGTCTGCACTAGAATGAGAAACGTGCAGGAAGGAAAGCGTGTGTGTTCCGGGGGTTGTGAGCAATGCACCGTTTGGAAGAGCTAGGTGCTGAGTAATGGGCAGTGTAGGGTTTCCCTGGATAAACACCTAGATTGCGACAGCTTGAAAACACCTAGCTATCAGCGTTCTGTTCAATCCTTCATGCCAAAAGTGTCTGCTTTTCTGCCTATCCGTGAGCACACAAAAAATAATATGATCCTACCCCTCCTTCTGGGAACTCACACGTGATGGAATCTACGCCCAGCAGCCAGTGGACTTTAAGTGCAGCCTGAAAAATTACAGGGTTTCCCTTGAAAGCTAGTTATTCCGGAGATACATTGTACACCCAGGCCTCACTCACCGATGACCCTGTAATACTTTGACCACATTCACGACTGCCTGTATTGCAAAGTTTACTCACAAAAGGGTTTAGTTGGTAACTTGAACGTCCAATAAGTACTCAGAAACTGCGGCATAAGAAGCTGTGCTCTCCCTTTGGAGATTGAGGCTTCATGGGAAGTTTATTTTCCACATTGGAATGTCGACACTTGCGGCCTCCGTGTTACCCGATAAACAGTGTAGTTGCCCATCGTCTCTTCACTGCAGAATTGCCTTTTCAGGCAAGTGATTTTCCATGAAACAAACGTTTCCTTTCAATTCCTGCTACGTGCTCCTCCTTCAGCAGTTGTTAGTGAATAGGCCAACCACATGCGACGACTGGCCTCAACCTAACGTTCTGTTTTTCTCGTCATAATGGTAGGCAGGCAGCAGGTTCAATGCAACGTTTGGCAAAGCAGTACTGGAAATGTAGGAGACATTTCTGGTGTCTTAGGAAAGGCGGGTGTGCACTAGGATCCATGATATTCACGAGGGGCTGCCAGTCTCTTCTGGAACTTGTGAGCAACGTTCAGTTGATGACAACTATACGCCAAGAAAGGGCAGTGAAAGGATTATTCTGTTAAACCTCTAGAATGTGGTAAGTTGAAACAACTCAAGTGTCTCCCTTCTAACGAACCTTGGAGGAACAAAATAGAGGAAGAAACAGCAGGGTCAATGCTCTGTGGTCCCTTTTGAAAGCAAGGCATGAAGGGAAAGTTTATTTACCTCTTTGGGATTTGAAGAGTCGCAGGCTCAATTCTCCCTGAGAAACATTGTAGTTGCACATGTTCTCTGCATAGCACAATTCCCTTTGTGAGGACAAGGGATTTTCCAAGAAAAAAAAACTTGGAGGTTGCCATTCCTTGGTATGTGCTCATCCTTCAGTAATATACAGTGAATTGGCGACCCTATTTGACCACTAGCCTCAAGCAAACGTTCCTCTTGTCTCCTAACACACGTTGGCGTGCAGCAGAATCCATGTAGCCTTATTCAGTGTTGTTCTTGGACTCTAGGAATCATTCCAGGTCTCAATACTGGCCGGTCTGCAGTAGGATGAGAAACCTACAAGAAGAAAGGCCTGTGAGTTCGGGGAGTTGTGAGCAATGCACCGTTGGGAACAGCTAGATGACGAGTCATGGGCTGTGAAGGGCCTCTTTCCTTAAACCTCTTGAATGTTGTAAGTTGAATGAACTCAAGGATCTCCCTTCTAAAGCACATTGGAGGTACAAACCAGAGAAAGAAAGAGCAGGGGCAGTGCTCTGTGGTCCCTTTTGAAAATAAGGCATGAAGGGAGACTTTATTTACCTCCTTGGGATTTAGAGAGTTGTGGGCTCAACTCTCCTGAGAAACACTGTAGTTGCACATGTTCTCTTCATAGCACATTTGCCTTTGTGATGACAAGTGAGTTTCTAGGAAAAATCTTGGAGGTTGCCATTCTTTGGTAGGTGCTCATCCTTCGGTAATCTTCAGTGAATTGGCGACGCCATTTGACCACTAGCCTCAAGCTAAGGCTCCTCTTGTATCATCCCACAGGTTGGCATGCAGCAGAATCCATGTAGCCTTATTCAGTGTGGTTCTTGGGCTCTAGGAAACATTCGAAGTCTCCTAGGACTCAGGGGTCTGCACTAGACCCGAAACGTACAAAAAGGACGGCCTGTGTGTTCAAGGATTTGTGAGTAAGGCACCGTTGGGAACAGCTAGATGCCGAGTCAGGGGCAGTGAAAGGCTTCTTTTGTTAAACCTCTAGAATGTGGTACGCTGAAACAACTCAAGTATCTCCCTTCTAAATCACCTTGCAGGTACAAAATAGAGAAAGAAACAGCAGGTTCAATGCTCTGTGGTCCCTTTTGAAAATAAGGCTGGAAGGGAAACTTTATTTACCTCCTTGAGATTTAGAGAGTTGCAGGCTCAATTCTCCCTGAGAAACACTGTACTTGCACATCTTCCCTTCATAACACAATTGCCTTTGTGATGACGTGAGTTTCTAGGATAGAACCTTGGAGGTTGCCATTCCTTGGTAGTTGCTCATCCCTCAGTAATCTTCAGGGAATGAACCAAACACATGGGACCTCTAGCCTCAAGTTAACGTTCAGGTTTTCTCATGACAGGGGCAGGCATGCCACAGATTCCATGCAGCCTTAGTCCCTGTGGTTCTTGAACTCTAGGAATCATATCAGTTCTCTTTTGACTCGCTGGTCTGCCCTAGGTTTTGAAACGTACTAAAAGGACCGCCTGTGTCTTCGCGAAGATGTGAGCAATCTACGGTTGGGAACATCTAGATGCCAAGTGATGGGCAGTGAAGGGCTTCGTTTGTTCCAACCCTAGCTTGCGATGGCTGGAAAGCAACACAGTTATCAACGTTCCGTGCCTTCCTTCATGCAAAGCGTGTCTGCATTCCTCAGGAAACCTGAGCTGCACTGAAAAACACAATTAGCCTACGATTGCTTCTAGGAACTAAACCGTGAAGTCGGTATACCTCAAGCAGCAACTAGACTTCATGTCCAGTTTCAATAATTACAGGGTTTCCCTTAACTGATAGTTATTCCCGAGAAAAATTGCCACCTAGGCCTCACTAAGCCTTCACCTTGATATCCTTACACCACCATCACGACTCCCAGCATGGCAATGGTTACTAATGTCATGCTCCATTGTGTCCACTGGATGTGCAATAAGAGAGCCAGAAACTCCAGAGGAATATGCTGTTTGGTCCCCCTGGAAATTGAGGCTTCCTGGAAAATTGTATTTTCCTCATTAGAAAGTTGAGAGTTGCAGCCTCAGTGTTACCTGGTAAACTCTGTTGTAGGCCACCTTTTCTTCATCGCACAATGGTATTTGTGAGGACAAGTGATTTTCCAAGAAAGAAACTTGGAGGTTGCCATTCTTTGGTATGTGCTCATCCTTCAGTGATCTACAGTGAATTGGCGAACCCGTTTGACCACTAGCCGCAAGGTAACGTTGCTCTTGAATCATGCCACAGGTTGGCATGCAGCTGAATCCATGTAGCCTTATTCAGTGTGGTTCTTGAGCTCTAGGAATCATTCCAGGTCTCAAAGTACTGGTGGGTCTGCACTAGGATGAGAAACGTACAAGAAGAATGGCCTGTGTGTTTGGGGATTTGTGAGCAGCGCACCATTGGGAAGAGCTCGATGCTGAGTCTTGGAAGGTGTAGGGCTTCTTTTGTTAAAGCTCTAGAATCTGGTAAGTTGAAACAACTCAAGTGTCTCCCTTCTAAAGCACCTTGGAGGTACCAATCAGAGAAAGAAACAGCAGGGTCAATGCTCTGTGGTCTCTTTTGAAAATACGGCTCGAAGGAAATCTTTATTTTCTTCATTGGGATCTAGGGAGTTGCGTGCTCAATTCTTCTGAGAAACACTGTAGTTGCACATGTTCTCTTCATAGCACAATTGCCTTTGTGATGACAAGTGAGTTTCTAGGAAGGAAACTTGAGGATTGCCATTCTTTGGTAGGTACTCATTCTTCGGAAATCTTCAGTCAATTGGCGAACCCATTTGTCCACTAGCCTCAAGCTAACGTTCCTCTTCTATCATGCCACAGGTTGGCATGCAGCTGAATCCAAGTAGCCTTATTATGTGTGGTCCTTGAGCTCTAGGAAGCGTTCCTGGTCTCTTAGTACTGGCTGGTCTGCACTAGAATGAGAAACGTGCAGGAAGGAAAGCGTGTGTGTTCCGGGGGTTGTGAGCAATGCACCGTTTGGAAGAGCTAGGTGCTGAGTAATGGGCAGTGTAGGGTTTCCCTGGATAAACACCTAGATTGCGACAGCTTGAAAACACCTAGCTATCAGCGTTCTGTTCAATCCTTCATGCCAAAAGTGTCTGCTTTTCTGCCTATCCGTGAGCACACAAAAAATAATATGATCCTACCCCTCCTTCTGGGAACTCACACGTGATGGAATCTACGCCCAGCAGCCAGTGGACTTTAAGTGCAGCCTGAAAAATTACAGGGTTTCCCTTGAAAGCTAGTTATTCCGGAGATACATTGTACACCCAGGCCTCACTCACCGATGACCCTGTAATACTTTGACCACATTCACGACTGCCTGTATTGCAAAGTTTACTCACAAAAGGGTTTAGTTGGTAACTTGAACGTCCAATAAGTACTCAGAAACTGCGGCATAAGAAGCTGTGCTCTCCCTTTGGAGATTGAGGCTTCATGGGAAGTTTATTTTCCACATTGGAATGTCGACACTTGCGGCCTCCGTGTTACCCGATAAACAGTGTAGTTGCCCATCGTCTCTTCACTGCAGAATTGCCTTTTCAGGCAAGTGATTTTCCATGAAACAAACGTTTCCTTTCAATTCCTGCTACGTGCTCCTCCTTCAGCAGTTGTTAGTGAATAGGCCAACCACATGCGACGACTGGCCTCAACCTAACGTTCTGTTTTTCTCGTCATAATGGTAGGCAGGCAGCAGGTTCAATGCAACGTTTGGCAAAGCAGTACTGGAAATGTAGGAGACATTTCTGGTGTCTTAGGAAAGGCGGGTGTGCACTAGGATCCATGATATTCACGAGGGGCTGCCAGTCTCTTCTGGAACTTGTGAGCAACGTTCAGTTGATGACAACTATACGCCAAGAAAGGGCAGTGAAAGGATTATTCTGTTAAACCTCTAGAATGTGGTAAGTTGAAACAACTCAAGTGTCTCCCTTCTAACGAACCTTGGAGGAACAAAATAGAGGAAGAAACAGCAGGGTCAATGCTCTGTGGTCCCTTTTGAAAGCAAGGCATGAAGGGAAAGTTTATTTACCTCTTTGGGATTTGAAGAGTCGCAGGCTCAATTCTCCCTGAGAAACATTGTAGTTGCACATGTTCTCTGCATAGCACAATTCCCTTTGTGAGGACAAGGGATTTTCCAAGAAAAAAAAACTTGGAGGTTGCCATTCCTTGGTATGTGCTCATCCTTCAGTAATATACAGTGAATTGGCGACCCTATTTGACCACTAGCCTCAAGCAAACGTTCCTCTTGTCTCCTAACACACGTTGGCGTGCAGCAGAATCCATGTAGCCTTATTCAGTGTTGTTCTTGGACTCTAGGAATCATTCCAGGTCTCAATACTGGCCGGTCTGCAGTAGGATGAGAAACCTACAAGAAGAAAGGCCTGTGAGTTCGGGGAGTTGTGAGCAATGCACCGTTGGGAACAGCTAGATGACGAGTCATGGGCTGTGAAGGGCCTCTTTCCTTAAACCTCTTGAATGTTGTAAGTTGAATGAACTCAAGGATCTCCCTTCTAAAGCACATTGGAGGTACAAACCAGAGAAAGAAAGAGCAGGGGCAGTGCTCTGTGGTCCCTTTTGAAAATAAGGCATGAAGGGAGACTTTATTTACCTCCTTGGGATTTAGAGAGTTGTGGGCTCAACTCTCCTGAGAAACACTGTAGTTGCACATGTTCTCTTCATAGCACATTTGCCTTTGTGATGACAAGTGAGTTTCTAGGAAAAATCTTGGAGGTTGCCATTCTTTGGTAGGTGCTCATCCTTCGGTAATCTTCAGTGAATTGGCGACGCCATTTGACCACTAGCCTCAAGCTAAGGCTCCTCTTGTATCATCCCACAGGTTGGCATGCAGCAGAATCCATGTAGCCTTATTCAGTGTGGTTCTTGGGCTCTAGGAAACATTCGAAGTCTCCTAGGACTCAGGGGTCTGCACTAGACCCGAAACGTACAAAAAGGACGGCCTGTGTGTTCAAGGATTTGTGAGTAAGGCACCGTTGGGAACAGCTAGATGCCGAGTCAGGGGCAGTGAAAGGCTTCTTTTGTTAAACCTCTAGAATGTGGTACGCTGAAACAACTCAAGTATCTCCCTTCTAAATCACCTTGCAGGTACAAAATAGAGAAAGAAACAGCAGGTTCAATGCTCTGTGGTCCCTTTTGAAAAATAAGGCTGGAAGGGAAACTTTACTTACCTCCTTGAGATTTAGAGAGTTGCAGGCTCAATTCTCCCTGAGAAACACTGTACTTGCACATCTTCCCTTCATAACACAATTGCCTTTGTGATGACGTGAGTTTCTAGGATAGAACCTTGGAGGTTGCCATTCCTTGGTAGTTGCTCATCCCTCGGTAATCTTCAGGGAATGAACCAAACACATGGGACCTCTAGCCTCAAGTTAACGTTCAGGTTTCTCATGACAGGGGCAGGCATGCCACAGATTCCATGCAGCCTTAGTCCCTGTGGTTCTTGAACTCTAGGAATCATATCAGTTCTCTTTTGACTCGCTGGTCTGCCCTAGGTTTTGAAACGTACTAAAAGGACCGCCTGTGTCTTCGCGAAGTTGTGAGCATCTACGGTTGGGAACATCTAGATGCCAAGTGATGGGCAGTGAAGGGCTTCGTTTGTTCCACCCCTAGCTTGCGATGGCTGGAAAGCAACACAGTTATCAACGTTCCGTGCCTTCCTTCATGCAAAGCGTGTCTGCATTCCTCAGGAAACCTGAGCTGCACTGAAAAACACAATTAGCCTACGATTGCTTCTAGGAACTAAAACCGTGAAGTCGGTATACCTCAAGCAGCAACTAGACTTCATGTCCAGTTTCAATAATTACAGGGTTTCCCTTAACTGATAGTTATTCCCGAGAAAAATTGCCACCTAGGCCTCACTAAGCCTTCACCTTGATATCCTTACACCACCATCACGACTCCCAGCATGGCAATGGTTACTAATGTCATGCTCCATTGTGTCCACTGGATGTGCAATAAGAGAGCCAGAAACTCCAGAGGAATATGCTGTTTGGTCCCCCTGGAAATTGAGGCTTCCTGGAAAATTGTATTTTCCTCATTAGAAAGTTG